>NW_024870709.1:17852500-19052500 GCF_019054845.1 Dipodomys spectabilis
CACCATTTGCTTTACAATGCATGAACTTAGAACATTTTTTAAAGATATCAACTGTCAGTCGTATGACTTCTCAATATCTACATTCAGTCACTAACTACTAGATGTTCAACAGCATATTTTAAACCATCTCCTTTCCGGAGCTCCAGTGTCACTGGTACATTTTAATTTTAGAAAATTGCTACAGTGATTCCACAGCAAGGAAACCTCAATGTTTTATGCCTTCCAGTTTGAATTTTTATGTTAAGAAATAATATACATGAGAGTGTAGCACTTTTAATTTATTCATTTGTAAAGTTCTAATAGGCAATACTAAGAATGTATATCTATGTTCATCTGTTTATGATATTTATTGTTATGCTTTTATTCAAGATTTTATGGAGAAAAAAAACTAAAAGTGAAGTTGACTCTAAAGATATTGATGAAGTTATTAACACTATCTGAATTCAAAATTAGTATTGTCATTAGAAAATAAATATATGTGGCTACAAGTCTTGAGTCAATGACTCTATGTGGATTTTTTGTTTGGCTAAGTCTTTCCCCATTCTTCAGCTAATATATTTGCAGAGATCTCTTTCTTACTATCTGTTACATACCGGATTCTTCTTTTCTTTTCTTTTCTTTCAGACAACCAATTTTAATTTTAACATAACATTGGTCATAGTAGCTTCTTTTGTGAGATGGAAATTTTGGTTTATTTTGTTTTGTATCTTTCATGCTTGAACAGTTCCTAGTATGTGGTGATTCCTCCATAAGCAGGTACTTTAAAAAGGATTACTTGATGTCTACCCTCAATACATTGTATTGAAAATCTACATACATCCAGAAATTCATCACAAATAACCCTTACATCCTAGGTAAAGAATACCTTCACTTTTGTTCAAGTTACTGCTAGACTTCCAACTATCCTCAATATAACATATTTTCCTGATCTGGTAGCATGACCTAAATATCTGTATTGACTTCGCAAGGTCAAAACATTCACATGTTGTTTTGATGGGCAGTGGTTTTATATATCTAGTAAATATTAATGACTATAATTGAGTTTAACATATGTTAATTTACATTCTTTTGTGCTGTGTACTATATTATTAGACAATATTTTTATCGTACTAAATTACTTTTCAAGTATAAATGATTTGCATTTAAATAAATATAATATAAAAACGTAAAAGTGGGAAAAAATATTTGATCTCTTACCCTCCATCTCCTCCTTCACTCTTCTCTTTGCTAGAACATACCAATCACTTTCAATAATTGTATAAATTTAAATTCAAAACCACCTACTCAGAGAACTTAAAAACTGTTTCAGCAAAATCAACATTATTTAAATACAGTTTTTGTTTGTAGAAAGTTCTTTTATTTTAATACTAATTCCACTAAAACCTAGAAACAAAAAAAACAAGCCTCCTTGATCTTCTTCTTTCATTAAATGCACCTTATTTGAGCATGATTTTATTTTTTAAAGCAAAGTTAGTTAAAAATTCCACATATTATCTATATAGCAGATAATGCTGATTGCAAAGGCATCTATCTGTTCATGATTCTGAAGTTCAGATCTTGGCAATCAGCTGGTGATAGCATAGAAGTTAAGTTCCTGGCAATCATGCTTGCTGCTGTTTCCTACCAGCAGGGGATGAGGGGAAGGCAACTGCGTTCTCCTATCATTTCTTTTCCTATCCACGCATGTCACGTTCTATTCAAAAACCAGGTTCTCAATTGCCTAGAACTTCCTACTGAACAGGATTCTTTTCTTCTTTGCTTACTGCTTGCAGTCTCCCTTACTGCTCTCCAACTGTACTTTTCTTCCTAAAGGCCATTGAGACATTCTGGTTAATGTGTACTGAGCAATTTTCAGACAGAACAGTTCCCCCAGATACCAATGGAATATGTGCCCTTGTTTCTTCCCTTCATGTCATTTTCACATTAGGGTTTTCTTATTTATGTTTTGGTCTGGTCTTAATGGTACTGGGGTTTGAATTCAGAGCTTCACACTTGATAGGCTGGCATTCTACCACTTGAGCAACACCTCCAGCAACACCTCTATTTTTCTAGTTAATTGGGAAATAGAAGCTAGTAAACTTTTCTTTCTGGGCTGGCCTGGAACCACTGTCATGTCTATCTCTGCCCCTTGGATAGCTAGGACTCTTGGCATGAGGCACTATGCTCTATTTCTCATTGAGTCATTCTCTGAACACCTGTTTCTATTTCAATACATACCGAAACTTGGGCATCTCTGTCTTCTCCTCTGCTTCATTATCACTATAGTTATCATAATCCTATCAGATTAAAGGTAAAACATTTTTATTCCTATTTTCGACTTCCTATCTTCTTTTATAAAATGTCTACTCCACAAAGGTTATTCCTTACAGCATAGAAAATGGCTAGGCAACTAACAGGAACTTAGTATTTTATGAGATGGTTTCAAATGTGGTGCTATGGCTCAAAGTGGTAGAGCACTAGCCTTGAATGTAAAAGCTCGGGGATAGTGACTAGTCCCTGAGTTCAAGTCCAACAAACAAACAAACAACAACAAAAAAAAACCTGAGAGTTAAATTTTGCCTCCCCTAGATAAATCAATTGATATTCTGATGCCATATTTTTTAGCCCAACAATAGCTATGTTTGCTAGATGTAAATGGAAATCTTCATTTTTTAGGTTAATTAAAGATTTTAGACTTCTTAAACCACAAAACTGCAATGGTGTGTGGGTGAGACTGCATTATGCTTTGTTTCAAAGCTGGTTGCCCAGAGACTGTTTTACGTTTCTCCTTCCTTCTTTCTCATTTACAAATCTGAGGTCCTAGTCTGTAAATCATCCACTTCATTAAGCAGAAATGCAACTCCTTCTCGCCAGTCTGGAAATGTTTGCTAGAATTGTCTTTGTGCTGTACCTCATTTTGTCTCCACTTCCTCTCCTAATCTATTTTGCAGGGAAATCTAATTTCTTTTCTAAATTGGAGCTGTGTGCTGCCAGTTCTGATATTTTACTATCCACATTCTCATCAGTGTTATCATCACTGAACTTGGGAATCAAAAGCTTCACATAGAATTGCTTTGAAATATACGTTTGATTGAAGTACCATCTTATTTAAACATAACAAAATTAATTGTGCTTCTCACACAAATGCCTGTGTGTCTTTGAACATTAAATCACATCTTATATGAGAGAAGAATTAAAAACTGTCTACTTATATGATCATGGAGTCGAACTTGATTTAAAAATCCAGAGATTTCTCTTAGAACAACTGTTACTGTTTATTTTCCTTAGATATCTTATCTGTATTTTAATTAGCATCCCTAACAATAGAATAGGATAGTTTTTATTTTATAAAATAGTTAAATCACTGTGGATTAATTATCATAGGATCCTGAGATCTGGTAAAATATGACTATAAAATATGACTATAAAAATTGCATTACACTATTTAGAGTCAACTTAATTTACTTTCGTTGAAGTTCTGGAAGCATTTTCAATGTACTACCATTTATTTATGAGATTATATTTTCAAACTGGTAACCTGGTAGAAGATACATGAGACTTGGTGAGTGCATGTGTTCAATGCTCACGTGTATAAATGGGAATGTGTAAGTTTCATTGTGGGTATGATCCATTCACCTGGGAAGAATTATAATGTTGCACTCCATAATCAGCCATATATTCAAAAATGAGACATGTCAGATCTGTTCATCAGGATACCAATTTGTCATTGTGAGCAAGGATATTTATGCTTAGGTTTAATTTCCTTTTTCTCTATTATTAATGATGCGTTATACTTGAAAGAAATTTCATCTTGCAAACTTCTTCGAGCCATCAATCCTCCTGATATGTTTGAAGTAGTTAAGAATTTGGATCCATACTTTGAGTAGGAAAAGTAAGAAGCAGCAAACCTGGATATATATCTCAAATATCAGAATAACTTCATACAGAAAACATACCCAAGCAGAGGAAGGTTGAATTTGTATTTATGTTTGACACTTTTTCACATTCGTGTATATTCATAGAATAATTGATGGCTACCTCGAGTAGGAGTGTGCAGACTAGCAATATTGCTGTCTCCTTTCTCATTCTGAACCAATAAATACCTGAACTTCACTTTTTTTTTGTCACAATAACAAAGATTGAAAAGGCAGTCATTTGTAAATTCATATTTACAGGAATGACCCAAACGTGTTAATCTCAAAAAGCCCAACAGACACATTTGGTATTTTTATACATATTATATTTCAAATATATTTCAAATATTTCTGGTGACTTTTAGACTTACAGTATTTCCTATGCTTCCTTGTTAATATTCATGAAAGGAAAATTCACCAAATTAGTACGTATATATACTAATGTTTCTAAGAAAAGAGATGAAGCTTCCTTAACAAGGATAGAAATCTTGGAAGTAAAAATGAAAATGCAATGCAAACAATAATCCAGAGGTGGTTATCCTATTTTACTTGGTGAAAACGGTTTTGCCTTTACAACATCTCTAATTCTGAGTTGCTCTATTTTTAGTCTACAAGCAACACCACATCAGAGACAGATTCAGTGCCTCTTGGAGGGCTTAAGTCCTTCTACAGCACCTAGTGCATGTCAAATACTCAGTAAACATTTGCTGAAAGGGGAAGAAAACAAATTATTAGTGTGTAACAATCAATTCCATGAAGAGGCATTTATTGAAATGAGAACTGTTGGATTTATTATTGCCTGTGTTTGAAAGATAAAAGAAGATTTGTTCTCTACAATGAACACACACATTTCTAGTTCCACCTAGGTTTGGTGTGAACAATCATGTATTTTTCCCCACACAATTTTTAGTAGCAACAATTAGATGTACAGGGAGTGTGGTTTTATATGTCCATTTACAGGAACAATGTATCTTGATCTGATTCACCAGCTTCGCCACTCTTCCTCATCCTAACTTCATCCTTCTCAAACCAAACTTAACAAACATCGCTGTTCCACTTCGACAGGTTTGTTGACCATATTCACGCTTTTTCATTCTCTCCATTAACCATCCTCCATCCCAATAGTAAAATCATTCTGAATAGGACATGTTTCACATTGCTGTCTTTCATTTTGATGTCATGTATGCAAATTGTTCCAAAGGGTTTCAAGATGGTATTTCACACATGCATATTTAGTATTGTATACAGTCACATCTACATAATACTTCTCATTTAAAATGCTATGCATTCTTGATTCCAAATTCTCATCTCTTATTTGCACTATTGCTTTTTACTGTCAAGAGGATGTATAGAGGGGTTACAGTAATAAGTTCATTTCTTGTCGAACTAGTTACCCCCTCCCTCATTTATCCCCACTTTCCCTCCCCTCCCCCAAGTTATACAGATCACTTCCAACATATTGCCTTGTGAGTATCGCTGTTACATTGGTTCCCCCTTGTCCTTTGTCTCACCATTCTGTTGTTCCCCTTCCCTTCCCTAGTTCAGATAAACATATACAACACTCAGTGTACCAAAATCAAATACAATGACAAGAGGGGATACACCATCGGGGAAAGAACACACAAAAGAAACAAGAAATAGCATAGGACATTAAAAACAACAACACAGAAAAACCTCTTGTGCCCATGATTTGGAGTTCATTTTGCCTAGCATCACCTAGTACCAAACACATATAAATTACCCTTAACTACTTCCATGTTAGACATTTACCATGGACATGTGGTAAGCTTGTCTTAAAATATGTATGTTTTAGTAATTCAAATATTAGCTATGGAAGTAAAAGTACAAGGATATAAATATAAAAAAATGTTTGCAAAAAAACCCTCCTTTTGCTTTTTAATGGCTAATTAGAGAAAATCTGTAGCTGTAAAATAGTATCTCGAAGTAACTTGTCACATACTGTTCTGCTTTCACAATAGTTTTCCTCAACTACTGTTAATCTATCTTAAATCATATTTTTATAGCTCAGACTTTATTTGTATAGTTCCAAAGTCAGTAAAATTTTACTTACTTAACATATATACAGTCTAGTATTTCCATACAAGGTTTTCAATGTGAGCCGGGAAACAGTGGCTCACGCCTGTAATCCTAGCCACTCAGGAGGCTGAGATCTGAGGATTGCGGTTCAAAGCCAGCTGGGGCAGGAAAGTCCGTGAGACTCTTATGTCCAATAAACCACTAGAAAACCGGAAGTGGAGCTGTGGCTCAAGCAGTAGAGCGCTCGCCTTGAGCTGAAGAGCTGAGGGATAGCCCCAAGCCCAGAATTCAAGCCCCACGACCGCCAAAAAAAACAAAAAACAAAAACAAAGATTCTCAATGTGGTACAATATTAGTTAATTTAATCCTCAAAATCACTTAGATACTACTGTCAGCTCCTTTTCATAGAGAAAGATAATCATTAGGGCTAATAATTATTAAAGTCAGTAGCTCCTAAGAAATCATGTTCTAACCCACTATGTCATGCTATCTTTTTAAAGTTCCATTTTTAGATTAACAAAAACTAACAAGCTTACATGTATTTCCCATACCAGTCACTGTGAATTGGACAAAAATCAAGTTAGATCTAATTTTGATCATAGAATGCATTTTAGTAGTACTTTTCTTTCTCAGGTATATTTTTTAAGTTACCAATTAACTTAACAAAGCCCCACACATTTTCACTTAGAATGTTTATGCATATGCATTACTTAGTCTCATATCTTGTGTATAGAAAATATCTCTAAGTATTAGTTTTGCAACCAACTTCCTTTATATTATAAAGAAATTATTATACCTTTTCATAATTTTACCCTAATCTGTATGTATTTTATTTAGCCAAAATTTCCATGTGACAAGAAAAAAGTAAAAATCTTCTGTTTTGCATGCAGTTAACATTTGTGGAGTTTTGACTGGTTCATTGAGTGCAATGATGAGGGTTTATTTGCATCATTTAATTTGCTATTTCTAAATAGTTTCACTCTTCTAAAATTCATACACTTGAATACCACCTCCAATGGAAGGGTATTAGGAAGTGGAGCCATTAAAAGTTACAAGATCATCACTGATCATCACTACAGTACTTATAATTGATTGCCTTCACAAAAGATACCCAACTGATCCACAGACCATTCAACTCTTTGAGGACATGACCAAAATTTACCATGTATAGACCATGAAATAGACTCTCACTGTACCTTAGACCTGATCATGAATTGATCATAGACTTTCATGCTCTGAGCTGAGTGTAAATGTCTTATTTTAGGTATATTTTATGGTATATCTTATTTGTATGGTTTACCTTAGGTATACCTTATAGTATATTATATGGTAGCAGCCTGAACAGAAGAAGGAAAATATTGATAGAGTACTCAGAGGATGGCTACTTTGTGAGTTAGATTTTTTTTATTTCATTACTTATTTATATATATATATATATATATATATATGTATATATAATTGTACTCCAAAATTCAGATTATATATGCTCTTTAAGTATTTTAAAAGGAGTGTCCATTTTTCAAAAATTTAATAGCAGCTTAAAAATTTATGAGTCTATCAAATGTCTGGGGCCTGTCTATATACCATGAAAGATTTGTATATAACTCAGTAGATGAATGAATCAAGAAATGTGTCATACACACACACACACAACACACACACACACACACACACACACACACACACACACACACATACACACACACGGAATTCTATGCTTTCATCAGAAAGAATGACATCACCCCATTTGTTAGGAAATGGAAAGACTTGGAAAAATTATATTAAATGAAGTAAGCCAGGACCAAAGAAACATAGGTCCCATGGTTTCCCTTATTTGCAATAATTAGTATATGTCTATGCTAATCTTATCAGATGCTCAAAAGCTATGCCCATATGATGCTAAGTGAAATGAATCCTAAAATATGGATGCAAGAGGTCTTTGTTGTTGTTGCTCTTAATGTATTATGTGACTTTTTTGTTTCTTCTGTATGTTCTTCCTCCTATGGTATATCCCTGTTGTCACTGTGATTGATTTTGGTACCTTGCATCTTGTACTGTCTAATTTGGGGAGGGGAAGGGAATAACAAACTGCTGAAATAAGGACACAGGGTGACCCATTGTAACACTGATACTCACAAGACACTATGTGGAAATGAGCTTTACAATTTTGTGGGGGGAGGAGGGGAGGAGTGAAGGGATGGTAGGGGAAAACAAAGGAGGGGATTACAGTGATCAACAAGCAATGGACTCATTACCTTACTCGTGTAGCTGTAACCTCTCTGCACCGCATCTTTACAAGAAAACAAAATTTAAAAAAAAGATTTATATATGTCTCTACAACCATCTCTCAACAGTACATAAAAGACTATTGCCCCTTCTAACTTCAAAGAATTTCCTACAAATTGTATCATTTCAAAAACTCTACCATAAACCACAAACTATCTGTTTTAAGTAGCAGAAACAGTAGATTATAAAATGATGTGTTGTGCAGAATAACATTTTCTCTATTAGTTATTAGGCTAACTGAAATCAAATATGGTTTGGCACTGGCAGCTTACATTTGCAATCCTAGCCGTGCAAGAGGCTGTCATCTGAAGGATTGTAGCTCAAAACCAATCCATGTAGGAAAGTCCAGGAGATGTCACCACCAAAATAAACAAAAATGTACACTGGAGGTTATGGTTTAAGTGGTAGAGCACTAGGCTAGTAAATGGGAAGCCTTGCATTCAAAACACACAACTTATAAAAATAAAATAAAAGAACCATATATGATTGTCCAACTATTATAAAGTAATACTGACTAGAACTTCATAGAAATATAAGGATACCACCATTATTTGCAGCCACCTTTTAGATTTCAATGTAAGTAAATGTTAACCATGTTGTGGCATTTGTAAAGAGTTTTCCTTTTGATATTTGTTTGTTTTGATTGTAGGGATAAATCACATTTTGTGATTCCAAGTTTGAGTCTTTCAAGTTTTCGACTGAAGTTCCTGTGCTTATATTTTTAGGAGCATATGTGTTCATTTTTCTTCTAGCATTTACATTTTTGAGTTTTCACTAAATGAGAAAAATATCCTGCCCCCCTTTTTGTTCTTAAGCTTCTACGTTTCTTTGTCCTTTTGAGAACTCTGTATTTGTAAACTTGTTAGTGTAATTAGATATGCATATTTTCATGTTACATTGATTTTTTTCTCTCTAATACCTTTTGTTCAAGCTCTCAGGATATCAACTCGGCTTTCTCTATCTTTATTTCACTAGCAATCCCTTTTTAATAGCTGGGATTGTACTTATATTGAGTTCTTTCTTTCTTTCTTTTTTTCTTTCTTTCTTTCTTATATTGTCTATGCTTCTAATGAGCATACCTGTCACTTCAAACAATATGATTTCATTGGACTGTTGTGTAGTTGCTTTGTTGATCACTTTGCTATATCAAACAATGAACTAATTTCCAGGTTCTTATCTGTAAATCCCCCTTTCTCTGAAGTATTGGTGGTCTTTCCTAATATTTTTGTATATTGAATGAAATACTGTCATTGTGAATGCTATGATACAGATTCTGTTATAATCTTCTAAGCAGTGCCAGCATTTTTGCTTCAGATGAATGTTAACTTGGTTCAGTTCAAATTACATATTCTGTCTCTTGGAGCTCAAATTTCAGTCCCTTTTTGGTGTGTTCTATATACTCTCTCACACATTTATGGGTCTGGATTGGCCAGGAAATTGATTTTTTTTTTTTGGTTGGTCATGGAGCTTGAAATCTGGGCCTGAATGCTGTCTCTCAGCTCTTAAGCTCAAGGCCAGCACTCTACCACAGCACCACTTATGGATTTTTCTGTTTATGTGGTGCTAAGGAATCGACCCCAGGGCCTCATGCATGCAAGGAGAGCACTCTACCACTGAGCCACCTTCTCAGACCAATTTTCTTTATTTTTTAATGTGTAAATGTTCTCTGTTCCTTTTCTTGCTAGCATTGATCCTTAGCTCTTTAGTTCCCCAGCTTTTCCCTGTAATGGTATCTCCCAGTCCTTTAACTTCAAAATCTAATGTAGCCTTTGGGTTCAATATGGTGACTTCTTCCAGATGCTGCGTTCTCTCTACCGTCAGACTTTTCTGGCTTATTGACTAAAAACTCACAGTGTTTTTCTTTCTGTTTTATTTTTTTCATAGTTATAATGTTTATCTGAGAGCTGATAAAGGCTTTACAAGCTTCCTCAGTTGAAACTGAAATAGAAGCACTCAAATACATACCTTTAAGTAAAAAAAAAAAAAAAAAAAGAGCAGATTTTTCCCCATGTATCCATATATTTACCATATACCCAATTCTTACTTTTCTTCAGGTGAATAAATGCTTTGTATTGGTTGTGATACT
Organism: Dipodomys spectabilis; assembly: GCF_019054845.1. Lineage (NCBI taxonomy): Eukaryota > Metazoa > Chordata > Mammalia > Rodentia > Heteromyidae > Dipodomys > Dipodomys spectabilis. Next base: position 17,862,803 of record NW_024870709.1, read on the forward strand.
GGGTAGTCTGTGGAAATAGGGAGGTTTTAAAACCTGGTTTATATGTCTATGAAACAGGTGAGTGGAAGCTGGAAATTCATATTATAATGCTTTTCAACAGAATTCAAAACTGTTTAGAAAGTTCTGGTTTTAGCTTATAAGGCTATCAAGTGCTTGGTTCAGATTGTTATATTCAGCAAAGACATATAATCAACTAATTGTGAATGTCAACAGCATTTGTAAACAGTCTCAGAAATATCCAGATTAATCATTCTTTCTCTCAACTATATAATCATGGTTGTTGCTTTCTGTTTACTCACAAATTTAGGTCTTGAATAGTTGTTTATCTATCTATCTACACACATATACACATATATGTGTGTACATATACTTACATGCATACATATATATGTTGTGTGTGTGTGTGTGTCACGGACCAGGTCTTGAAATGAGTAACTGCTGCTTTTACACATTGACTAGCACTATACCAACTGAACAACATCTCCAACCCCCTTGAATAGTTTTGACTTTAAAAAGATACTTGTAAGATGGCTTTATATTTTACCAAGTCATATAAATTTCATTTCCTGTGTATCCTATTGAACTTTTGGAATTACTTTAACAATAAACTAATTATTCACTAAAGTTGGACTAATTAAACCTATTTGAGACTCTTGTTTTTTTTTAAATAGAGATTTATGTTGAATCCTAAAAACTGTCACTATTACTAGATAATTATTTTTGTCAGTGTATAAAATATAATATATTGGTTTTATTTAAATCCCTTTCTAATCCTGCTTTAAGAGAATTAAAATAACTCAAAAGAATTAATTCTGGTTAGGCAATTGATTTATGGAGTTCTATTTCTGAATATCTCCTTTTTGTGGAATAAAAGTATTTTTAATATATCTCTCCTTCAATGACTTTGTATTTAAAGTGAACTTTAATTTTAAATCTAGTATCTCAAAGGAAGAAAATAATTGTCCTTATTGACTCCTTATAATCACCTGTAAACCCATTTATTATGCAGTTATTCTTTTAATTAGAAAAAAGTAATCCTTCAGAAATATCATCTTATCATCTAACATTTCCCAAGTGAAACACTTATGAATGTTTATAAAAGAACTTAGAATGATATTTGCAATCTTAATAAAACCTTCAGATGAACTCTCTTTTCTGAAATAAATAAATAAATTTCCTTAATGTGAGATTACAAACATTCAAAAATATTTGTCAATATCTAATTTCCTTCTAGATTATTTTTTAAACATTAAGATATCAATCTACAATATTATTGTCAAGATATATTAAGGGAAACAAAAATACATATCTTAAAATTACATAGTTATAATTACATTGTTATAATAACTTTTTTCTTTGTTTATTTTATTTAAAAACCTGTACAATTTTAAATCTTCAATTTTGTTCTATGATCCACTTGAAATTACTGTTTTGGATGATGCAAAATCCATTTGATCATCACCAGCTATTGCTTGTAATCTTAATTACTCAGAGTGTAACAACAGAAGCATATTGGTTCCCATCAATGCTTGGTTAAAAATTTCTTGGGACTCTTGAAAATAACCAGCACACTAAGACTTAACTAGTAGAGTGCCATCTTAATCAGTGCAAGACCCTGAATCCAAAATCCAAACTAGTTGAAAGGAAACAAAAGTGAAAAGATAAACTCCTGTTTCATTCTTTTGATGGTCAGAATGTGATTGTCCAAACACCATTTGATGAAAATGATATATTTCAGCCATTTTTTTCAAAATTTTGCTATTTTCTTTTCTTCTGATATTCTCATTTGATGCACACACACATATACACAACATATATTGTTATTGATATTGTCTAAGTGACTATTCTTTTTTTAATTAATTCTTTCTCTTAAGGCTGCATAATCTGTAGCACTTTATTTCTTTTATTCAGATCCCATATACTTACCAGGTATTTGTTGAACTTTCCATTTCCCATTTAATTGTTTTACATAATTTATTCATTTTTATTGATATCCTTTAGTACATATTCTTCAGTTTTAAGCATAATTTATTATAGTTTTGTGAACATATTATTAATACGTTTTGAGGTCTTTATCTTCTAAATCTGATACTCAGGCCCTTCCAAAGTAGGTCCTGTTCATGCCATGTTTTCTCCTTTATATGGGTTGTATTTTCTTATCCTTATAATTTTTTATTCTGTTTTGCTATTGAAAGTTGCATATTTTAAAAAATGGATTATAATAATTCTAGATGCCTCTCCAAAATACTAGTATTACTTTATTTGTTTAATGACTGGGTGACCCCAATAAAGTATCCCCGCTAGTGCTAATACTGCCCCTGGTGTAATTTCTCAGAGAACAAAATTTGCATTCATTGTAGGGTGAAGGTGGCTGCAGCACGACTCTGAATATTCCTTCCTCAGTCACCCCACATTGCCTCCATCTACATATGTCACAATGTCCTGGTAGCATGTGCTTGTTACTAAATATATTTTATTGTTCTCAATAATGCACAGGGCATACATAAATTGATCTACAAGCTGATTCAATTGAATTCGGACATCTTTGCAATGGTATTGTCTTTGCAGCCAGACTTTGAGAGATTTTTCAGAAAAGACTGCAGGAAGGAAAGTTCTGGTTTTCAATCCTTCCTCATAGTTCCCTGTGTTAATTTCCCAGCTTATTTCTCTTATAAAAGAATTAGAACAAATTTTATCAAGTGAAGCAAGTTAAGGAATAGTCTCATACAAAAAAAAAAAGAAAATGGATTATTTTTCCTATGAGATAATTAAAAATATGATTATCAGTATAATTGTGCTTCTATTATAGAGTATTTAAGATGATAACATTTTATTTCACTAGAACAATGGAAAGAATCAGAGTATGTCTTTGGCAGACATATTTGCAAGAAACATATGGCAAAAAAACATTTATTTTCAAATTCACTCCATTACTCCTGAGGGTTATACTTAGCCAAGGTAAAATGCAATTCTAAGTCAATTAGACATCACAATTCCCAAAGAAATAATCCGATACAATTATTTTGGATTCGTTAAGAGGCTTTGGTCTCAAAAATCTCCATTGCACTGTTAGAAATAATATTTTCAGACGTTAGTAAAACCTCTGTATTTGAACAATTTAAGTGAAAAATAGATTATGACCAATCCTGAGTTTTTAACACCAAACATTTTATCAAAAGAGAACTACCAAAGAGGAACTGTTTATAGTAGTTTAAAAAAATGAAATAAGAATGTTAACATAATAAATGTTTCATTTCTGGAACTAAATACTTATATCTGTATTAAGCTGCTAATTTTTCCAAATCATCTTACTCAGTTACTAGTTTTTAGTTGTTGTTTTTTCTGTTGTTATCAAATGTAAGTGGATATATTTACTTATTTGCAGTAAATATCTCTGTAGCATTAACTAGTTGTGTTTCTCCACACATTCTTTCTCTTCAGCTATAATGTCACTTTTCAACTTATTTTCTTTCATCTCCAAATGCATATTTTTATCTATTGCATATGACACTCTTGAACTCTGTAAATCATCTCCCTTACTAGTTGGCTTCAATTGGAAACACTGGAAAGAAATTGTAAGGCTGAATGTGGAAGTAGAAAGTTCCTTTCTTTTTCATTCTAATGCCTTCCAGTTGGCTTCCTGTTCCAGAGTGTCTTCCTACCAATGCAAATTCACCTGGCTAGCAGGATAACAACTAAATCAAGCATGTGGATTTACCAGCCCATGAATAACTAATTTAATTGCTTCCCATTACAGACAAGATCACCCAAGGAGCTGGCAATATTTCCTCATAAATATTGATTTGGCATCAATGAGATTTCTTCCTTGAGCTTCCAACTTTAGTATTTGAAACCTCTTCTTTTTGTTCCTGCTATCTTAGAAGTTCAAATTGCATCCTGTAGTTTTAACCACTGTGAAAACATGATGTTCTTTGTACCTTTTAGATAGTGACCATAAACTTTACACCTACTTAATAACTTCTTATTGTAAGTTCTTTCATTCATATAACTGGTGTATTTTCTGTCTACTGAGTGGTCCATGAATGATGAGAATTTTTTTTTTTTGATACGGTCGTGGGGCCTGAACTCTGGGCCTGGGTGCTGTCCCTAAGCTCTTCAGCTCAAGGCTAGCGCTCTACCACTTGAGCCACAGTGCCACTTGTGGCTTTTTTCTTTTTGCTTATGTGGTGCTGAGGAATTGAACCCAGGGCCTCGTGCATGCAAGGCAAGACTCTACCACTGAGCCACCTTCCCAGCCCAATGATAAGAAATTTGTTGTAATAAAGAAACCATCAAATATTATTTAGGAAAATTATTGGTCATGTTAATAGTCTAGTGCAGTTTCTAAGCTCGTTAACAGAGGGAAATACATTAGAAAGACCTGATAAGCATTATCATCATAATTAAACCAATTGTCAAATCTTATCTTGAAATGACTGCTTCTGAAGCAAATGTCTCAGCAGGACAAGGAGCTGTTGCATTTTCAATAATGATAGTGAAGATGACGATGAAATCTGGTGTGTAGTTTCTGTGAATACATTGAGGTGCTTACAAAACAAAGGCATGCTCATATCTTTCATTTCTCAGAGCAAGCTATTGTGAACAAATATACAGATACGCTATGGCTACTGTAAAACAATCAGGAACAATTAACTGAAATGAAAGAAAACTGTCTCAGTTCCAGTATTGCAATGTTAGGTAAATTCACTGTCTTGAAGTTCTTTCACCTGAATGTTATCACTGTGAAAAGATGAGCGTCTGAACGTAGAACGTGCTAGAACGTGATGCATTTATACTGAGATGAAACCAGTGACCTTGTGTTTTTAATTACTGCAATTTTCCATTGAAAAATATCAGGAGCATTCTTGTATAAAATCTCTATATCATTATTCATGGAAGATTTACTGTTATCCTCTCCCATCTTATAACTCATAGATACTTTATTATCATTAGACTCAGAAATAGACATCTATGACAAGGCATGGTAGCTCAAGTACACTGGAGGCAGAAATCATGAGATCTAGTTCACAATATGTATGGGAAAAAAAGTTTGTTAGATTCCATCTCAACTAACGTGTGAGTCTGGTAGTGTCTGCCAGTTATCTCAGAAACAAAGGAAAGAACAATCAGAAGGACTGCAATTCAGGCTGACCCATGCATAAAGCAAGACCTTATCTTGAAAATAACCAATACAAAAATGCATTCATGTAGTACCTCAAGTGGTAATGCAAGGAGCCCAAATTTCACATACCAATATCACCAAAAAACCTACATAGTTCCCCAACAGTAAGCCTCTTTTACACCAAAACTAACTCTATGATTGAGCAAGCATATCAGAAGCAATGTGAGATATTCTGAGTTGGTAGAGGGAGGAAGATGTATAATATACTAAATCAGGTGTAATATATTAAAATTAGAGCACTTTCCAAATATTCTTGATTAATGTGATGGTAACCTGGATACTTAAAACAAGCAGCTGGAACAGTATGCATAGTTGTTTGAGTGAGAATATAACTGCAATCTTTGTTACTAGATGAAGATTTCAGTACTTTTCTGCCATAATTAAGCAAAAAAAAAATCCAAAGAATTAATTGGCTAAAAGTATTGTTATGGATATTCCACTTTCAATATAAATGTCTACATTTAAAAAGAGAACACAGGGAACATTCCATTTATGTAGATCCCAAGAAATGTGCATATCCATCTCTGTAAAGCATTGTGCTAGCTGTTGCTTTGGTATAGTGATAGAGATAAGGTTGTAGAAATCAGATAAGGTTGTAGAGCTATCAGATTTTAGTGAGGATGACTAGATGCCAGAAAGCCAGATGCAAAGTTACAAAATCTATCTATCTATCTACTCTATCTATCTATCTATCTATCTATCTATCTATCTATCTATCTATCTATCTATCTATCTATCTATCTATTTTTCCTGAGAAATAAAGCTGGAATCAAGTAGCAATCAGAAAATTTTGATTTGCATATGTCACTGTTAGTGATTAATTGATCATATCTCTATGAACAAGAGCACCATCTGATCACCAAAATTTTACCCTACCTATGCAACACAAAACAAATTCTGGTGTAATCACAAACAGAAAAAAAAAATCATGGCTGCATATCCTGCTTATATACTTAAGCCAGTTCTATACGAGAAGAATGTGCATTAAAAGAAAGTTTGGATTTAAGGAAGGAACCCTCAACACTGCTCCAAGAATATACCCTAAGTTTATGTTTCACATAAGCATTCTCAGAGATAATTACAGCTATTTATTGAAGTAATTACACATTGTAAAAAAGTAAATGTTGTCAGGCACTGGTAGCTCACGCCTGTAATCCTAGCTACTGAGGAGGCTGAGATCTGAGGATCATGGTTCAAAGCCAGCTGGGGCAAAAAAAAATCCGAGAGATTCTTATCTCCACTTGACCACCAAAAAACTGGAAGTGATGCTGTGGCTCAAGCAGTAGAGTGCTCTCTTTGAGCTGAAGAGCGCAGGGACAGCACCCAAGCCCAGAGTTCAAGCCCCACGACTGACCCCCCCCCCAAAAAAAAAGTAAATGTCTATATTCTTGTAAATAACAAAACACTGTCTCTTAGTTGATGGCAAATTATGGGAATTAAAAAATGCCTTGACTGTTCAGTTTACCAGCAAAACAGATTTCATTTGAATTAGTTTATAAATAGGAATTTGGCCTAATCAATGGTTGTCTGTCCTAATACTTAATCTATCATAGAAATATTAATAGTCAATAAATGAAGGCACCTGAGTATTTGTTATCTCACTAATATTGTAAAATGCACGGTAAGAAAAGTGATATAAAAATACCTAGAACTGGGGCTGGGAAGGTGGCTTAGAGTTAGAGCGCTTGCCTTGCATGCATGAGGCCCTAGGTTCAATTCTCAGCACCACATAAGCAAAAAGAAAAAAGCCGGAAGTGGCGCTGTGGCTCAAGTGGTAGAGTGCTAGCCTTGAGCTGAAGAGCTGAGGGACAGCGCCCAGGCCCAGAGTTCAGGCCCCACGACCGGACCCAAAAAAAAAAAAAATACCTAGAACTGAAAGTGGCACTGTGGCTCAAGTGGTAGAGTGCTTGCCTTGAGCTGAAGAGCTGAGGGACAGTGCCCAGGCCCAGAGTTCAAGTCCCACGACTGACAAAAAAACAAAAACTTAGAACTTTATTTTTTTCCAAAATAGTGGACAAGAGACAGTACATTTCTAGCATGTTGTAAGTACAATCATCCTCTTGTAGTACTTGCTCTATCTACCAAAATCTGCAGATGTATACCTTCTTCATATAAAATGAATATTGTATCTATATAACTATGCATTGCTATGATGTATGTTAAACCATGTCGAGATTACTTAGATATACTATGATATAAATTTTCTACAAAAGGGCTGAAAATGTGGCTTAGTAATAAAGTGCTTGCCTAGCATGCATGAAGCCCTAGGTTCAATTCCCCAGTACCATATAAACAGAAAAGTCAGAAGTGGCACTGTGGTTCAGGTGGTAGAGTGATAGCCTGGAGCACAGAGGCTCAGGCCCTGAGTTCGAGCCCCAGGAGTGGAAAAAAATCTACAAAAAATGTTTTTACCATTTAAGAGTAATAATAAAAATAATTATAAACAAATATAAGTCACTGTTGTCTTTGAGCAGTTTAAAATCCAAAATTTGTTAATTCCATACATATACAACACTTGGATATGTAGGACCAGCTATATGGGATGATCTTTAAACTGGAAGCATAGGAAAGAGGTATGATCATTCTAGTTAAAGAACAGTCTCCTTCTCTATTTACTGCAACTGATAGGATTTCTGGACATCTATTTGCCTTTACTTAAATGCTTCTGCATTGTCTTCATGGGCTTGTGGAATGTCTTGGTTATTATCATGGAATTTGTGCAACACTGATGCCCCCACCCTCTCCTACCATGAGAATACACATATGTCACTTAAGCCTTGGGAATGAAGGCACAGAATTGATTGTGGCCTCTCTTACTGGAGTAGCAAAGGAAATGTCTACTGATGCTAAACATGGAGTGTGAAAGACTATTTATAGAACCAAGAAAATAGAACGAGATACCTAATAATACATCTAAGTCTAAACAGAAGGTGAATGCACAATGCAATGATTGAAAGAAAAGAGTGACAGTAAAGTCAGATCTTTCAAGAATGAAGGATACAAGGTTTCAGGCTAAGAAAGAAATGTAACTCAGAGAATATATAGCAGGAATTCTGAAGAAAATAAGTTAAGAATAGTCCATAAGCCTGAAGCCTTTACCTAAAGAGTAAAGAGCAAACATAGAAAGCCAGATTAGATTGAAAATTAAATATCTGTTCTGCCTTAATGGTCAATTGCATATGCTTGGATCTCTGTTGTGTTGGGAAGTATCCCAACACAAGAGAAGAGTACTTTGACCTGAGAAACAGTTGTTTCTTCCTTGTGCCTGCATACATATATATGTACATATGTGTATATATGTGTATGTATTCTTCTTCCCCTTTATTATGTCACTAAAATTTTGATGTTAACTTTGTCACTCAGTTACATAATTTACTCCTCAAGCAAAATAATTTATAATTCAACAGACAGAATGCATAGATGTGACTGTCACTGAATTATAGATAAGAGATGGCTAATGTGACATTCTCCCAGATTCAGATACAGTAAAGTTTGGTGCTTTATATTTACTTTTTCCAGCATAGTGAAAGTACATCTCCACTTAAATGAAAGTAGTTCTATTTTATTAAGTACAATGGTAGAGCTGACAGTGTTGTATGAAAGTTAAAATATGTATACAAAAGATGAATACAATCTGAACAACCAGAGAATCAGAATATGACAGTTATTTTTTATTATCTCTCATATCCAGTCCATCTTGTTATAATCGTCTTTGTAATACTACGGTTGAGTTTCTAAACAGCTATTCATGCTTTGATAGCTGGCTCTTTGTTAGTTCTAGCAATACATAAAGCTAGAGGAAGAGAGAACAGCTAGAGAAGGAAGAAGAAAGGGATTTGATCCTTTTTAGTTGGCTTTCAATCTACTTGGTTTTATGAGCATGAGCATTACCCTAGCAAGATTTTACTCTGCAGCCAACAATTATTTCCTGTAGTAGATGGTGAATTAATGTGCATCTTTCTTCAACATGTATAATACTAACCTAATGAGGATCCATTTTTCCCTTTTTTAATAAAGGGGGCTTTTATTGTGGATTAGTTGTTTCTCTTCTTATACTTTTTAATTTTTTTATTATAATAGTGATGTACAGAGGGATTATAATTATGTAATTCAGGTAAAGACTCATTACTTTTTAGACAATATCACCCTTTCCCTCCCAGTTTTTCCCTCCCATCCCTGCACCCACAAGTTGTATAGTTTATTTTCAACATAGTGTCCAGTGAGTACCATTATGCACAGCCATTAGAAAGAATAATATTATGATGATCCATCTCTGAGAGGCTGGAGTCACCTTCATAAAGGCCTGGGCAACAGAACATTAGATTCAGTGCTGGTCAGTCAATCTCTCTTCCCTACAAGTCAGATTTGCATCTCTGTTCGGCTCATGTTTACCCTTCAAATTCCTAATAGCTTGAAATTCTTTCTTTTATTACTCAATCTTAAGAGTCATAGAGATTTTCCTTTACTGATGAGAAACTTTTGCCATAGGAAAAACTTTTCTGTATTATTTTGTATCTATTTTAATAACTAGTGAGATATCTGTCTCCTAAGTAAACATAAACTGGTCAAACTATATTCTATTATACTTTTTACTTTGGCTCAGTTGTAATTTGTGAGATGGAGTTGGTGTGGTTTAGAAAGTGTACATCTTGACTGATTTTTGAGTGAAGAGCATACTTATAAATGAACCAAATATCAAAAAATAAAATGCAAGTAAAATTCCCTAATCTGACTTTTGCCAGTTTTAAATGTTTCCATAAACTAGAGCACTTCTTAAGAAATTAAGAGATATCAAAAATATTTCTTATAAATCTAGGACAAGTTATAACTTCTTAATTTTATAAAACTATAGTGCATTAAATGAAATGGTTTGTGTAAAAATGATTTGCATGATTATTGGCATATATTTAATATATTCTTCTTTTTTTCAGTGTTAGTGTTTGCATTTGGGGCCTAATTCTCCCTGTGTTGGTATTCTAAACCACTTGACTATGCCTTCATCTTTGCTATATGTTGGTTATTTTTAAGATGGAATCTGGTTAGCTTTTCTGCCTAGGCTTGCCGTGATCTTTGAGACTTTAGCCTTCTGAGTAGCTAGAATTACAAGTGTGACGCACTGTCATCTAGAAGATATCTTATCCTTTTATTGTTTTACTTTGCCATATATGCATAAAAATAAGAATCATCAAGCCATGTGTTTACTGTTGTCTGATATCTCTTAGATGTCTTTTATAAAGCTAATTTAAATGTTTAGCATATTCTGTAGATGAAATACAGGTGCCTTCTAGTTAACTTTCTTACAGAACAACTGTGAATTTATGAATACTTATTTAAAACTGACATTCTAGGGTTCCTAATGTGCAAAGACATGGCCTTTCCTTTTATTTTGACTAAGTTAATGTATTTACCTTTTACATAGTTTCATCAAAACACTGTCATTAAGATAAGTAATTTTGAAATTCTCGTTAAATTCTGTGCACATTGTTTCAAGGAATAAAAGATCATAATCATCTTTAGAAGTGTCTCACTTCGTTGTCGCTGTCACCATTATAAATGGACTGGGCACAGATCATTCAAATATATCAACTTCAGTGGTTGATCAATAGTAAAATACGTGAGGAAATAGGACATAAAAGCTAGATTTTTCTGTCAGAGTAGCCATTAATAACAGCCAGAAGATAATAAGACACAAAAATAAAAAATTAGAAGGTGCTGTGTGGGCACAAGAGTTGGGAAGAAACAGTAGGAAATCTAGATAACAACACATTTGCAAATTTCCAGCCAACAGGTTTTATTTTTTAAACAAGGATGTGAAATATAGTACAAACATTAAGCTATAGGGATTCAGAACAAAGATAAGAAAGGATAACAACTGTTAAATTGATCATGCTTTATGCACTCTTCCCTGTGGGTTTTGCATGGTTTTGAATGACTTGATGTGGAACAGCTTGCTTTGATATTGCAATAACTTGAACTCATCCTATTTGTGCTTTTATCACCTTCTCTTTCTTTTCTTTCTGTCTTTCTAAATAAACTTACATTCCTTCATCCTCTGAAACTCCATTGAAATGTCAAGGGCAGATGGGAAAGAAATAGGAGAGTGAAACCAATTGATACCGTTTCTTTTTAGTAATTATATTTAAGAAATATAAATTGAGAGCTTGTACCAAAGATTTCAAACTAATTAAATCCATAAAAGTGCTGCACAGAAGAAATGTGAATTTCATTTAGTAGATGGCACCCTAAAAAATCTTCAATTTCTAACATTCTATGCGTTATTGATAAAAAATGATTAATGTATGAATTTAATATGTATCATACCATCAGTGAAGAAAGTTAATTCCTCATTTTATATAATCACAAATTTAATTAAGTTTGAGAAAATGCATCTGATATTAAAATGAGATAATAATAATTGTTAGATAACCCTAAATAACAGACATTGTTTAAGTTTCTTGATTAAATTTATTTTATGTGTATTTAACTAAATATTCTGCTTCTAGAAAGATAGAAGGAAAGCAAGTTTCCATATTTCCCCACTGGATAAAAGTAAACTTCTAAATATTACATATAAGTAACCTTTAAGATAGCTCTGAAAGGACTAGCTAGGAGCTTTGAAACCCAAGGGGTATCAGAGTGATTACCAAATTGCCAAGATTTTTTTTTTGGTCTCATTTTCTTTTGGTGGAGAAGATAGAAGCCCAGAATTTCCAATGATTTCATATGAAACAACCAACAAAAATCTATTTTTAGCCAAATGTGCCTAGAGGAAATATCCCATAATAAGAAAGAACTATTTTAGACAAAACACCTTAATTAGAGATTAAAGATTACAGGAAAAGCTCTGGGGCTACATATCCTCATCAATAAAGGCATAGTAGGGTACTAGTTTCAACACCTACCAGGCCGAATAAGACACGCTAACACCTCTGTGAAGGATGAGTCAAGTGAGTTGGAGACAGAATGTGTATCTCCCGCCTGCCTGAATATAGATTTGATTGCAGGACTTTATTTCCATCCTTACCCCCTGAAAATAAAATCCTCCAACTTTTCTCATTGCAGTGGCGTCAGTAGAGAGTTAGCGCAGATCTAGGATAGGGAAGAGTTCTGTAAATACTCATTTTTAGAGGAGAACATCAAATGGAAGGTGCAGCAGAATTAACTTGCAACTCTTGTAAAACATTTGAGGCTTTCTCTTTCTGCAGGGTATGTGGAAGGAATACTGGGAGGAATAAACAAGCATTCTCTTCCTAACCAAGTTTTCTCATCAGAGATATATTAAAAAGGACAGTTTTCTGTTGATAAACAATACTGAGAAACGATCTTCCCTATGTGTTAATGGAAACCAAAAGGAAACCTAGACTTCCACAGTCAGTGGGAAGATAAAGTAGTACCCTTCCTTTTTTTCTGTCAGAAGACAGCTGTTAAATTAAACATACAAAAATTAAATTAGTTCTAGAATATTATCATATTATACTCCATATGTTTAGTTTACAATCACTTGTCAATAAAAATCACAGGTTTCAACTTGAATAGATACTACCATAGAAGACAGATGAGATAGGAATATAACAATTATAAAGTAGACCTCATAAACTATTACAACATGTTAAGTAGGAACTAAAAACTAAAGCAGATCATTGCTCCGAAGAAGTCATCAACAAAAATATAGAAGAAATAAAGAAGAGCCAACTATGAACTTTAATAACTAGAACACATAACAAAATTCAGCTTGAAAACAGCTCCAGTTTTCTCTTCAAGTTCTGTTTACTGTTATTATATTACTTTGAGTAATATTTTCCAAAAGTAGACTAATGTTTGAAAATTACCAGACAGTTTTATGAACTTGGTTATTTGGTAACATTTAACTGCAAAGCAGAGAGAGCACTTGAGTGGAAATGTGTTTAGCCACATAGGAACACTTGTGCTATGCCAGCATTCAAAACAAAATTTCAGTTTCTTAGAAATCTAGACAGATGCAGTGAAAACAAATATTTAGGGCAGTTTGTAACATTCTAACTCAGTTTATAATATTTTTAAAGAGACATAACACAAAGCAAAATGTAGAACAAGTGGTCTCTAAGTATTTTGAGATGGATTTCCTTTTATTCTAGATCTGTTGCTACACATCCATTCTAGAATAGATCTATGAAGGCTCAAACCCTTTGGATTGCCTTACTGTTTTTTTTTAAGTCTATAATGAGAAAGTAGTAGCAGAAGTTTATAAGAAGAAAATAGTCGCGGAAGTGGTGTTGTGGCTCAAGTGGTAGAGCACTAGCCTTGAGCTGAAGAGCTGAGGGACAGCACCCAGGCCCAGAGTTCAAGCCCTATGACTGACCAAACAAAAACAAAAAAAAGAAAGTAGCAACAAGTAGAGATCACATTTACCCTCCCGCTCCCCGCTGCATCATTCACCTCTTTATATCTTTATAGAATCAACTCTCAGGCTCCTTTTGTAAATTCACAAGAGTGAAAAGTAGAAAAGTATAGGATGTTTGGGAAGCTAAGGAAAGGGAATCAGCTGAGGAATATTAATACTTATTAGACATAGTCTGGCACCGAACAATTTTGCTCCACTCCACCTTCCAAATATGATTTGTTCCCTTGTCTAAAACAGAAAGACATCCCACTACTATAGATAGATAGATTAGATAGATAGATAGATTAGATAGATAGATAGATAGATAGATAGATAGATAGATAGATAGATAGATAGTAGATAGATAGATAGATAGATAGATAGATAGATAGATAGATAGATAGATAGATAGATGATAAATAAAGGATTCCATCAACTTGAGTGCAAAGATGAAGACTCAACTTTTGAGACAGTAGCTTGAGGAAATACTTAAGATACAATGAGTAGTATCTACACATTATAAACAAAGCATCAATGAGGAAGTGATATTTAAACTCAGGATTCAATAGTAGTGGGATGGCCATTGGGAAGAGATAATTTTCAGACATGGGGAAGAACATATGCCAAGCTGAGGAAATGTAAGACATCAATTTTCAATACATGAGATGGGGTAGGGGAACTGGAGGCAGACGTAGAAAATAAGGCTGGGGAAAAAAGTAGATCATAGTTATACTAGGAAACATATGCCTATAGCTCTTCCCTAGACAAGGGAACTCATTTTATTCTGTTATAAACAGGGTGCCATAACAGTTTTTAATACTGGTTGAGTATGATTTATTCGCATTTAAGGGTGATAACCAAACTGCCTGCCTGACAACTCAAATAGAACTAGATAAACTGGTTGTATAAAAGCCAGCTCGAAGGTTGTTTTACAATATTTCAAGTGACAGGTATGAGAGACTGAACTGAAGAAGCAACAGTGTGAAGGGGAAGAGAACAGATTTTTCGGGACATGCATGAAGTACCTTGACAGGATTATAGCTGAAACACTCGATGAACGGTATTGTCAGTCAATAAGATAAGGAATAAAAGCAATTCCCTTTCCTGTTTTCACATGCGTTGGAATAAAAAAAAATCACTTTTAGTTCTATCTCTGACTTTAGAATGATAGTATTAAGCTACTCCTTTCTTTTAACTCATGTTGGTTCCTCAGGTAGTAGACAGGAATGGCTGCAATTAAATAAATAAATGCATCAGTGGAAATATATTTGTGTACATTTGCATTTTTGTTAAAATTGATTTTTATTTTAAATATCTGGCACACATCTTGGCTTCCTGTCAGGTTTGAGTAGGAGTTTTTCAAACTCTACAAACTTTATTGCTTGCATTTTAGCTCATCACATGCCTTGCAAATCATTCAGACATTTCCTATCATTTCTGTGTCACATCAGTACATTGAAAAGGCCTATCATTAATGGATTCAGTAAATGTGGGGTTATATTCAAATTGCTTGTTAATATCTGAAACTAATTAATGAAAATTTAAGAATTATGTCAATCCAATGCTGATTAACAGAAAATCCTTGTTATTTTAATGTTTTTAACCCAAATAATTCTTTATCCTCTTTACATTTTTTAGTGATATTCCTTAAATAAGGATTCAAGCATACATTGATAGCCAAATATTACTCCAAATTTCAAGCCCTCCAAGCCCAAATATACTTATATATAATTGAGGAAACATATGTAAGTATAGGTCTTTTCTTTTCTTTCTTTTTTTTTGTAGGTCATGTTTTAATTCAGGGCCTGAGTGCTGTCCTTGAGTTTTTTCCCTCAGTGCTAGCACTTTACCACTTTAAGCCACAGTTCCACTTTCAGATTTCTGGTGGTTAATTAGAGAAAAGATAAGATAAGTTGGCTTGGTACTGCAATTCTCAGATCTCAGCCCCCTGAATAACTAGGATTACAGGCAGCAGCCATCAGCACTGGGCTTGTAAGTATATTTCTAATGAGACCATTTTCAAAGTTCATATTAAAAGTCAAAAAAATAAAATAAGGGACAAAAATCTATTAAGATAATGTCACTGTGACAATGTCTTGTCACTTGACAATGACTGTCTTGTCATCAAGCTATGGCATGAAATTTAGAAAAGTCTGTAAGTAGGAGTTTTAGATGGTCTCAGGGAGAGTTAAATTTTTATTCTAAGTTTATCATAATTTGATTTAAATTTAATTTTAATTTTAAAAAAATAATAAATAAAATATTAAAACTATTATTTGAGCTTAATATTAAAGTAGAGAGCTATACAGTATTAATTAAAAGCATAGTAGACGTTTGGATTTGCCACACACAAAAATCTATGTAGAAGTTACATACTTCTCTACACTAGGAAAGTGAATATTTGAAATTGAACTAAAAGAATTCATCTACCTTGAAATTATGATTTCTACTCTAAATAAAATATATCTTTCTCTATAAGAAAATACTTTGTTGTCTTACATTTGTGCTATTCTTTTCACCAATAAAAGCCAATAGTATCACAGGATACACTGTGTTCATTGGCTTGAAATTTGAAGTAACATTTGTCTGTTAATGTATATAGGGACTTGAGAGTCCAACTATGTCACAAATACTTTAATTAGAGCCTAATTAAGATGTAATTCTATCCATGTGTATAAAAGGATAAATGACTACAATGCAAATGTAAAAAAATTGCTTGGCAATTTTCTCAAAGTGACTCACATAATTTCTCCAAATACAAGAAATCTGTTACACGGTACTGTGAAATGTAAGTAGAATTTATTTTACCATTTCAGATTGATCTATAGTTAATCTTTTTTTATTTTCATTTTATTGTCAAGGTGATTTATAGCGGTTACAGTTACGTAAGTAAGGTAAAAAGTACATTTCTTGTCAAATTTGTTACCCCTTCCCTCATTTTTCTACTTTCCATCTCCCCAACCCCCCTCCCTCCCCAAGTTGCGCAAATCATGTCCAATATATTGTCTTGTGTATGTCGCTGTTGCGTTGGTTCCCCCTGGCCCTGTGTCTCACCGTTCTGTTGTTCCCCTTCCCTTCCCTAACTCAAATAAAATACCAGGGTAGCAAAATCAAATACAGTGACAATGGGGGGGGGGGAGGAGGAGCCATTTTTAATTCTAAAATTGTATGATTTTTAAAATATCTTCCTCTTTGCTCCTAATCCCTAAATACCTACATTTCTTGTTCTGTTTGACTTTTATCTTTTTTTTTCATAGCAATACTGGGGTTTGAACTCAGAACTTTGTCCTTTCTAGGATAGTCTACCACTTTGAGCTATCTTTCATCTCAGCTGTTCTGCTGGCTAACTTGGAGATGGAGTCAGCATAAGCACAAACTGAAGTCAGCATAAGCTGGCTTTAAGGTGTGATCCTCTGGCTCTTAGCCTCTTGAGTAGCTAGGACTACCAGCATGAGCACCAATACCTGGCATGTCTCCTAGACTTTAAACCTATGCAAAGATTTGATAGTTTAAAAAATAAGTAGGGATCCAAGAACGTTGGAGATAACTCATTTCAAAAGTAAGTGTTTAAGAGTTGAAGAAGCAATAAAGTAACATTTAAATTAAGAAACTTTTATACAATACTACTTAGTAGAATTTATGTAAGCATATGGTAGAATTTTTACAGTTGTGTGTGTGTGCGTGCATGTGGGGGGGGGGGAGTGGGCACATGTGCCACACGTATTTGTGCCAGTACTGGGACTTGAACTCAGGGTCTGGGTTCTGTCTCTGAACTTTTTTGTTGAAAGCTTATGCTTTAGTGCACTACCACTTGAGTCACACCTCCCCTTCTGGCTTTTTGCTGGTTAATTGGAGATATAAGTCTCATGAGCTTTCTTGCCTGGTTTGGCATTGAATTAAGACCTCCAAATCTCAGTTTCCTGAGCAGCTTGGAATATGAGCATGGCCACCAACCATCTGGTTTACAGTCTTATCTTATAATCCTATTCATGAAAGGTGAAGTGCATTTATAAAGCCTTCGTAGGTTTTTGAGACTTTGTGTCTAAAAGTATTTTGGCTTCTTTTAGATATATAATTCCTATAATGTACTGTTCTTGAAAGTTTTGGGCAGAGCAGATTTAATAATAGTAGCTATTACTAATGGCCTCTTTGCTATGATCTAACAATGGAATAGTTTTATGAACATTTAGTCTTCCCAATAACTATCTGAAAGGAACTGTTCTTATTCCCATTATTTTATTGTATAGAAGAGGGAAATAGAGGCCAACAAGGTTAAATCATTATTATTTTTTCTTGTTATTATAAAGGTAGTGTACAAAAGGATTAGTTACATAAGTCAGTTAAAGAATATGTTTCTTGGGGCTGGGAAGGTGGCTCAGTGGTAGGGCACTTGCCTTGCATGCATGAGGCCCTGGGTTTGATTCCTCAGCATCACATAAGCAAAAAGAAAAAAAAAAAGCCGTAAGTGGCGCTGTGGTTCTTCAGCCTTGAGCTGAAGCTGAAGAGCTGAGGGACAGTGCCCAGGCCCAGAGTTCAAGCCCCATGACCAAAAAAAAAAAAAGGAATATGTTTCTTTTTGGATAAGGTTACTCTCCCTCACTCTCTTCCAGATTTTCCCTCCTGTCCCCACCCATAAGTTGTAAAATTCATTTTCAACAGTGTCTAGTGAGTACCACTGCTGCATTTGTTCACGAGTGTCTTCTCAAGGTCATCTGAACACAGGAGGTATTGGCCTTGTCTCTTTACTGAAGCTCTTTAGGGAAAAGGACTCTCTCCTTTTGGAACTGAAAGAAAATAGTAGTTCAGAGAGTGGGCTCTGAGTTCAGAACACCTGGATTCAAATTCCAGCCTTCCCACTTACTGGCTGATGACTTTGTGCAAATATTTTAACCCTTACAAAGGATGAACAAATGCAGCAGTGGTACTCACTAGTTAATCTTTTTTAACACAAATTAATTTATCTAAAATTGCCAGTTGGCACTATGGAACATGTTTGGAAATTCAAACACAAAGTTGAGTAAATTAAGGACTAAAGTATTTTGCATGTTCCTTCCATCTTTAATCTCTTAGACATGTTGGTCATATTCCGCTGACAGAGGGAAAAATGAGGTCTAGGAAGGGTGACTTGCCAGGCTTTATTAGGTTGAAGTATGTAAGTTGAAATGCGACCACTCACACACTCACATTTTCTTAGCTCACTCTTCTGGCATGAATCCATTTTTATGTCCTAAATGCTTTAGACTGAATGAATGCATGACTGCTGTATCAGGCAAACTGTGCAAAATACTTGACTTCAGCAAATCTTTGACAAGAACCATTCATTAATCTTTATTTCATAATTCTCACCAGTATGTTCACCCTGCCTTTCTGTCCCTATCTGCAAGTAAATTGGTTTTTAAGAAAATGAAGAGGTCAGCAGAAGATGTTAAAGCACACTTTTTCTGTTGAAACCAATCAGTAGACCTAGGTATTGATGTCAATGGTTAAAGTTAGTAAAATCTGTCCATATTTCAACTAGATCAACCATTTTTATTAGCAACAATCTTGATATTGTTTGGGAGGTCCATGTAGCAGCAAAAACAATTCATATTAAAAATGTAGTCAACATATTGACTACATAATTATAAGGAATTACATAAAACACACTTCTGAAATTGTGAAAAGTTACAATATCTGATTTTTTAGGTCCAAAGACAAATTATTGGATTTTCCTTTCCTCTGCCACTGAATCTGGTAACTTGAACAAAATCATGTAATGAGAATATTTTTAAAGCTAAAAAAAATCTTTTAAGCATGTAGGTGGTCAACATAGTTTCCAATGAAATAAGGAACATCATTCAGAATCTATGAGGGACTAAAAACTAAGCATGTGGGAAATCTGGTTTTCTTTAGCAGTATTAAAGTTTAAGAGAAACTTTGAACAAACTCATTAACTAGAAGAGCAAAAATTGGGAGTTCCAGATCTACAAAAGAGCGTGAGCACTGATCAACATGGCCGGCACAGTGAATGTAATTCAAAATACTATAAAAAGTAATACCCAGATGAAATATGGAGATATTCAAAGAAAGAACACCTTAAAAGTGTACTTGAGACTTGCATGGTGTAGATAGACCATTACTCTACTTGGTACTGAAGAATATAAAGAATGTAATAGAAAATGTAATTGAAGCAAAATTCAAGAACATATTGAACATAATGAATGAAGATTAAATGAACAAGAATTTTCTAAAGTTTTGTGAGTGCTACCTAGCAACAATGCTGCTGAATCAAAGTCAGATGAATGCAAAGCAAGTCACACAAAAAAAATAGATACAGAGAATTTCTATAAAGTCAAAAGTGGGAGAACACTTTAAAACAAAGAATAAAAAAGCAGTAGTAAGACTTTCCACTGACTTGTTAATAGAAGCCAGAAATATTAGAATAATTTATCCTTTCCATTATATCCTGGAATTATATTTTGGCCATATTTTCATAAATTAGTTTGCATTTAAGGGGTTTGCGTTTCTAAGACAGCCTGAGCTAGGTTTGTGCAAACATATCTCAAGAAAAAGATAAGGTGCACATAGTTCATGCCTGTCATGGCTATAAAATATAAAAGGGAGGCTTTGTGATGCAGGCTAGTCCATGCACAAAGGAAGATCCTATCTAAAAAAACAACCCAAGTTACAATAGGTTGGTTCAATTGGCAGTGAGGCTGAAGAGCAAAGAAAAGCCTGAGTTCAAACCTCAGTATAACCAGAAAAAAATAGGTGTTGAAATGTGATTTGTTTGTGATTGATATTCTTGTGTCTATAGGTCTTACAAAAAATGAAAGAAAGAAAGAAACAAACAAACATCTACAGAGTCTTATTTTTAAGAGTAGTTCCAGAGCTAATCAGAGTAAGTTCTATGGACTGAGACTGGTCCACCTCCGCTGCTCTTTACTTATCTGTAAGGAAGTAAGTGCACAAATAAAGAGTGAGTTCATGGAGTCACTTGTAGAAATTTAGAGTTGTCACAGCAAGAAAGTATATTATCATTATACTTGGAAAGTATATTTTCAGGGTCTCCACAGTTAATGTGAAAAGAATCAATCCAATACTTATACTATCTCCTAAGAAAGGCTGCTTTGATCAAATCTTTTCCCATTTTTACTATTTCACCAATCTGGTAGGGGCAATTGCTTCCTTGGTCCATACCTGAACTAGAGAGGAAAGCTATCTCTTATTTTCTTTTCTTTTCTTTTTTCTTTTTTTTTTTGGGGGGGGGGACCAGTCATGGGCCTGAACTCTGGGCCTGGATGCTGTCCCTCAACTCTTCAGCTCAAGGTAACACTTGAGCCACAGTGCCACTTCTGGCTTTTTTCTTTTTGCTTATGTGGTGCTGAGGAATCAAAACCAGGGCCTCATGTGTGCAAGGCAAGCACTCTACCACTGAGTCACCTTCCCAGCCCCTATCTCTTATTTTCTATGCAGCTATTTCTGATAGTCATACTAACAGCTATTCAGATTGTATGATATATTACGATATTTCATAACTTTTTTCTTATTTTCTTAATAATAGAGATTTTTTTCTGATCTATTTTTCCTTAGCTCTTATGTTATGTTGTTGTATAATCTCAGTTCTGATAATGGGTTTAAAAAGAAGTTAGGCTTTCAAAGCTTTTGTAATTTTCCCCCCAGAGTTCCAAAGAGAGTGATCTATTTTCCCAACCATACTACATTTTATACTATTCTGGCAGTATCTTTCAATATTTTAGTCTATGTCAAAAAAGTAAAAATAGCTGATGATTATTCACGAACTTTATGCAGCAGCTTTTTCTCCAATGATGTTTTCGGTTGTACAAAAGCAATTCTTTGAGAGTTTCTTAAGAAGTACTTATGGGAACAATAATCTTGCATTTGCAAAACTGTTCAAGGCCATTATACTTAAGGACGATTTTGGCTGACTATGCAGTCTTTGATTTGCTTTCTTTTTTTTTTTTTTGAATTTACTTTTAGAAGTTTTTCTATTAGTTTAAGTATTCCAATGTCAATATGAAGTTTTTATCCTTTTTATATAACTGTCTTTGCCTGGACATGCAAAATATTGTTATTTATTTCTAGTAGTGTCCCTGAAATACGTATCAGTGTGCACTGCAATAATATACAAACCTAATCTTAGGTTTATGCCAATATTTTCTAGGATGGAAATTATTTTCTTCAACACTATTATAAGCTTTTATCCATTCTACTCATTCATTTTAAGACTTTTTCTAACATGATCTGACTCCACCATTCCTGTCATTGTCCTTTCCATTTTAGCAATATGTTCATGGTTAAATTTGTTTGTACTTTTTGGCATAAATTGGACTCTAATTTCATACTTTGATGATATTCATTAGTTCTGAGAATTCCTTGCCATTGTCTTCTACATATTGTTTCTCAGTCTTTGTCTCTTTTGCATTCTGTAAAAATGCAAAAGATCTTTGAAGTCTTTATTTCATTCCTCGGAATTTTCCATGTATTAAACTCTGTTTCTTCAATTCTGAATAATTTTCCATGAGTTTTCTTAGAGTTTACAAATTGTTCTTTCAGTCTTGACTATATAATGCTGCCAACAATTCATATAAAGTTAATTGCAAATAATACTTTTTTTACTTCTCAATAAATTATTTTATGAGTTTTAAATATACTATGTCATTTTTCTGTTTCTTGCAGGTATAGATTCATGTATGTTACATATTTATGCTGGTCACTGCTAGCTCATGTCTATAATTCTAGCTACTCTGGAGGCTGATATTGCCATCTTTTTCTTCAAAAAAGCTGGAACTAGCACTGTAGCTCAAGTGGTACAGTACTAGCTGTGAGCAAAAAAGAGGAGACCAAGAGGCCCTGCATTCAAGTGCCCTCCTACACACTCAAAAATATTCATATGTATAATTTTATGTTAAACTTTTTCAGAGAAAAATAACATTAAATGTGTATAGAAAATGTATGTAAAAAGGGTGTTAGTGTGTGTACATATATATATATATATATATATATACAAAAAGAAATACAGATATATATGAGAGAGACTTTACTATGAGAAATTAATCTCAGAGAATAAAAGGATTGAAAATTCATACCATCTATTTTCTGTAAGATGTTGACCCATTACTCTAACTCAGACCAAAATGAAAACCTCAAAGGCAGAGAAGCCAGTGTTGAGATGAGGTATGTGCTTTCAAGCTGGTTGAAAGGGATGAAACCCTTCTCAGGTTGCCTTTGGTTTGATTTCAGGCTTTCACCAAGATAGGAGTATTTTATGGAATCCAGGAATTCAAATACTGATCTGTTCTTGACACACCCTCACAGATATGAATATCTTTCTGATCCAGATTCCTCCACAGGCTTATTCCAATTATGGGTAGAAATCAGACACATTTAGAGCAATCAAATACTTTCTAATGTTTCTTTATTCATATATGGCTTATTGATTTATGGGTTATTATCATTTCCTTATTTATCTAGCATCATTTATTTTTGTGGATCATAACATGTGTTTTGTTATTTAGCATATCTGAACTGCATTGAAATGTCATATTTCAATGGGAAATCTGTGGATGCTTAAAACTAAACATGATCCCATCCTCTAAAATCTATTGAGACAGAGTAATTAAATTAGAGCTCAAACTTTGCCAAGATATTCATTTGTGTGTGTGTGTGTGTGTGTGTGTGTGTGTGTGAGAGAGAGAGAGAGAGAGAGAGAGAGAGAGAGAGAGAGAGAGAGAGAGAGAGAGAGAGCACATGTGTGCTGGTCCTGGGGTTTGAACTCAGTGTCTGAGCTTTTGTACTCAAGGCTAGTGCTCTACCATTTTAGCCACAACTCTACTTTTTGGTGATTAATAGAATATAACAGTCTAGAGGACTTTAATTCTTGGGCTGGCTTCAGACTGCAATCCTCAAATCTCAGCCTAATGAGTAGTTGAATTATAGGCATGAGATATCAGTGCCCTATTTCAGTTCCACAAAATCTAAACCCGTATTGTCTGTATTTCTTTCTAACCGGAAAAAAAGGAAACATCTATCTCACCACCTGCTTTGAGCAGACATAAACATCTAATTGTCTTCATTCACATTTTTTTTTGTAATTTAGGTGTATGCTTCTATTTGTGTGTGTATGTGTGTTTGATACATTTTCTAAAAATCTTAACATTTAAGTGTGAGTTAAATGTTGATAGAAATACACAGACTCAATATACAAAATTTTACCATTGTAAGGAGAATAAGTCTTTTAAACACATGAAAAAATACATTTTCTCAAAAAGAAATGAGTACACATAGAGTGAACGTGTGCGATGAATTTGCAATGTCAGCCATCATTCTTTTGTTGCACAGGAATAACGGAGAAGAAATAATTTGAATTCTTTCATTGTGTCAGACTTTCCAGTGTATAATACTATCTCTTCCATTTTGTCATTGGACTTCAATGTATCTTTTATGTTAATTTATCATGTTTAATAGGTGAGAGGTTTGTGTTTTGCCTTAGAAAAGAATTGATAAAATTTGCATTGTACAAATACCCGGGAGATGACAATAGAATTTTCTTTGTTCATTTTTCTATTACAGTGTTCTGAAATGTATTACCAATGGTACTCTACACAGGATACTGCCTAAGAGAGCATAGTGTTTTTCACTGAATAGGAATCTGGGACATTCTGAAGGCACATGATTTTTATATGTCTTTAATTGATAAGAATATACTATATAAAGTATACTTTAGCATATTTATGCATAAAACATAACATACTTGCACATATTTACATAACACATTTACACATAAGGCACAGAACAACAGGAATATAATTTAATATAAACAAATTTCCCTATAATCCCCCAATTAAAATGTGTTATATTATCCTAGTACTGGAAGACTTCAAATTATGTGAACCCTTGCTGAATCAAATGATCCAGATGGTTAGGTCAGATATTGACCTAACCAATATGACATTTAGTGAGTCCTTTTACATTAAAAGAAATTATGGAAAACTTCCATTTAGAAATTGTTAACGTTTTATTTTATGTTTCAAGCAAGACACTTAGAAGTTATGTCTATCTTGAAAGTTAAAACTAATCTTCACAAAAATATGAAGTTGTGGCTTGGTGCTGGTAGTTTATGCCTGAGATTTGAGGATCAAGTCCATGAGACTCTAATCGCCAAATAACTACTAAAAACAAAAACAAAAGCAAAACCAAAATGAAAGTGGTGCTCTGGCTCAAATATTAGAGCACAAGCCTCTGCCAAAACTGTTTAGGGACCTGGGACAGAAAGAAAAAAAGAAAGAAAGAAAGAAAGAAAGAAAGAAAGAAAGAAAGAAAGAAAGAAAGAAAGAAAGAAAGAAAGAAAGAAAGAAAGAAAGAAAGAAAGAAGGAAGGAAGCAGTAATGGATTGAGTGTGGATCCTATTCAAGGCTCTGCGTTAGATCCTTAACAAAATAGCCAGGTGCCAGTGGCTCATACCTGTAATTTTAGCTACTCAGGAGGCTGAGATCTGAGGACTGCAGTTCAAAGCCAGCCCAGGCAGGAAAGTCTATAATACTCTTACCTTCAACAAACCATTCCAAAAACCGAAAGTGGTGTTGTGGCTCAAGTTGTAGTGTGCTAGCCTTGAGCTGAAGAGCTCAGGGACAACACGCAGGGCCACACTTCAAGCCCAACAACCGACTTAAAAAAAAAAGGAATATCATATAAAACTCTCCTATGTCCCATTAATCCCACTTCTCAGAGTTTACCGAAATGACCACAAATAAGTCCACACTAAAGCTACCAGTGCAACTATGTTTATTGCAGCATTTTTTTATCATAGCAGAGATATGGAACCAATCCAGATGCCCCAGATGAATGGATCATGAAACTGTGATATAAATATAGCAATTCTATGCTTCCATCAGAATGGTACTGTTCGATTTATAAGGCAATGAAAGGACTTGGAAAAGAACAGATTAAGTGAAGTAAGCCAGACTCAAAGAAACATAGGTCCCATGGACTTCCTTATTTGTAATAATTAGTATACATCTTTGATAATCTTAGCAGATGACAGAATTGCTCAATAGTTGTGTACATATGACCATAGAAGATGATGCTAAGTGAAATGAAGCCAAGACATGAGCACAAGAGGTTTTTCTTTATTGTTGTTCTCAATGCACCATGTGATTTCTTTTTTTTCTTTTGTGTCCTTTCCTCCCTATGGTTTATCCCCTGTTATCACTGTGTTTGATCTTGATACCCTGGGTATTGTATATATGTTTATCTAAACTTGGGAAAGGAAGAACAACAACAAAATGGTGAGACAAAAGACAAAGGGGGAACCTATGCAATGGTGATACTCACAAGACAATATGTTGGAAATGGTCTGTACATCTTGGGATGGGGTAGGGGGGAGGGAAAGAGGGAAAAAATAAGGGAAAAGGTAACAAGTGAGACAAAAAATGCTATCATTATCTTACTTATATAACTGTAATCCCTCTCTATATCACCTTGACAATAAAATTTAAATAAGTGAATAAAGGAATAAATATCCTCCAGGTGCTGGAGGTCTCACACCTATAATCCTAGCTACTCAAGAGGCTGAGATCTTAGGATCATGGTTCAAAGCCAGCCTGGGCAGAAAAGTACATGAGACTCTTACCTCCAATAAATTAATTTTTTTAAAAGCCAGAAATGGAGCGAGCTGTGGTTCAACAGGTAGAGCACTAGTCTTGCACACGAAGAGGCTCAGGGACAATGCCCAAGCCCCAGGAATGGCACACAAAAAAATCTTAAATATGTGCCTTGGAATAGGCTTATATTTCAACACAGTAATTATACAGTTTTCTGTTCAACACAGTAATTATGCAGTTTTCTGTATAATTGGTGGTGGCAAATACAAAAATCTATAGTTAGAGTTCAGGCTTAGAGCAGAAGGCAGAATAAATGCCCTCTGCTTTTGTCTTTCTTCAGCCAAGGATGGTACTGTGCATAAAGTACAAGTTGGAAAGATGCAAAACATTCAGGCATCTCTTTTCTTCTGTAGTTTAATGATGATTTCTCTAGGAACTGAGCAAGACCATAAAAGAATCAGGATGGGAGTTCTTGCTTCTCCCCTGTAGAGCAATAGTATCTGATGGATGTGCACCCCAAGTTTTCTGTCAGTGCCAGAGGAGCACTGCTCCAGGGAGAGGATGCCTATGGAGCTCTGGAAAAGGACACGAGCAGCTGGAAAGAACAAGAGAGAAAAAGTAGATTTTTTTTTATTGTTCCCTTTAGGTATTTCGTAGAAGTACCTAGATGTGACAGTTCATGCCATTTTATAGAACCTTTGCCTTTCAAGCTATTAAGGATCTGATAAAAGGTAAAGGTTAATAAATTTTCCTTGCTCACTTTATACTAGTAGAAATTACTTTTCTCTCACTTGTAAAATCTGCTAATATTTTGTCTTAAATATTTCTTGAATCTGTCTCATTTTCTCTATTACCACTAGCCTAATGGGGACCATTATCAACTTTTTCATGGATTATTACAGCAGCTATATTGCCTAAAGTCTTAAACCCAGCAATTTTTCTTTCCCTGAAGATACCAGAGTCATGGGTCTTATAATGGAAAATTTATAAAAATCTACTGTATCTCACAAAGATTTCAATCCCACAAAGTTCAGTCTCTTTACTCTGAAGACTACCACATGATACTAATGTGCTTCCTAAATAATGTTGAGGAAAGAGACATATAAACAGTGAGCAAAATGAACAACAAAAAAAAGAAGGTAATATAAATTAGAACTTTGTTTTTCCTTCTTTATCTCTAAGTTTTCTGTTGCATACCTCCCTCCCCAACTGACTCGCTTATTAGACTCACTTTGGTTTTCTTTGCCTTAATGACAACTAGTTAACATTGAAGAATCAAGTCAGGAATCATTTCTTACTAATTAAATAATTTAATTGATTGATTTTATTGTAAAGGTGATGTAGAAAGGGGGTTACAGTTACATAAGTCTCCCACAAGTTGTATAGTTTATCTTCAACATAGTGTTCAGTGAGTATCACTGCTGCATTTGCTCACCCTTTATTACTTTGTTCGATTTTTGATGGAGCTTTCCTGAGATTCTGTTTCTTTCTCCTTCTTCATTCATGTTAGCTTCATATTATTTCTGTTAATGGCCACTTTATTTTACTTGTGTATTTTCACATCATTTCTAAATGGAATCATTTCTGTGAGAATATACAGCATATCATAAGCAAAAGTCACTGCAAATGTCATAAAATATGTTTTTCCCTTATTAATAATTATCTAAAATACACTTATAGAATTAAAACCTTAGATAACCAATATTAAACTTTCAGTATATTTTCTTCAATGTGTGCACATATGTATGTATCTATGAGTGAATATAATTTCTACTTATTTGAAAATTTAATTTACATACAAAAATAGATTTTCATTAAAATATAAATGCATTAGATAATTTTTTCACATAGCATACACTTAAAATGTCACAATTCTTCTTTTCTATTAAAAATATCAAAGAAGTTGAAAAACTTTTGAGTATATTTTAAGGTAGAAATCAGGGAAATATATGATTATGTTTTATTCTGAATATTTGTTTTATCCTGGAATTATGAATTTGTATTGTGTGTCATGTACATATTCCTTTAACAGTAATTCTATGGGTTACATAACAGAATCAAAATATTAACATTTCTTGACATTCTTTAATTTACTTTTTCAGTCATTTATGACTTATTAAGTCAATATTACAAAGATTGGGGGTGCAACAACATATAATAAACAATGCTTACAGCTGGACACTGGTGGCTCATGTCTGTAATCCTAGCTACTGAGATCTGAGGATCGTGGTTCAAAGCCAGCCCAGGCAGAAAAGTCCTTGAGACTCTTGTAGCCAATAAACCACTAGAAAACTGGAAGTGGTGCTGTGGCTTGGGCCGAAGAGTTCAAGGACAGCGACCAAGCCCAGAGTTCAAGCCCCACGAATGACCAAAAAAAAAATGCTTACATAATATCGGACATATTGTTATGAAGGGAGGCAGAAATAATGTACACATACAACAGAAATATAATAATAAATCAGATAGTGACATGTTCCCAGGAATAAATAGAAATGCCAGGAAAGACCTATCAGGGAACAGGACTTAATAAGAAAGCATGGATGATATGAGAGAGTCATCAGAAGTTATTGAATGACAGTGAATCTGGGGAAGTAGAGGAGCCCTTCATAGGAATGAACTTGGTACTTTATCCAACAGAAAGGTTAGTGAGAAATAACAATGTTTGAATCAAAAGAAGAGCAAGACAGGTTGAAGAAATAGAGGTTAAAGCAAATAATTTAGATTCACTGTTATAAGATAATTCATTGGAAGGATTTCATTGGAGGAGGGAAAAAAGTCAAAGGAATTGCTGTTGCTTTACATAGGAGCTGTAGAGATAATAACAGAATTTTTTAAAATTAATTTCCTGAGAAGCAAGGTAAGTGGACTTCAATGCCATTTCTCAGATTGGAATGTCATTGTATCATTTGTAAGAAAATAGAAAGAATTGGGAAAAAAAATATATTAAGCAAACTAAGCAAGACCCAAAGAAACATAGGTTGCATGTTTTCCCTTATTTGTGGTGACTTGACTATGTCTATAAATCTACAAGTAAGCCCACTGGTTGGTTAAAAAAAATGTACCGGGCTATGACAAATTATATAGGTCACCAGGCATTCACAAGTGAGGCCAATGGAGGACATTCTTTTTTTTAATAAGTTTTTTTTTTATTGTGAAAATACTGTACAGAGGGATTCAGTTACATGAGCAAGGTAAGGAGTACATTTCTTATCAAGTATTTTTGTCTCCTCCTTTTTCCCCTACCATTTCTTCCCTCCCACCTCCACAACTATACTTCCTCCCCTCACCCCCGCCTAAATTGTGAAGTTCGTTTTTCAACATAGTGTCTTGTACGTCTCATTATTAAAATGGTCAACCTCTATCCCTATTTAAACATCTTGTTTTGTCCCTTTCCCTCCCCAAATTATATCAACATCAAATACAGTGAAAACAGGGGTTATACCGTAGGAGAGGAACATACAAAGCAACAAAATAATCACATGGTGTCTTATAAAACATTAGAAGCAATAGGAAGAAAGAAAAAACCACTTGTGTCCCTATCTTGGGGTTCATTTCGCCTAACTTCATCTTATCTGGTCATATGTACATAGCTTTTGACCTTCTCTCCTTGTCCCAGACATGTACTAGTTATTGCAAATAAGGGAAACCATGGGACCTATGTTTCTTTGGGCCTGGCTTACTTCACTTAACATATTTTTTTCCCAAGTCTTTCCATTTCCTAACAAATGGGGCGATGTCATTCTTTCTGATGGAGGCATAGAATTCCATTACACACACACACACACACACACACACACACAAACACACACACACCACATTTTCTTGATCCATTCTTATAAAAGGACCACAAAGGCTCAATAGCTACGTGTATCTGATCTTATAAAATAATATTTATGGACATAATGATCTCCAGAAATAGAAAGAAGAGGTTTTCTTTTTCTTTGTTGTTGTTTTTGTTTTCCTTTATCTTGTTTGCTGGTTTATTTCTTTTTGGGAGGGCAAAAGAGAGCGACACAGAAATGATGAGACAAAGGGTGAGCAAATAGAGTAATTATACAACTTGTAGGTGGAGATGTGAAGAAAAAAACTGAGGGAGGGAGGATTACATTGTTCAAAAAGAAACACACTCTTTATCTTATTTATGCTATGTAACACTTCTGTGTATCACCTTTGCAATAACAATAAAAGAGAAAAATAAGAAATATTCTTTAAAAAAGTATGAAAAAATGAGGATGAATAAATAAATAGAACCATATTGGGTTTGAGAAACCTACTATTAAAAATGCAAGGAAATATATTTTGTAAGATCTGTGTCAGAAAATCTATTATGAAAACCTTAGGACAGCATAATACATGTGAAATTATGAATATGTACTGTGACTTAATGTGTTAATTTTCTCACGTAATGTATTTGCATTGTAATGAGTTTTTATGAAACACTTTGACCCAAATAAATTGCTGGATACTCACTATACCAGCCATATGACAGGTTCTGTGGGTTGAACGCTAAATCAGCCCATCATCTTTCTAAAGTTTATACCTTCCACCAGTACCCATAGCCAAAGAACCCACTGTTCCCAGTGGGGAAATTTATTTCATCACCTTTCCCAGTATTATTGCTCTCACACTCATACTTCTAAAAGACAGCATTCTTAATATCTGAAAATGTAATGGACAAATTTTAGACAACTGTTTTCACTCAACAATTTAATAGGCTCATATCAAATAAACAAGTTATTTGATTAAAGGTATTAAGAATATTTTAAATATCAATAGATTAGCTATATATACACACTATATATATTATTTTAATTAAAGGACAAGCTTTACTCTGTAATAGAATTTTTTAGGATCAGAATATGCAAAGAACAATAACATGATAAAAAAAAATCATCTCTGAGATGAATATCAAAGAAAAGAGATTACCTGTGTTTAAGTTATTTGCACTTACACTAAGTCCTAATTCCCATTAGTTAGAACATGGACTCATCGCTGGATCACTGTAAGCTTAAAACTTGTTTATTTTATTATGAGATAAGGAAAGCTTAACTCTATTTTGGCAATCAGCAACTGTGATTAAAATATTGCTCTATTGTTTAGCCTTAAACAAGTTCTCCTAAATATTAATAAAATGAATCTGATAAGAGATGTGCAAAAGATCTAGTGTCTCTTAAAACTATATTCAATTAATGTGCTGAATTGAGTATAATAGTTCTACTTTAGAGTTTAAAAGTATGAGTTTTAATTAGTATAGCTCTAAGAATCTACTTTAAAGATTATTGGCTAAAAGCAAAAAAAAATTATTTCTTGTAAGCCTTAGCTTACCCAGATAACTTGATTAATATATAGAACTATCTCTGTTTATCTTAGCTAAACTTGTCCAAGTATCACAGTCAGTTACCTGTCTGGACAGTTATGGTCTGGCAGTGTAGAATGATATTTCCTTAGATTTACACACAAGTTATTAGATATGGATCTGAACACTGCAGCTTCAAAGTTAGGTGATGTCTTTTAATCGAATCATTATATTTTACTTGCTTTAATATTAAAAAATTAGTGAATAGGATATATACTGAAATTTGAAGTAATATGTTTGAGACATCTAGTAATAAAAGATGCCAATCATTATTTTCAGTTTATATACAATTGTAGGAAATCAGAGCTGAAGACACAAGGTCTTTTAGTCACGCTTGAGGTCAAAAGCAAAACTGCCTTTAAACTTGTTTTAATTGTATTTAAATGAAGTATCAGGTTATCTTATAATTATAAAGTGACATGCACATATTTGTTTAATTCAATAAAGGAAATCAATTTTCTGAAGTTATAATTGGTTTCATAGTTTTGTAAGTGAACCATTAGTTAATAAAGTTGATAAAAACCAGTTAAGTCCCAATAATTTTCTAAAGTAAAACTTAAACCTTAAAGGAATTCCAAACTATGAATTTTTGTATAATCTTCTTGAGCTTACATCACAAAATAAGCTTTCAGATATGAATAATTCATTTATAAAAAATATGTGGGATTGCAGAACAGCGGATCGCCAGGAACAGAGAAACCTACCAGCCGGGAGTCTCCAGGAGGATCCCACCCCACCCATCACTCTCCACCGGAGCGGAGAGGCTCCATCCCGCCAAAGCCGCCCGGCACCAGCAGCAGACCACCCGCCCAATCGCGATCGCAACGACCCGGCGGGGGGCCGCCCAACCCAGCCCGCAACCACCCCAACTGAACTCGGACTGCAACAACAACTGACGGACTGCAACAACAACTGACGACCTACAGGAATCAGCAACCAAGCAAAGACAGACACACCAAAACAAGATTGAAGAGCAGTCTCCTGAACCCCCATGCGAAAATCACAGAGAAAAATCACAAGGTTTACCACTACCCAGGACAGCAAGCTCACCTCAAAAGCCAGCAGCCACGCAGGGGAGAGCCCCAGTGGGAGCAAAGCAGGAATGGAAGACAAAAACTACATCCAAGGGTTGCTGGAGGCAATGACTCAAGAAATAAAGCGAGAAATGGATCAGAAATTGAAAGAGCACAAGGATGAACTATCAAAAGATATACAGGATATCAAACAAAAATTGGATGCAAAAATAGAAGCTGCACAAACCTCAGTAAGAAGTGAGATAAACGCCAAATTAGAGGTAATGCATACTGATATCACCTCATTGAGAGGTGAGATCAGTACTCTGAGAACCAACATTGAATCCATAAAGGGATCCATTTCCACCATGCAAACCACAATAGAAGCCACGGTCAACAGAGTGAATGAAATGGAAGGTAGAGTGTCAGATACAGAAGACAGAATACACCAACTGGACCAAAAAGTGACAGATATGGAAAAATCACTCAAATTAAACCAAAGGGAAATTCAAGAGCAAGCAGATAATGCTAAAAAATTTAACCTTCGCATAATCGGAGTGGACGAAGGTGAGGAATTCCAGAGCAAGGGAATGCAACACCTATTTAACAAGATAGTCAATGAAAATTTTCCCCACCTCAAAAACGACCATCTTAACTACATCACAAAAGCTTATCGAACACCCAACAAGCAAGATCCCAGGAGAAACACTTCTAGGCACATAATAGTAACAATGATGGATCTGAATAATAAGGAAACAATCCTGCATGCAGCAAAAATGAAGAAGGAGCTATACTACAACGGGAAAAAAATTAGAATCACTGCAGATCTCTCCACACAAACAATGAATGCAAGAAAAGCCTGGGAAAGCACCATACGAGCCCTGAGAGCCAATAACT
Source organism: Dipodomys spectabilis (assembly GCF_019054845.1). Classification (NCBI taxonomy): domain Eukaryota; kingdom Metazoa; phylum Chordata; class Mammalia; order Rodentia; family Heteromyidae; genus Dipodomys; species Dipodomys spectabilis. The sequence continues at coordinate 17,896,212 of NW_024870709.1, forward strand.
GCCAACCCAGACTGATATACCCGGCAAAGCTAGCATTCACATTCGATGGAGAACTGAAAACTTTTAATAGCAAAGAAAAACTAAATGAATACATAAACATTAAGCCAGCATTACAAAGAATTCTAAGAGGGGGGACACAACCTGAAGAAAGCAACCAGGAACTGGGACCTGCCCCAAACAGGCATTACTCAAAGTCTAACTGAGCAAGCACAGGAGGAAAGGAAAGAAGAAAAACTTAGGAAAACGGAATGGCAGGGACAACAATGCATCTCTCTATACTTTCTCTTAATATAAATGGGCTGAATTCGCCAATTAAAAGAAAACGAACTGAGGACTGGATCAGAAAACAAGACCCATCCATCTGTTGCCTTCAGGAGACCCACCTCTCAGCCAAACATACAAACAAACTCAGAGTGAAGGGGTGGAAAAGGATCTACCAATCAAATTCCCCCAATAAGAAAGCAGGTGTAGCTATCCTGATATCTGACAAAATAAACTTTTCATTAAAATCAGTACAGAAAGACAAGGACGGACATTACATATTAATAAAGGGAACAATCCAAGAGGAGGATATAACCATCATCAACTTATATGCCCCAAATATCGGTGCACCCAGATATGTTAAACAAATGCTCTCAAACTTACAGAATAAAATAGATCCCAATACGATAATACTAGGAGACTTTAACACGCCACTCTCACCAAAGGACAGGTCTACCAACCAGAGGATTGGCAAAGAAGCTACCGAATTAAGTGAGGCCATACTTCAAGCGGAATTAACTGACATCTACCGAGTATTTCACCCTAAAACAACACAGTACACATTCTTCTCAGCAGCTCATGGAACTTTCTCCAAAATAGACCATATCATAGTTCATTCAAGGAACTTAAGCAAATACAAAGGGATCGACATAATCCCCTGTATCCTATCTGACCACAGTGGAATCAAGCTAGCTCTCAATAACAAAGCATACCGCAGAAATTTCTCTAATACATGGAAATTGAACAGCACACTCCTTAACAAGGCCTGGGTAACAGAAGAGATCAGAGAAGAAATAAAGCATTTCCTAGAACTCAATGAAAATGAAAACACCTCACAAAGAAACTTGTGGGACACAGCAAAAGCAGTCCTGAGGGGCAAATTTATTGCCCTCAGTGCCCACATCAAGAGAATGGAGACAGACCAAGTAAATAATCTCATGTTGCAACTAAAACAGCTAGAAAAACAAGAAAAAATGGGACCTAAAGCTACTAGACGAAGCCAGATAACCAAATTGAGAGCAGAGATTAACCAATTAGAAAATCAGAAAACCATAACCAAAATAAACCAAACAAAAAGCTGGTTCTTTGAAAAAATAAACAAAATTGATGGCCCGTTGGCAAGATTAATTAAAAAAAGAAGAGAGGAAACCCATATTAATAGGATTAGGGATGCCACGGGAAACATCACAACACGTACCCAAGATATCCAAACAATTCTAACAGACTACTTTCAAAAGCTATACTCTCTAAAGGAAGAAAATCTGGCGGAAATGGATGCATTTTTAGAGAAATACAAGTTACCCAAACTGAGCAAAGAAGAAGTTAACCAATTAAATAAGCCAATATCCTATAATGAGATACAGGAAGCTATCAAAAGTCTTCCAACAAAAAAAAGCCCAGGACCAGATGGATTCACAGCAGAATTCTATAAGACCTTTAAAGAAGAACTAATACCCATACTCCTCAAGCTCTTCAGAGAAACAGAGAAGGAGGGAGCTATCCCAAACTCATTCTACGAAGCCAATATCACACTCATCCCCAAACCAGGCAAAGACCCAACCAAAAAGGAGAATTACAGGCCAATCTCCTTGATGAACACAGATGCAAAGATCCTTAACAAGATTCTAGCTAACAGAATCCAGAAACACATAAAAAAAATAATACACTATGATCAGGTAGGCTTCATCCCAGAGACACAGGGATGGTTTAACATACGTAAGTCAATAAATGTAATCCAGCATATCAACAGAGCCAAGGTCAAGAATCACATGATTATCGCCACAGATGCAGAAAAGGCCTTTGATAAAATTCAACATTCATTCATGCTAAAAGCTCTGGAGAAAATAGGAATAGAAGGAACATTTCTAAAAACAATAAAAGCCATTTATGACAGACCAATAGCCAATATTATACTTAATGGGGAAAAGCTACAACCAATCCTCCTAAAAACAGGAACAAGGCAAGGATGTCCACTGTCTCCACTCCTCTTCAACATAGTCCTAGAACCCTTAGCCAGGGCAATAAGGCAAGAAAAAGACATTAAAGGGATCCGCATAGGGAAAGAAGAAGTGAAACTATCCCTTTTTGCAGACGACATGATACTATACCTCCACGATCCCAAAAACTCCATCCCCAAACTTTTAGAAATCATAAGTCACTTCGGCAAAATAGCAGGATACAAAATAAACCCACAAAAATCAGTTGCCTTCCTATACACTGATAACGCACAGGAAGAGAGGGAAATAAAGGGAGCAACCCCATTCACAATAACCTCCCAAAAAATAAAATATTTAGGAATTAACCTAACCAAAGATGTAAAAGAACTATTTAATGAGAACTATAAAAAGTTAAAGAAAGAAATTGCAGAAGACACTAGGAAATGGAAAGACCTCCCATGCTCCTGGATAGGCCGACTTAATATAGTAAAGATGGTGATACTTCCAAAATTAATATACAAATTCAATGCAATTCCTATTAAAATCCCAATGACGTACATCACTGAAATACAGAAAACAGTCCAAAAATTTATATGGAACAACAAAAGACCTAGAATAGCCAAAACAATTCTAGGGGATAAAGACAATATGGGAGGGCTATCCATGCCGAACTTCAAACTCTACTACAGAGCTATAATCACAAAGACAGCATGGTACTGGCACAAAAACAGACCCGAAGACCAATGGAACAGAATAGAAGATCCAGATATAAATCCACAGGCCTACAGCCAGCTGATATTCGACAAAGGAGCCAAAGACATACAATGGAAGAAACACAGCCTCTTCAACCGCTGGTGCTGGGAAAACTGGGCAGCCACATGCAGAAAACTAAAAGTGGACCCCAGCCTATCACCATGCACCAACATCAACTCAAAATGGATTAAAGACCTTAACATTAAACCTGAATCTCTGAAACTACTGCAGGACAGAGTAGGAGAGACACTTGAACTAATAGGCACAGGAAGGAACTTCCTGAACAGAGTCCCAGGGTCACAACAAGTTGGAGAGAGACTCGACAAATGGGACTACCTTAAAATAAAAAGCTTCTGCACAGCTAAATCTATCGCAACTAAGCTAGAAAGACAACCAACTAATTGGGAAAAAATATTTACCAGCAATATATCAGACAAGGGGTTAACATCCTGTATATACAGGGAACTCAAGAAACTAATCCCTCCCAAACCTAACAAACCAATTACTAAATGGGCAAGGGAACTAAAGAGGGACTTCTCAAATGAAGAAATAAAAATGGCAAAGAAACACATGAGGAAATGTTCATCATCCCTGGTGGTGAAGGAAATGCAAATAAAGACAACCCTGAGATACCACCTTACCCCAGTCAGAATGTCCCACATCCACAAATCAGCCAACGACAAATGCTGGAGGGGATGTGGAGAAAGAGGAACCCTATTACACTGCTGGTGGGAATGTACACTTATACAACCACTTTGGAAAGCAGTCTGGAGGGTCCTTAGAAAGCTAAAGATTGACCTCCCTTACGACCCAGTCATACCACTTCTAGGCATCTACCCTGAACAACAGGAACCAATATACAAGGACACGTGCACCTCCATGTTTATTGCAGCACTGTTCGCAATAGCTAGGATATGGAAACAACCTAGGTGCCCCACCACAGATGAATGGATCCAAAAATTGTGGTATCTATACACAATGGAATATTATGCAGCCATTAGAAATGACAAAATAATGGCATTTGCAGGGAAATGGATGGAGCTAGAAGGAATCATGTTGAGCGAGGTAAGCCAAGAACGAAGAGACAAACGGTACATGGTCTCCCTCATAAGTGGATGCTAAATCCAAAAGGTTAGTGATACGACAAAACTAACAGGACTTAAGAAACAAAGAACTCCCGCTCATCTGGTTGAACCACTACTAAATATCCTCATGCTGCTGATCACAAATATGGTATATAACATGTGAACACTGTTATATATTACAGACTGTGGTAGACAATTTGCTCCAGGGAAGTTAGAATGAACTTGTGACTTTGAAATTATGTAATCATTTAATCACAATCAAAAAAAAAAAAAAAAAAGAACCTCGGGGAAGGGAGGGAGGGAGGGGATGGTAGGGGGAAAACAATGGAGGGGGTAACAATGTTCAAGAGGAAGTGTACTCATAACCTCACTCATGTAACTGTGACCCTCTGTATAGTAGCTTTACAATAAAAAAATAAAATAAAAAAAAAAAAAAAAAAAAAGAAAAGCAATGTAAAAGAAAAAAAAAAAAAAAAAAAAAAAAAAAAAATATGTGGATAAAGGATCCAATCACATAGAGAAGATAATTGGTAAATGCTATATCAACAAAGTTTCATTATTATTTTAAAATTAGGAAAGTAATACTTAAATTATTAAGATTGTAAGATGTAGATATATAAAAAGGGGTTAGCGTCATTCAAAATTTTAGTAGACAGAAATTGAATATACTGACTATAGTATCATATTATTTATAGAGTTGAAATTGCTTTTGTAATAAGTATAATTAGTTTGCATATTTTCAATACTTTAAGCAAAATTTTTAGAATGTGGTTTAGATAGAAAAAATTTGAACAATAAACATTTTCTCTAGGCAGGTAAAAGTTTTCTTTTTATCATGGGATTTTTGTCCATTTTAAATATTTTATTACATTTAAATGCAAAGTTGTGATAAATAGGTAAAAACCTGAATACATCTCAGTGGATAGTTCTAAAAGGAAGCTATATATATATATATATATATATATATATAATGCAAATCTTTGGTCTAATATAGAGTGTTCTCCTTTCCCTTTTCTACATCTTTAGCCATATATGAATCTGTCCATTTGAAAAATCACAAAGCAGCATTGAATAATTTTTATTTATAGTCTATTAATAAGAAAGGCACTTTTAAAATATTCACCTGTTATATGTATTTTCACAGCATCAAATTGTGTGTTTATATAGGTTGCCATATTTCTGTTTGATTTTTAAGCTTTGGTGATAAGGAAATCCTTTGTCTAATATTTACTTCTTATCAACACTTTCTGACTTTTTATTTTTAGATTCAAGCTTCAAATGTTTTCCTTTTACAGGTTAGAGAAGTCATAATAATTTCCTGATTTTTATTATGAAGGAGATAGTTTTTGTAATGTAGTGTTGCATGAATTTTCTTAATATCTGCAATAAAAACAAGGGCATGGCTGAAACCATAGAGTGGACACATTAAATAAAAGATGAAATGATAATAAGGGAAGTGTTGAAATACCATGTTATTGGGTCACTGCACATAGGAATCCATCCTGATGGGAACTGTCTAGTCTGGCAACTTTATTTCCCAACTGATGAGCTGCCACATGTGGCAACTTGATAGAATGCAAATTATCATCATGCTTTCAGTATAAGACCGAAAGTCAAAGAGTATTTTTTAATCTAGAAATTCTTTCTGCAGATCATTTGGAACCAATAGACATTCTTTAAATCTTCTCCTCTTTCTAAACACAGCACATTTTCACAAATCATATAGAGCACTTAAATTGGTTAACTATTTCTTTTTTTTTATTTCTACTGAGATGACCAGAGCACAAAGTTCTTTATGAAGATGTATGCTGAATTCTGGCAGAATTCAGAAGAAGGTGAGAAACAAATGTAGGGGTTACATATATATATCAAAGGCAAACTTATTAGGAAATAAAATGAAAATGATATTAATACCTTAGAAAGAGTCCCTTTTATATAATTTCTTTGGTTCAAGATTCTTAAATTTTACAGTTAATTTACATTTCATATTATTTGCAAGACTTTAAATAGGGAAAGTAATGTTTATCTGAGGAATGTTTTCTTCCATTTGATCATTGACAATGAAATTATGACTTGGTCATATTTTGAAATATAAGGGACTAAGTACAATATGAATGTGTGGAAGGCAATTTGACTTCATTTTTTAAAATGTGATATATTAGAATGCATTATTTAACTAGAAGGAAAAAGAAGATTATAAGTTCTTGAATATGCAAGAGTAACAGTAACCTAAATGCAAAATAGTAAATTATTTTTGAAGGTTATTTTCTTCTACAACATTAGTTTGAAATATGCAGATAAATCTCTACATAGCATAAACCAGACATCCTTCATTTCATTATGTTCACATTTCTACAAAATTGACTGATGGGTTTTACTCAAAGTTGAGTGGATTCGAATTTGCTGTACTTATTTACATTTTTACAGTCATATTCACACATAGATATGTGTGAATGCATAGGGTTTTTCAATAATAATTATTCTTTTGTAAATAATAATTTTAACTGTATTTTTTAAATTATGAGGGAATCAGAAAGATCTGAAGTTATTTTCCCTGAGAATGTATAGACTACAATTTCAATAATAAAGTTTAAAAAAGCACAAATTTATTTAGCTTACAAGTCAGCCATGCAGACACTTAAGACATCTAACACTTAAGACAAAAAATCATATTTTACTCAAAATTTTGAATTAAGTGCTGGCTTAGTGGTAGAGTATTTGCCTAGCATGCATGAAGCCCTGGTTTGATTCCTCAGGACCACATAAACAGAAAAGGCTGGAAGTGGTGCTATGGCTCAAGTGGTAGAGTGCTAGCTGTCAGCAAAAGAAGCTCAGAGACTGTACCCAGGCCCTGAGTTCAAGCCCAAGGACTGTCAAAATAAAAAGAATTAAAAGGTATTATTTTTAGTTAGAAAAGAGTAAGAAGAGAAGAGAAAATATAAAATAGAATTTTTAAAAATGAATATGATAAATTACCTTAAGAAAAAAGAACCTGAGAAGAAAATGCTTAGCTTAAATGGAAGTAAGCATTAAACTAGTGTGTGTGTGTGTGTGTGTGTGTGTGTGTGTGTGTGTGTGTGTGTGTGTGTGTGTGTGTGTTTGTGTGTGTGTGTGTGTGTGTATTGACAATACAAATGTAGCTGTCAAAACTGGTTGGTACAGGCTGCAAAGTTTTTCTTGTTATTTTAATAAAGGATATGAGCTGCCAGACAAGATCTATTAATTGAACAGAACAGGCTCATTAAACGTGGTAAGGTATCTAACATATAATCCTCCCCCACAGAAAATACTGCTTTATTAGAACTATAATAAAGTATAGGAAAACAGACTGAAAGTCACAGTTGCATTTCAGATAAAGGAATTAAAGACTGGAAGCATGGCTCTTGTGAAACCATAGTTCACATGTTTGGATTGTAGACAAGTCTGAGTTTGAATTATCTTATTATAAATATTATATTTTTATATTTTTTGAGAAATACAAGATAAACATTCCTGAGTACACCTTTTAAATAGGGAGATATCAGATTAACATCAAGAAATAATGGATTATTGTTTGAGTTACACCTTTTTAGAGAAAAAAAAGTCTTTTACTAAATAGACCTTAAAGCTATGAATACAAGTTTATGATGAGAATGACCATGTCATTTATTGTTCAAGTACTACCAATTTTGGACATAAAAGAGGGTCTATTCTCATAGATAGGTTTTTTATTGACTATATGTAAACATTTGGAAATTTTTCATCATAGAAAAAGTATGAAGTCCAATAAACATTTGAAAACATAACTTTCCAGAAAAATAAGAGACAGAAGTAAGTGAAGAAAGCAATAAATGATTTTATCTTGTCTGATTTAAAAAAATGTCATCATACAAGACAAATGTGGTCATGTTCACTTCCATGGAAAAGTACTAATTGATATATACACTCTCAAAAATCAAAATTCACGGTTAGGCAAGGCACTTAAATTTTTAAAAAATAGCTAAATCTTTAGAAAATTAGAGAACTCATCAGTAGAATTGAGAAGATAAATAAATAAAAGAGATAGTGTTTTGATAACCTAAAATATAATTTAGAAAGGAAAAAAGTGTAAGCATTGACACTGAAAAAGTTGTACAATTAATTTGTTCTGTATTTCTATATCTTGACTATTTGGTTATATCTCAGATACATCTATTACATATATTCTGCCATGAATGTAAAATGAGAAAAAAATGTTTTAACACTGTATCATGTACCAATTGCAACAATTTATGTTAATATAATAACATATAGAAGCCAAAATCTGAGGTCTAAGCTTGCAAGTAGTGGTCTATAGTTTTTCTCCATTCTTGTAAAGACTTGCATACACTTTTAAAAGTCAACTTTAATTAACACATATTATCAATCAGCATTAGATTTCTCCTATGCTAAAATGACTGAGAGTTTTCACAAGTTACTTTATTATTTTGAGGACTAGATTAGTCACCAATGAAAATATGCATGTTTGTACCTGTGCACAATATTCACTGAGTGTTTTGAGACATAAAGAAGCCCTTTTTGTGACTGATATTCTTTGTACAGACTCCCTCCTAGCTTGAGTCATTTTCTTTGCATATTCTGAAATCTAGTGTGATGCTAACTAGCCCACAGCATTCCTGAATGCATTTCTTGAGTTTCTGGTCTGATAGTGGATGTGCCCAGGCCATCATCCCATTAGTTTTTCGGATACTCCAAAGTTTGGACAAATGGAATTGCATGAAATTGCAGAGCTTCTGCATGGCAAAGGACATGGCTAGCAAGATCAATACAAAGCCCACAGATTAGGAGAAGATCTTCACTAGCCATACAACGGACAAGGATCTCATGTCTAAAATATACCTGGAACTCAAAAAATTAAATCCCCCAACAACAAATCTTCAATGAAACAACTGCCCATTAAATAAGTGGGCTAAAGACATAAAGAGAAACTTCTCTGAAGACGAAAGAAGGATGGCCAATAGACACATGAAGAAATGCTCAACCTCCCTAGCCATAAAAGAAATGCAAATCAAAACAACATTGAGATACCACCTCACTCCAGTTAGAATGGCTATAATCAAGAACTCTAATAACAACAGATGCTGGAGGAGATATGGACAGAAGGGAACCCTACTGCATTGTTGGTGGGAGTATAAACTTGTTCAACCACTTTGGAAAGCGGTATGGAGGTTCCTCAAAAGACTCCACCTAGAGCTCCCCTATGACCAGCAATCCCACTTTTGGGCATTTACCCAAATGTTTACAAACAAAACCACACTAAAGCTACCAGCATGACTATGTTTATTGCAGCATTATTTCCCATAGCTAAGATATGGAACCAACCCAGATGTCCCTCAGTAGATGAATGCATCAAGAAAATGTGGTATATATACACGATGGAATTCTATGCCTCCATCAGAAAGAATGACATTGCCCATTTGTTAGGAAATGGAAAGACTTGGAAAAAATTCTATTAAGTGAAGTAAGCCAGGCCCAAAGCAACATAGGTCCCATGGTTTCCCTAATTTGCAATATCTAGTATATGTCTGAGTCAAGCAGAAAAGGTCAGATAAGGTGATGTTAGGGAAATGAATCCTAACATATTATTCAAATGTTTTTTTCTTTCATGCGATTGTTTCTAACACATTTATAAGATTATTTCTTTGTTGCTTTGTATGTCCCTCCCCCACGGTATAACCCCTGCTTTCACTGTATTTGATGTCGGTATAATTTGTGGAGGGGAAGGGGAAAAACAAATCGTTTAAATAAGGATACAGGTGGACCCATTGCAACAATGAGATGTACAAGTCGTTATGTCGAAAACTAACTTTACAACTTTGGTGGGGGGGTAAGGGGGGAGGAAGGGAGGTAGGATTGGATGGGGGGATGGGGGGAGGATGGGAAGGGATGGGAAGGGGAAACAAAGGAGAAGGCTACAATGCTTGATAAGAAATGTACTCATTATCTTGCCCATGTAATTGTAACCCCTCTGTACATATTTTCACAATAAAAAAAAGAATAAACATCATTTTTCACTAAGAACAGAGGAAAAAAAATCTACCATTGTGGCACTAACTCCCCATATTTTTTGTCTTTTAGTTCTTTTTTATTTTCTTGGTCATGGGTCTTGAACTTTAGGCTTGAGCCTGTCCCTGAGCTCTTCAGCTCAAGGCTAGCACTCTACCACTTGAGCCACAGTGCCACTCTGTCTTTTTCTGTTTATGTGGTGCTGAGGAATCGGGCCCAGGGCCCCATGTATGCAAGGCAACACTATACCAATGAGCCACCTTCCCAGTCCCTTTTTAGTTCTTATAGCAAAAAGATAAGAGCATCTGACACAGTGTGTCTAGGGTGGCAGGGCATTCTGTCCTCTGTGAAACACATAAACGAAAGAAGCATCTTCATACATAATCATTTCTTTGCTAGAGTTTGTCAAATAACAGATCTCAAAGTGATAACATGTGGTAGAGCAAAAGGAGCTAAAATGTTCACTAAATACTAAATCTCAAAGTTCATGGTAAAATCCAATGCTTGTTAATAATACTATTTTGGAAATATATTAGTTATGTATATTAACTTGCACAATATAGTTCTTTTCATAGGGTTGCAAAACCTGTTTCTTTATCTAGTCATGAAAGATCAAAAGCCCACATACAGCCAGCCGTTTTCTAGTGATGTGCTGTTCTACATGATAGTTACTTGTCGCATGAAGCTGTTTCCATATACATCAACCACTCAAACACTTTATGCCTCATTTTCACATTCTAGCAAATGCTGTACTATAGTATATGGAAACATTGTAGAACTATAATATGAAATGATTGATTTATGTAACATACTAGTAACACCAGCGTGCAATAAGTAACAAATGTCAGATTTTATATTGTATGATTGCAGTAAATGCTTTCTTTGTACAATAACTGAATATCTGAAGAGTTTGATCTTTTTTTTCCCTTCAGGATTGAAAGATACTTTTATCTATGTCTCTGTTTAGCTGTGTGAACTTGAAGAAATGAACTATATGTTTATTCCTTATTTTTTTATTAGAACCCAAGTCCCCTCTAATATCATTTCTGAATTTTGTTTATAATCTCAAGGTAAACAAAGCCAAAGCCATTGAAAAAATTATGATATCACGATCATGCAGGCCTACTAACAACCATCAACATATGAAAACTCAAGTTTGGTGAATAGTTTGCCTTGCTTGACAAAGCCTACTATAGTGTAGCATTATTCAAGATTTGTTGTTGTTGTTCTTATTATTTTGTTTGTTTTTGTCAGTTGTGGGGCTTGAACTCAGGGCCTGGGTGCTGTCCCCATATCTCTTTGTGCTCAAGGCTAGTGTTCTACCACTTGAGCCACACAGCACAACTTTTGGTTTTTGAGTGATTAATTGGAGGTAAGAATTCCAAGGTTTTTTTTCTGCCCAGGCTGGCTTTGAGATCTTCACTTCCTGAGTACCTAGGATTACAGGCATGAGCCGCCAGTGCCCAGCTATTTTTCAAGATTTTTCTCTTAATTAGGCCTTCTAATTACATTTACTTTTATACCATATAAAACCCTGCTAGAGATAGATTTGACATTTATTATACTTTAAATTAGATGGAGCAATCAAGCACTTCAGACAAGGAAGTTGGTGGTGTGCTTTATTGATTACACTTAGTTGACCAACTATAATTAGTACTCTTTTAAGAAATTTATGTAACAATTAAAAATAGAAGATACGATATAATTTAGTTTCTAAAAGAAATTAAACAAGAAAACAACCTGGTCTGAGATATCTTGGCAGTTTAACAATTTTTAAATCCTGAATTTAGCCTCTCAGGAAAGAAGCAAGTAATAGGCAAGACCAGATAAAATTTCAACAAGTAAGCAACAGAGCAGAACTGCAAACTCAAGCTCCTGCAAGCTAGAAACTCAAAAGAGCAAATCTGCCGGCTTATTCTTTCTCAGAACATTTTTTTGCATGTGAGTTTACACATAAATCATTCATCTGCAGCCAGTAATAGGAGGGTAAAAGAACAGAGGGAAGGGTAACTCTGCTTTAAAAAAAAAAAGAATTCTTCCTGATAGCAAATATGTCCAACAACTGGCTTATAAATGTTTTATCACTCAATGAAATGAGGTGGATAATTCTGTCTTTATAATTTCATTGTTAAATTAAATGCAGAGGCTTAGAAAAATATAGGATGCACGTGGTTTGCATGATAAGATCAAGTTCAGTAAAAATTAAATGAGAAACTTATTTCATGATTTCTAGTCCTTAATGGGTCTACTGTGCTATGTGGATAGCAATGTTAGAAGAATGTCACAACTATTGCTAAAATCTTACTTTTTGATTCTAGTTACACACATATAAATGCTCACATTCACATACACTTTGATTGGTTTTAAATTTTCAATTTGATCTAAAAACCTTAGGTTTGTTTTGTCATTCTTAATGATAAACCTGTCAGACAGTCTTACATTTTCAATTTGTGTGGTATGTCCTTACTTTCCTCCTAGCAGAGATACTAGCAAAATCATTGATGGTTGGCTATACACCAATAACAACTGGACTGGATTTCCACAGTTCAATAACAATTTTCATCAATTCTCCATTCTGATTGATAAAATTGACACAACGATCAAGCAAACAATAGTTAAAAGTTCCTGATATACTTTCGCTCAACCTCCTCTTTGGAAAATAGAATAATTGCAGCCAGGGACATGTTTAACTAGTGAAAGAAAATAAGTATTACCTTTATTTTCTTAACTGAGAATTGGGTAGAGGGAAAAGACAAGTAATTTTTGAAATGTGGTCCAGAAAATCCAATATAAAAAAATAAAACCTTTAACAAATGTTTTATCAAGATGTGAGAATACAGATTCCTAGACCAGAACACCGAACAACATTCAATAAAACATGAACTTAAGAAATGTAGTTGTTTTGAATGAATAAGCTGGAAGGAAAATAAGGGACACAAATGGAGGGGGGGGGGCCACAAACAAACGTCTGTCCAAGAGATGAAGGGATTCTGTTTAGCATTTGCCCAGGCAGCTTCGGCCAGATCTTAACGTCTTCTTACCTGGTATTAGGAGCTAGGAAAACGGGACTAGGAAAAGCTGGACTAAAGTAATTCTGAGTCTGCATGTGGTGAAATATCAACTCAGAAACCGACTTCAAGTCTCACAAGTAAAACACACAGCCACACCCATGTTTCACTTTCTTTTTGTTTTGGGTCCGGTTGTGGGGCCTGAACTCTGGGCATAGGCACTGTCCCTCAGCTTTTCAACTCAAGGCTACCACTCTACCACTTGAGCCACAGCGCCACTTCCGGCTTTTTTTTTCTTTTTTTGCTTATGTGGTGCTGGGGAATCGAACCCAGGGCCTCATGCATGCAAGGCAAGCGCTCTACCACTGAGCCACCTTCCCAGCCCCTCCATGCTTCACTTTCTACAGCTAAGGCAGATTTCCTTGACTCCCTCAGTTAACAACTATGAAAACAAATAAACAAAATGCAATAAGGGTAATTTCTGCTTTGGTTTTAATAGAGTAAAAAAGTTAGCAAAAATGAATTTTTATCATTGATTTCATATTGGCTTTATAATATTATGACACATTGGGAATTGGTAAAAATCTACCTACACATTTTGCCCTATGGCAAATCAGTGAACAACACAATTATTTTATGTAAAACACTAGACAAATGTATAAATAGTATTCGATGCATAATTCGGGGGGAGGGAATTCAGTTTGATTAAACTGCTGTCTTTGTTTGATAGAAATGTTATGAATATGTTGCAACAAATTATACAGTGTATTAATAGATATCTCAAGGAAACTTGGAAATTATACATATATTCATATTGCTTGCATGGGTTAAGAAGTTTTAGCTAGCATAAAAGTCAGCTTGATGCCATTAGTGTGGGAAATACTAATGTACTAAACACTGTAACTCTTGAATAATAGAGCAGTTCCTTCTGTTTTTGCATTTTGAGATGATGATTTATGCATGTCCTTGTGCTGGATAGCACTAAGCATTGCTCCTTCATTAGCGGTTCCCACAGAAAGTTATGTTTATACTCAAAAATTCCACCCTGAGATGGATCTTATTGTGTGAGAAATAATTACAGGGCAAAAGTGAAGAGCCTCTGCTTAAAATGTATTAGAAATTATCTGCTTGATGAGCCTCACTGTTTCCATAGCGTGATTCTACCTAATTATCTCTGGGGATCTTCTAGGCTCTCTGACTACTAAGCAGATAATTTTTTAACGTTGAGAAATATTTATCTTCCAATGGATATTTGGAGCCTGACAATCTGAAAAGAATATCTCCTAATGAAATTATTTAACTATCTAATGTCAGCTAGATATTACTTACTAGTTTGGTTCATCTGTCAATAGGGCAAAACTACTTTTATGCCTTAAATTGTGGGTGAGATAAAGTTAAAATCTGTGTCCTTCCCAATGCTGAGAAACTTTCCCATTTAGAATACCAACAATCGCTGCAAAGTTTCATAACATTTTCTGTTAAATTCAGTGAGGACAGCTTGTTAGATATATGCAACGTTTAATCTAATCATACACTTGATATCTGAATGTGCATAGTAGCTCTCTTGTTAGTTACTAGCTCTCTCTGTGGCTAACTTTTACAAATATTTTCAAAGAGCTCTGTTTTTAAGGTGCTTGTTGTGAAGTACAACATTGCTAGTGGCTACCTTTATGATGTATTTACTCTGTTTATTTGTTAAGGTTTTGGAAGTGTTTTCGATTTAATGTGTTCACACTAAGTGGAAGCCTAGAAAGAATAAATATACAGGAAAAAAGTTTTCAGAAACTCCTAATAAAATTTGGAGCTTCAAGTCTTCATACAAATGAGAGTAAATAGGTAGTAAATTTTTAAATCATTTGCACAAATGTATATCCTTTCTTGTTCCATAAAATGGATTTCAGGTCACTTTTAACAACATAAGAAAGAAAATCAGATTGCACTATCCTTTGGCTGATAAATAATAGAAGTTAAAATAAGTTGAAATGTTTAACAAATAAATAAACAAGCTTAAATATAAAGCCAGAGCATACAAAACAAATAAATAATGCTACCTTTTAGAATAGAAATGTGTGTTGAGCTGCTAATAGCCAATGAAAATATGCTGTTACTCTTTTTACTATAATAAATATAGCACTGTGTTTCAAAGCTGTGTGTTTCAGACTATCTCATGACACCTACTCATGAAGCACATGAAATGAAGGAAGGTTGGTGGTATTTGAAACTGTATGTCCCTGATATCCATTCTTTGATGTATACCTTAACACATCAATCCAGATTAATTTATGCAATATAATGTCGAATACACTCTATTTTTAAAGCATTTCCAACGTTTTTAGTGGCTAGAATCCAGGTTCTATAACCTATACCATTCTTTTTTGAAATGGGTGCTCCAAAATTTCAAAGAGAATTTAAAACTAGCTTTATAAATAACTAATAAGTTAATGGAATGCTTAAATTCTTTCAGCATTTTTCCACAAAATTCTGCCTTTTGGTCCGTTTTTATTTTTAATAGATTTTTTAAAAGAATAAACTCAGGTCCCTAGCAAGATTAAACAGTCAAAAATTTCCCATGCACTTCTTGCCTCACAGATGTAGGTTTACCTGTTACCAATACCAAACTGCAAAAGCACATCAAAACATCACTATTTTAGAATTTGTAGTTTATATTAGGCTTCAATCTTGGTGTTGTACATTCCATAGATTTGGATAAATGGTTTGTACATTATATACTACACTATGTATCCTGTGGTATAGTTACACTACCCTGAATTTTTTTCTGGAAAATTTCATTGAATAATAACCACAAAGAAATTGAATGTGTACTCTTTGACAAATACATAAAAATATGTCTTTTCCTAAAAAATGGAATAAGTAGGGCAAGTATCAGATAAACTCGGCAAAAGTTGAGGCAAATCGGCTTGTATGATGGTACACATCTAAAATCCTAGCACTAGGAAAGCAAAGGCAAGAGATTGGGGCCATAGGTCCTAGGCCAGGATGGGCTACATAGAGAGTTTAAGCTCAGTATGGGATATGTAGCAAGATCCAGTCTCTATAACATCAAAAAATAAAACCACAACACAATAAAAATTGAGAAAAGCAAAATTTAATGAACATAGATGAATGGGATATGATGTCTTAAAGAAAAGAATTATCTTCATGTCAACTCTCTGAGTGGAATTTCTATGTCATACCTGTATTGATTTATCTGAATTAAACCAGATTTTATAATGTGTCTGTCTTGAGAAATAAATGATAATTATGTAGATTTATCTCCCTCATGAAATTTATTTTACAATAGCAAAAAAACACCAGGGTTATTCCTCAACTAAAATTAACTCTAGTTCAAAAAATTAAGTCCATTTTTCTTTACTCCAAGAGGAAGCATATGCATTTAATCTATTAACAGTTGTTATAAAAGTATTAATATAGATTTTTAAAATGTAAGATTCCAGTGCATTATTATATTTTAGCCTTCCCAATAAATATGAGGAAGACAGCTGATTCTGAGTTTGTTAACATATGAAGGCATACATTCTCTCTGATAATTTCAGCACAAATAATGTTTTCATTCAGACCTTGTAGCTCATCGATTCCCTTAAAAATTCTAGAGCAGCTCAGATTTTTTGATTGGGTGACTTGCTGTATACTTTCAGAGGTGTTTCTAATTTCTACAACATTTCCATTGCAGGGGGGGGGCGGGCAGGGAGGGATTGGCCCATCAGGAAGGATCATAGTCACAAAAATTTGAAAACA
The DNA here is from genome assembly GCF_019054845.1 of Dipodomys spectabilis. Classification (NCBI taxonomy): domain Eukaryota; kingdom Metazoa; phylum Chordata; class Mammalia; order Rodentia; family Heteromyidae; genus Dipodomys; species Dipodomys spectabilis. The sequence continues at coordinate 17,913,036 of NW_024870709.1, forward strand.
AGCAGATGGAATTGTAGGCCCACTATTGAAAAAAGTCACTGAAGTTCAGAGGTAAGAATTATTACTTGAAGCACTATTAACATTGTTAAATTGCATTTGCTTTGTTCCAATCAACTCATACTTCTCCTTCTTGTCCTTCTCCTTTCTTCTTCTTCTCTTTCTTCTTCTTCTCCTTCTTCTCTTTGCCTTTCCCTTCATTGGCTTCTGCTGCTTTTGCTTCTCCTTCTCCTTTTCTTCTGGTATATTGCTAGAAATGCATCAGAAAGTGACCCATGGAACATGGGCTTTAGATCTTAATAGGGAAGCAATCTCCTTCACAGGTGAATAGATGCTGACTTACTATCAACTCATAGACAAAATTCACAATATAAATAATTAAACCTTAATCTTTTATCCCACTACCGATGCTCTAAAGAATAAGCATTATGTCCACACAGATGGGTTTTTTTGACAATATGTGTGTAAAATCATATTTTATAAGATTCTTAGTATTTCCTATTTTTAATGCTGGTGGCAACTACATGTGTGTTTGCTTGTGTATGCATGTGTATACCACAGTTCTAGGCTGTTGACTACAGAATCTGACTCTGACTTCATTGCAAAGTAAACTTTGGGTATTGAGAACCAGGTAGAAGAGTAAGTAAATGGACCAAGCCTACAAGTCAGGACCTTAGCCAAAATCATAGCACAAGATAGATCCCTAACACTAAATGGCTGAGATATAGCTTCTGTGGAAAAAAATGGCTGCTCCTAAAAAAATAGTTATTACTGCAGACACATGTCTTCAGTAGTTTCCTGCCGTGTCATATCTTTAAGTTCCTCTGCATTTTTTCCCGGTTTTCAATTCAAAACTTATGGAGGATGTTTTCATATAAAAATCTAGCTTATGAGCCCACATCCTAGATTTAAAAGAAGATTAAAAGGCAATCTCATGGTATTTTCACTTTCAAGTATGAGATAAGCTCAAGTCTCCTAATATTTAATGAGTGCTTCTTTGTTAGATACTGTTCAGTGAATTTAGTCTTCTCATGTGGAAGTTTCATTAAGCTAAGAGTTAGATATTCAGGCAGGTACACCAAATATGCAGAGAAGGGTGAAATAACTTCTTAAGTCATGTTTCAGAATGCATTCCAAGTGCTATTGTAAATAGAGTGTGGAAGGCAATGGAATAATTGTGATTTTTAGGGGGGGTGAAAATTAAATTATAATTCTGCTATCAACATCAAGGTGATAACTATATGACATAGTTGTTGAAGGTTCTGTTGGAAAAATGCCCCATGAAAAATCAGAATACTTCAGTCACTGCAGAGTCCAATACCCCTTGTTCAATCAGGACATTTACCAAATCACACCTACTGTTTGCTAGTGATGATCAGTTATGTGATACAAACACAAAACAACCTTCACATGTTCAACATAGAGATGTAAAAGCTGTTTTTGTAAGTGATTATATTTCTTTGTATTTTTATTTTTATTTTTTTAATTTTTATTTTTTTATTGTGAAAATACTGTACAGAGCGGTTACAATTACATGGGCAATATAATGAGTACATTTCTTATCAAGCATTGTAGCCTCCTCCTTTGTTTCCCCTTCCCATCCCTTCCCATCCCCCCCCCGCCCCCCCCTCATCCAATCCTCCACGCCCCCCCCCCCCACCAAAGTTGTAAAGTTCGTTTTCAACATAACGTCTTGTACTTCTCATTGTGGCAATGGGTCCACCAGTATCCCTATTTAAACGACTTGTTTTTCCCCTTCCCCTCCACAAATTATACCAACATCAAATACAGTGAAAGCAGGGGTTATACTGTGGGGGAGGGACATACAAAGCAACAAAGAAATAATCTTATAAATGTGTTAGAAACAATCGCATGAAAGAAAAAAAAACATTTGAATACATATTCTTTGTATTTAAAAAAAAGAATTATAATCAAGTTTTTATTCTAAAATTTCAATGTGTCCAAACAATAGCTGAATACTGTCAGGTGCCACAGGCAGAAGAGAAAGGTATGAAGGAAAGGGAGGAGGAGGATGACAACAGAAAATTTGATTTCTAGAATGGTGGGTACAAAAATACATAACAAAATACATGATCGATAGTGTTCACTTCCGTACCACATTCACTCTTAAAACACAAAAATCAATTCCAGACCTCTGAATTTACTTGTGGGTCACTGTTCATACACTAGTGATAGAATCTCCTTTGAAATTCTCATTTCTATATATTAAACATGTTTGAGCACTCTTTTTTCTTGGAAAAACTTTCAGTTTATAAGTTACTTGGTTCTTATTTATACATAGTCTCTCTTGTACCTTACCTATAGAGCCCTAGCTCTGGTTCATTGTATTCATTCATTCTTTAGCTCTAAATCCTTAATTTTCTGCCTCCTCACTTCATGTACATTTCTTTCCGAATATTTTCATCCATAACCTTATGTACCAACAATATACATTATGAATTCCAACACGCTTGAACCTAAGTTGCTATGTGCAAGTGCTTACACAGTGAAAATATGTACACACTATATATAATATTATATATACATTATATTTTAAGCAATATATATGTGCAAATATATATGAATATGTACATAATACATAAATTTCCAATTCTCTGATTATATAAAATTTAGGAAGTTGGGGTTTCAAAGATGGAACACAGGATATTATAAAAGGGTCAACTGTACTGTGACAACCTTGCTGAAGAAGAATTTGTGGAAGTAAGTGGGATTTACAAAATAGGAGGTAAAAGGAACTATGTAAGAAATATGCACCAGATATTGTGGTCATGCCTATATTCCTATCTACTCAGGTGTCTGATATCTGAGCATCATGGTTCAAAGCCAGCACAGGCAGGAAAGGCTGTGAGACTCTTATCTTCAATTAACCACCAGATAACCAGAAGTGGTGCTGTTGCTTAGAATGGTAGAACACTAGCTTTAACCAAAAGTGCTCAGAGACAGAGCCCAGGTTCTAAGTTCAAGCCCTCTGACTAACAAAAATCCTAGTCACTCTACATGCATATAAAAAGTGACTGAAGTATGAAATGTTAGGAGATAGGTCTTTGTAAATTGTTCAATTGTATTAAAAACAATTACCAAATCATATAACAAATCCACTTGTTGTTATAAATTCTCCAAATTAAACCTGGGATTTTAAGAGTTGTTTGTACACCCATTCTCACAAACAACTATTCCTATAATAAAAGAGTAGGAACAAGCCAAATGTCAATGAAGAGATGAATTGATAAAGAAAATGGGATATGTACGTACAAGGAAATATTGTTATTCTATCTTTTAAAAAAAGGAAATTCTTCCATATTCTGCTTATGAGAGAACCTTGAAGAGATGCTAAAGGGAATGAGTCATCAGAGGAAAACTATATCTGATTGCAATTAAAGGAAATGCACACAGTAGATAAACCCATTGTACAGAAAGTAGAATGGTAAATGCCAATGCTGGGACCAGTGGAACAAGAGATATGGTGCAGGACGGTGAGTATAGGAACTATTCTGGACTTGATAGCTGATGGTAGACCCACAGCAATGGAAATGTACTTAAGGCTATTGACATACTTACATAAAAATCACCACAAACAAATTTTCCTCTATATTTTATATCTATAAAACCACAATAAAATTAAACAGATTATTAATACATGATAGATGGATAGATGGTAGGTAAGCACATAGATATATAGAAGTCAGATAGACTTCATGACTTGAAATGATTTAAGAATTTCATATTTACACTTTAATCTGTTGCTATTACACAGATCCTTTGTAAGAACTAATGAGTTTGAGCTCTTAGAAAGAAGTACTTACACAATGGTAATGTTATTAGAGTTCCAGCAATTGAACATTTTCAAAAAGATTGTAATTCTGTGTATGAAGAAATAAAAAAGTCTAAAGTTAAATGTGTACTAGCAGATAGCAGCTTTCTGTAATGTAAGAGAAAGATATTCCATTAAAACAAACCCATTGCCCTCTTTGCTGTTACCACCTGCCCTTAACCTGCATTATTACTTGCATCAATCTTTGGTAACTCAGACTCAGTTAAGCCTTTCTGGGCTGCACTCTATAACTTTTAACACTGAACATTTCCGTTGTGCAGCATTATTGTTGTTCTGTAGGTAATGTGGATAGAAAACTCTTGGGGAAAAGGTCTAATAAGTTTCACTATCATTTTTAGATCAGTAAAGATTTTTTTTTTCTTTTTTTCTTTTATTTTATTGTGAAAATACTGTACAGAGGGGTTACAATTACATGGGCAAGATAATGAGTTCATTTCTTATCAAGCATTGTAGCCTCCTCCTTTGTTTCCCCTTCCCATCCCTTCCCATCCTTCCCCACCCCTACCCTCACCCAATCCTCCTCCCCCCCCCCATCAAAGTTGTAAAGTTCATTTTTTCCAAGTAAAGACTTTTTAAATCATATAACATTAAGGAACATAAAGATTCTTACATTCAGTCATTGTTATTTAGTACAAGAAGTTTTAAATTAAAAAACCCTGAAATATTTGAGTTTTGCTCATTGCTACAGAAAAATTTTGTACTGTAAAATTTAAACAGGTGTGTGTGTGTGTGTGTGTGTGTGTGCGCGCGCGCGCGCGCACACGCGCGCCCTTTCTTCACAGAAATATTTCCAAATGCTTCTATACAGAAGTATTAGTTATTCTCTTATCCTACAGAGATTGGAGTCAGTCCATACTTTCATGTGAACAGTGAAGATTCTTATTGAATGGAGTGAAGTGATTTGGACATTAGACTACCTTAAAATGCCTTTATTCCACTGTATATCTATATATCTATATATATATGTATATATATGTATATATATATATTTAACTATATAGTATAAATTATATAAACATAAAACGTATAATATGAACATATACACAGATGTATTAACTCCTTGGAACACAAATAAACTACAATCTGAAAATAATATCATGAAGTTGGAACTTAAAGAGTTGGCAGAGAGAGACAGAGTAATGTAAAGAGTAAGGGAAGAAGAATGCAGTCATGATATTCAAAGTATATATATGAAAATAGAACTAGGAAAGTGAGGGGATGGGTGGGATTGGAAGAGATGGAGAAGTAAAAGGAAAGGGTGATATTGATCGTGATGTATTGTACTCATAAACTGTGTTGAACTGAAACTCCTTTGTACAATTATTAAGGATAATAAAGAAATAAATATATTAAAAATGACCTTAAGGAATAACTTTTCAAGAAATACTTCTCATGATTTCTGGTTGACTTAGGGTATTCTTAGTCTTGTTAGGTTCTTGGGAATGATGAACAGAATTGTATAAATTTGTCAGGATATCTGAAGGCTAGTGAAATAAGATGGAGTGCTGCTATTTTGTCTATTTCTCTATGAATAGAGACCAGCTAAGGAGAGTGTCCTCAAGCCTATTGGTAATGATGACTTTCCACAGGTATACTGTTGACTGTTTTGCTTAGTATAAGTGTATATGTATTTGATGCAAATTGATTTAGATTCAAGTACTGTAAGTTAGTTTTAAAAGAGACGAATATAGAAATTTGTGGGAAATGCAAGTTTTCAGAATTGTTAGAGATTTCTTAATTCTTAAAAAAAAACAAAGAAAATGATGTACCAACTTTAAATAATTATAAAGGAATGAGAGGACAAGCTGTTAAAAATTGAGCTAATTAACATTTATAAACCTATACAGTGGAATCTTCTTTGTGAAAACTTGACTGAACATGGGGTTTTAGTGAATGTGAGAGAACTTAAACCCAGAAATCAAGGTAGGAAAGTAAGCCTTTTAACTTTTCACATCCAAAATATTGTTTGTGGATACAGGTACATCTGCCCCTTGAGGGTTTTCCCCCAGGAGAAAGATGGAGTATTCACTGGAGGAATAGGCTATTTGTTTTCAAACGTTGGCAAGATTTGAGTAAAAATAGATTGTTCTTTGACCAAATTACTAACAAGCATAATGAATATCTTACTCAACTAAATTGTATTTGCCAACTTCTGTTGCAAATAACCATTTGGTTAGCTGAACCAACTAACAGTCAGGCCTCTTAAAACTGATTCTAGAGTCTAGAGTACCAGACATTGTGGCAGGCTATTGGTGAAGCTTTCCTCTTGTGAAATCCTTATATGAGGACAGAAATTGAGCACTGTCTCCTCTTATTTTTATGAGCATTAGTCTCATTCAAAACCCAAGCCTGTCCCAATGGTTCCACTTCCATAAAATCTATCATGAGATATTTGGGCTTAAGTTTTGAAAACAAGACAACAAAACTGTTCAATGCATAGCAATGGATCTGAACACTCATGCATGTGCGCATATATACACACAGACACACAGCTGAATTAAATTTTGTCAAATACAATAAATTATGCATTAGTAGTTGCTATTAGATTTTATTCCATTCTATTTCCTGGTCATGATCCATTAAATTGATCTTATGACTCATTAATAGTTTATAAACACAAAAGCATCGTTGTAGTTTGAGGAACACAATAATTTTGTAAAATGTTCATCTTTAAGCTTCAACAACTTCTCTTTCATTTTTGACATGCCAGATATCCAATGGCCAAAAGCTCCTATCTGTGTTTTTGTGGGTAAGGTCCATAATAACTACATGTCAACTGTATGATTATAGCATATTTTGCTGTCCCTTGTTCACCTAAGATGAGCTCAATTTTAAACAAGGTAAATTTCTAAAAAAGTTAAATTGTGGCAGACTGCCATAAAAGATGGATATTTTTCCTAATTAGAAAGGTAAGACAAATTTTAGGGAATGATCTGCCTACAACTTTTTTTATTTTTTATTTTATTGTATCAATGAGTAAGACAATGAGTACATTTCTTGTCAAACCTTGTTACCCCCCTCCTTTGTTTTTCCTCTACTATCCCTTCCCTCCTTACCTCCCCAACTCCTCCCTCTGCCCCTCACCAAATTGTAATTTTCATTTTCAAAGTAGTGTCTTATACATCTGATTGCTACAATAGGTCAATCTGTATCCTTGTTTCAGCATTTTGTTATTTTCCTTCCTATTCCCAAATTAGAAAAATGTATACAAGATGGAGGGCACCAAAATCAAGTACAGGAACAACAGAGGTTATATAATAAAGAACATACAAAAGAAACCAAAAGTTGTTGAACAGGTTTACACTCCCACTAACAGTGCAGTAGGATTCCCTTCTGTCCACATCCCCTCCAGCATCTGTTGTTATTAGATTTCTTGATTATACACATTCTCACTGGGGTGAGGCGGTATCTCAGTGTTGTTTTGATTTGCATTTCTTTTTATGGCTAGAGAGGTTGAGCATTTCCTCAGTGTCTATTGGCCATCCTTCCTTCCTCTTCAGAGAAGTTTTTCTGTAAGTCTTTAGCCCACTTATTTATTGGGCTGTTGTTTCTTTGAGGATTTGTTGTTGCAATCCCACTTTTGGGCATTTACCCGAATGATCACAAACAAGACCATACTAAGGCTACCAGCACAAATATGTTTATTGAAGCATTATTTACCATAGCTAAGATATGGAACCAACCCAGATGCCCCTCATTAGATGAATGGATCAGAATATGTGGTATATATATATATACAATGGAATTGTATGCCTCCATCAGAAAGAATGACATCACCCCATTTGTTAGGAAATGGAAAGACTTGGAAAAAATTATATTAGGTGAAATAAGCCATGCTCAAAGAAACATAGGTCCCATGGTTTCCCTTATTTTCAATAACTAGTCTATGTCTGAGACAAGCAGAAACGGTCAGATAAGTTGATGTTAGGTGAAATGAACCCCAAGATAAGGACTCAAATGGATTTTCTTTCTTGTTATTGTTTCTAACATATTTATAAGGTGATTTTTTTGTTGCTTTATATGTCCCTCTCTGATGGTATAACCCTGTTTTCATTGTATTTGATGTTGGTATAATTTGTGGAGGGGAAGGGAAAGAACAAATTGTTTAAATAGGTATACAGGTGGACCCATTGCAACAATGAAATGTAAAAGATGCTATGTCAAAAACCGAACTTTACAATTTAGGTGGGGTAGGAGGGATGGGGGGAGAGTGTAGTTCTGGAGATGGGAGGGCAGGGATGGTAAGGGTAAAACAAAGGAGGAGGCAACAATGCTTGGTAAGAAATGTACTCATCGCCTTATGTAATTGTAACTCCTCTGTACCATATTTTCACAATAAAAAACTTATTAATAAAAAAAGAAACCAAAAAATTCAGATCACATAGTACATTACAAACAATAGCATCAAAGGAAAAACCTTTGTGTCCATACTTGGGGTTCATTTCCCTTAGAGTCATCTTATATGGCTATATGTACATAGCTTTTGACCTTTGCTGCTTGTCTGGTAAGATTATCCTAGATGGATACTAGTTATTGGAAATGAGGACAATCGTGGTACCTATATTTCTTTGGGTCTGGCTTATTTCACTTAATAAAACTTTTTCCAAGTCTTTTCATTTCCTAACGAATGAGCCAATGATATTCTTTCTGACAGAAGCATACAATTCCATCCTTCTGTCTGCCTTCAATAGGTACACCTTGCCCATTGCCTACAACTTCTTATCTCTTCTCTTACAGTTCTAGGAAAAGTTGAGATAGGAATAGCATGCACTTCTACACTGAACAGGGAAAACTGTGGTGTTCATCAAGTGAGATACATGCTAGTTAAATAAACATACCTCCATTTGCCTGCTATTTGGGCTCTGGTATGTTTTAACACTGAATCCTTTGCTCTGCGTTGAGTTTATTTGTGATTTTATCTTAACCTTGACCATAAAAATACTTTTTTGGTAAAGCTTTCTTATTTGAAATAACTAACTTTTGCTTTAATGATAGAAACTAATTGTTCCTACTTTTTTTTTTAATGAAAGTCATCACCAGGAGATAGAGTTCAAATCCCTCCATTTAGGTTTAGCTTATTGCCTGAATTTTCACTAGTTTTCCACATTGCTCTTGAATAGATTATTATTTTTATTTGTCAATAACAAACCTTCAAAAGTGTTCCCATGTAAGGCTGAGTTTGTCTTTGTGCTTCATGAAGCCTTTCTAAACACAGCTTAACTAAAGAGTTGAAAGATAAACCAGAACAGGATCAACGAATGACACTAGACTTGAAACATTAAGGAGCTAAAACAATTCAATTGTCCATGTAAAAGACTAACTAACCACAGTGTTTTTATGATTTTTGCTTATTATTTATACTCAATAACCTTGTAGTAGGATATGCATTATGCATACCATTAAAGATGTGTTAAGTGTATTTTGTTATAAGTTTTATTTGATTATCCCACTCTAAAGTTTATTTGTGTTTATATAGTTTCATAGTTCATTGCTCATTTAACATCTGCTCATACTTTTAAAGTTACTGGGAAATTGCTCTGTAGTAGTTAAGAAACTTCTTGGTATCAAGTAGGACTCTGTATCTACAAATTTAAGCCAATTTTTGTGAACTTTGAGGAATTCACTTAATATCCTAATTTCTCAGTTTCTCTAATTTGGTGTTATATTAAGTATCATACTCAACTTTAACAAGAAGTAAGACAGAGGAGTAGTTAGAAAGTGAGAACAAGCCGGGCGCCAGTGGCTCACGACTGTAATCCTAGGTACTCAGGAGGCTGAGATCTGAGGATCGCCGTTCAAAGCCAGCCCGGGCAGGAAAGTTCGTGAGACATTATCTCCAATAAACCACTAGAAAACCGGAAGTGGTGCTGTGGCTCAAGAGGTAGAGCGCTCGCCTTGAGCTGAAGAGCACAAGGACAGCGCCCAAGCCCAGAGTTCAAGCCACACGACAAAAAAAAAAAAAAAAAAAAAAGTGAGAACAGTTATGAATAAAAGGGAAGATTTACAAGCCAACAGGCTGGATTTAAGACTAAATATATGTGTATTAAAAATTAAACTGAAAATAATTTCTTAATTTTTGACAGCTTATACCTTACATAATCAAATTCAGATTTTTATATAGTCAAAATGAACATAAAAGATGTGCTTGGTTCTAACAATTCATGCTTATCTTTTATTTGTTTTTGACTCTTTTTTTAGCCTTATTTTCATGGTTTGTGATGTCAAAACTAATAGAGGGTACCAGTTGCTTTGAATTCTTTGGAACAACATTTTTTAAGTGTTCATTTCATAGATCTCTTCATAGGAAAAAGGACATATCCAAAATGTAGACTATATGGCATAATGGCCATGATGGATTAATGAAATATATACAAATATTAAATATATAAAACAATATAAGAAGATTACTTGAAATATTTAAATAATCAAGATTTAATCCATAGACAGTCCATAAGGTTCAATTGGTTGGGAAAAATAAAGAATATTCTACCTTTCTAGAGTGCCTTACGTGTTTATTGAGATAACCAATCCACATAGGTTTAATAATTTTCCCAATAATTAGAAACATTTATACCAGTAACATTCTCTTAAGATATCAATAATGTAAACTTAATTTTTTAGGAATAACTTAAAATTATAATTTCTATTATGCCTCAGATCCCATAAAATGCTTTGTTAATAATGCCAAGAAAGGTTAATTATATCTCTCAATGGTAATACTATTAAAGTATTTGATATCTGAAGACTAGGATCTTGCTTTTTAAATATTTTATTCCTGGAATCCTATATGTTTATTCCTATATGTTTATTTTTTTATTTTCAATATTAGCCAGATTTTTCATACCTTAAAATTAACAGTTTGGAGCTGGAAGGGTGGCTCAGTGGTAGAGCGCTTGCCTTGCATGCATGAGGCTCTGGGTTGGATTCCTCAGCACCACATAAGCAAAAAGAAAAAAGCCGGAAGTGGCGCTGTGGCTCAAGTGTAGAGTGCTAGCCTTGAGCTGAAGAGCTGAGGGACAGTGCCCAGGCCCAGAGTTCAGGCCCTACAACTGGATCTCCCCCCCCCCCCCAAAAAAAATTAACAGTTTGTATTCAGCCTTTTAGCCTTCTATTGAATAGATTCGATTCATCTTATTGTTGTCTTAAATTGTTTTTTTTTTTTTTACTTTTTTTCTTTCTCATTCTTTTTATTGTAAAGTTGAGGGAGGTACAGAGGGGTTAGTAAGTTAGTGAGTACATTTCTTTTTTTAAGCAGTGTTACCACCTCTCTTGTTTTCTCCCACTTTCCCTCCCTCCCAAATTCCCTTCTCCCTCCTAGTTGTAAAGTTCATTTCTAGTAGAGTGTCTTGCGTATATAGCTGTTGCCTTGGTTCACCCTTTGTCCCGCCATTTCTCTGATTCCCCTTTCCTTCCCCAGATCAGATAAACTTACATACAAGACAAAGAATACCCAAATCAAAAACAGTGTCTACAGGGAATAAACAGGGGGAGAGAAGGGGAAATGAAAGAAAAAAGAAAGAACTGCAAACAGTCACTAAAAACAAAATAAAGAAAACCTCTTGTTTCTATATCTTGGAGTTCATATAGATTAATATCATTTTATATGGTTCACATGTATATACCTATTGAGCTATGGTGATCCTTTGCTAGGACTATCCTTGGCATCTACTAATTATTACAAATGAGGGAAATCTTGGAACCTATGTTTCTCTGGCTTACTTCACTTAATATAATTTTTTCTAATTCTTTCCTGTGCTACCATACAAAGAAAATCTCTTTTTTATCATTAATATTTGAGGTTTGTTTCTAAAACAAATTTATTCCTTTCTATGGTACAATTTTATTTTGACTTTCCAGTATTTTTTGCTATCATTCACTAATTTCCATGACAATATCACAACTATTTCTGTATTTTATTCATCATGAAAAACAAAGATAGCTATCTTCTTCATTTAGTACAATTTATACTTCACCCTCCATAGTTATTAATATTGTATTCATATCTTGAAGCAACAAAGGAAAGGCAATATTTTTAAAATGCACCTGTACATGTATAATTTCTCTTTAATGCCATTATTTGCTAAACAATTTACATGATAATTATTTTGTACTGGGCGTTATAAGCAATATTGAGGTAGTTTAAGTATATGGGAGACAGTGGATGCATTATGAAAGTGCATACAAGATGCTTTCATGCTTTCAACTTTTCATGGGTTAAAGAAAGAACCCATCCATTTAAATTAACTGACTCATAAAAAAACATGAAACAAATTTCCAAGAATTATTTAGGATAACATTTAGTTGAAATGCTTACTGGAGATATACAAAAATTATGTAAATGGTATAAAAAGGTAAATATTTAATCCAACATTTTGGAAAGTAGGGATTATGGCCAAAGGATATATCAATACAGTGAAGAAATATCTGCACCCTCATGCTTATTAAAGCACAACTACTCAAAATAGATATGGAAATAATATAAATATCAATGGGCAAAATAAGAAAAATATATATTCACTGGATCTCAACACAGCCATAAAAATGCAAAATGTTTTCATTCACAAATCATGGATGGAACAGGAGATTATTTTAAATAAAATAAAATAAGTCAGAAATCAAAAGACAATGATGACATTATCTTCTTTGGAATATAACTATGTAAACAAGCTGAATCTAGAGCAGTATTTTGGAGACAGCAAGAAAAAGAGCATATATTTAAGTGTATCAATGGGTGCTAAATTATTACAGTTATGTAGAAGCAAGATATTCTAATGTGCTATTGCACAGAAATACATTGTATATCACATTACATAAAGCTAGAAGAAAGATTTTGAAAATTATCACCAAAAAATATAATGTATATTGAGGAGTCATAGCTTAACACATTTTAAGCATTACACAGTATATGCACACATCAAAATACTGCATGGAAGCCCATTATTTATGTATAATTAATATGACTTCATGTTATAACTACATTTAATCCCATCTCCGCCCCCCCCCCCACCAAAGTTGTAAAGTTTGTTTTTCAACATAACGACTTGTACATCTCATTGTTAAAGTTTCTCAATTTGATGAGGTGAAAAAGAAGCATTTGGATTTTGTCCCTTCCTCTATCTATACATAATTAAATTTAATCACTCCAATCATAGAAAAAAGAAACTCATAAGAAATCTGTAATTCTATCACCTTTCTATCACCTTACAAAGAACATGTTCTGTAGTATCCTCACATTTGAAAATCATGCAATAAAACTCCTGTCTTTCTAGAGTCTTTTGACTCTTCTGAACTTCTTTTCACCAGACAAGTCTCTTGATTTGAACTTCTAACCCTTTCATAGCCTTAAAATCTACATGCTGTCCAGAAAGCAAGTTTTTTTATATTTAACAAGCTGGTTTTGATATTGTATTTTTTTAATTTTATTTTTTTATTTTTTATTGTGAAAATACTGTACAGAGGGGTTACAATTACATGGGCAAGATAGTGAGTACATTTCTTATCAAGCATTGTAGCCTCCTCCTTTGTTTACCCTTCTCATCCCTTCCCAGCCTCCCTCCACCCCCCACCCAACCCTTCCTCCTCCCCCCCCCCCCCACCAAAGTTGTAAAGTTCGTTTTCGACATGACAACTTGTACTTCTCATTGTTGCAACGGGTCCACTTGAATCCTTATTTAAATGACTTGTTGGTTTCTTGTTAAATTATTCTGGCTTGATTCTCCTTTACAGTTTGATTACTTCTGGATTGATGGTCACATTGGTTCCAGCTATCAGCAATGTTTAAATATTGTTAAAATTTATGTATATATGTATCAGTTCTCCCCAATGCCACCTTCCAGTAAGTCTGGAACTTAGCAGACTAAGGTTCCAACATTGAAGCATTTCTCAAAATTCTCAGGCCTGATCCTGTTTGAATGTCTATATGGTCCAACAATTCCTATGCACAAATTAAACTACAATTGGAAGATGAGACTGACAAGACAACACGTTAAACAGCATGACCAGGCTGGGGTGTTCATGCGTGACATGTTTATGAATAAACAATGTTTCAAACATTATTGAAAATGTTTTAAATATCACAAAAATCATAGGACTTCATAAAAGTCATGGATGTTTCCGTGTATAGTGGCATTTTGCAATACCCTATTTATTTATTTATTTATTTTAGTGGTCGTGGGGACTGAACTCTGGGCCTGGGCTGTCCCTCAGCTCTTCAGCTCAAGGCTAGTGCTCTACCACTTGAGCCACAGCCACAGCATCACCTTCTCGGCTTTTTCTGCTTATGTGGTGCTGAGGAATAGAACCCAGGGCCTCATGCATGCAAAGCAAGCACTCTACCATTGAGCCACCTTCCCAGCACTCCCCCCCCATTTTATTAATATATTCATTCATTTATTCATTGCGGATAGTACTGGGCTTTGAACTTAATAGGCCCAGTGGTCTGTAACTTGAGCCTGATTCTGACCTTTCTGTTTAATATATATATATATATATATATATATATATGCATATATATGTATATATATATATATTTAGTATTTAGCTTCATGTGATTGTATAGGGCAACCATTTTATTCTTGCATAGTTGGAGTTCAGACACATATTACCACTTTGGCTTGTTGGTAGAGAATGGGTTTTACATACTTGTAGCTTAGGCTAACCTTGTAGTAGGACCCTCTAGATTAACAGCAAGGGTTATGGACATAAACTACATACTGAGTCTGCAATGTTCCTTTTTAAATTATGAATTGATGCCTTCTATTGTATATGATATATAAAAATATATCATATATATCGATATATCGATATATCATCTATTATCATATATATCATAGATTTATGATACTTACATGCATATTTGAGAAGCAATGCTATTTCAGCATGAATTGCATACACTAGATATTATTATATTAGACCTATTAGCAAATATAAAAATAAAGTATTAAAAGTATATAGCTTCTTCATATGTTCTTAATTTTATCAGTAGTAATATTCATGGTAAAGAGGTATACTGAATTATTGGATAACTGCAAAGTGAATAGATAAAAGGCACAGAGCTACTGAATTCTTATTAAATGTAAACACGGTGTAAAAAAGTAAGGAGTTGAAAACTCATGACGAGATCAGAGACTGTAAAAGGATGGGGATTGGTTTTCATGGCGTTGCTTTAGGCACTGCTTCCAGACTGGGGAAGCTGTTGCGGTCAGGGTAGTATTATACAAGAGTAGCTAGCATTGGTTACAAATATTTCCTCAAAATTTTTTATTGCTGAAGTTCTTTTCTAGGGAAGTTCACAGGAAGAATTTTATGTTGAGAGTTATCTTGCCAGAGTCTGAGTGATATCAAAAATGCATGAGGAGCTTTATGCTGAGTGACATGACACATCAGAACCGATTACTGACTTTGAGAGTGATTCAGGATGAGGAAGGATATTGTAAAACAAGAAGTTATTCAAGTAGTCATTAGTCAAACATAGCTTTAGTGTGATGGAAATCAGATAGCAGGATGCACTGGATATTTTAACTACATTTCTAAATGGAAACCAAAATATTGATGTAGAATAAACCTGAATAAATCACTGGGGAAGAGTATTTCATAATGGTATAAGTAGTTTCCTCTGAAGAAATGTCTCAGGAAATTGTCTTTGCCACATATTTCAATTTTGTTTTATCTTATAATAGGGATCATTTTCATATGGATGTTCAACATTTTTCAAGACTGTCAAAATCAGTTGGAGAAGCTTAACAGCTCTTTTACAGGAAGCCATGCTTAAGCAATGGGACCCTCTTACATGTTAAAAAAAACTCAATCAAATAGTAAGGTTATTTAGATGAATCAGATGAGATGTAGATCAATTTTAAGCTTTTACTCTTCCTAGGTTTTCACCTTATCATAGTTTGATATATAAATCTTCTCTTCACAATTGTAGATTAGGTTCTAATGCTACAATTTTGAAAATACATCAGAACCAAAGTTAAATGGAATTTCAGGGAATGTGTGATGATTATTTCATTATATACTCTATTGATTGGTAAATAAATTAGGAAATAATTAATATTCAGATTTTATTGCTTGCCATTTTCTATAACATATTTTTGGCATGGTCTTCTACATGCTATCAATTAATTAATACCTCACAAAATCCTCATATATTTACTAATTGGCTCCTATTCTCTAAAAAAGAATTAATCTGTAATGCAAATAGAAGATTTCTTTATTGTGTTTAAACATTTATCAAATGTGAAAAAAACAAAACATGATAGCACTTCTTGAAATTTGCTATACAAGACATGCTTTTGTATTAAAAAATCTCCATAAAATGATCATATTCCACATCATATTTGTGTTTCTCCCCATAACCAATCTAATTTTTAAGAAAGAATTCAAACTTCTTATAAGTTATTTTTTCCTGGTTTGACACTTTTAATTATCTGTGTCCTCAAGCTATAATGTGCAAACAATGTCTTTGTAAACCTCCCACAATATTTCTAAATTAAAAAAAGAATTTCAGTTTTATGGATGAGGAAATAAAATGTTTTTTTCTAAGTACTTCCATATAGTGGCTCAGAAGCTTAACCATATATATATATATATATATATATATATATATAGTTATATGAACATATATTTTATATATATATATATATACACACACACACATATATATATATATATATATATATATATATATATAAAGTTATAGAGCGATTACTTGTCCTAGTAAAATAATGGGGTGGATGAATGAACACTGAATTCTTTGAAAATATATGCTGAAAAGAGAATTATCTTTGCCTATGGAAAGAGGGCTTACAGTAAGACCAAGCTTGAAAACGGTTGTTTAAACAAACACATATAACATCAGACTAGATAGAAACACTAGGCATAAAAAGATCACCTTTCAAGGCCAACAGAAGAACAAACTTATACCTAGATCTATCACATGATATGGAGGTAAATTTGTGTTTCTATGTTCTAGCTATCCAAGCAGCTGATAAAGCATGCAGTTTTCTGTATCTTTGAGTAGATTAACAGCATTGTCAGGCATTCTAACGTTAAATCCAGATGATGTTATCCATGTTGCTGGTCTTCAGGGTCAAGAATGTAATCAATGAATTATCAAACACTGATGACAGATAAACTGTCACTGTGTAAGAAAATTCTACCCAGTAGTTACATAAGAGAATAAGAATTTCCAAATACATGTGAACTCACAAACTGTGAAAATACTGAAGTGTTTCATTGATTAAATTTAAAGAAGGACCAGCTGCATGTTGATGGCTCATGCACATAATCCTAACTGATTAGGATACAGAGATCAGAAAAGCTCCTATTTGGGCCATGGAAACCAAATAAATAAATAAATCTGAATGTGACAACGTAATATACTCCTGTGATTCTAGTTATGATAAAAGCATAAATAGGAGAATCAAAGTCCAGGCTGGCTCAGACAAAAGTTTGAGACCCATTTTCTTTTTTTTTTTCTTTCTTTTTTTTTTGCCGGCTATGGGGCTTGAACTCTGAGCCTGGGCACTGCCCTTAAGCTCTTCAGCTCAAGGCTAGCACTACCACTTGAGCCACAGCACCACTTCCAGCTTTTTCTGCTTATATGGTGCTGAGTGCAGAGCACATGGGTAGCAAAGATGGCGCTGAGAGAGAGTAGAGTGGACAGAGCCCAATTCACCTTATTCAGGGCATAACCACCCTGTAGAAGCTTAGGTGCATGATAGGGTGTGACCTTGACAGTGATTGGTTCCTCTTCCTCCCCTCCCATGCCACCTGCTCTTTTTTGCTTTATAAAGGGCTTGCTCTGTTTTCCTGCTTGACTTGACGCCCCTCTGCTTCTGATTGTCTCCACGGCTGAGGGAAGCTGGGGAACGGGTGATCGGCGATCGGAGCACTTAACCTTTCCTCAGACACCATCCGTCTTTCATGGGACAGACGAAGACCCAACACTGAGGAATTGAACCCTGGTCCTGATGCATGCAAAGCAAACACTCTACCACTGAGCCATCTTCTCACCCCTGAGACACAATTTTTAAAATATAACTAAAAGGGCTGGGGGCATGGCCCTAACTGAAGCAGCTTTCTTAGCAACATCTATCACAACAGCTTTCCTTAATCAAGCTGTTCCATACATGAAATACTTGAGAAGATAATTATTTTCTATTTTATATATTCGGGGATTGGTTAATATTTTCATATACATAATGATTTATCTTTAGGATGAAACCTAAATCAATACACAGGCTTATTTATGTCTCACATACATTCTATTCACAGAGCTTGAAAATAATTTTATAAAAAATCATTAATAATTTTGTAAAAGAAACAAAAAGTATGTATTCACTAAACAATAATATTTTTATATCATGCTGCTACTCCAAAAATATTCAGATTTGAGGTATTTAATAGTTTGAATGCCTGTATTAGTTATGTTTGATTTATATTCATCTCTATTAAAAATTGCTACTTCCTTACAATCTCATTTCAAAGCTACTGATATTAAAATTCCCCTTTTAATGATTAATGTGGACTTTTTTATCTTGCTGCATAGCAATTTACCACAAATTCAGTTTCTTGAAACAATAATTATTTAGCAGATTGAAACTCTCTAGGTCAGAAGTTTGGCTATAGTGTGGATGGGTTTTCTCCATTGGGTATCACAAGATCAAAGTCACAGGGACAGAATTTATTCTCAGTCTGAAGTCAGAGTCCTCTTTCAAAATTGTGGACTTTTATCTGTGTTTGGGGACTTTTTCTATGATTGGAGAACCAGGATCCCAATTGTCTTAAGTTGGGATTGCTCTCAGAAGTTGTTATCTGCAAATTATTGTCACGTGATTTCCTTCATATTCAAATCGAATATTTGACAATTTCCATTGTGACTGCATCCTCCATAACCAGAAAGCCCCCATTCCTTTGTAGGTGCTTTACATGATTTAGTTAAGCCTAGTAGATCATTTTATAATTTGTAAAGTGACCTGATTTGAGAAAGTAGTTACATCTGCAAAAGTTCCTTCATAGTGCTTAGTGTTTGATAGACTAGGAAGAAAGCATGTCATAATGTGCAACCCTGGACTTGTTTTAGACTCCTACCTGCCTCAGTGAGAAAAACTTCATATTGAAAAAATGACTTATTAAAGTTAATAAAATTCAATAAAGTGTTTCAGTTATTGTAATGTACTTTTAAAAATATTACATAATGCTTCTCAATTACTTAAGAAATTGAGTACATATTTCTACTACTCTCTCCCAATTTTTGCTCTCATAATCCTTTATATATTGCAGATTTTTTATTTGTTCCTTATAAATCGAATACATTAAAAGAATGTTTACTCCAGCCCTTGGGGAAATAAATAGTGAAAGTGAAAAATAAGCAAAAGCATTAAACTTCTCTGAAAAAATTACAAAAGCAAGGGCAAAATATAATTCTTTAATCTGATGAAGTTAGTGATTAGATTTTCTGTTAAAGAAAGAGCCAAGAGTGGTGCTCAAATACTTGACTATCATTGTGGCAGAACAAAGTAGCTACGCAAAAGTCTTATGAGGCTCATGGATGAATAAATTTGCCAACAAATTATTAAGAGAGATGTATTATTTTACAGTCAGTTGGAAAACTGAGTCTCACTTCTAGGATTTGAGTAGGGATACGATTAGGGAATCTGGCTCAAAGAATACATTTTAAACCATAGTGTAGTTTAGATAACCTAACATGTAAATACAAATAATGATTCATGAATTCAATCATGAGTTTGTTAAACATTTGGAATTCAGAAATATAAGAACTTTGAGACAACACAGACTGAATTAGTGGAAAATTGAAGAAGCATAAGAACTCAGTAGTCTAGTGAATAGAGTATTTCATGATGGAAGAGTGTGAAGCTATTGACAATCTTGAAGATAAATGAGCAAAACTGGTTCTGAGAAAATTACCATTGGATATGGGAGTGCAAATAGGACTAGAGACTTGGACATGAGCATTTCAGTGCAGTAATGGGAACTAAATGGCATCACAATAGAATGTAAAGTCAGAAATTGCAAATTTTGAACACAGAAAATTGTTGAAGGGTTTTGCTGAAAGTGAGTTTGAGTAAAAGGTTGGAGCTGATGAGTACAAAGGAGTAAAATGAATTCATTTTTGAAAATAGAAGTTACAATACTCTGTTTTATTCTGGTGAGACCAAGGCAGTATCTGGGATACTCAGTAATATAGGAAGCAACTTCAGAACTGAAGTCTGCAATGCTCACTGTAGATAGAAGTACAAGCATTGTGCAACAAGGAAAGATTCAGCATAGAGTACCATTGCTTAGTGACAACTTGATATTCTGATTTTTTTCTTTCCTTCAGGAACACAAATAAAGAAAAGTCATTATAGTACTTTTTTGGTAGTACTATGAAATGAAAAACACCTTAGCTGAACAAGAAAAATCAAAAAGAGGTTTTGTTCATGTAGGTAGAGAAGAAAGGGTAAAATTAGTATGAGAGTGGCTGACTATGGGAATCCTTTAGTCCTGTGCAACTTATCAAGGATCACTTTCAAATTAACTTATATGATTTTAATGACTTGAACACAAGGATAGTTAGCATCATTGTGCATGTTTGTTGGCCCTGAGACAATTATAGAGCAGGTAAGGATCTGAATTAAGAATAGTATGAAGTTTCACAAACAACAGGAAGAAGAACCAGAGGCCAATAACTTGGGATTGACTGTATGAGAATAACTAAAGATTTCAAAGAGGGTGAAGAACATTAAGAGATCTGCAATTATTGGCAAGAACAAGAGCTAAGGCATGACCACAGATTAAGTGGATAAGTTCAGGATCACATGATTCAACTAAAAATAAGGATACTAACAAAATGTTGTATTAATTAATGAAATCAATTAGAAATTTTTAGGGAAGCATCCCACCATAGTTCTTAAGTAAATGTGATAGAGTATCCAAAGAAGTCTTGTTAGCTGAAACAAGTTGAGGTAGTGGGTCATGCAGTCTAATGACATGAGCTTCAAAGAAGAGTGTTGGGAAAAAATAATAATAATGGTGTCCAGTGAAAACTTATATGAAAGGAGGACACAATACAGTCAATGTTTACAAAGAATGAGCAAGACAATGAACTATAGGGAATTTCCAGATTTGCTTTTTTTAAATATTGCATAAATTAATTTATTATAGCACTAACATAATAGTTATATAAATGTATAAACATTCATATCTACCTCTCTATATATTGACAGATATATAGATATCTATAGATAGATAGATAGATAGATAGATAGATAGATAGATAGATAGGTGATAGATATAGACAGATAGATATAAATTTAATTGTAAAGATGATTACAGTGGGGTTACAGTTATATAAGTGAGGTAATGAGTCCATTTCTTGTTAACAGAGCAAAATGTTAAGACTTTCAGAGAAGAAGTTAAAAGAATAGGACAGGGTAGACTGTATAGATGATGGAGATCTATGAGTTTAAGGATCTTCAAATAAAGAGTCTGAGAGTATAATGTAGAAACGGTTTAGAAAAAGTACTTAAAGTATAAAGTCTAGGAGACTGAGCTTCCTTTGATGATTGATTTAAGCAGAATAAATGCTAAGCTGATCTTAATGATGCTCTATGTGTGTTTGGAAGAGAAGTAGCTGGCAAACCTTACCAGTATACCTAACAGCTTTAAGAATCTGAGCTAGTGTCACCCTAGCTGGATTAGTGGTAGAAATTCACATGGCATTTATCCTCTCTCTCTCTCTCTCTCTCTCTCTCTCTCTCTCTCTCTATCTATCTATTTATCTATCTCTCTGTCAGCAGTGCCTCTCTGTCTCTGTCTTTCTCTCTCCCTTTCTTTCTTCCTCTCTTCCTCTCTCTCTTTCTCTCCCTCTCTCTTTCTCACTCTCAACTTAAAACTGAAATGTAAGTAGGAGGACATCTAGGAATAATTTTTAAGCTAATAGAAAAATGTATAACTAGTAATCTATTATCAAAAATTCCAAAAAATGTACTTACAATCACAAACATTCTTCAAAATACATTCAAAGGTACCTCCCTAAATTTCTGTTAAACTCTGTCTTCTCTTTATATCTCATGTTTCCCTTATAAAAAACTAAGAATTTCTTTTTTCTTTAATTTTGATTATTTCTTTCCGTCTACTGGATTGGGGTTTATCTTGCTGCTCTTTTTCAAGGAGGTTTAGATGTGTCATTAAATTGTTAATTAGTTTCAGGTCTCTCCAATTTGTTGATGTAGGAGCTCAGAGCTATAAACTTGCCTCTGAGTACTGCCTTTGCTGTGTCCCAGAGGAGCTGGTAATTTGTGTGTTCATTTTCGTTGAATAGCATGAACATTTGAATTTCCTTTCTAATCTCTTCCATGACCCACTCATGATTCAGCAGTGTGTTGTTCAGCCTCCATGTGATACCGGACTTTCTTTGGTGGCTTTTGGTGTTGAGTTCTAATTTTATTCCCTTGTGGTCAGAGAGAATGTAAGGTATAACTTCAATGTTTCTGAATATGGACAAGTTTGCTTTGGGGCCTAAAAGAAATAATCAAAATTAAATCAGAATTAAATGAATTAGAATCCAAAAAAACTATAGAAAGAATCAACAAAACAAAGAGTTGGTTCTTCGAAAAACTTAACAAAACTGACAGACCCTTAGCAAATCTTATCAGAAAAAGAAGAGAACACACCCAAATTAATAAACTCAGAGATGAGAATGGAAACATCACCACGGAAACAACCAAGATTCAGAACATTATAAGGGAATACTTCTCAAAACTTTATGCTAATAAGTTTGAGAACTTGACAGAAATGGACCTTTTCCTAGCAAATATTGACATGCCAAAACTAAACCAAGATGAGTTAAACCAGCTTAACATGCCTATATCAAGCATTGAAATAGAAACAGCAATAAGAGACCTCCCAGCTAAGAAAAGTCCAGGACCAGATGGTTTTACAGTGGAATTTTACAATGCCTTCAAAGCAGAGCTCACACCAATACTCCTCCAACTCTTCAATGAAATTGAAAGAGAAAGCTCACTACCGAACACGTTCTATGAAGCCATCATAACCCTCGTCCCAAAACCAGGCAGGGACTCATCAAAGAAAGAGAACTATAGACCCATTTCTTTGATGAACATTGATGCAAAACTTCTCAACAAAATTTTGGCCAACCAACTTCAACAATTCATCCAAAAAATCATACACCACGATCAAACAGGATTCATTTCAGGGATGCAAAGCTGGTTCAATATATGCAAATCAATTAATATTATTCATCACATCAACAGGAGCAAGAATAAGAACCACATGGTTATCTCAATAGACACAGAAAAAGCATTCGACAAGATCCAACACCCCTTCCTGATGAAGGTTTTGGAAAAATTAGGAATCCATGGAACATTCCTCAATACAATAAAGGATGTATATGACAAACCTACAGCCAGCATTATACTCAATGGTGAAAAACTAAAGCCATTTCCTCTTAACTCAGGAACAAGACAAGGATGCCCACTCTCTCCACTTCTCTTCAATCTAGTATTAATGCCTAGCTACAGCAATAAGACAAGATGCAGACATAAAGGGGATCCAAATAGGGAAAGAAGAAATAAAACTCTCCCTCTTTGCAGATGACATGATCTTGTATTTAAAGAATCCCATAGACTCCACTCCCAAATTACTCAAGCTGATTCAAAACTTTGGCAAAGTAGCAGGTTATAAAATTAACCCCCAAAAATCAATGGCTTTTCTGTATGCCAACAATGAGAAAAGTGTGGCTGAAATTAGGAAAGCAACTCCATTTATAATAGCCCCACAAAAAATAAAATACCTAGGAATTAACTTAACTAAAGAAGTGAATGACCTCTATGATGAAAACTTTAAAATCTTGAAAAAGGAAATCAACACAGAACTTAAAAAATGGCAAAACCTCCCATGCTCCTGGATTGGAAAGATTAACATCGTGAAAATGGCAATACTTCCCAAGGCTATCTACAAATTCAATGCAATACCTATCAAAATTCCACCCTCATTCTTCAAGGAAATAGAAGAGGGAATCCAAAAATTCATATGGAACAATAAAAGACCCCGAATAGCAAAAACGCTTCTCAACGGAAAGAACACTGCTGGAGGAATATCAATACCAAATTTCACACTCTACTATAAAGCCATAGTAATCAAAACAGCGTGGTATTGGCATAAGAACAGACCTCAGGACCAATGGAATAGAATTGAAAACCCAGAAATGAACCTACAGACCTATAGCCATCTAATCTTCGATAAGGGAGCTAAAACAATAGAATGGAAGACAGACAGCCTCTTCAGTAAATGGTGCTGGCAAAATTGGTTAACTACATGTAGAAAACTTAAGCTAGATCCTTATATATCACCCTGCACCAGAATCAACTCCAAATGGATCAAAGACCTTGAACTCAAAGCAGACACTCTGAAAACATTACAGGATGGAATAGGAGAAACCCTAGGTCTCCTTGGCTCAGGCCGAAATTTTTTTAATAGAAACCCGGAAACACAACAAATCAAAGAAAGGTTGGACAAATGGGATTGCATAAAGTTGCAGAGCTTCTGCAGGGCAAATGACATAGCTAGCAAGATCAATAGAAAGCTCACGGATTGGGAGAAGATCTTTACTAGCCATACAACGGACAAGGGTCTCATATCTAAAATATACTTGGAACTCAAAAAATTAAACCGCCCAACAACAAATCCTCAAAGAAACAACTGCCCAATAAGTAAGTGGGCAAAACACTTAAAGAGAAGCTTCTCTGAAGAAGAAAGAAGGATGGCCAATAGACACATGAAGAAATGTTCAACATCCATCCCTAGCCATAAAAGAAATGCAAATCAAAACAACATTGAGATATCACCTCACTCCAGTTAGAACGGCAAAAATCAAGAACTCTAACAACAACAGATGCTGGAGGGGATGTGGACAGAAAGGAACCTTACTTCATTGTTGTTGGGAATGTAAACTTGTTCAACCACTTTGGAAAGCAGTATGGAGGTTCCTCAAAAGACTTCACATAGAACTCCCCTATGACCCAGCAATCCCACTTTTGGGCATTTACCCAAATGTTTACAAACAAGACCACACTAAAGCTACCAGCACAACTATGTTTATTGCAGCATTATTTACCATAGCTAAGATATGGAACCAACCCAGATGCCCCTCAGTAGATGAATGGATCAAGAAAATGTGGTATATATACACAATGGAATTTTATGCCTCCATCAGAAAGAATGACAGTGCCCCAATTGTTAGGAAATGGAAAGGTTTGGAAAAAATTATATTAAGTGAAGTAAGCCAGGCCCAAAGAAACATAGGTCCCATGGTTTCCCTTATTTGCAATATCTAGTATATGTATGAGTCAAGCGGAAAAGGTCAGATAATGTGATGTTAGGAAAACAAACCCTTAAATATGTATTTTAATGTTTTTTCTCTTTCATGCATGTGTTTCTAACGCATTTATAAGATTATTTCTTTGTTGCTTTGTATGTCCCTCCCCCACAGTGTAACCCCCACTTTCACTATACTTGATTTCAGTATAACTTGTGGAGGAGATGGGGACAAACAAGTCGTTTAAGGATTCAGGTGGACCTGTTGCAACAATGAGAAGTACAAAATGTCATGTCAAAAAACGAGCTTTACAATGTAGGTGTGGGGGGGGGAGGAGGGGAGGAAGTATTGGGTGGAGGGGCAGGAGGGAGGGTGGGAAGGGAGGTGAAGGGTAAACAAAGGAGGAGGCTGCAATGCTTGGTAAGAAATGTATGCATTATCCTGCCCGTGTAATTGTAATCCCTCTCTACAGTATGTTCTCAAATAAAATAAAATAAAATTTAAAAAAAAACCTAAGAATTAACAAAACACCAAGTAAGTGTTTCACAATGATGTATAGCTGATTTCTCTAATATCATAGCAACCTATACTAGTCCATAGAAATTTGAGAATTTCTTTTTCTTTTGGGGGGGGGGGGTCTGGTCGTGGGACCTGAACTCTGGGCCTGGGTGCTTCCTCAGCTCTTCAGCTCAAGGCTAGCACTCTACCACTTGAGCCACAGTGCCACTTCTGGCTTTTTTCTTTTTGTGGTGCTGAGGAATCGAACCCAGGGCCTCATGCATGCAAGGCAAGTGCTCTACCACTGAGCCACCTTCCCAGCCCAAAAAATTTGAGACTTTCTATAAGTGAATAAAAAACAAAACAGAAAAAATAATGAAATAGGTCTTAAGTACACTTTGGACTTACATAAATTGAAAAAGTACATTTCTGGAAAATTATGAATAAATGAATGTTGGACAATATGCTTGTATATAAATTGTGCTCCTAGCTGTCTATAACTGTATATTATAGAACAGTTTCTGAGTGGTCTTGAACTAACACGACTTTCTGTCTTACTTTGTTTGTTGTTCTTAAGAACAACTTCACAGAAGTAAATATCCAGTGTCTTCAGATGAAGAAGAACTGGCAGAACAGGCATGACTCCATTTCAGTTCCTCCCTAGAAATAGGAAGCCTTTAAATGAATTATTAAGTTAGGCATGTGGCTATGGTATATAAGACTCAGGATTAGCTACTTCCCAAGTCTCTCATCTACAATGCAAGTGAGACACACTTTGTCAAGACTCCATCTTCCCTCTACAGCTTTCGGGGTCCATGGAGACCAGCTTATAATGAAGTCAAGATTTGTGTTTTCCTTTGCTGTCTATCTGCAAATAATATGTCCACTTCTTATAACTTGTTATATATGAATATGTTCTGTTTCAGTGAACTCATACAAGCTACTAATCATAGTATAATACATCTATTTCATATATATATATACATATTTCTGTACAAGTAAAAGAAAACTTTTTATCAGAAATTAGACCTGAACATAGGCTTCTAATTATTTTAAATAAATAAAAAATTAGATTGCATTAATTTTCTGTAGTTATACCCAAATATATTTCAACAAAGAATCCAGAGCAAATAGTACTATATTTCACCTTTTGATGAGAAAGACATGCATCTGTGAAAATAAATTGCAATTCATCATAAGAAATAAGGTTTATAAAGATACATTAATCTGCATTCCTAAAGGATAGTAACTTATTTTCAACTTTTACAATGTTATCAAAAAATGTAGACCTCACGTAAATGTTTTAGTAACCTTTAGAATTACAGAGAATTGTGGCCAGCAGCCATTACCTTAATTTACAAGAGGAAGTACATTTTGATTACGAGAATTTAATTGCTGGTAAATTGATAAATAACAATATAATTACCCTACTTCCCTAGAATAATCTAAATGTAGAGAATAAAAACTATTCTTTATCTGGAAACATGGAGGAAATGCTTCCTATGGAGCCTAATGGATCAAAGGACACATCATAGGTACAAAGCAATTTCCTAGTTTTGCTAGACAATTATGCAGTGAGAAAAAGGTTCACATCATTTCTTGATATACATGAGAACTCCTTCAATTTTATACCCTAATGATCACAGTCTCTTTCAAAGTACAGTATTTCCTGTGCACAAGAAGCTGTTGTAAGCACATTATTTCCTGTGCACAAAGAAACTGTTATATACTTGTTTAGTCTAAAGATATATGTGTGTTTGGGGCAGTGCACTCTGTATAAAGCTAATATCAAATGAGGCACTGCAAATTAAGGCATTCATATCTCTTACCCTTTTTAAAATAAAAATAGGACTGCACACAGGGAAACTTTTTTCATTCTGCAATTGAAAATAGCATTGAAGTTCATATTTGGAAAACTTTTGAAGTTGTTTTCAGGTAATTTGTGAAATGAATAGAAGTAATATTAACATACTTTTTGGGATCTTTATTGATAGCCAGTGTAAGAAATAAGCAAATTAAACACACAGTTTTCCAGGAGTGGTGGCATATGCCTATAATAACAGCACACAGAAGACTGACCCTGGAATATACTAAATGCAAGTGCAGTCTGGTTGAAAGTCTATCTCAAAAAAGCAAGCAAGAAAGCAAGCATGCCAACAAACAGAAACAATGTTTAACCAAATTTAATGGCAAGGTATCCCAAGAACTGCACATTTTGATAAAGAGTATTAAATTGCAAAATGTAGCAAGAGTGTGTTAGTTCTACTTATTCAGAAAACAGAAGATGGAAGCAATAGATGTCTGAGGGAAGTGAGGAAAATCCCAAAGCAAGCAACAGGTATAGGCACAGTCAGTTAGAAATCGATATCTGAAATTGTGCAGACAATTTCAATGCATAAATATATGTAATTCATCATCAGTTCTGAAACAACCTACGCATTCTATGTCCAGCAACTTATTGAAACTGACCCTTTTAAAAACCATTTGGAGAGAAGCTAAATTTAGCAGGATTAGGGAACATGGAAATAAAGGAAGAGTATATCCAGCCAAAAATCACTTAGACAGTTTCACAAATAAACCTTCCAATTCTACTCTAAACTTCCACAACATTAGACCAGCTATTTAATTTCAACCCTCTTCTAAAAACCTATTAAAACACTAAAATCATATCTTTTGGAATAAAAGAAAAAAACTGTTAAATTCCACATGAACTATGGGTGGGTAAGGATAAAAGGAAGACAGAAGAAAGAATAAATTGCCTACAAAAAATTAAAGACCTGGGGCTGGGGAGTTGGCTCAGTGGCAGAGTGCTTGCCTTGCATGCCTGAGGCCCTGGGCTCGATTCCTCAGTACCACAGAAGCAAAAAGAAAAACGCCGGAAGTGGCACTGTGGCTCAAGTGGTAGAGTGCTAGCCTTGAGCTGAAGAGCTGAGGGACAGCATCCAGGCCCAGAGTTCAGGCCCATGACCGGACCCCCCAAAAAAAAAATTAAAGACCATCTCAAATCCAGGCTCTAAAACTAATGTAAATATCATGATTCTTTTGTGATATTTCAACACAAACTAAAATAATACAACACCTGAAAAATATAGTAATAAAATAATACAAAATATGAAAAATTAGTCTTATGTGAAAATCTTAGAAATCAAGTTATATCAAATTGAAGAAAAGATTAGCTCACTTGGGATGTATTGTGGAAAAATGGGTGAGAATGATGAAATGGGTGACTGAGATTGCATTGTATTCACATATTAATATGTTGAATTGAAACAACTCTGTATATCTGCATGTTCAAAAAGTAATGCACTAATTACCTTACTTATGCCTCTGTATATTATCTGTACATACAATTTAACATAATATATATAATAAAAATTAAAATATTTTAATGCAAAAAGTTTATGTAGAATTACACTAGAATGAAAAATACATAATGAATAATGTATCACTAAAACATAACTAAGAGGAAAATTAATTAAATATTAAAAGCAATCATGAAGATAATGAAGATATGAGATAATAAAATCATGGGGCTCTAAACTTGAGGAACTAGAAATCAGACAAGTATCCAGTGCTATGATGTATTAAATAAACACCTATTGGTGATTTTATTAATGAAAAGAGTACATAAATTGGAAGTGATGCTATAGGTCAAGCGATAGAGCACTAGCCTTGAGCTGAACAGCTGAGGGACAGCGCCCAGGCCCAGAGTTCAAGCCCCATGACCTTCAAAAAAAAAAAAAAAGAGTACATAAATGATATACATTCAATAGCATTCCATGTTTTTAGAGAGTAGATTGAGTAGTTATGCAAAACTTTTACACTATTTACATTAAGTTGTGTACTACTGTCACTTATTTTGAATTGAGGGAAGCTGGTGACTTTTAAACACAGATTGTAAGGAGCAGTACAAATGATACTATCGCTTCTACTTTAACAGTGTAAATAATGGACAACAATAATAAGCCTAAGACCAAAATGCATTGAGCTGGCATGGATATGTAGCAGCTGAGGACACTAGTTAATCCTACCCTACAGTCTCCAAGTCCAGAGGCTGATGTGTACAAACATGATTGTTAAATTTAGGGGAAAATAACTGTAAATGTTTGATAAAAATAGCAAAATTTCCACTGGAGGAATATCAATTCCAAATTCAAACTCTACTACAAAGCCATAGTAATCAAAACAGCTTGATACTGGCACAAGAACAGATCTGAAGACCAGTGGAATAGGAGTGAAGACCCAGAAATGAACCCACACACCTATAGCCATCTAATCTTTGAAAAGAGAGCTAAAGAAATAAAGTGGAAGAAAGACAGCCTTTTCAGTAAATGGTGCTGGCAAAATTGGTTAAACACTTGTAGAAAACTAAAGCTAGATCCTTATATATCACCCTGTACCAGAACCTATTCCAAATGGATCAAAGACTTCGAAGTCAAACCAGACACCCTGAAATATTACAGGAAGGAATAGAAGAAACTCTAGGGCTCCTTGGCACAGGCCAAATTTTATTAATATAGACCTAGAAACACAACAAATCAAAGAAAGATTGGACAAATGGGATTTCATGAAACTGCAGTTTCTGCATGGCAAAGGACATAGCTAGCAAGATGAATAGAAAGCCCACAGATTGCGAGAAGATCTTCATTAGCCATACAACAAGCAAGGGTCTCATACTAAAATATACCTGGAACCCAAAAAACTAAATCCCACAACAGCAAATCCTCAAAGAAACAACTGCCCAATAAATAAGTGGGCGAGTTTTCTCTGAAGAGGAAATAAGAATGGC
Source organism: Dipodomys spectabilis (assembly GCF_019054845.1). NCBI lineage: Eukaryota > Metazoa > Chordata > Mammalia > Rodentia > Heteromyidae > Dipodomys > Dipodomys spectabilis. The sequence goes on from NW_024870709.1 coordinate 17,943,516, forward strand.
AAATAGACAAATGAAGAAATGCTCAACCTCTCTAGCTGTAACAAGAATTTCAAATCAAGACAACACTGAAATTCCACCTCACCCCAGTGAGAATGGCTATAATCAAGAAATCTAGTAACAATAAATGCTGGAGGGGATGTGGCCAAAAGGGAACCCTACTGCGTTGTTGGTGGAAGTTTAAACTTGTTCAGCCACTTTGGAAAGCAGTATTGAGGTTCCTCAAAAGACTCCACATAGGGAAGTGACACTGTAGAGCACTTGCCTTGAACTGAGGGACAGCACTCAGGCCCAGAGTTCAAGCCCTATGACCAACATCAACAACAACTACAACCAAAAAATAAAAATACTCCACATAGAGCTCCCCTATGACCCAGCAATCCCACTCTGGGATATTTATCCAAACAATCAATAACAAGGTTATACCAAAGCTACCAGCACAACCATGTTTATCGCAGCATTATTCACCATAGCTAAGATATGAAACCAACCCCAGTGCCCCTCAGTAGATGAATAGATCATGAAAATGTGATATATATATATATATATATATATATATATATATATATATATATATATGAAATGGGATTCTATGCCTCCATCAGACAGAATGGCATTGCTCCATTTGTTAGGAAATGGAAAAACTTGGAAAAAATTACATTAAGTAAAGTAAGCCAGGCCCAAAGAAAAATAGGTCCCATAGTTTCCCTTGTTTGCAATGTCTAGTACATGTCTATGACAAACAGAGAAGGTCAAAGGCTATGTACATATGACCATATGAGATAATGTTGAGTGGAATGTACCCCAAGACAGGGACACAAGGCATTTTTTTCTTTCTTGCTATTGTTTTTAATGTACTTATAATGCAACATGTGATTCTTTTGTTTCTTTTGTAACAGTACAATCCGTTTTCACTGTATTTGATTCCAGTGTTCTGCATCTTGTATATACATTTTTGTAATTTGGTCAGGGGAAGAGGGTATAGTGGAATACTTAAATGGGGATGCAGGTTGACCCATTGTGACGATGAGATGTACACAACACTATGTTGAAAATGAACTTTACAATGTTGGAGGGGGGGGCCGGAAGAGTTGGGAAAGTGGGGAGGGAAGTAATGGTGGGGTAACAATGCCTGATAGGATATGTATTCATTACCCTACTCATGTAACTGTAACTCCTCTGTTCAGTATCTTTACAATAAAATAAAAATAAAAAATAAAAAATGAAGGCCCTGAAGTACAATAAGATGATGGCAAATTTGAAAAATTATCAAAATTTCATTAACAATTCTACAAAAAATGATTCCATAATTTTGGCAAAATAGTAGCACTTCTGAAAAACATACAAGCTTTAAAAATGACCATTTTGAATTTGTTAACAATATGTAAGTGAATATAGCCTGGTTTGTTTTGAAGTTCTCAATATTAAATAGCTAAATGTAACACATTTATTTTCATAACAACTTGTAAAGCAGAGAAAATGTAATCATATTGGTATGAAAGGTTTACCAAAATTTATATAGAATGGCTTAATAAAATGTTTTATTTACAAAATAAGCATATCCCAGAGTGCATTTTTTAATAAATATATTAATCCTATATCTAAAATGAGGCCTACATTTTAAGGATATGTCCAAGAATAGCATTAGAAGACGGATGAGGTCTAGACATTATGAGCAATGGTGGTTAAGAGAGTGGAACCGGATAACAGAGAGCACATTTGATTGACAGGCTTGAGGATGACTCAACTTGTGAAAGGAAGAATAACAACAGTGCTTCAAGCAAACTTTCTATTTCTGCTTGGATTATTTGAAAAATTCAGGCAAAATTCAAGCAGCTGCTTCAACTGTTCCCATCACTTCAGCAGGAGCATGAGGCTATGCTGAGAAAATGAAGCACACTGATTTAATAACTGACAAGAATGCAGGATATGTAGAAAGTACTGCTGATTTGTGCTACTCTGCAAATCCTCTGACTATGATTTGCTATATGGGTAGGGTAAAGTGTAAATAAGAGAAAATCATCTTTAACAGTCTGGAAAAATATGCTTCTCAGTCATTCTAACCACATTAATATCCTAATTATGCATAAATGGAAATAGTTTCCAATATGCTTTGGGTATTAATAATAGTAACTTTCTATCTCTCTGCCTATCTATCTATCTATCCGTCTATCTACCTATAGACATACAATGGTGTTGACTTTTAACATATGGTCAGATAATGAAGAAGAAAAGTCTTTAATTACAAAAAAAAAAAAAAAAAAGAGCCAGGCACCAATGGCTCATGCCTGTAATCTTAGCTACTCATGAGGATGAGACCTGATGATCACAGTTCAAAGCAAACTGGGGCAAGAAAGTCCGTGAGACTCTTGGCTCCAATAAGCCACCAGAAAACTAGATTGGCCCTGTGACTCAAGTGGTAGAGTGCTAGCCTTGAGCTGAAGAGCTGAGGGACAGTGCCCAGGCCCAGAGATCAAGTCCCACAACTGACAGAAAAAGAAAAAGAAAAAGAGAGAGGAAGAGAGAGAGAGAAAGAAAGAGAGAGAGAAGGAAGGAAGGAAGGAAGGAAGGAAGGAAGGAAGGAAGGAAGGAAGGAAGGAAGGAAGGAAGGAAGGAAGGAAGGAAGGAAGGAAGGAAGGAAGGAAGGAAGGGAGAGAGAGAAACAAAGGGGCATAATAGCAAAAAGTTCTTTAATAGAATTAGAATTGGTTTTCCCAGGGCTAAAATACTAAAGAAGGTAATGAACTGGAAAGTCTCTAGGCCAAAATCACCCATGAGTTTATTGCCATGAATCTTAGCTGTCCACTTTATCCACAGAAAATGTAAGGATTTCAGCATAGATTATACTCCTTGACTCTAGTCTTAATATGTTTGGATCAAAATTACAATCAAATTCCTGCTTCTTTATTGTTTCTGCATCTAAACTTGAAATTATATTACTCCTACTTCTCATCATTTTCTTACTCCTGTTATCCTTGATTACAAAAATTCGTTTACGCTTAAAAGTGCATTATCTTCATACAGCTATATATTTCTTCTTCCATAGGATTAAATCCTGATCTGCACAAATATGAATACCCCACTGCACAAGTCAAGTAACTACATCAGAAGTATATAGATAACATCACTACTTTAGTATTTTTATACCAAGTAGCTATTTTATCAGATATAATTCTTTTTATTATTTGATGAGTTAAGATAGATAGATAGATAGATAGATAGATAGATAGATAGATAGATAGATAGATAGATAATTTAAAGTAGTTGTACAAAGTGATTTCAATCTATCATGTGAATTTGAGTACAATGCATCTTGGCCAATGTCACCTCTTCATTTTCCCCTTCCATCATTCTCACTTTCATCTATCGTAACCCCACCCCACAACCCAAATGTGCCAGTTTCATTTTCACAGATATATATTGAGTATAATGACTTTATTCACTCATCATTCAGACATCTCTTGTATTATAGGATTTAAGGTTTGCTTTTTATATATAAACTATATTCTTCTAAACTCTATATAATACAATATCTAAAGCAACAACAAATTTAGTGATATTTTAACATTTATAATTATATAAATAATACTGTATAATAAATCTATTAGCATATTTTGTGCTTATGTGCTTACAAATGTGCATAAAAATGTGCATGTTTGTGTTTTTAGTCATAGAATACTCATGTATATGTGAATACATGAGTATATATGTATACACATACATGTATATATATTTTTTAAATGGTAATGTTTCCTGACTTTTATTTATATGATTGTGGACAAATTAGTTGTTGGATAAATTTTTGTTTCATTAAATGTAGAAAAGCACTTTAATAGTGTCTATCTCATTAGTTTCTTCTTCCCCAGAATAGACACAAAACTTGAAAAATAATTAATATTCAAAATCATGTTAATGTTAATATGCAATGTATAAAACAATTTTCTTTAATTAATGATAACTTTGTAGATTATCCTTTACAAATGAAAGTGACTTACAAATTTGGCACAGGCATAGTTTATTTGAAAAGTCATTATCATATTTTACAGTCTGCTGTTTCCTTAATAATAAATATACTTTGAACATAAGGAACAATATGCAGCATAAACTATAAATGGATAAGAGAATCTATCCAGTTAATAAGCTAAAACTCAACTACTAGGCATAGTATTACTCTATGGGTTAATTTAGACAAAGAGATATAATCAAGCTCATTACATGATCATTGAAAGAAGTTTTGTTTGGCTTTCAATCTGTGAAAATATGTTAAATTTGAAATATACTACACAGTTCAAAAGTACTTAATATTAAGTCAATAACTGTTTCTTCTTACAGTTGCTGCTTTTCTCAACTCTTCTCTGAGGCTAGATTTCCTTTAGAACACACAGCTAACTCTGGAATAAAATACAAACACACACCTAACTCTAATCCTAAATACTTATAATTTGATCTTACCTTTCAAGATAGTCCATAAGGCTAATGTTTAAAAAGGACACCTAACAGTCTTACTACATTTAAATGTTCCTTCTTACAGAGTTACCCCAGTGTGTTGAATTGACTTGATAGTGTGAGTATGCGTGTGTGAATGTGTGTGTGTGTGTGTCTGTGTGTGTGTGTGTGTGCGTGCGTGTATGCACACACTGGCTCTGGGGATTGAACTCAAGGACTCATGTTCTCACCTAGCTTTTGTTCTCAAGGCTCACACTACCACTTCAGTCACACCTCCAGTTCTCTACACTGATTCCTATCTACTTAATTATGTGTCTGTGGAAAAGTTAGTAAAGTCACAGAAAATCAATGCAATATCTAAACAGATGAGTGAAAATGAAAAGTAAGGAGAGAAATGGATACTGAAATATCATATCATAGTACAATAAAACTGCAAGCAATGTCCCTAATATACATAACCAAATATTAGCAAATACTAACCATCGATACATGAAAAAGATTATACAACATGACTAGATTAGTTTATTCAAGATTGAAAATAATTTAGGAGATAAATCAATGTAACCTAATTCGTTAAAAAAGTCATAACATCAGTAGAATCAGGAAACCTTTGTCAAAGTTCAACATTGATTCATGGCAAGACATAACCTGGACAGCTACAAAAAACAATATATTCAATGATATAATAGTACATACTAACCTCACCTCAATATTGAGAACAAACAAAGTATAATATTTAAATATAAAAACTATAAAATATAATATAAAAGTTATGTCTATCAGAATATTTTAAAGTACTATAAATGTATAAAACAAATATTACTTTGATTTACTGTAATACCTGAAGTTAGCACTTATACTCTAATAAGGAACCAAATAGGAAAAAGGCATTGATCAACAATACTTCTGTAAATGAATGAAAATAAACCCAATATGAGAAAGATCCAACAAATATTAATCAGTGCATTTAAATAAAATTTGATAACTAGTATATATCTGAGACAAGCAGAAACGGTCAGATAAGTTGATGTTAGGTGAAATGAACCCCAAAATAAGGACTCAAATGTTTTTTTCTTTCTTGCTATTGTTTCTAACATATTTATAAGCTATTTCTTTGTTGCTTTGTATGTCCCTCCCCCACGCTATAACCCCTGTTTTCCCTGTATTGGATGTTGGTATAATTTGTGGAGGGGAAGAGAAAAAACAAATTGTTTAAAAAGGGATACAGGTGGACCCATTGCAACAATGAGATGTACAAGATGTTATGTCAAAAACGAACTTTACAACTTTGGTGGGGGGGGGAGGCAGGGGGGTAAAGGATGGGAATGGGAAACAAAGGAGGAGGCAACAATGCTTGATAAGAAATGTACTCATTACCTTGCCCATGTAATTGTAACCCCTCGGTACAGCATTTTCACAATAAAAAAAATCATGTCAACCATAAAAATCTGTGCTAATAAATGAGAAAAGGGAAAGTATTTAATATGATGAATTTGTTTTTCTAATCTGATTAGGGTCAGTCATTCATTTCCTCTCAGCTGTTAGTTATTTAAGAGCTACCTACCCTATGCCTAATACCATGTTTTATAATAGAAACTGTCAGCCAAAAAGTGCCTAAGACACAATTTGCTTCCAATCTAAGTGAGAAATAAAAGAGACAACTAATAAAAGTATAATATATCTTTTGTTGTCTGTTGCAGTTGTTTGAATAGATGTTTCAGGTTAGATAAGGTGAAGTTAAGTCCCTACTTGAACTTGAACAGGTGTAACCTTTTTCCCTAGCTTGCTTTCCAATCAGATTTTCAGAAAAACCTGGGAGTTTGCTGTAAGAGAAGACAGAGAGCACATAGAGGATTGGTTTTGATTACTAAAAGGGACCTCACTACCTCACTACCTTACTACTTCACTTGTCAAAAGCTCAATGCAGGAAGGAGCTCTAGCTGGATTTCTTCGAATGGAAAGGGAGACAGAACAGAAAGGGAGAGGTGAAGCTTGAAACAGAAGAGACAGCAATGACTAAGTTGAAGCTGAGTGTGTTGTTCCCTTTGAGTGTGCATGTCTAATGTGCGCAAGGCCCTTGGTTCAATCCCCAGCACCACAATAATAATTAAAAGTAAGTGAGTGGGATATCATCCCATAGATAGGCAACCAAAGTTTTAAAATGAGCAAGAAGTTACCTAATAGTTTATGTTTTTAGAAATAATTCTTTTGTGTCCATCTATCAAAAATTTTGAGGAGGGAGGGTGGCCATTCTGAGATTTGGAGCATATTTCCAGAGCGAAATGACGCCAGCAGAATTACTGAGAATATCTCAAGTGAATTTCCATCTGATCATAGTTTATTTCTGCTATTGACTTTTTAAAGCATATTTTGTGCTATGTAGTCTATTAAACAGATATAATGTCTAACATTTCTAAATACTCTATCTTTTATATTTCTATCAGTGTCCTTCTTTTCTTTGTTTCTCCTTTGTGAAAATGGGCCTTGACCTCCAAATAGCATTCTGCCATCTGAACCCCACCCTCAACCCTTTTATGCTTGCTGCGTTCAGCTAGAGTCTTACACTTTTAATCCTGGACTGCCTGGCTCACAATACTTCTGCTTTTGCCTCTTGTGTATTACACATTCCTATGTTGTTATTGTTGTTGTTGTTTTTATCTCTCTACTGGCCACAAATAGAAATCTTTTTGATTGATCTCTGCCCCCTGAGTAGCTGAGATATCAGGCACTGGGCCATGACCTCCCCTTTACATTCCATCATGCAGTCAAATGCTCATCATTTACTCTCGATGAGTGATGAAATTGTCTGTGTGTGGTTCTCTATGTTGGCATGTGAATGACAGAATTTTAGTGGAAATGCTCCTCTTTGTTCAAATATATGCTGAAGTACATTTTGTAGATAAAAATCCTTAATCGTATCAATCTTCCCCTACATCCTATTTTGATTTTTTCTGAGGGGAAAAAAAAGAAAATGATATAATGGAAGTGTTATGGTCTTTCTTGGTGAGAGTTATAATTTGAATGGGGAACTGAAGCTGGCTATTCAGATCATTTTATCAACAGGGGAAAGATCGATAATACAAACATTACATTATTTACTTAATAGTTTTATTATTTTTTCAAATGGCATGTACCTCTCCAATTTCTCCAATCATTCTTTAAATGTTTCCTTTTCCCCAAAACTAAATGGGTGTCCAAATAGAAAATGAAATATTATGTTCACATTTGATTAAAAAAAAACAGTATAGTTTATGTTGGAATTTCAATGGCTTCTTGCTTTGCTCCTTTTAAATTGAAGTGAATTCTCAAGTTGGCTTGGGACCCTGGGCTGCTACTTAAGTCAGTAACACTTGCTTATGTGTTTTGGGAAGGTATTTCCTAGGGGTGAGTACAGCCCTCTATGTGTAGATAGGAAGAATCCGGCAGAAAGAGGTACATTCTCCGACTGGGGCTTGATGACAGGCTACTGTAACCTCCTAAAGAGAGAATTGGTTGGTTTGTGCCACCTGGTGTCAACCCTTAGCCCTGGCATACATATCAGCTCAGTGAAGCTTGGTGAGAAGCTCTCGATCTAGACATCTTCCTGTTAAGCCTAGTTTTGGCCATGGTAGACAGTAAATGATTATTGATTCAATCAAACAAGGCTCAGTGTTCTCAGTGTCTATTAGGTTAGTAGAAGTACCTTACAGTAAAAATAATATCAATATATTTCTAGAATTAAATTATTGACACAAGTGTAGAAGAAAGCTGAGATTGATGAACCATCAAGCTATCTATTCTGCATCTCTTCCTCCCTTCTTCCTTCCCTTCCTCCTTCCCTCCCTCCCTCCCTTCCTTCTTTTCCTTCCTTCCTTCTTTCCTTCCTTCCTTCCTTCCTTCCACCCTTCCTTCTTTCCTTCCTTCCCTCTTTCCTCCTTCCCTTTCTTCCTCCCCCCTTCCCTCCCTCTCTTCCTCCTTCCTACCTCTTCTCCTCTCCCTTTTTTCTTTTTCTTTTCTATATTCATACCAGTACTGGGGTTTAATCTCTAGGCATCTTTCCCTCATCTATTTCTGCTCATAGTTAGCACTAACACTTGATTCACAGCTTCACTTCTAGTTTTTGCTGGTTAATTAGAAATAAGAGTCTCCTGAATTATTATGCCCAGGCTGGTTTAAATTTACAATTCTCAAATCTCATCCTTCTGAATATCATTTATAGGTATAAGCCACTGGCACTTGGCAAGTATTTTATATCCTTCCAGAATCATCAATTGTTAATAAACCTATGTTGCTCTCACTCAGCTTTTTCATTTTCAATTGATATTCTACTATTTCAGCCACCCCTCCAACACCCAAATTCACCTTACACTAAAGGCAAGTTTCCTAGCCTTGACTCACTGAAGTTCACTTTCCATATCTGTAATTAAGACAGACTTTTTTTTATCTCAAACAGCATAATGCATTCCTTGAGACTGATAATGGGCAGTAGATGAGGGTGAGGGGACATTAATTATAAGTATCACCCTTCTCCACACACAACACAACTCAGGGTGAGGGGACATTAGTTATGAGTATCGCTCTTCTCCACACAACACAACTCAGGCACTTTCAGCACCTCAAGACACCATGAAACATGAAAGACTATCCTTTTTCTACTTCTCTCCTCTGCTCTTTTGCAATGGGAGTCTGATGTTTTAGGAGAAATGCAGTTTGGCTGGCTTCTCTCTCACTGCAAGAGAAAGCAAAACCAGTTCCACACAGAGGGATAGCTTTCATTTTCTAGACAGGCTCTGCCTCATGATTTTTGCACCATTTCTGTTTGTGTTATAATAAAGATGAGATAGCTTTGGTCATTCAAGATATAATCTGGCCAAGTATAAACAGAATTTTTTTTAAAAAATGCTGCACACAGGATGATTACCTTGTCAGCAGAGGTATGAGGGCAGGTTTGTAGATAGCAATAATCAGTTTCTATAGCCTAAATCTTATCCTCTGTTCTTAAGGAGCTGGTACTGACATTTAACTCATTCTTGGTTGTGTGTTGTCAAAGTTTCCGTACTAAGCTTTTTGCTAATAAGGATATGAGGTTTTCTGGCAGTCAATATATTTCCTTTTTATTATATCATAATTGTAAAATCTGCTGTAAATCGTGGTTTTTTTAATTGAAAGGTTTTGGAGACAAATGAAAACAAATTCATGAAAAGAACGGTCCAGGCAAGTCGCTCAGAGATAGCAAACTTAGCATTAGTAAGGCCCTGGGTTCAATCTCCAGTACTGCAAACAAAGAAATGAGCACATAAAAAAAGGGAAAAAAAAACTAAAAGAAATATATGGATAGTGGTCCTATTGTCTTTCTGGTAAATATCTTTCCACTGAGAAAAGTGCTCCCTGATTCTAAAATCAAGCCCATCATGTGAAACTCGCTAAACACTCTGTCACAGTTTCAGCAGAATGGCTTGAGACTGACAGAAAACCTAGGAACCAGAAAAGTTCTTACAGTTCTTCAAACTTATCCCATTGCAGAATCACACGTGTTTATTTTTACTAGAGACATTGAAAGTCAAATTGTCTCCTGTGCCCCAGAGAAATCTCTGCGAAGAGGTGGTGTGTTCCCAGGCTTCCCAAAATAAAGGTGCATTTGAAACACCCAGGGCTCTTATTAAAATGCAGATTGGGGTTTAGAAGCTATGAGATGGGGGCTAGCAAGAGAGGTCTGTGGTGCTGGGTAATGGGACAAACGTTCAAGTGCCAAGAGTATATGTTCTTGCCTTCACAGAACACATGAGCTTAACTGGTTTCTTATTATTTAAATAGCATTAATGGTGTAGTGTGAGAGCTCAACTGAGTAGGTGCTGTATCCACAGTCTGTCAGTGCTCTACTTGGCATATGTAGGTATTAACACACATATACTGAACTATTAAGCTGGACTATACAGTCCAGTACTGGTAAGTTTGATACAAGAAAGAATGATGCTTTTGGAATTATCACAACTGAGATAATAGGAATTGTGAACAAGTGAGGAATCATCTTCAAGTAGATAGTCTCCAAATATTTTACTGTCAATACAGATATTAATTTATATATTATTGTGGGAAGCAAGCTGACATTCTAGATGATGAGCATGGGGATTTTTAATGATAAACTTTCAGTCTTGATGTTATAGCCATGGAATGATGTGAATAATCTCAGGTTTCTTGACATTGCCTATTAGGAGATATTGTAATAAATACAAAATCTCTAGACTGTACCAATGATATTGACATGTCATGATAATTACAAACATGGATATCTTAATGGTGTTTCTTATTTTTTGAGAAACAAACACTATTTTTTTATATAATTTTATACTATCCAATATGTTCTCAGTAACCTTGAGGAATATTAGGTTTTTTGTTTATTTGTTTTTGTTTTTTTAAGGAAGTAGGGTATGGCTTTCCATTTGAACAGATAATCATGAGCATGAAGACTAGCAAAATAAATCTGTCTCTTAATGCTATACATTCTGAAAATTTTTGGAAACAATGAGCCTAAATAGATTAGCAATAATCTGAAGAAAATATTAATATTATATGTCCTTTAATATTATTGACATTTAATAAATTCAGTACAAGCTTAACACTACACCTGTTCAAAAGGCTATTATCTCTTACTTCTAGAGAAATCCCAATATATCTATTATTTAATTTCATAAGAAACACAAGTCATTTGGCTTATTTCCTTTTTACTTAAAATTTGATAAACTGACTTTTAACATAAACTGACTTTTAACATTCTGTGATAGTTTCTTTCATGAGTAAAGAAAGTGCTTATTTTCAAATTTTGACTGCTGATGTAGGTAATGGCTCCCTCTACTGGTCAAATTATGTTTGTGGTGTGTACATAGAGGATTTAGATGATTTAAAGTATAACAGTCTGAAAATAAAGAGAATGGTAAGTCGTGATAACTTGATTGTTCTATTTCAGTAAAAGCAATCTTTTCCCCTATCTATGTATTAGTAATTAAGTAAAGGAATGAAATATGTCTTTGAATAATAAAAGCATAGTAATAACCAAAATAATTTATTTGATCACAAAAACCCTCTATTTTTAAGCAAATATCACTCTTTTCTAAGCCTAATGATAGGATGGAATAAAAGCTTTCTTTTCTTCAAAATCAATATACTTTTCCTGATTATTTTTGGCTGAATAATATTACTTTTACCTTGAGCTTAACTTCTCAGCAAAATAGTACATGTTGTAAACAGATAGCTATTAAATTTCTAACTAGGTATCCCAAAAGTGAATTAATCAAATGATTTTAATGCTATCAAATGTACTATTATGCATCTATTTTTCTTTCACTTAAAAACTGTCCACAAATGACTTCCAACCCAGAAGGTACAGCAAACCAATTTCCCTTTCCAAAGCCTGCAGATTAGCACATCCTAAATAATATATACAGTATACTAAGAAGATTCCGGTTCATACTACTTTACCATTTTTTCCATATGTATTCATCATGCTTTAATGTACAGTTTTTTTCTTCTTTTTCAATCTACTTGGCCACAAATTGGTTCAAAAATCAACAACTTGGCAATTCTTAAGTTTTATGTCTAAATGCAATAACACTGATAAAATTCTTTTAGGCTGAAAGGAAAGAAAGCAGAAGTATGTGAAGATATTGTCCCAGCAAAATGTTCCTAGTTATTACTTGGTAGATTGCCTCTTGAATGTCAAATCAGAGCTTATTCAAGGAGAACCATGGCAGTGATGCCTTCTACGGTTTACAGGACCCAAATTTTGCTGCACCTGGTACCCTTCAACATCTTTCCATAAGAGACATTTTTGTACTCAAGTTCACATTCTGAATTCTGCCTCCCTTTATGGAACTAATAATTTTATGTTTGAATTAATTTTTTACACTTTTTACTCTGGCTATTTCTGAATCCATCAGCAATGGAACTCCCAGAAGAGTGTAGATACCATTTACAATCAAATTGCAATGTTTCCAATTCATCCCTCTGGGAAGTTTGTACTTTGAGTTATTCGTTTGCCTCCAATTGCTGAAAATTAAAGAAATTTTGATAAACTTTTCTTGTAAATCAAATATTAGTAAGTAATCATATGTATGAGCCCCAATGATACAACATTAATGTGAACATATTTTGGGAAATTAGATTCAAAGTAGAAATTGTTAGTAATTTTTCTCCTTTGGTCATGAAGATTAACTCTTTTAAATAAAACTTTAATAAGAGGATGTGAAAACTGTGGTTATTGTATAAGTTATAAATCTAGGTAAAACTGCAATGTCTCTTTTGGTTATTTGAATGTAAAGTATTACTATAAATGTTTCTCAAAGCAAAATGTCTTGTGAAAATGAGACGAGTCTCTAGAATCAGAACGTTTGGGAAGAAGTGGCCAGTGGTATGAAAGTGTTTTTTTCTTTCTTTGTATTGTTTCTAACCTATTTATAGGGTACCACGTGATTTTTTGTTGCTTTGTATGTCCCTCCACTACGGTATAACCCCAGTTTTTACTGTATTTGATGTTGGTATAATTTGGGGAGAGGAAAGGAAAAAACAAATTGTTTAAATAGGGTTACAGGTGGACCCATTGCAACAATGAGATGTACAAGACGCTATGTCGAAAAACAAACTTTACAACTTAGGTGAGGGTGGGGAAGTGTAGTTGTGGAGATGGGAGGGAAGGGATGGGAAGGGGAAACAAAGGAGGAGGCAACAATGCTTGATAAGAAATGTACTCATTACCTTGCTCATGTAATTGTAATACCTCTGTTCAGTATTTTCACAATAAAAAAAACTTATTTAAAAAAGTTCAACTAATGCTGAACAGTTAACAAGAGGAGTGAATGATTTTAGTTTTCACTTTTCTGCTGCAAGAGCAGGTTCAATAGCCAAAAGGGACTTTGACTTTTGAATTGTATACAAGCCTAAAAGACATGTGATTTGATCTTTCTTCCCCCACAATCACTTGCAAATATTTGTTTCAACTTAGGACACATTAATGGCACTCCAAAAGTATTTTTAAAATACATTTACCCATGTTATTTGATCTAACCTTAGAGCTTTTAAAGCTATGAGATGTTATCTTAAGCTAGTCCATTATTCCAAGACTACTTCTAACTAATGGTCATCTAGCTTGTGCTGGAACATTTTTATTATCAGGAATTGACAACTTTTCAGTATCTTAATGAAATGCTATAACTTTAAGAGAGTTTATGTGTTCTAGGAAAAGTGCCTCCTTATACTTCTTTGCCATTGGTTCTCTTTCTGTCCCTTTGAAAGAGGTAATGGCTCTATGTTATGTTCATTTCACAGCTTCTCATATGGCATAATGAAAAACATTTTACTATGTGGAGTTCCTTTTTGATATATATTTATTGTTATTTTTATGAATGTTTATAGTCAAGACTTGAGCAATTTTACATGATATTTTAAATCTAATTAGAATATAAGGAATCACTTGGTACTCAAGTATATTTATTACATTTTAGGATAAATGAATACAAGTTTAAATGACATCAGTATTAGAACAGTTTGTTGGTCGTTCTCATAGCATTTTACAGAATACATATGAGATGTGAGCTATTGGGACAAGGTGGTAGACTTTGATAGTTAATTATAACAGGTCTTTTTATGAAATTTTTTGAGAGCTTATTTTCAAAATGACTCCCTGGATAACCAATCTCTCATTCAGAAGCAGTCAGTTTCACGGTTCATCCACCCATTTAGATGCCGCAAATAGTGTAGGTGTTTGGGAAATGTTTCCATCATAGCAATGTTTCTATCAGAAGAATAAGTTTTAGATGACACTGCATGCATAATTCACAGGAGGAGAGAAGAAATAGAATTATCTTTGAAAGTTGAGTTGTCTTCCTTATGACACTGAATAATTTCACATACACAAAAAATAAGATATTTATTCTTCAGAGATTTTTAGTTTCAAAGGTGGTAAGGATAAATCAGTTTCCTGCTGAGGACATTTTCAAAGAAGTTATGGAGTTTTCAAAAACAGTAGAGTCAACAATTCTAAAGATTTCCTTCTTGAATAGTATTAGGTTGTTTGCAAACTAATCATTTGGTAGAGATTATAGTTTTTTTCTATAGGAAATGGGTTTTCAGATGGGAATTGTCAGAGCTCCTGTGTTTTTACTTATTTTTCTGATTGTTTATAGATATCATGAGTACCTTTGAATGTAGAAATTTCAAGATGAATGATAATAGCTTCACAATGGATGGATAGACTCACAACCAGCCTCTCAGAAAGACTATTTGCACTGCACAATGCACTTTGCCAAATTGATTTTCACCTTAAATAATTGAAGAATACAACTTCTTGTGTAAATAGATGTCAAACTGTCCCTCCATCTTTATCTGATATTTGTGCAGTTTGTATCCAAAAGAAAAACTGTGGATAACATGAAATGTTAACTTATAGCTGTATTACACAAACTTTGGATATTAGTGACACGATTTAATTCCTAAGTATTTTTGCTATAGGCAAATCAAGAAAGTGATTCAAATTTGGAAATGTACACAGTACACATTAAATAGTATCAGGTGATTATGATTACCATTTTGATTTAGAAACATAATTCCTAGTTTCTTGTACATTAAATCTTTGTGAGTGATTGTGTGAATCTTTATTTTTTACATCTTTGTAACAGGTACAGATTCCTTGTCTAAGTTATTTCAGACTGTGCTCACAAATAGAATAGGGGCTTAACCAATACTATCTTGTTGTTTTTTTTTTAGTGGTATAGAATGAAAAGCTGATCAGATCTGATCTGATCTGATCTGATCTGGGAAAGAGGGAGGGTCAAGGAGAAGAAGAGCGGAAAGGAAAGTGACAGGAAAAGGCACCAGTAGCATTAAAAAGAGCTTGCACAGTTCTAACTACCTCCCATATATTAGAACAAGTGTACTATTTTTTATTATTTTTTATTGTGCAAAATACTGTACAGAGGGGTTACAATTACATGGGCAAGATAATGAGTACATTTCTTATCAAGCATTGTAGCCTCCTCCTTTGTTTCCCCTTCCCATCCCATCCTCCCCCCAAGCTCCCCCACCCAACCCTACTCCCCCCCCCCCACCAAAGTTGTAAAGTTTGTTTTCGACATAACGACTTGTACATCTCATTGCTACAATGGGTCCACCTGTATCCCTATTTAAACGATTTGTTTTTTCCTTCCCCTCCACAAATTATAACAACATCAAATACAGTGAAAGCAGGGGTTATACCGTGGGGGAGGGACATACAAAGCAACAAAGAAACAATCGCATGAAAGAAAAAAAAACATTTGAATACATATCTAAGGGTTTATTTCCCTAACATCAACTTAACCGACCTTTTCTGCTTGACTCAGACATATACTAGTTATTGCAAATAAGGGAAACTATGGGACCTATGTTTTTTTGGGGCCTAGCTTACTTCACTTAATATAATTTTTTCCAAGTCTACTATTGAGGCTGAATGTTGACAGTGGGGATGGCTGTGTATTTGTGGGCATTGTAAAAGAAAAATGCTTCAATATTGACAATGGGACAAATAAAATCTACTTAAAAGAAAAAAGAGCAAATTTAACAAACATAAGTTCTATCATACATCAGTTCTATCATACATAAGTTCTATCATAACAAATACATACTCAAATGTAAAAAGTTTTATGTAATTTTCTCTATGAAGATGATAGTTAATTATAATCATGATAAAAATATTTTATAATACAAATAACTGACATGAAGTTACAGTGGTCTTATAGATAACAATAATTCCCAAGTAAATAATTCTCCAACAGAAGCTAGGTGCTAGTGGCTCACCCTGGTAATCCTATCTACTCAAAAGACTGAGATCTGGGGATAGGTTGGAAGACAGCCCAGGCAGGAAAGTCTATGAGACGCTTATTTCCAATTAGCCACCTAAAGTCTGGAGGTGGAACTGTGCCTTAAAGTGGTGGAACATTAGCTGCGAGCAAAAAGCTGAGAGATTGTTCTAAGACCTGAGTTCAAAAGAAATAAAATTCTCCAACAGATTTTAAAGTTAAAGTTTTATTTTTTTCAAAGCAACATTAAACTTGAAATATACTAAACAAGGTATTAAAAGCAACATTATAAACATTTTCCTTATGACAATATACATCTGCTAATTTTAGATGTGTTGAGTATAGTGCTTCCCATTTTAAAGGGTGAAATAATTCATCAGTGATACCCACTATGCACTATGTTGGAAATGGCTGGGAGGGAAAACACTGGGAGAAAATGAAGAAAGAAGTGACCTGTTCAAAAGAACTGTATTCAATATTGAATAACTATAACACCTCTGTACAGCACTTTTACAATAAAAAAATGAAAACTCACATCTGTATACATACACACATACACCCACTCCTATATTTTCATTTATTCTTCTTATTTTTTCAGTACTCTAAAATGAAATGTACAATATAGAAAAATCTGAAAATGTGAAAGAAAAAAGTGTAACAAAAGCAAACCAAATTAAAACAAAAATTGAATTTTAAGCACTTATTTTGGTTTTTGCATAATTTACATAAACATTTTTACTGGTGATTTTATATACTATTACAATTTTAAATTATTTTCCAATAATGGTTAATCTCATATGTTTACAAATTGCAATAAGATTGTGTCTTACACTGAAGTAATTATATTGATTTTTCACTAAAAACATGGAAGAAAGAGAAAACTATATAAGTTATGGTCTTATAGTGCTATTTTCACTAACTTTGAAATAGGATTTGTAACAGGTCTTATTAATTACAACTAACTTTTCATGCTCAAATAAACAGATCATTGGTAGTCAAACTGAGAAATCACCAGGGAAATATCAATAAAATAGATTTTTAAGAATCACAGTTTCATTGCTGTCAATGCATCATGTGCAGAAATTGCAGTAAATAGATACATGAATATAAACAAGCAGAACACAACAGTCATACCCATAATAAACATCCCATACCAACTCTTTAATTGGGCATTGGTATTGAGAGAAGGTATTTTATAAGATACCAATTTACTCACTTATAGGAAGTTTTCAATTTTCCAGGACATTATTTGAGCCCATTTTGCCCTCTTAAGGCATATTTCCTTTGGAAGCCAAAGAAAATGGTGTATTGATGACTCTGTATTGCTTTAAAAAAAACCAAAAGGGAAAAGCGGATGTGTGTGTAATTGTTATAAAGCATAGTGATTTTTGAAATACCAAAAGCTAGAATTAATTGGAAGCCTTATATGACCCAGGAAGATGGCATTTGTATGTTAACTATGGAAAGTGTTACATTTTTCATATAGAACTCACAGAAGTATGTGGAAATTGAAAGATAAAACCAATCTCTGCAATCTAAGCTTTAGCTCTGTTCAGAATTAGAAGGCTGCCATGGTGAGAGGTCAACAGGAGAAATAGCTGAGTCCTCTCTGAGTTTAACCACCCACACTGTGTGCACCCAAACTTTGACGAGGAAATGAGAAAGCATTAGGTGCCTAAGAAACCAGTCAGAAGTCTAAAATTATTAGCTGGAGGAGAACTATTTATGATTATTTTTTTATCAAGAAAAACACTAATCCACTTTTCATGTGGACAATTCATGCAAGCTACAGTCACTAAGATCTTGTAGGCTGACTTATTGTGGGCTACTATCCCTCTAGGCCTGTGGTGTATTTTGATGACACACTACCCAAATACCTGAAGAAGAAAACTGAACATTAAACATAGACCTCACTCCTCTGTGAGGAACTCAAACAAGTAAACATGTTTTACAAATTTTAAATCATCCAGATACCTGGTTCAGACCTGTAGCAAGTCTGTTGTTTAGATTTTTAAAAGATAATACTTGTACCAGAGATTTGTGTAGAATTACATTATTCTTTAGTTTATAATGGTTATAATGAATTATACTGTACAGAGATCAACCTAAAAACATAAAAATTGTATTGTAAGGAGATAATCTCAAACAAACATAATCATAGTATGATTTTGAAAATGAAATATTATATAGGTTTACATTTTTTCCCAACCTCAAAAACTAATTGTTTTCTTTCATATATACTACAATGCCTACATACTGAGAAAGGGAGACCTCATAAGGAAACTAGTAGCTTATCATTTTCCCAAAACTGCTTGCTAACCCCCATTGCTTATAAAATTAAGCAATTTTTATCACATTCCAATAAATAAAATTAATTTCTAAAATACCAATGTTTATGTTTCTCTTTGGTATATTTACAATCATCATTACCTTTACCTTCAATACTAATGGTGATTATAGGGAATGTAAATAATCTTTATTTTTAATATTAAAAAATTCTCAGAAGAATATTTTTTAGTAACTGGCAACATTAATATGTTATTAACTGAATGGTGATTGATAGTATCCATGGTTGAGAATCACAAAATTAGAGCAATAACCTTAGGCATGGCTTATCTTTGAATGATTTCTATCACTCATATTACTAATAAACTACTTTCTGGATATGACTTTTCTTGCATGAGCAGAGACCTAGCTGATCATCAAAAGCCAGTGCAGAGCTAAATTGAGGAAAGTATTTCATATACTAGTCTTTTCATTTCCTAGCTGATTTCCTTATGAAACTTGATGTCGCTCCCTAGCCTCTTCTCCAAAAGTTAATTCCACAGGACTGGAAATTCATCTGCATTTTGCTTAAGCTGAAGCATGCCTGAGAATGTTAACTATGGAAACAGGTATGACCTGATTAAATTCAAATTGTTAGCTCTTTCTACTAGTGAAGGGTGCCCTGGCCTAGTGGGGTTACTTTGGGGGGTAAATGTAAAGGTCACTATAGTTATATTAGAAGCCCCAAATATTCTTGCAAATTTTATGAAGGTAGGGGAAATACATAATTGCTTCATGTCTATAGATCTGCATGTAAGCAGTGATTGAATGGGGATTTTTTTTCATATTCATGAGTAAATGATCTTGTAGGACATTTTATCCACATACTTGAGGACTATTTGAGTTTTCTTTGGAAAACAGTTGTTTTGTTGTTTTTAAGGTGTTGTACAGAGGGGCTACCTTTCATAAGTTGGGTAGTGAGTACATTTTCTTTCTTTCTTTTTTTTTTGGACAATGTCACCCCTTCCATTATTCTACCCCATTTCCCCCTTCCCTTCCCTGACCACAAGTCTATTGGAATTTTGAGAAAAATGTTTGTTTCGTCTGTGCTTGTTTTGATATTTGTTGTTTTCTTTGCTTTAAATCACTTCTTTTAGGAAATCTTTTCAGTATGAATTCAGAAAACCTAATGTCATTAAAAACTTTGCTTAATATAAAATATATTCAGTTTGCATTTAGAAGATCTTTGAAGATAAAGGGGCAGTGTAATTCATCTCATTTATGAACATGGAGACAAGATGCATGCATCCTCAGAAACAAGAACAAATGTTCAAGACTTTGCAAGTCAACAGTGCTAAAATTAGAGAGAGCAAGGCTAATATACAAATTAATTTTGCTTGTGAAATAAGGATGAATCTTTCTTCACATTTTCCTTTAAAAACGAGAAAGCATCAGGCATGTATAAGAGATAATTTATGAAGCTAATCCTTCTTCAATAATGATAACACTAATCTTGCCTAATGCCTAAAATGCTATTTTAGCTAACTCTGCCACAGAGATATTTTCCTCATCTATTTTTTTCTGGCACATTTGGTTTACTTTCCAAGATATATGATTATATAAAGAAATCTGTTTTAAGAAACATTTGTTCTATTTCAAGAACAAATTGTGACTATCATTTAAGGATAGCTGAAATCAAATTCAGTGACAATGGGGGATGTACCATACAGGGAAGAACACACAAAAGAAACAAATTAACTAGTACATTAAAAACAACTACAACAAAGAAAAATCTCTGTGTCCATGTCTTGGACTTCATTTCACTCAGCATCATTTTATATGGTCATAAGTACATAACTACTGAACTAAGATTATCCTAGACGTATACTAATTATTGCAAATAATTAGCAAAAGGGAAGGGGAGCAACAGAATGGTGAGACAAAAGACAAGGAGGGATCAATGCAACAGCGACATACACAAGACAATGGGTTGGAAATGATCCATACAGCTCGAGGGGGCAGGGCGATTGAGGGGGGAGGGAAAGTGGGAGAAAAATGAGGGAAGGGGTAACAGTTTTGACAAGAAATGTACTTATTATCTTACTTGTGTAACTGTAACCCCTCTGTATATCATCTTGACAATAAAAAATGTTTTTCAAAAAGAAGTAGCTGAATAGCAGTGTAAAGCAGACAATACCTATTTGGCAATATAACTTGGAAAGTCTCTAAAACAAAACTCAAAATCTGTTAAACCATGATCTTAAAAGAGAGTAAGGATATGTTATGGAGTAAGCTTTTTTTTTGCTTTTCTTTCAATTTTGTGCCTATGTAATAGTGTGTTTGCTTATTAAATGTTTGCTTATATGAAATCAAATAGTATTTTCACATTTAATAATAGTATTTGCAGCAACTTAATACATTGAAAAATACTTTTTTTAATTTTAGCAAGATGCTAGAACAATTCATGAGGGAAGAGGTACCTCTAATTATGAAGACATGAATGGGTTTCAGAAGATTGCAAATGTTATTTTATTTATACCAAAATAGACTGTTTTCCACTATTAAAGAAAATTTTGTGATCGAGCTTAATTGACTTTACAGCACAAGGAATTACAGGTATGCCAGTTTTATTGTGCTTCATTTTATTGTGCTTATAGATATTGCTGTTTCACAAACTAATAGTTGGTAGCATGTCTTCAGCATGTCTACCAGTTCAAATTTCTCACAGCTTTGGCTCACCCTAGTCCCTGTGTTATATTTTTGTACTTTGTACAATATTTCAAGAATTTGTTGTTGTTATTACTATTACATGTTAGATGAGTAATGATCAGTGAACTTTGATGTCAGTTACTATTTTAATTGTTTTGGTAGTGCAGCAGAGAGCTCATTCATAAGATCAAGAAATACTTTGTAGCCAGGTGATGGTGGGTATTGCCTGTAACCCTAGCTACTCAGGAGGCTCACATCTGAGAAACACAGTTCAAAGCCAGCCAAGCAGGAAAGTCTGTGAGATTCTGATCTCCAATTAACCACCAGAAAACCAAAAGTGGAGCTTTGGCTCAAGTGGTAGAGTGTTAGTCTTAAACTGAAGAGCTGAGGGACAATGCTCAGGCCCAGAGTTCAAGCTCTACAACCAACAAAAAAGAAAGAAAGAAAGAAATGTCTGTGTTTCGACTGCTCCTAAGATCACTCATTTCCCTAGCTCTCGTCTTTCCTTAAGCCTCTTACTGCTTTAGAAAATATTATGGATATTATACAAATATGCCAGTTAAAAATACCACATAGGCCTCCAAGTGTTCAAGTAAAAATAAGTCACAAGTATTTCACTATGGGAAATGTTTGAGCTATTTTTTTTAAAACAAAAAAAGCACATCAAAAACTGAAAGCTAAGTTTCTTACATCAAGTAGTGCATCAAGCTGTGACTGCAAAGGAAAAGTATTCCTGAAGAAAACTAAGAGTGCTTTTCCAGTGAGCACACAAATGAAAAGGAAAAAAGAAACTGCAGCCTTAGTGCTGATACTGAGAAAAATGTAGTGGTCTGAAGAGACCAGCCACAACATCTCCTTATTAAACCAAAGCTTATTTCACAGAAAACTCTAACTCTTTAATCCTCTGGAGGTTGAAAGAGGTAAGGGTCTTGCCAGAGAAAAATCTGAAACTAGCAGAGGTTGGCTCACAAAGTTTTAGGGGAGATATCTCCATAACATAAAATGTGGGGCAAATTGCCAAGTGCTGATAAAAAGGCTGAAGCAACATATCCAGAAACCCAACTGAGATATTTGCTGACAATAGATAATGATAGAAGAAACAGTTTTCTATTGGTGGAGGATGCCATCTAAGACTTTGATAGCTAGCAAGAAGTCAATATCTGGATTCCAAGCTAGCAAGGCAAGACTTTTTCTTCCTAGGGGCAATTGTGGTTAGAGAAACCAAATTGAAATTCATTTATTATTTCCAAAATCCTGGGTCACTTAAATCTTCATTTGTGTTTTATAAGTAAATGAGAAAACCTATATAACACATCTAATTAGCCTGATTGAATATTTTCCAACTACTCTGAGCCCTAATGCTCAGGAAAAAAAGAAAGATTTGTATGAAAATATCACTGCACTTAAATTGGTCATCCATGAGTTCAAGTGGCAACATATAACAATTCTGCAGCCCACAAAATAAGGAGTAATTTTTACCTTGAAGTCTTATTATTTGCAAATTGTATTTTATAAGCCTGTTAATGATCTCTGTTGTGCTTAAACAAAGTAAATTGAAAAGGCCCTGAGAAGGATTTATCACTTAGATGTCATTATGAATATTTGTGATACACAAATCATTACTAATAGTGTATAATCATTTATTCTAACCATCATAAAAGACTTTCGGTGGTTCAAAATGGAAATACACAGATGTAGATAGCAAAAGGACTAGATTTAGAACTAGAGCATGAAGATGTGATTGAGCAGCTGGAATCTCATGTTAAAACTGCAAGGGATGAAAAGTTGCTTCCTATGAATAAGACAAACAAAGACTGGTTTCTTGAAAGAATGATAGTGATGATGAATGGCGAACATTATTGAAATAAAACAAAGACGTGTAATACTGCATAAACTTAGTTCACAAAGTACTGTTAGGATTTGAGAAGACTGAAACTAATTCCAAAAGAATTTCTCCTGTGTTTCAATTACTATGAAAACAAGAAATGCTTCACAAAGTAAAAGACAAGCCACATAGCTAAATCCACTGTTTTATTTTAAACAATTAAATGGATGATGCTTCATCCATTGACAAATATCATCCTTACCCATTAACAGCAGTAAACATCTAGGCCTGCTCTTTCTTAAGCAAAAAGATGATGACGTGCTAAAAGCTTAAGTGACATGTATTTGTGCAATAAAGCATTTATTGATATGGTATTATTTTAGACACAGGATTATTTTAGACATAATGCTGTGGTACACTTAAAAGACAACTACATAGTGTCTGTGTGGTTCATTTGAATTTTTGTCTGAAGCTCTACTGTTATCCAGAAACATTCAGTGTACGTAGTATTGTCACGGAACATTAATACACTGGGAATTGGCAATTTTCTTTTGCATGAAGCTTGTAGCCAATGAAATTTTCAATAAAAATTAATTGCAATAAAATCAGTCTGTGGTTGTATGAGTTGCATCCTTTGGAGGAAACAATTTATTATTAAATATAATGGAATTAGCTATCTCAAATATGTGTTTTCTAAGATTTTTTTCTATTGTGTTAATATTAGTTTCTATAATATAACAGTGGAGGAAAGACTAAATGTGCCCTTCTTAAATAACAAGAAAATAATGAAGCCTTGATGTCATTTAATAAAAATGCAAACAGTAAGTCAAATTACATTTGCCTTCAATCATTTGATCACTAGTATGATATTTCCCTTAAGTGATTTATTCCATTATTTTTATTGCTATTCATATAATTTTTTGCTATTCTATCACAAATGATTTTCACAAGATGGAAATCATTTAATTTGATCACATGGAGCTAAGCTTTTCCTTCATAAGAAAAAAATATTTAGGAAGCTAAATTTTGAAAAAATATTGTATATTTGTACATTTGGGACATAGTTATACAAAAGTAGATGTGGAATTATAGTTTGTATTGTTGAATTAGCATTTAGGCTCTCAGTTGACTTTACATTAAAACAAATGATACCCTTTTAATCAGCTTTATGAAGATAAGGTATTTCCACATTGTGTATAATGTCTCCTATTTCTCCTTTATTTCCTCTTTTTCTCAGCTCCCTCCCCCCTCTCTGAAGAAAAGGTCTGTATTTAGAATTGCTCTATTAAAATCTTGTCAAGTGGCCACATACAGAAAACTAAAAGCAGACCCCAGCCTGTCACCATGCACTAACATCAACTCAAAATGGATTAAAGACCTTAACATCAAACCTGAAACTCTGAAACCACTGCAGGACTCATAGGCACAGTCAGGAACTTCCTGAACTGAGTCTCAGAGTCACAACAAATTGGAGAGAGACTCAACAAATGAGACTACCTTAAAATAAAATATTACTGCACAAGTAAAGACATAGCTACCAAACTAGAAAGACAGCCAATTAATTGGGAAAAAATATTTATCAAAAATATATCAGACAAGGGCCTAATACCCGTTATTTACTGGGAATTCAAGAAACTAATCTTCCCCAAATCTAACAAACCAATCATTAAATGGGCAAAGGAGCTAAAGAGAGACTTCTCAGAAGAAGAGATAAAAACGACAAAGAAACTCATGAGGAAATGTGCATCATCACTTGTTGTAAAAAAAAATGCAAATAAAAACAACCCTGATATACCATATTACCTCAATCAGAATGCCCCACATCCTAAATTCAGCCAACTACAAATGCTGGTGGGGATATGGAGAAAGAGTAACCCTATTGCACTGATGGTGGGCAGTCTGGAGCTACCTCAGAAAGCTAAATATAGACTTTCCCTATGATCCAGCCATACCACTCTTAGGCATCTACCCTGAGACACATGCGCCTCCATGTTCATTGCAGCACTGTTTACAACAGCTTAGATATGGAAACAACCCAGATGCCCCACTACAGAGCAATGGATCCAAAAATTGTTGTACATATATGCAAGGGAATATTATGCAGCCATTAGAAAGGACAAAATAATGTCATTTGCAGGGAAATGGATGGAACTAGAACAAATCATTCTGAGTGAGGTAGGCCAAGAGCAGAGAGACAAAGAGCACATAATCTCCCTGACATGTGATGTTAAATCCAAAATGCAAGGAGATATGATAAAGTAAATAGGACTTGAGAAACAAAGGACCTCCACTCAATTTGTCCTATCATTTCTTAATGACTCCATATTCTTGACCACATATATGGTGGCCCATCAGCTGCACTGGACATTGATGAGAACAAACTAAGCAACTCAAGGGCAGTGATGGGAAGGAGGGAATGAGAGGGAAAGAGGGAACAGCTTACACTAAGCAAAAGGAAAGAAATGTACATATCACCCAATGTGGAAGAAACAGTTGTACTGTCATAGAATTCACAAACATTATAGACCATGATAATGACAATTTGCCTTGTGAAGATTAAAATGTGTTTGTGACTTTAACTAAGTATCACTATCTCACAATACTATGAAATTTGTGAAATTTATGTAATCACTTAACCTCAAGAAAAATGATTTAAAAAAAAGAATCTTGTCAAGTTCTTTGCATGGAGAAGAGGCAAATCTCAGCTGCTCTGCCACATTTTGACTAGGTCCGTAGGTTGATGGTCAGTGTCATGTGCATAAGACACTAAGCTGTGATTAGGGTCCTCACGGGTTTGCTATAATGCTAATACCTTTAAATATCCTCCTCACTTATACATGGCCCTCGCCCTTTATCTCTCTCCCAGTAACAGAATTGTGAAGAAAAGAAAAAAAAAAAACCTCATGTTTGCAAGCAACTGAAGCAACAAAGAGCTGCTCAATAGCCTCCTTGGAAAACAATCTCTTTAAATATGCTTAAGGCCATTTGTAAATGTTCTTTGAAAACTAAGTCCCTGAATCATTTAGGAAAAAAATATCAGAAACATTCTTATAGGTATGATAAATTATATATACTTAAACTTGTATGAGGGTAAACTTTCTAAATATAAGCTCCAATGAATTTGCAGCATATATATTATCTCTACTCCTTTAGACTTGACTTGTAAAAATGACTTACACAAAATTTCCCATCCAGATTGGACCCATTAAAGTTAAGATCTATTTCAACTCAGAATCTCTGAATACTAAGAAAAATAGACGCAAGTTACATATATTATACAAAAAAGATGTGGATCAGTAATATAAATTTACTCATATAACATACATAGATTTCCAAACATATTTATAAATAGACAATATATAATTTAATAGTTCTGTGAGAATCAAGAGATTTTATTATTACAAAGAAAAGCCAGTCTTAAAAACATTGCAGACAAGCGAATTTCCTATTCATTCATGAATTATATTTGTTAAATAAATGCATTTCTATAAAGTAAATACATAAATAGGGCTTTTCTAAATTAAATTGCATTTTAATGTGTTTAATTTTTTTATTAGGAGAAGTTAGTGATCTTATTGTACTGTTAATTATTACTTAATTTATCTTTGCTTATAAATGAACACATTTGTGTGCTAAGTTACATTTAAAAGACAAAATATAACTGTATTATGTTTTGTACTTACCATGTAATATAATAGTTTATACAATAATTTTTAATTGCATTTAAAAAGAAGAATCTTAGGAGCTGGGCATGGGAGTACATCCCAGCTAATAATTCTACCTATTCAGGAAACAGAAACAAGAAGATAAAAATTCAAGGAATGATCAGGCAACACTAACATGTGATCCTATCTGGGAAAAAAAAAAAAAAAGCAAGCAAACAAACAAAAACTAAAGGCAAACTGAGCACTAGTGGCTAAAGCCTGTAATCCTAGCTACTCAGGAGACTGAGAAATAAGGATCCTGGTTAGAATCCAGCCCAGACAAAAGAGTCTTTAAGATGCTTACCAACAATAAAAACTACTCAGAAAAAGCCAGAAGTGGGTCTGTGGCTCAAGTGGTAGAGCTCTAGCCTTGAGTAAAAGAAGCTCAGGGACAGAGTTCAAGCCCCAGGACCAGAAAAGAAATGAAAAACAAAACAAAACAATAAAACCCTAGAGGTAAAAGCCCTAAATATTTTGCTCCAGCAGTAGAGAACTTGCCCAGCAAGTGAAATGTCTGACTTCAATCCCCAGTATTAGAAAACAATTTTATAATTTCATTCTAATCAGTTTAATAATTTCCTGTTGCATATTCTAAGTGATCTCATTATTATGATAACCTCCTTAAGAAACCATAATTTAAAACCAATTACTTTGTCATATCTCTAAAACTGAAGACTCCTAAATCTAGACCTATGTTGAACAACATGACACTCAAATTCTAACTGTAGGTATTATACATCTAAGTTATTCTTGATTTTCTCCTCAACAATGCCTCTGTTTATATTCTTTGTATTGGGTAAGAGTAGTGGTTCAATTTAGACTATAGGGAAAAAATAATATTGTAGAATTCCGGAAGGAAGGAATAATTTGTTTGTAACTATAAAGAGATCATGACAGTCTATCTGTCTATTTGACTTGTCTACAACATTGTTTGAAACATGGTTCAAAACTGGCCAAATGGGCTCTTTTCTGAATCTGTCTTTATTAGTAAGCAATCAGTGGAAAACAACCTGATACTATTCACTTTGCTTTTAAAAGTCAACTTATATATAAAGATAAGATCAATTTTAGACCCATGAAATTAAAATGTAAGCATGAAAATCTATCACAATCATGATAACTAAGAGGGTAAGGTTAACCTAGTGTTCCTATTTTGTATTCTGGGGAATGCTCATTTTTGGTAGATTTTATAATGAAGTATACTGTTTATATTTTAGAATATTTAGCTCAAAAAAATTTATTCCATGATACTATAAACCCCTCTAGCCTAGCTTGATGAATAAAACTAGTTAACAATTCTATACTGAGACATCTATTATGACTTGTATATGAAATAACCCCCCAGAAGGCTCATGGGGGGAAGATTTATTCCCCAACAGGAAGTGCTATGGAGGGGTAATGGATCCTCAAGAGAGTTATCCATTGATGGGTTCACTACTGTAGTTGGTATTAAGAAAAGCAAGGCTGTTAGAGGAAGAAGTCATTGAGAATGTATCTTGGAAGAAAGCATTATTTGCTGAGACAGTTTCTCTCTTGTTCTCTATGATTCCTAGCTACCATAAATTGAGCAAACTCCTTAGTCACGTATTTCTTCCATCATGTACAAGATGAACTACCTTACCACTGACATATGGTTAAAACAAAAGGACCTAGACTGATACCTCTGAAACCTTAAATCAAAATAAATCTTTCTTACCTATTAGTTGTTTGCTCTGGAATTTTGTTAAAGCAAAAGAAAATCACTAAGCCAGTCACTGCTGGCTCATGCCTGTAATCCTAGCTACTCAGGAGGCTGAGATCTGAGGATCATGGTTCAAAGACAGCCAGGGCAGGAAAGTCTGTGAGACGCTTTTTTTTTTTTAATTTAATTTTATTTTATTTGAGAACATACTGTACAGAGGGGTTACAATTACATGAAACAATAGAATGGAAGAAAGACAGCCTCTTCAGTAAATGGTGCTGGCAAAATTGGTTAACTACATGTAGAAAACTAAAGCTAGATCCTTATATTTCACCCTGCACCAGAATCAACTCCAAATGGATCAAAGACCTTGAAGTCAAAGCAGACACTCTGAAAACATTACAGGATGGAATAGGAGAAACCCTAGGTCTCCTTGGCTCAGGCCGAAATTTTCTGAATAGAGACCCGGAAATACAACAAATCAAAGAAAGGTTGGACAAATGGGATTGCATAAAGTTGCAGAGCTTCTGCAGGGCAAATGACATAGCTAGCAAGATCAATAGAAAGCCCACGGAGTGGGAGAAGATCTTTACTAGCCATACAACGGACAAGGGTCTCATATCTAAAATATACTTGGAACTCTGTGAGACTCTTATCTCCAATAAACCACTCAGAAAATTGGAAGTGGCGCTGTAGCTCAAGTGGTAGAGGTCTAGCCTTGAGCTGAAGAGCTCAGGAAGAGCACCCAGGCCCAGAATTCAGGCCCTGCAACTGACAAAAAAAAAATCATTAGAGACTAACATAAATTGTTGAGGGGGTTTGAAACATTCAGTTAATCCAGTTTATGAAGTCAACCTTATTCAGACTTCCAGAATATCTTTGGTATAAATAAAACCTTCAAAAATAAGGTAAGCAATGTGGCTCAAGCTACTTAGGAGTTAGAAATTAGGGAATCCGCTTCAATTCAGAAAGGATTTAATAGAATTTCATCTTAAATAATGGCTAGCAATGCCTGGACACAGTTGTAGAGAAACCTGTTATCCCAGTTATGGAAAAACACAATATCTAGCTGCAGTGGTGTGCTCTTGTTTTTCCTCCAAAACACAATTCTTCAACAAGAAGATCTTTAAATTGTACTTCTAATGGCCAAAGTGTTATGCTTTCTCCATTCATGCATCAACTTTGGTTGCCAGGAGAGAAAAGATAATAGTATATTTTTTGTTCAGCTTACTAATAAAAGATTTGCATCCCCATGCCAGAAATGTCACCAAAAGCTAAAGGTTTCAGGAAGTCTAATGAATATGACTATAAAGATAAAGTGGGAGGTACAGCTGCTAATCTCTGAAATAATGCAACTGATCCAGACTCATGAAATAGACTTTTTTTTTTATTTTGAAACTATAGATATCTCATGCACAGTTTAATTACATTCAAGTTTCTAGGTCTTTTTCTGAGGTGTTGACACTAGGCCATGGAAGATGTTGTCACAATCAAATGCCAAAAAATCTCAGAGCTTTAAAGCAATTTAAGTGTACTGTCTGTATATTCAGAAAATTAAGCATCAAGTTGTTAGCTGTGATGGTTCTGATGGTTCTAGGGTAGAAACTTTTTATTCTAATGTTTTCCCTTTGCTATGAATATTGCCATTCCTTGTCTTGTAAATACATCACTCCACAGACATGTCCATTACCTGTATGTCTTCATATTGTCCTTTTTCTGTGCTGCCTCTGATATGTAAATGTCCCGTTTTTATAAGGTATATTGGATAATGGCCCAACCTATTGATCTCTCTTTATCTTGACTACTTCTCTGAAAACTTTGTGTCCAGTAAAGTCATGATTGAGGCACTTCAGACCTTACTTCAACCTATCTTTATTTAGTAGGGGACACAAATCATCACAAAAGAGCTTGCAAAAAATAGTTAGGAAGACTTATACTGCTGTGTGCTGTTTTTCTGAGCCATTGCTTCTCTGGAGAAGATATTTTTCTTATAAAATTCCAATTTTTTTAAGTAACTGTGATAGAATTTAGTAAATTTGGGTTCCAAGAATTAAACTGTGGGCCAATGACTGAGTAAGAGTGATTCATTTATCTTTTATTATAGAAAATAACTCTTCCTCATTGGACCTGTATGCAGTGCCACCAGCACCTAAGTTGGTGGAAATAATGTTAAAGGTAAGAAATATAGACAATAAATGTATCCAGTACCTTACTTACATAACTCTAACCCCTCTGTATATTGATTTGGCAATAAAATTTTTAAAATATATATGTAGAAAGGGGGGAAAACAGAATAAGAAAGTACTTTGTGGGCTATGTTCGTGGCTCAGTGGTAGAATGTTTGCCTTGCATACATGAGGCCCTGGGTTCAATTCCTTAGCACCACATAAGCAGAAAAAGCCAGAAGTGGTGCTGTAGCTCAAAAGAATGCTAGCCTTGAGCTAAAGAGGTTAGAGACAGCACCTAGGCCCAGAGTTCAGGCCCATGACCAATAAAAAAAAAAAAAAGAAAAGAAGAAAAGAAAAAAGAAAGTACTTTGTAGATAGTGTCCAGTCTTTTTCCTGCTGATCATTTTCCATGTGCTTAGAGTCCATTCGCCATCCTGAGCTGACTTCTAAAGTTACTAAGCAGAATTTTGTTTTATGTTATGCAAAATGTACTCTAATATTAAAAGATTAATCCTTTTTTGCCTCTAAACATATGATTAACCATAAATTATCACAGTGGACCGGATCACGTCTTTTAAAAGCCTATTAAAAAAACAAATTAACCTTTTCTCTCTAGGCTGAACTCCCTTGTTAATATGAAAATCAGGAGTAATTCATGACTCTTAGCTTTTGTTATCCCAGACATATCCCTTTGTGTTTTTCAAGTTGAGTTGTGACTGGAGAGTGAGTCATACTAGTTTAATTAATTTAGTTAAGGACCAATTAAAAACAGTATTTTGTGCATGAGAAACCTTGTCTGGAGTAGTTTGCGTTTCAGCAAGAGTTTCCTCATTACTCCTGCTTTTATACACATGGCTGGTGCCATAGTCATTGGCGGCAGAGGAACATTTACATAATAAAGCAGACATACCCTAATATTTATTGCACGTTAATTCATATGAACTTTCCATGATAAAGATGGTGAGATTTATACTCCTTCTTATAAATACATATTAATCAGCTCTGAAGTTTCTATAGAACGGTCATTGCTAAAAGTTCTTATTTCAACCATATGGTCAAGTTTATCATTAACTGACCCACATGTGTGCTTTTTCCAATAGACTAAATGATTTAAACATTTATGGAATGACATTAGCAGATTCCATCTCATTGATTTGAATGGGAAGAATGTGACACAGAGTATCTTAAAAGTAGTGGGATAGCTAGACATGGTGGTACTTGTCTTTAATCACAGCAGTAGGGTAGCTGTGGCAGGAGGTCAACAAGATCCAGGCTAGCCTGGGCTAAATTGTATGACTTTGTCTTAAAAATAAAAGTAGATTCATTTGACGATAGTGTGATCTTTAGGTTTTTCATCCTAAAGAAGTACTTGCTGCCAGGTACTGGTGGCTCATGTTTATAATCCTAGCTACACAGGAGGCTGGGATTTGAGAATCACAATTCAAAGCCAGCATGGGCAAGAAAGTCTGTGAGACTCTTTTTGCCAATTAATCACGGAAAAAGTCAAAAGTGGTGCTGTGGTTCAAGTAGAGTGCTAGCCTTGAGCATAAAGGAACCCAGGGCCAGATTCTCAAGACCCATGACCATCAATAAGGAAAAAGAAAAAATAAGAAACAGAAAAGAAAAGAGAAAAGTACTTGCTGTTAGATTTAAAAAACTGCATGGATTTACTTACTGATTCTCTACATTTAAATACTACCTGGACTTGTATGTGACATTAATCCAGTATATAGATACTGAATACTACTAAATAGGAAGGAAATGTACAAGGAATGACTTCATCTAGGACACAGAAGATTCATCTCGGATGATTCTATCTGGGGTCTCTGTCAACACTAATCCAATTTGCAGATGTAGCAGATAAAGTGTGTACTGGTAGATGTAACTGTGTGGTCATAAAACTTTGTCAAATTTGAAGTTAACTGAATTTGGTCTGGAAGTTATGGCTTTTCCTCTCCTGATGTAAGGATGGCATGATGACCTTAACACTGAATTCATGAGCAAACTTCTCACTAAGATAGAGTTCAACTTCTTCACTCTAAAATGAGAAGTTGAAGCTAAGGAAGCCAAAAAGGCTCTCAAGCTTGGTCTTTCTAGGTTTATGAAGAGAATCGGTCTCTGTAGGCAGCTCCTTTTCCATTATCCTCTTTAATATTATTTCAATTAGCTAGAGATTCTCCTTTCTATCTAGTCCCTGTAAGGTCTGCACAGGGATACCTCCCTCCCTCTTGGCTAAGTCTCCACCCAGTATCTGTTACCTAGGTAACTGGCAGACCTGGAAGCAGTCACTTTCCCTTCCTGCTAGTTCACACCGTGGGCCATCTCTGATCACATGCCTACCATCTGACCTTAGGAGGGCAGAGGTCACATCCAGATCCAGTATGGCCACATCTTTTCCCTACCTGGCCACACTGCTTCCCATCCCTGGCCTGAAAAGTCCTGGCCCAGGAGTGGGTTGCCCCCTCCCCTTCCCCTCCTGCCCCCCCCTTTCCTTTTCATCCACCATGCCTGGCCGGGGGCAGCAGTCCATAAATAAACTTCTTCTCCTGCCTGAATACCGCATGGTGTTCTCTTCATAGGCTACCTGATGAATCCTACCTATTTAATATACCTTACAGGGCCTAGATTGATCAAGATGCATTGTATTCATAAACTACTTTGTTACATGATAACTATTTTCTATGCCACTTAAAGATAACTTAAAAAGTAATATCCATCTATATATCTGTAAAGATAATATAAAAAGTAATATATAGGTGTGTCTATATATGTAGAGAGAGAACTGAGGGCAATTATGATGTTGATACTTTTAATTTGTGCAGATGGGGTTTTTGCTCAATTGTAGAATATTTGCTCATATGCATGGGCCCAAATTTGATCGCCAGTGCCAGGAAAATAAAATAAATTCATTTTCCAAGCTTGGAGAGGAGAACCTGGAGGATTACAGAAATAAGTGGTGGAAGCATACAATAAGATCATTTATAGGACGTAAATGCTGATAGAATAAATTGACTTCCTCTAAAACATTTTTATTTTCTAAAGGGTAACATTGCTGGAAAAATTCTTTGCTATAACACCTCATTAGCCAGCAATGTAGAATAAATGGGGCATTGCTCTCTATTGATTTGCCTCCATGGCCTCTGTAACTAAATGTGGCCTAAGGCAGTTCTGCAAACAGTAGGAGTCCTGAATGTTTAATTGTTGCTTGAATAGTTTTTCATTTTCTTGGATCCTGATTTCTTCATATACTAGATGGTATAGTTTGGATCTGCCGTATCTGCTAATGGCTCATGTGTTAAAGCCTTGGACTCCAGCTGATGTCACTACTGAGAGATGCTGGAAACTTTGGGAGATGGGGTCTAACTCAGGTAACTAGATGAGTGAGGGCATGCCTTAATTAAAAGGTTGTATTTTCTCCCATTTGAAGTTAGGTTTAGAAAGGCAAAGGGCACATAATTTTTCCAACATGTAGAAGTTAAATTTAAAGTGTAAACATACATGAAATCATAAGTCAGGGTCATATACATATGTGTGTATGTGTGTGTGTATGATCAAACTCAATAACTCATGGCATAACAATAACTTCCCTTAACAGACAGTTTAACAAAATGAATTTTAGGGAGTTAAAATGTGTCTTGTCTTAGAGGAATTAAAGGAAAGGAGTTGAACAAATGAAGACAGGAACTGCAGGCTAACATAGATATAATACTCAAGTTACTCATGTGAAATGAAAGTAGGAAACTGGAAGGGAAGTACAGGTTTGGAACACATATCTTGTCCCTGGGGGCTTGATTCCCTTTTTTTATTCCATTGCTTCCATCACTTGCCATAGCTCACAGTAATAAGGTCGAGGGTTCATTCACTAAAACCTCTGCAATTATAATTCAAAATTAACCTTTCCTCTCTCAAGTTCATTTTCTAAGATACGTTGTAGAAGTAATGAAAGGTTGGCCATCACTTTTGATATTATTATAAATATGGCTGCTGTCTAGAATCTTCTAGCCTATCAGAAGAAGGCACCTATTACCGATATAATACTGAATGTACACACATTGAGAGCTGTTAAGACTACAAACAGTTCCCCTGGCTTTGGTTCCTTGCATGCATATTTCACTAAACCTTAGAGAATCATTTCATTTTTACCTTGAACAGCATCCCTCATGGGGCTTCCATTTATGTTTCTTTACTTGAATTCTATATATTTTACCTTCAGGTACTCATATGAATTGTAACTGTCCTCTGAGAGATTACTCAAATATTGACTGTTGTAAAGTCTCTTCTCAGAATTTTTCTAATGTTGGCATTTTCTCACATTAAACAGAGTATCAATTATTAATATTCCTTCCGGGTGAATCAAAGTTTGTTAGATATTTTGACTTACTAATTCACTTTTTCTTTTTGCCAGTCCTGAGGTTTGAACTCAGGGTCTGTGCAATGTCCTTGAGCTTCTTTTGCTCAAGGCTAGCACTCTACCACTTGAGCCACAGCGGCAGTTCTGGCTTTTTTCTGTGCATGTGGTACTGAGGAAGTGAACCCAGGGCTTCATACATGCAAGGCAAGCACTCTACCACTGCTCCCAGCCACTAATTCACTTTTCATATGCTACTTCTGAATAACATTGGAAAATAAGTCAAAAATCTAGTTGCTTCACACTTGTCCAGGCTAGTAAAACTACTGAGTTTTCATGTCTTTATGTTTTGCAGAAGGAGAAAGGGAGCCAGTTGTGGTGGCTCGAGACTATGGTCATAACTATCTGGGACCAGTGAATGGGAGGATTGCAGTTGGAGGACAGATAGCCTAAAGGGGGAAAATGTAAGATCCACTTCCATTATAAACATTAGATAGCGGAGCAGCGTGAATTCAAATATCATCCCAGCTACACAAGAAGCCTGAATAGAAAAATAGAATGCCAGCCTAGGTAAAAAATGAAAGCCTATTCTTAAAATAACAAAAACAAAAAGGGTTAAGTCATGGCTCAAAGGGTATAAAATTTACTGACAAACAAAATGCCCAAAGTTGAAACACCAGTATTGCCAATAAATAAACCAACAAATAAATACTTGACATACGGAGAATAATTTAATTACTTGCACACTCTGTGGCATGTAAATGGGAGCAGGTTTATATGATTAAATTGCATGAGCAATGAAGTCTAGTTATAGAGAAACTTCTCTAAAGAGGAAATAAGAATGGCCAATAGACACATGAAGAAATGCTCAACTTCTCTATCCATAAAAGAAATGCAAATCAAAGCAATATTGATATTCCTCCTCACCCCAGTTAGAATGGGTATAATCAAGAACTCTAATAACAACAGATGCTGGAGGGGATGTGGCCAAAATGGAACTCTACTGCATTGTTGGTGGGAGTACTTTGGAAAGTAGTATGGAGGTTCCTCAAAAGACTCCACATAGAGCTCCCTTATGATCCAGCAATCCCACTTTTGGGCATTTATCCAAATGATCACAAACAACGCTATACTTAAGCTACCAGCACAACTATTTTTATCACAACATTGTTTACCATAGCTAAGATATGGAACCAACCCAGATGCCCCTCAGTAGATGAATGGTTAAAAAAATGGTATATTTGTACAATGGAATTCTTAACCTCCTTTTATAAAATTTGTTATTGCCAATTTATCACATAATTTCCCAGACTAAAACCAGACAAGAGTTTCAAATTTTTTAAGAAAATTTTCTCCTCCATTCCTTCCTTCCTTCCTTCTTTCTTCCTTCCTTGTTTCCCTCCTTTCCTTCTTCTTGTCCTCCTCCCTCCCTCTCTTCTGCATTTCCAATCTCTCATCTCTTTTTTCTTTTCCTTTTCTATTTAGTACTGGGGATTTTTAAATAACCCAACATCCAAGGAAGTTTTCCTGCTAAGTAAATGTTTTACTACTTAGCAACCCCA
Source organism: Dipodomys spectabilis (assembly GCF_019054845.1). Classification (NCBI taxonomy): domain Eukaryota; kingdom Metazoa; phylum Chordata; class Mammalia; order Rodentia; family Heteromyidae; genus Dipodomys; species Dipodomys spectabilis. Next base: position 17,980,025 of record NW_024870709.1, read on the forward strand.
CACCAGTCTTTTTGTCATGTTTTTTGTTTGTTATGATGCAGGATCTTACTGACTTTCTCAGGAAATGTCCTTGAACTTAATATCCCCTGCCTTTGCCTCCAAATAGCTGAGATTATAGGTGGGTACCACCACACAGAGCTCAGAAAATTTTCTTTCACATAAGCATTATTTGTTTTGCTGAAATCTCTCTTCTCTGGCTATTTGAATATGTTTGAAGATATTTAGCCAGATACTTCTTTTATTTAGGCAGTTATTCAATAAATAGGGTACCATGTATATTTTATAACCTTGTATTTATAAATGATCCAAAAGCATTCAAAAATACAGAGGAAGTTAGAAAGATCAGTTAAGATCAGTTTCTAAAGAATATCAAATCATTTGAATAATCACTGTGGTTTTGTTTAAGATGACCTAACATTCTTCCAATTGTTCAGTCCACTTACTTTGAAATACATTATTAATGTTCTTTGAACATTTTAATATTATCTTACACAGTCTATCAGAGAACGTACAATAAAAGGAAACATTATTTAAATACTTGGTCATTTATCATCCTGAGTTCTATATCTGTGGATCAACCAGGTATTTTCAAATGAAAGCATTTTCAAATAAAAATACTTGGAAAAAGATATATGTCTCTGCTGACCACATAGAAATTTCTTTCTTACAAGAAACCAATTATTGTGTCGTTTATTGCTATATAAGGCAAATGTGCACAATGTTTACATTCTATTAGTACTTTAAGTAATCTAGAGATTGTTTAAAGTATACAGAAGGATATGATTAAATTTTATGCCAATACTATGCCTCTTTATATAAGGTAGTTAAACATTCACAAATATTCCTATCTAGGTGTTCCAAGGATATTTAGTTGAATATTCTACCTATAAATTACAGCACAATTTAGCCTAGCTGTCAAGAGCAGGATAGAGGGAGGAAATCTGGATGTCTAATAGGAAATATTCACACTGATGTCTTCATATAAGTATACTTTAATTTAAAAATATGTGTATTCATTCTATACATTCCTTATCAGTTTCAAAAACGTAAGTGTTCTATATATTTTTTGGGGGGGAGGGTCCCATTGTGGGGCCTGAACTCTGGGCCTGGGCTCTGTCCCTCAGCTCTTCAGCTCAAGGCTAGCACTCTACCACTTGAGCCACAGCACCACTTCCAGTTTTTTTCTTTTTGCTTATGTGGTGCTGAGGAATCAAACCCAGGGCCTCAGGCATGCAAGGCAAGCGCTCTACCTTCCGAGCCCAAGTGTTCTATATTTTTATCCCCTCAAATGTGCGACAATCTTCTTCAAGTATTTTATAATTCAGTATTTGATTTTGGAATGAGAATAAAATAAAGGAGAAAAGCAATTTTAACTCATTATCTCTCAAATGTTTTTAAACAAATCTGTGACTCTCTTTTCTTGTCTGCTAGCCTTTTTTCTGTTTTTGGCTAGTATTCTGTAACTCTACCTGGATTAACCAAAAACTGCATAAACATACATGAAGAATACCAAAAGCAAGGTGAGATTTACATGTTTGATATTCAAGAAACAAACCAAGGAGACTGAAAAAGATTTTGTCTGCTAGAAAAGAATTATTAGAAAAGGAGTGTATCCTTTAACAGAAAGGTATTTTTATACTCACTATAAAAATTGTTCATCACCAGTGTTCTTCAAGATCATATAACCCAGAAAAAAACAAGGTTTAAGGCATAAGGCTGAATATTTTCTTAACAAGAAAAAACACCATGAGAGTTTCAAAGGAAATACAGAATATTTCTCTAACAAGCACATTAATAACTTGCAAATACATTGTCACATTTAAGGCAAAAATTTATAGTACATTTTCCTCTAAGTATAAGAATTTCTGCACTAATTTGAGGAGCACATAAAGAAGAAATAAAAAAAACTAAGCAAACTTGCTTTTGGAAAATAGTTCAAATTTAAACCTGTTGAGTCAATTCCTTTACTGATCTATGTAGACAATTTTTCAGAAACTATTCAGACCTATTAAATTCACATGTATTCTCCTATCTAAATTAATCTTCTCGAGTTATCCAATGTATTTTGTCTATATTTCCTTTGTTGTTATGAGTAGTAATTTCTTATCATCTAATAATATCTGAAAGGTACATAATAAAAATTTAATTTTTTTTTATTTTTTTATTTTTTTTAAAAATTTTATTTTATTTTACTTGAGAACATACTGTACAGAGGGGTTACAATTACATGGGCAGGATAATGCATACATTTCTTACCAAGCATTGCAGCCTCCTCCTTTGTTTACCCTTCACCTCCCTTCCCAGCCTCCCCCCTCCCTCCCACCCAATCATACCCCCCCCACAGACATTGTAAAGCTGGTTTTGACATGACATTTTGTACTTCTCATTGTTGCAACAGGTCCACCTGAATCCTTAAACGACTTGTTTGTCCCCATCTCCTCCACATGTTATACTGACATCAAATATAGTGAAAGCGGGGGTTACACTGTGGGGGAGGGACATACAAAGCAACAAAGAAATAATCTTATAAATGCGTTAGAAACACATGCATGAAAGAAACAAAAACATTAAAATACATATTTGAGATTTCGTTTTCCTAACATCACATTATCTGACTTTTTCCGCTTGACTCATACCTATACTAGATATTGCAAATAAGGGAAACCATGGGACCTATGTTTCTTTGGGCCTGGCTTACTTCACTTAATATAATTTTTTCCAAGCCTTTCCATTTCCTAACAAATGGGGAAATGTCATTCTTTCTGATGGAGGCATAGAATTCCATTGTGTATATATACCACATCTTCTTGATCCATTCATCTACTGAGGGGCATCTGGGTTGGTTCCATGTCTTAGCTATGGTAAATAATGCTGCAATAAACATAGTTGTGCTGGTAGCTTTAGTGTGGCCTTGTTTGTGATCATATGGGTAAATGCCCAAAAGTGGGATTGCTGGGTCATTGGGGAGCTCTATGTGGAGTCTTTTGAGGAACCTCCATACTGCTTTCCAAAGTGGTTGAACAAGTTTACATTCCTACCAACAATGAAGTAAGGTTCCTTTCTGTCCACATCCCCTCCAGCATCTGTTGTTGTTAGAGTTCTTGATTTTTGCCTTTCTAACTGGAGTGAGGTGATATCTCAATGTTGTTTTGATTTGCATTTCTTTTATGGCTAGGGATGTTGAACATTTCTTCATGTGTCTATTGGCCATCCTTCTTTCTTCTTCAGAGAAGCTTCTCTTTAAGTCTTTCGCCCACTTACTTATTGGGCAGTTGTTTCTTTGAGGATTTGTTGCTGGGTGGTTTAATTTTTTGAGTTCCAAGTATATTTTAGATATGAGACCCTTGTCCGTTGTATGGCTAGTAAAGATCTTCTCCCAGTCCGTGGGCTTTCTATTGATCTTGCTAGCTATGTCATTTGCCCTGCAGAAGCTCTGCAACCTTATACAATCCCATTTGTCCAGCCTTTCTTTGATTTGTTGTGTTTCCGGGTCTCTATTCAGAAAATTTCGGCCTGAGCCAAGGAGACCCAGGGTTTCTCCTATTCCATCCTGTAATGTTTTCAGAGTGTCTGCTTTGACTTCAAGGTCTTTGATCCATTTGGAGTTGATTCTGGTGCAGGGTGATATATAAGGATCTAGCTTTAGTTTTCTACATGTAGTTAACCAGTCTTGCCAGCACCATTTACTGAAGAGGCTGTCTGTCTTCCTTTCTATTGTTTTAGCTCCCTTATCGAAGATTAGATGGCTATAGGTCTGTAGGTTCATTTCTGGGTTTTCAATTCTATTCCATTGGTCCTGAGGTCTGTTCTTATGCCAATACCAAGCTGTTTTGATTACTATGGCTTTATAGTAGAGTTTGAAATTTGGTATTGATATTCCTCCAGCCGTGTTCTTTCCGTTGAGGAGCGTTTTTGCTATTCGGGGTCTTTTATTGTTCCATATGAATTTTTGGATTGCCTCTTCTATTTCCTTGAAGAATGAGGGTGGAATTTTGATAGGTATTGCGTTGAATTTGTAGATAGCCTTGGGAAGTATTGCCATTTTCACGATGTTAATCTTTCCAATCCAGGAGCATGGGAGGTTTTGCCATTTTTTAAGTTCTGTGTTGATTTCCTTTTTCAAGATTTTAAAGTTTTCATCATAGAGGTCCTTCACTTCTTTAGTTAAGTTAATTCCTAGGTATTTTATTTTTTGTGGGGCTATTACAAATGGAGTTGCTTTCCTAACTTCAGCCACACTTTTCTCATTGTTGGCATACAGAAAAGCCATTGATTTTGGGGGGTTAATTTTATAACCTGCTACTTTGCCAAAGTTTTGAATCAGCTTGAGTAATTTGGGAGTGGAGTCTATGGGGTTCTTTAAATACAAGATCATGTCATCTGCAAAGAGGGAGAGTTTTATTTCTTCTTTCCCTATTTGGATCCCCTTTATGTCTGCATCTTGTCTTATTGCTGTAGCTAGGCATTCTAATACTAGATTGAAGAGAAGTGGAGAGAGTGGGCATCCTTGTCTTGTCCCTGAGTTAAGAGGAAATGGCTTTAGTTTTTCACCATTGAGTATAATGCTGTCTGTAGGTTTGTCATATACAGCCTTTATTGTATTGAGGAATGTTCCATCGATTCCTAATTTTTCCAAAACCTTCATCAGGAAGGGGTGTTGGATCTTGTCGAATGCTTTTTCTGCGTCTATTGAGATAACCATGTGGTTCTTATTCTTGCTCCTGTTGATGTGATGAATAATATTAATTGATTTGCGTATATTGAACCAGCTTTGCATCCCTGAAATGAATCCTGTTTGATCGTGGTGTATGATTTTTTGGATGAATTGTTGAAGTCGGTTGGCCAAAATTTTGTTGAGAAGTTTTGCATCAATGTTCATCAAAGAAATGGGTCTATAGTTCTCTTTCTTTGATGAGTCCCTGCCTGGTTTTGGGATGAGGGTTATGATGGCTTCATAGAATGTGTTCGGTAGTGAGCTTTCTCTTTCAATTTCATTGAAGAGTTGGAGGAGAATTGGTGTGAGCTCTGCTTTGAAGGCCTTGTAAAATTCCGCTGTGAAACCATCTGGTCCTGGACTTTTCTTAGCTGGGAGGTCTCTTATTGCTGTTTCTATTTCAATGCTTGATATGGGCCTGTTAAGATAGTTTGCCTCATCTTGGTTTAGTTTTGGCATGTCAATATTTGCTAGGAAGAGGTCCATTTCTGTCAAGTTCTCAAACTTATTAGCATAAAGTTTTGAGAAGTATTCCCTTATAATGTTCTGAATCTTGCTTGTTTCCGTGGTGATGTTTCCATTCTTATGTCTGAGTTTATTAATTTGGGTGTGTTCTCTTCTTTTTCTGATAAGATTTGCTAAGGGTCTGTCAATTTTGTTAAGTTTTTCGAAGAACCAACTCTTTGTTTTGTTGATTCTTTCTATAGTTTTTTTGGATTCTAATTCATTTAATTCTGATTTAATTTTAATTATTTCTTTCCGTCTACTGGATTGGGGTTTATCTTGCTGCTCTTTTTCAAGGAGGTTTAGATGTGTCATTAAATTGTTAGTTTCAGATCTCTCCAATTTGTTGATGTAGGAGCTCAGAGCTATAAACTTGCCTCTGAGTACTGCCTTTGCTGTGTCCCAGAGGAGCTGGTATTTTGTGTGTTCATTTTTGTTGAATAGCATGAACATTTGAATTTCCTTTCTAATCTCTTCGATGACCCACTCATGATTCAGCAGTGTGTTGTTCAGCCTCCATGTGATACCGGACTTTCTTTGGTGGCTTTTGGTGTTGAGTTCTAACTTTATTCCCTTGTGGTCAGAGAGAATGCAAAGTATAACTTCAATGTTTCTGAATTTAGACAAGTTTGCTTTGTGGCCTAAAATGTGGTCTATTTTAGAAAACGTTCCATGTGCTGCTGAGAAAAACGTGTATTCTGATGCTGCTGGGTGAAATGTTCGGTAAATGTCTGTTAAGTCTAGTTGATCTATGCAGCTGTTTAGATCTGCGGTTTCTCTGTTGAGTTTTTGCCGAGTTGATCTATCTAGTGGGGAGAGTGGTGTGTTAAAATCCCCAACAATTAATGTCTTTGGATCTATATGGGATTTGAGGGAAAGTAGTGTTTCTTTGATAAATTTGGGTGCTCCATTGTTTGGCGAATAGATATTTAGAATTGTAATATCCTCCTGAAGGAGAGATCCTTTAATTAGTATGTAGCGACCTTCTTTATCTCTTTTCACGAATTTTAATTTGAAGTCTATTTTATCTGATATTAGGATTGCAACTCCCGCCTGTTTATGCGGTCCGTTTGCTTGGTAGATTTTGTTCCAGCCTTTAACATTGAAAATGTGTTTGTTTTTATGGGGAAGATTGACTCCTGTAGGCAGCAGATAGAAGGGTCTTGTTTTTTAATCCAACTAGACAGTCTATGTCACTTAATTGGAGAGTTCAGTCCGTTAACATTAAGAGATAGGACTGAGAGGTATTTGGGAGTTCCTGCCATGTTATCTACCTTCTTGGGGGCTGCGAAAACTGGGTTCTTCCTATGGTTCTTGGATTCTCAGTTTGGGTGCAGTTTCTTGGCCTTTATTGCGGTCTTGTTGGTTTTCTATGTGTAGGACATCTTTAAGAATCTTTTGTAGGGCTGGTTTGGTGGAGATGTATTGTTTCAATTTTTCTTTGCTATGGAAGGTTTTTATTTGGCCTTCAGTTATGAAGGAGAGTTTAGCTGGGTACAGTATTCTTGGTTGATAGTTGTTTGTTTTTAGGGCATGGCATACATCATTCCAGGCTCTTCTTGCTTTGATTGTCTCTGCTGAGAAATCTGAGGTGATTCTAATTGGTTTCCCTTTATAAGTGATTACCCTTTTCTCCCTGACAGCTTTAAGGATCTTTTCCTTGTTCTGAGTTGATCCTGTGTGGATTATAATGTGACGGTGGGATGTCCTATTCTGGTCTGGTCTATTTGGGGTTCTAAAGGCTTCTTGTATCTGGACAGGCCTATCTTTTTGCATGTTTGGGAAGTTCTCTGCTAGGATCCTGTTAAACAGATTTCCTAGACCATTAACTTCTGTTTCTAGGTGCTCCTCTACACCCATTATCCTTAGATTAGGCCTTCTGATGGTGTCTTCCAGGTGTTGGATAGATCTATCATATTTCTTGGATTTGTCTTGGATGGTTGTATGTTCTTTCTCTATAATATCTAGGCTCTCTTCAATCCCTGAGATTCGATCTTCTGCATGGTCTAACCTGCTGTCAAGACTCTCTACTTTGTTTTTTATCTCTTTTCCTTCTAGTTGGTCAGCTTTGATGGCTTCAAGTTCTTTGTTGAAGCTCTGTTTTAGGTCTTGTATGAATTTCTTTACTTCCTTAATTTGGTGTTCAGTGTTTGTCCTCAAATCACTTAGTTGATTGGTTATGGTTTCTTTGGGCTCCCATTCCTTCTGTTGGGTTCCATTCAGCATTCCCTTTGTGGTCTCCCTGACTTCCTTCAGGTCTTTGTTAATGGATTCCATGAATGCCTTTAGTGATCTTTGTGTGTTCTCTACCTGGTCTCTCAATTCCTGTATTACTCTTTGATTAGCTTCCTCCCGTTCGTGGGATTCCTGCAGATCTCTTTGAGTGTTCTCAGCCTGCTCACGCCATTCCTCTCTTTCTCTTTGAGTATTCTCAAGTTGTTCACGCAAATCCTGTATCAGTTTTTGAGTAGCTTCCTCACGCTTATGATATTCCTGTATAAACTTCTGGGATGCCTCCTCTCTCTCCCTATCACGCTCATACAGAGTCCTTTGTACGTTGTCAAACTTTTCATTTATCATGTTTGCCACCAGTGTTTGTAGAGCTGTTTGGGAACTCTCCTCTGGATTATTCATTATCTGTTCTAACCCCTGATTATCAGGATTGGGAATTGAGATACCCGAATTTGCCATTTTTCTTGTGTTTTTCCGGCTTACTCTGCCCATTTGAGATGAAGATAGCACCAGTTTTGTGCTAGAACACTATCTTAAGGCAACCATCAACCAAAGATTGCATTTGTACAGTCAATAGTCTACAAATACAATCTAGTTCAACAGATACATCTATTCGACATCAAACAACTATATGTTAAAGGACTTCGAACCGCAGAGAAGAATTTGGAAAACCAGAAATTATTAGGGTTAGGGAGAGATGTGGGTAAAAAATAGGAATAGATTGGTGTGGGGAGGCACAGGGAGAGTTAACTATGTCCTAATCACAATGCAGGAAATAGGTTGGGTAGGATGTAAGTAGAGAGAGAGAGAAAAAGAAGAAAGGGAAAGGGGAATGAAAAGAGACCAGAAAATAAAATAGAAACGTAAAAATTAATGTTATTTTAGAGATTAAAAGACCATCTATTTATAGAGGAATATGAATATGTTGAGAGAAAGGGAGGGACATAGAGGAGATGAGAAAAACTTTAAAAAAATGCTTAAAATATTATATAGGTATAAAGAGGTAGTACTGCTATTAATGAATTTAAGTCTCAGAGGTTTTGAATTGAGTAATAAGTTTGTGGATTAAGTGTGTACACAATGGGGGATAGGGTCTACTGGTTAACTACGGGTTTATCTGAGGATGTGCAGGACAAGAGTTAAGTACATAAAGATGAACAAAGAGGAAAAGATGGAAAGGATAGGAAAGTGAGAAGAAAAGATCAGAAGTTCAGTAGAGCTAGAAAAAAAAACAAAAAGATAATTAAGAATGAAAGAAAAAGAGAAAGAAGACAAGAAAAGAAAAGAAAACACACATTCACGTATTCCTAAAATAAAAATTATAAGAGGAGAAAAAAAAAAAGTTAATGGAAAACAATTATTTTTTCAGAAGAGGCAAAAATTAAAGATTAATAAAAGTTTTAGAAAAGCAAAAAAAAAATTTATATATATATAAGGTAACAAAAAATGAAAAAAAAAACAAAACAAGGAAAAGAAAAAAAAAGAAAAGAAGAAGAAGAAAAAAAAATTCTTTGATTTTTTTTTTTTGGGAGGGGTGGGAAGAGTCCTGTATCTCCCTTTTGTCTGTAACCAGAGTCTGGTTGGAGTCTCTGGTCAGCTTGAGGTCCTGTGGCTTGATTGGTTTCTTAAGTCAGTTTGTTGGAACAAGCAGAAAAATGCTCTGCTTTACCCAAGTTTTTGAGATCCCCCTCCCAGGTTAGTTTACTGGGAGGGTGATCTGCTTTGAGAATCACAAAAGAGGGGGATGCAGTGATGAGGCTAGGTTCTGGGTAGAGTTGAGGCCTTTCAACGAACAGTAGCTTTTCCCTGGGGCTATTTTGTGAAAAAAAACTCACAGGACCCAGCCTGGAGCCATTCTCAGGGTTTCTGTTTTTCAATTGATTGTGGTGGCTGCTAGAGGGAGGGGCAGCCTCTGGCTCTGGCCACCCAGCGAGGAGAGCCACTCCAATGGCTGGTGCCTGAGCTGGGCGACCCCTCCCTGGATGGAACTGAGTCTGTGAGGTCACCTCGCCGCCAAGTTCCTGTGACCTGCCAACTGACTAGCTCTATTCCAAGGCCTGAGCTGGAGCTAGCCGCTCCTCCGAGCTTTGTCGGTATCCAAGATGGAGATCACCGGTGCTGGGGGGGAGGGGTGGCCTTCCCTCCTCTGCTCCCAGAGGAGTGAGGAAGTGGGGCTTCTACTCACGCGGAGTCTTGGATCTCGGGTCGTCTCTGGTCTGCAAAGTGCAGGATGAAGTTGTCCGCTCCTTGTCGGTTCTTGCTGGTGTTGAGTAGAATCCGCTCCACCGCTGCGTCTGGCTCCTTGGTCCCGGACTGCGTCTCAGGTATGCCTCCGCGGCGGTGGTCGCCGCTGCGACCCTGCCGCCGCAGCGGCAGCTGCTCAGATGTGTCTGCTTGGCTTCCCCTCTCTTGACTAATTCTCTGTCCTGTGATGGCACACTTGGTGTGATTCTCTGGCTTGGGACTGTTCACTGGAACTCTGAAACTGTTTTCTATGCAAGAGCTTGTTCAGATTCCAGCTTCTCCTCCGCCATCTTCCCGGAACTCTTCTAAAAATTTAATTTTTAAATAATCAAAGAAGTATTATATAATGTTACATTTGGGTAACCTATAGTATTACATATCAGGCAATAGTGTAAATTACACAATATAGTAATAATAATATCCCTAAATACTAGGAGTACTGTTGATTATGAGTATTCCTTGCATTTCTTCCACTTAAAGATTATTTTCACTTTTATTTCTTTTTTTTTGTATGTGCCAGTTGTGGGACTGTTGCTCTACCACTTTGAGCCTTGTCTCTAGTCCAACTTTATTCTAATTAATTGGAGATGGAGTTTCATGGACTTTTCTGCCAAAGTTTGGTTTCAAACTGTGACCCTCTCAGACCCAGCATCTTGAGTAGTTAGAATTGTAGCCTTAAGCCACCAGCAACTTGTAGCCTTTCAATTATTTTTTTTAGTATTTTAACTACTGCAAGAGGTATGTATTTGGAAGAATTTAGCTTTAAAATATCATAATCCATACTTAAGTAAGATTAAGGAAATTAATGTAGATTAAAAGAAAATGTGTTGGGTGAATGCATATGTTTGCTAAAATATGAATTACATCTGAATTTCTAGAATTTGCTCTCTACATCTCAGACAAGTTCTATAAATAACTTGCTCTAATTTCTTCCTCTGAAGGATTGAAATATTTGTTTCCCTATTTCATAAGGTTATTGTGACCAGTAAGGGACTTCTATTTTATTGGGGATATAGCATATACTTTTAGTGATAACTATTTTATCATAAGCTTGGTATTTTTATTGCTATTGTCTTTGTGGGCATTTCCAACTCAAAAGGAAAAGATGAGGTTGCTCTTCAAAATGAGAACAAGCTTCAGAATTAAGTAAGAAGAACAAAATGTCCTATCATCCTCCTTGCCTCATATTTTTGTATATCTATTTTAATAGAGTGGATAATTATATATCTATTTTACAACTATAAAATCTGAAGTCTAGAAATATCCTATAGTTTGATTTTGAATTGTCTCTCAAAAGTCTATTTGTTAAAGACTTGGTTGCCATCCCATGGTGGTATTGGGAGACAGTGGAATGTCTAGGAACTATAGGTTTGAGGGAGGAAATTAGGTCATGGGGACATGGTCTTGAAGGAAATTTGAGTCCATCAACCTCTTTCTTTCAGTCTCTTTATATTGGGAAGGACCCTCTGCTTTCTTCAATATCAATTCAAATGCTGATCTCTTCTAAAAATAGATGGCATAAATGCCCCAAAATAATATGTAGCTGGTTACTTCAATACATATTGGTGAAATCACATTGACACATAAATTAACCATCAAAATGGATTAATATTTCCAATAAGTTCTGAATGATTGTATGTAAATCATTGGTAGAATTGGAAGCAGCTCAATAATTAGACAAACAACCTTATAGGGGGAATAAGAATAGAGTAAAATAATTACTTCAGGTAATATGTTTTACCTTCTCTTTTCCCTATAACATGACGAACAAAAATATTAAAATAATTGACTAATTGTAAAGTTTGCTGGGATGATTAAATACTAGAAAACTGTCCTAGTAAAAATTTTATTATACTGCTTTAACTGAGTCTACTGAAATTAGAAACAGCATAAATAAGAAAATGAAGCAAAAAATTATCAGAAGAAGATGGTAGGAGTCTTTATTTACTTATGAAGGAAAGTAATTTATAAATCAGAGTGTGGAAAGTTCAGTATCAAAGTATGAGCAGATCCACTATTGGCAAAAGCCACTTTGTGCTTTACATATTGAGTCATATCCTTTAGCTAAACACAGTACAGGGGGTCTTTATGGTCCAACCAGCATTTAAAAGTCTACCAACACGGTTACACTGAATGTTAGGATTTAATATATACATTTTGATAAGGCAGAATATTCATATTACCTAGAATAAATTGCAATCAGAATCATTAAGCACAGGCAGAAATTTGCATGCATGTTTGAGTTTTCTTACAAAGAAACAAATCGTTACCATAAAACTGCTCATTACAGATTTCTTATGGTACCTAACCCACTTATTCCCCCCAAGTAGAAGAAATACCGGTGTTTATCATACATTTGGATAACATTGCATAAAAATAACTTTTATTATTAAAAATATCACAGAACATAAATAAAGAGATCTGTTTCTATCATGCAAGTGTTAGATGAGCCTTTACACCTGCCCCAGTAAAATTGGTGAAGATAGCTTTAAACACTAATGATTAAACTCTCTGAAAATTATCCTTAGGTGAAGCAATAAACTCAAGAAACCTAAACTCAAGGTCGATGCTGTGGGAATCTCTCATTTATAGTCTGTGTCCAGGCTTACTCTGAGCATCCAAACTGAGAGACAGCTTTGAAACTGAACTTTTAATCTCTGGGATGAATCTCACCCAACACACTTAGAATTAGACCTGAGTTAAACTCTAGGGCAACCAATTGCTGGCTACTGGAATTTGATTGGTGCATGGGAAAATCTCCCTCATATCTGGCATCATATATATTCTGGGTTGTATTGAGGGCTAAGTAGGAAAAAGTACTGTTTCTTGTATGAGGCTTATTTCCTCTTACACACTGAGTAAAATGGATTTAATACAAAGTTTTATGTAGGTCAAACATAAAGTAAATGATTGGATAATTATTCAGAAGGATTATATACTAGTTAATTATGAAAACCTGAACTGTCAAGTTGATCAGAAATCTGTAGGAACTCATTTATCAGTCCACATCTTTCTAATTGGAAAGGCAAATTACAATTTAAAAAAAAAAAACCTGCAAAACCAGTAAATATTTATGAAATCAAATGGAAATGGAAGGTTTTATTTCTTTTGTGTTATTTATATGCTCAATTACAAAACTCACACACAAATACATACTGAAGATGCTCAACAACTATTTTGCATTGGTCTTACTTCCATATTCTGTCATTTAATACTTGGAGTTTACAAGACACTTCAATGATGGTGTCAACTGACTTAATACCAAATAAAAATAAAATGCTGGGAATGGAAATTGAGAGGGCTTAGGAAGGCGAGTTGAATAGCATGAATTTCTGTCTACTTTCCTGGGTTGTTGGAATATTTTATTGAGTTATTGGACAGAAATCTTACACAAACATACACAGTGTGTAGTAACTCCAAGAAACTTTAATAAGCTTGTATGCTGTTTAAAATACAAAGATACTATGATTGTTCTTTTGGGATCTATCATGCACAACTCTGTTAAAAACGAGACACAAAATAGTTCAAAAGGTATATGATGATGAAGTGAATGATTTTTCCTCATTCCACCCATCAATTATTCTTGGAAGATCATTTGTGTACTTTCCTTCAGTAGGTTCTGCTGAAGCAAAAATGTAAGGATAAAAGGAGCATTATTGATCAGGAAGCATTATACTCATAATCTAACTTATGGAATAGTAACCTTTTTGTGTTACTACTTAAACATAAAATTTTAAAAAATGATACATCTTTTCATCATAGTTTGTCTGAGGTGAGAGTTAAAATATTATAGCCAGGTGCTGGCTATAATATCCTAGCTGCTCAGAAGGCTCAGATCTGAGGATTGCAATTCAAAACCAGCCTAGGCAAGAATGTCCATGAGACTCTTATCTCCAATAGACCACCAGAAAACCGGAAGTGGTGCTATGGCTCAAGTGGTAGCATGCTAGCCTTGAGCTGAAAAGCTGAGGTACAGCGCCCAGCCCCAGAGTTCAAGCTCTATGACTGACAAAAAAAAACTGTTAACTATTGATGGGTTATTTTTAGAAAATGGCAGTAGGTATATTTAACTCAAATGTTCTCTTCTCTATTCTCTTGCCTCTTATCCTTACATTTGATTCTATGAAGTTACTGTGTCACAATAATATGTCAGCACTATTTTGGAGCCAGATTAAATTTGTAAGGACAAAGTCACAATGGCACACACTGTTTCAGAATCCATTGTGTGTATGCAGAGACTGAAAATTGTATAAACATGCTATGCCAATATCTTGATCTTAGTCGGGTTTAGGTGATTTTCAAAATAAAAATACACATTAGTCACATTTTTACTAAGGCTGAAAATAAAAACAGAAATATTTTTGTGTATATATACCAGAAAAATATTTTAAATACAATTTATTTCGTTCATTCATATTAGAGATATTATTTTAACGTTTTTTCCTGTTCCATTTTCTAATTATCTATCATAAGACTAATCAAACTCTTCCTTCCATATAGTTTTGATTGCCTGTGATTTCTTTAGTTCCAAGACGCTAGAGAAAGTTTTGTGAGGGTGAAATTGTAATTATATAATTTTTATAGCATATAGTTGGTATGAATTGTAGCAATTGATGCCACAAACCCCAAAGAGAAAATATTTTGTTTTACTACTTTGTATCAAAATATAAGATTTTCCAATTTAAATGGTTATCAGCATTAGAACAGTAAGTTTAGAGAAAAAAAAACATACCATCATTTTAATACATGAAATATTTTATACGAAAGAAATTCCTACTTTTCTTTGTTCATTCTTCTCTGAAGAAAACTATGTCTTCTTTTATCAGGAAATCATAAGCCATTCCTACAAAGAGAGTAGAAACCTAGAATTTATCTATATACAATTCATTCTCAATTCAAACATCCCTTCTTCAAGTTAGCTCTTAAATAATTCAGTGTGGACTAGAGTATTGCAAAAATGTGAGTTCTTTGGGCCTCCTCTGCTAATAATTCGAACATTGCACTTTATTTTATAGCATACTTCCTTGTAAAATGTATTCATTCACTCAACAAATATTTATGGAGCACTGGTGCTGTAGATAAATAATTAAACAGAGCACAGAGTCTGTGCTTAAGAACCTGTTATCAAGTGGAAAAATATTCCAGTTGTTACTAATTTTTACCTAACACTGACAGAGTGCTGAGGTACTCAAAGATAAGAGCTCTTGTTTCTCTTTCTAACCAACAAATCCATGAATAAATGAAGGCGTTCAAGTGATTATTTCTAGACCCTATCATCCCTGACACATCTCCTTAGTGCTATCTAGTTTAGCAGTATTCATATTGTAGAAATAATAATAAATGTTAGATCTTGATGAATATATGAATGTATGTCTTCCTTTGACGGTTTAACTTAATTGTAGACCCTTACCTTTACTTTAGTACAGTTACTAATGGTATTTGAAGTCACAAATCACACTTTCTATTTTTCTTTCTGACATAGTGCTATACAATTTCCTCATCGATATTTTAGTCTTATCCTTCAGTAAAAACTAAAGTGGACTCAATGATAAAAACTTTGTTACTACAGACTTCTTTTGAGAAGTCTGTATGTATTTTCAAAACATAAACTGTGCCTTCATTTCACTAGATAATGCTAAATCTCAGTTTTATATTCACATATATCTTGGAATTTCATCCTACCCAAATATATTTAAAAATTAATAATCAAAAATTCATTAATATGGTCAGAATTCACTAGATCTTGATGTAAACTAATATGAGTCAATATACTGTATGATACACTCTTCAGGCATAATGTAGGGATTCTTTTTATAATCCATAGAAAGTAAATCCCTTACTTCATTATGAAAATGTTCGACAAAAATGGAACATCATGAAATTTTAATTTTTTAAAACAGAACAAAATAATTATTTTTCCTATAAAATGTGAAAATAATTTAATTGCCTTGAATAAACATTTTGAATTAATGTATTAGGTACATTTCTGATGAACTAATACACTTTATCCACAGAATCTGCAGTTGCAACGCATTCCTTTAATTTTTTTGTGGTATACTTTCAAGGATTTACAGTGTTTAAGTAATAAAAATATTGAGCATGCCATTATCCTGCCCATGTAATTGTAACCCCTCTGTACAGTATGTTCACCAAAAAAAAAACAAAATAAAATAAAATGAAAAAAAATATTGAGCATGCTAGCATAAATAAATTTTGTAAGTATCTCTATTTTTAATTTAAAAATTTACTGATTTAGTTATAAAACTCTGTTACTCATACTCCTTTATATTTCATTTCCATAGAAACTCCTTCCCTTGTGATATCACTGGTTTGTCATTTACCCTTAACCTCTAAGTTTTTTAAAAGCATGAAACATTTCTATTTTATTCTCCACTATATCTATCTCCAGACTGTAACATGGTTCCTGCCATATAATGCATAAGCAATAAGTATTTTTACTGAATTTCCAAAACTCAGTAACATAAGCGATATGGAAAACAAAATAATGGGCTTCAGTTAAATATTTAAGTCTTTAGTTAATACTATTTCACTCCTGGGAAAATTAGAAAGAAGAAATTATTTCTTACACACATCAGATTCTTGAGGCTTTAATATCGTTTGTAGTCTGAGAATTTTTATACACTGAAAACATATGTTGAGTGTCCTTTTCTAGAAGATTTCATTAGATCTAAAACCAGGCATGATAAAGTATGGATGTTAGGAAAAACCAGGTGCTAGCTGAAATAGCACATCCTTTTCAACAAGATCAAAGCTGCTTTCCACTGAAGTTTCACTACATTACTACCACCCTTCACACTGGTCTTCCCACAGTGGACGCGTGGTCATGAACTTCCTGGTGAACGAGCACAGACTTTGCTGTGGGCACAAGGAGCTGGTTCAATTTGATGGGAATTGGGAGTAGCTACAGTCTCGCTGTGTTTAGGGCATAATGGACTCTTTTAATTACTCAACTCCAGGGCTTCCTTAGCTGCTAGGAGACCCCACTTAAGTGTTCAATGAAGGAAACCCTCTTGATTCAAAGATTCAGGATATGCGGATTTGAGTACCCACTGCATCCTGCCCCCCTGGTGCCACTCTAGCCCTCTGTTGGCTGCAGATGTCCAGGCCTGGCAAACACTCCCCTTGTTCAAAGGGAGAGTAGCAGGTGTTTAAAAGACCACTGGCTTCTCACCAAACATTTTCCCTAATGTAATCAGAAAAAATGAAAGAACATGGAAAAGGAAAGTTAAGGATAGAAAGGCAGCAGCTGTTTGAAGCATTTCATGTAGGAAATAGATACTCATGGGTTTCTAATGCACAAAATCCCTTAGAAGCCCCCTTGAAAAGATGGGAGACTTCTAATTGGACCAGCAAACTTCACTTGCCAGGACCCCTTGTGTCCCTGAATTGAACTATTGTGTTCCTTAATAGGCTACTATTCACAAAAATATGAATAATCAAGGAATAATCAGTATAATTTTCTATTTGGGATATCAGAATTAAATCCCCAAGTGTGGTAAGCAGGTAAAAGAAATAGAGACTTACTCTTTTCTTGGGGTCAATTATCCTAATCAAAATCATCTAAGAGCTTTAGGATTAGTCTTTTAAATAACAACTTTGCATTCATATCCACACACAATAGAAGCTATTTATGTTTGATATTACTTTTAAATTTACTTACTTTTTAAATATTAAGATTTTTTTCAATATATTTCCATGTACATTGATGCAAGGCAGAAGAATCAATGGAGGAATTATGTTGGCCTTAATTCATGACAGGAATGACTTTTTTCTGAAAATAGAATTTTTATAGGACTCATAATGATGTAGTCTTATGTACTGGAGCAAGGAGAAAATTTGTATTTTGGATGGACACTTCTCTACACAGGTGGATATTTATTTCTGATGTATTCTTTCCACCATGGTATATCGTAGCCTATTAGAATTTGTCTAATGAGTGCCATCAAACCAAAACTTATGAGCCCTCAAAATTTAAATAAATTTTCAGAATTTATTTTAAAACTCATTTACTGATGCTACATATATTGTTATGTATATTTCTTAATAGAAAATCAGAGATGAATTGGTAAAGTAGGCTTACATACTTGTCTATTCAATAAGAGTCATGGCCATTATTAGACCATATATCTCTAACTCCAATGTCCCTCTTTTCATTAATGGTCTATTGTTGTTAATATTATGAACCTTGTTTTCAATATACCGTCAGTGAAAGCAGGGGTTATACCGTGGGGTAGGGACATAAAAGCAACAAAGAAATCATTTTAAAAATGTGTTAGAAACAATCGCATGAAAGAAAAGAAACATTTGAATACATACCTTAGGGTTCATTTCTCTAACATCAACTTATCTGACCTTTTCTGCTTGACTCAGACATATACTACTTATTACAAATAAGGGAAACCATGGGACCTATGTTTCTTTGGGCCTGGCTTACTTCACTTAATATAATTTTTTCCAAGCCTTTCCATTTCCTAACAAATGGGGCAATGTCCCTGTATTTGATGTGGGCATAATTTGTGGAAAGGAAGGGAAAAAAACAAATTGTTTAAATAAGGATACAGGTGGACCCATTGCAACAATGAGATGTACAAGTCGTTATGTTGAAAACGAACGTTACAACTTTGGTGCCGGAGGGGGGGAGGAGAATTAGGTGGGGAGTAGGGGAAGGATGGGAAGGGATGAGAAGGGGAAACAAAGGAGGAGGTTACAATGATTGATAAGAAATGTACTCATTATCTTGCCCATGTAATTGTAACCCCTCTGTACAGTATTTTCACAATTAAAAAAAAAATACACCATCAGTGCAGTATTGCAGTAGAAAAGATTTTATCTCAATCCTGTGGACCAGTAAAACTTTATATTTTAATGCTCAATTTTTATTATTTGGTCTTATTTTCTTGAAAAAAAACATTTCATGGTCCCACAAAATAAAGTGCAAGCCATATGTATTCTGACCCTTCTGTTTCCTGAAGGCATTGTGCAGTTCTTGTTTTTTCAATTGCTCATTTATACTATTTCCTGTCATATATGTGAATTATGTGCATGCACATCTACACTGTAATAGGGATACAAATTTCACAAAATTATTTCCATTTAAAAATATCATGCATCATATTTATAACAGGGCACCAGTGGTTTATCCCTGTAATTCTAGCCCCTTGAAAAGCAGAGATTGAGAGGACAATAGTTCTAGGCCAGTGAAGAAGGAAAGTCCTGAAGATTCATCTCTATGTAGGGAATCTGAACACGCTGAACCATTACTTTGACTACAACAAAGAAAACACATAACATCCTCAGCAACACTGGGCCAAGGAATCAAGACAATAGACAGTCAAGCAGATTAAAATGTTTCCACACAGGCCAACACAGGGTACACTTCGTGTATTCCACTATTCTCTGAGGTAACTTACTAAAGCCTATACTTCCCACACCTGTGATCTCAGGAACTAAAAGAAAGTTAAAGTATGCAGATTGTGGCTCAGGCACGCACTATGATGAGGAACAAGATGCTATGTCAAAAATGACCATTAAAATTGATCCCTTCACTTGTTGTAGGCCACCTAGGCTGTTTCCTTATCTTGGCTATTGGGAATAGTGCTGAAATAAACATGGGTGTATTCTGTTTTATAAGTCTTCATAAGTCATATCACATGTCACCAATAGGATTAGTTTGAAGGACTAAAATTATGTCAGTGAATATATTTATTTCCTCTTCTGCTGTGATAAATTACCACAAATATGGTAGCCAAAAATAACACAAATCAATTATATGATAGTTCTGGATGCCTGGATTTCAGCAGTATAAATCAAAGAGCTAGCATGCCAACAGGACTGTTTTTGAAGTTCTAGAAAAGAATCTGTTGTACATGGTTTCTAGCTTTTAGAGGATGTCTGCATTCCTAACCCCTTTCGTCATCAATGACAGCACTGCTAGCTGAGCATTTCGCCGCCCAGCTCATCACTCTATTATTAGTGCGTTCTCTCTCTCTCTCTCTCTCTCTCTCTCTCTCTCTCTCTCTCCCTCTCCCTGTCTGTCACACACACACACACACACACACACACACACACACACACACAATTAAGGATCCTGATAACATATATGAACTTGATAACCCAGGATAATATCTTTTTTAATTTTTATTTTTTTTTGTGAACACACTGTACAGAGGGGTTACAAATTACATGGGCAGGTTAATGCGTACATTTCTTATCAAGAATTGCAGCCAATATGTTTCTAAGGTCAATTTATTGATGACTTTGTATCTGTGCTTTTAAGCTTTCAATTTTTGGTAAAGATAATACAGTCACAAACTTGACAGATTTTGATGTTGGAATTGTGGGAAAGCCACTGCTCTGACTACAGCAAAGAAAACACACAACATCCTCATCAACACTTGTCAGGGCCAAGACATCAAGAATAGACAGTCAAGCAGATTAAAATGTTGCCACACAGGCCAACACAGGATACACTTCATGTTGTCCACTATTCTCTGAGGTGACTTACTAAAACAAAACTATTACTAACTACGAATGAGCAAACATGTTTTGTTGAGTGCATCACTTTACATAACTGACAGACCTAAGCCTATACTTCCCTCAAAGTACTGGCGTTAAGTATGCTTCTCTGATGGGAAGGCACCTCTTGAGTTCCTGTAACTACCTTTCCCCTCCCTAATACAGTGGTGTTTGCTATTTGTGATAACCCTTCTTCCATTTAAGCAGAAGAGGAATATTTCTTCAAACAAGGAGAGACAAAATGTGGATAAACAAGGCCAGGTGTCTTAAGAGAAATATTAAAGCTGCTTTCTCTAATAATAAAAGTAGATAATAAACAAAGAAATTGCATTTCACAGTCAACCTGCTTCATCCATTCAGAGGACCTGCTCATTCTCCACAGTTATGAAATCTTGACAGTTCATCTTTTTACTTTAGGGGAATAGACATGGCCTCTGGGGACTAACAGGAAACAGTATACTGACACTGTACCTGTCAATGATCAAGGTTATTGTGTTTTGTTTTGTTTTTACTTCAATTTGAATTTGTGAGAACAACCATGTAAAAATTTTCACTCGACATTTTATCCATCCAAGTAGAAATGAATATTTCATTAGGTATTCATTGTGTATATCTTTACTGAAAGTATTTCTCTGTCTTTTAGTATGTTTTTAACGGTATGTCTTATAAAACAGAGATGTTGGGGTAAGCAAGATTATGAAACTGGAAATATAGTCAGGGGAATATTTGGTGAATAAATTTAAAATATTTGTTAGAAATTAGAATTGTGGACAGTTTTGATATCAAGAAATAAAGACTAAAAGGAGATGATAAACTGTTTTTAAAATCAATCTTTTGCAAAGCATATGGCTTTATCATATTCTCCATCCATTACTTTTCTTTCTCTTTTTTTTATTGTGAAAATACTGTACAGAGGGGTTACAATTACATGGGCAAGATAATGAGTACATTTCTTATCAAGCATTGTAGCTTCCTCCTTTGTTTCCCCTTCCCTTCCATCCATTAGTTTTTAAGTTTGCTTTTTCTTCCATGAATTCATTCAGAATTTATTGAGCTCTTGGGAACATGAATAGGTTGATAATTTTTAGCTTTAAATATTTCATAATCAATTACAGAAAAAAATCTAATAATGAAACCAATTTACCTACTTTCAGGACTCCTAATATTCAAATTCTATCATCTTGTATTATTTTTGAAATTGTTTTATTTCACTTTCATTCTTAGATGATTGATATAATTTCCTATTTTACATTGACAACTATTTTTCTTTTTCACAAGATAATATTCTATTTTTTAATTTGTTCTTGTTGATGTCTGTTTTGAATTAAGTTCTCAATTGCTTTGTAGAAATCTATTTCTTTTCGTATGTCATTAAGAGACAAGAGTTAAAAGACTTAAGGCTGGAAGTTTATTTTGGTGGTTGAGCATGTGTGAAGGAGGCCATGGATTTGATCCCAACAATGTAATAAAAGTGCTTCACTCTTGTTTTCTAAGATGTTTTTAATGTATCTGGGCAGGGATGGATTCTCTCTCTTTTCATTATGTTCAAGGAGTTGTACAAAGGAATTGCCATTCAACAAAGCAGTTTATGAATACAATGTGTCTTGATCAATGTCATACCTGTCATCATCCTCTCATCCCTCCCAACTCCTCAATTTTCTTAATTTGTAGGATATGCATTGAGTTCTATGACTGCATTCTTCTCCCTTTCTCCATCTATCCTCATCCCTTTGATCTCACCCCTCTCCCGCTTTTGAGGAGTCATTTCCTGGTGTTTATTTTGTCGAATTGTGAGTTGATTCTTTTCTTAAATTCTTGTTTTTTTATATTTATTTTATTGTAGTTTTTAAGGATTGTTGTAAAGGTGATGTACTGAAGTGTTACAGTTACATGTCAGGTAGTAAGTGCGTTCTTTTTGAACAGTGTCACCCCCTCCCTCATTTTCTCCCAGTTTTCCTCTTCACAACCTCCCTCCCACCAAAATCATATAATTCATTTCCAACATAGTGTTTCGTGAACATGACTGCTGAATTAGTTCACCCTTTGTCTTGCAGTTTCTGTGCTTCCTCTCCACCTCCCCAAACCAGATAAACTTACATGCAAGACAAAGGGCATAGAAATAAAAAACAGTGACAAAGGGAATTTGCCAAATTGGGAAAAAAGAAAAGAAGCACAAGCAGTAAAATGAAAAACAAAAAGCAAAAAACAAAACTCGCTTAATTCTTATTTAAAATGTCTACTACTTACATGTAAGGAGTACATGTAAATACTTTGAGCCTTTCAAATTTCCTGGAATTACCTCTCTAAATATCATTTCTCTTCACCTTTGTCTCTGTATGCAAGTTCTAATAAATATGTAACAGGCCTGCTTCTTTGTTGATTATATCTCTAATATCTCAAGATCATGGTGGCAGGCAAGTATGATACAGGAACTTCTTTACTTCATTGTAGGCAAGAAAGACAGTTACACAGGAAGTGTCCAGAAAGCAATGTGCCTGGAAAGACCCTCTCCCAGTAACAGACTTCTTCCAACTGAGTCTCACTTTCTAAAGTTTCTTTTACCTCCTTGAAAATGTCACCAGTTGAGAACCAAGGGTTCAAGACAAGATGCTATATGGGAGACATTTTTGGATTCAAACCATGACTCCTAATCCATCTTTAACATTTTCAAAACATGAATCTCTGTATTTTATTCTGATTGACATAGTCACTAAGAATATTAGTTTTTTTTCTTTCTTTTTTAAAAAATATTTTCTATTTTTATTGTAAAGATGCTGTACAGAGGGGTTACAGTTACATGAGTAAAGTAATGAGTATATTTCTTGTCGATCATTGTTACCCCTTCTTTGTTTTTCTATTATCCCTTCCCTTTGACACTCCTCCCCTCCTCCCCCAAAGTTGTAAAGTTCATTTCCAACATAGTGTCTTGTGAGTATCATTGTTGTAATGGGTCATCTTTTGTCCTTGTTTCAGTAATTTGTTATTTTTCTCTCCCTTCCCCAAATCAGATAAATGTATATACAAGACACAGGGTACCAGAATCAAAGACAGTAATTTCCAGGGATAAAACAATGGAAAAAGAAAAATGAACTAAAATAAGAATAAAGAACTAGATACAGTACATTTGTGACAACAAGGTCAACAACTAAAAAAAAACAAAACAAAAAAAAAAAACCCTGTTGTTTTCCATGTCTTGAAGTTCATTTCAATTAGCATCATTTTGTATGGTTATATGTCCATAGGTATGAGCTATTATGATCCTCTGCCAGGACTATCCTAGGCAAATACTAATTATTGCAACTGAAGGAGCCTTTGGACTTGGCTTACTTCACTTAAAGTAGTATGGAGGTTCCTCAAAAGACTAAACATAAAACTACCCTATGATCCAGCAATCCCACTTCTGGGCGTTTATCCAAATGATCACAGCAATGCCAGACTAAAGCTACATGCACAACTGTGGAGCACATGGGCAGCAAAGATGGCGCTGAGAGGGAGTTGAGTTTGCAGAGCCAGATTTGCTTTACCTTCAGTGCTTAACCAGCCCGTGGAAGCTTAGGTGCATGATAAGGTGTGACCTTGACAGTGATTGGTTCCTTCTCCCTCCCATGCCATCTCGTCTTTTTTGCTTTAAAAAGTGCTTGCTGTACTTTGGCTGGGGGGAAGGGAGCAGGGAGGATTGAGTGGGGGGAGGGGGTGGGGAAGGATGGGAAGGGATGGGAAGGGGAAACAAAGGAGGAGGCTACAATGCTTGATAAGAAATGTACTCATTATCTTGCCCATGTAATTGTAACCTCTTTGTACAGTATTTTCACAATAAAAAAATAAAATAAAAAATAAAAAAGTGCTTGCTGTGTGTTAATAAATGAGTTTTCCTGCTTGACTTGACTCCCTGCTGCTTCTAATGCTGCTTCTAATTGTTTCCCAGGCTAAGGGAGGCTGGGGCACCGGCAAACAGCCGCACTTACCTTTCCTCAGACCCCATCCATCTTTCCTGGGACAGAGGAAGACCGGAAACACAACTATGTTCATTGTAGCATTATTTACCATAGCTAAGATATGGAACTAACCCCTCACAATAGGTGAATGGATCAAGAAAATATGACACACTCACACACACACACACACACACAATGGAATTTTATGCTTCTAACAGAAAGAATGACATGATCCCTTTCCTAAGAAAAAGAAAATAATTTTTCAAGTGGGAAAGAACTTAATGTAGATTTGTTGAACATTTGCCAGAGCAACAGTAGGGATGACATATAGGTTTAGCTAGTGATTGTCAAAATCTGGGATTTAAATCCTGGCAGTAGAGCTCTGGGATGTATGTAGTAAACCACTAGGCTATTCTACTAAACCTGACTCAATTCTTAATGACTTCCCACATCTCACAGCTGTGTGTTCTTTCTCCTCTGCTTTAAATAAAAAAAGAAAACTAAGGCTGAGGGGTTAAAGCAGCTCAAACTGAAGTATCTCTAGGGGTTGGGTGAGTATAGGTGTTAGGAAACTGGAGGAAAAAGGAAAAAGTCCAGACTTAATCTTCAACAGGATAGGACTGTTCATTGAGGCACAGTGGGCAGCATAACCTTCTCACAGGAATGGAAGTTGTGTGAGGAGGTGGCTTTGGGGTCCGGCTTATATGGGTCTTAACAAGGAAACAAAGGGGTGAAAACAAGGCTATAGTTACTCAGGGGTTAGGGGAGGGTACTTTCAGCTAGGTCCAGAATGGAATGTCCTGCCTAGGGTGACGGGGCCTAGGTTTCAGCCAGGCCTAGGTTGGAATGACCTGCTTGTGGTCAAGCATGTTGGTGCACACCAGGTGTCTTGCTTGGCCTGGGAAAATAAGGCAAGGATAAATCTGACCTGGGGATTTAAGGTGAGAATCAATCTTTCATAACCCATCTTTTTTTCCTAGATATATAAATATTGGGATAGGAAGGGAAGTGGTAAATACTTCAATAAGGATTACTGTTAGAAGACTTCCCCCCGAAACACACACATATTCCCAATTTTCTGAACCTTCATATAGTTCTCTCAGTATCTGTTGGCATCCAAGTCTTCATAGTGATAGGTATCATAGCACTCTTAACCAGTCTGTGAGACTTACATTTAACCACCAGAAAATTGGAAGTAGAGCTTAGGCTTAAGTGGTAGAGCTCTCATCTGGAGCTGAAAAGCTCAGGGACAGCACCCAGGCCCTGAGTTCAAGCCCCACGGGCAACAAAATATAAATGATAATGATAATTCAGCTACTGGGACAGAAAGACAAAACAGTGGCAGGAACATTGGGTGTAGCAAAATCCACACATCATGTCAAGGACCATTCAGGTATATCAGCTAGCTATTAATAGATAACAAACAACCCTGAAACTCTGTAGCTTAAAACAAGAAGCATTTATGCCAGGCATTTGTGGCTCACACCTGTCATCCTAGCTACTCAGGAGGCTGAGATCTAAGGATCATGGATTGAAACCAGCCTGGACAGGAAAGTTTGTGGTGAGACTCTAATCTCCAATTTACCAGCCAAAAGCAGAAGTGGAACTGTGGCTCAAGTGGTAGAGCTCCAGCCTTGAGCAAAAAACTCAGAGACAACATTTAGGCCCTCAGGTTAAGCCCCAGTACCAATAACTAAATCCATAAACTATTATTAGGAGTCTGTGGATCTGGTAGATGGTTCTAATGTTAATTGGATTTATTCAAGCACTGGTAGTCAACAGATAGATTAGCTTCTAGTTGGCTTTGCTGGCTTGGCTCGGCTCCTTAATATGTCTTGGGCCTTGACTTGGACAATGTTTACTCCATGTCTTGTTTGCCATGGCCTCTCACTCCCCAGCAGGATAGTTCAGATTTATTCATATGATATCTTAGGAGGGTCCCAGAAAAGAGAAAGTGTAACAAGTCCTCATGGGTTCAAACCCAGAGCTGGCACATAGTCATTTCTGTCAGCTTCTATTGACCAAGGAAGGTCAGAAGAGATCAAGAGGGGAAAAACAAATACCAACAAACAGGAAAAATTGTAGCTACTTTACAAAATGTGTAGACATTGGGAGGGGTAAAGAATTGAGGCCGTTTGGACTTTAATCACTATACCTAATCTTCCAGGTTTTCACAAGACAGAAACCCAGATCTCTATTTGGAATCTTTAGAGTTGTAAATATCAGCTAGTTCACAAGCTTTTTAAATGAATAAATGCCTATCTTTTGTTTTTATTATAATGCCGCACTAAAATGAGAAAGCATAAAAGAATAATCATAGTCTTTAATCCTACCTCCCAGAAAAAAATTTTCATTTTTCATTTTTAAATTAATTGTACAAAGGGATTTCAATGGAATATTTCCATATACTCATATATTTTACGTTGATTAAATTCATCTCTCTACATCTTGTCCTCCTTCTCCCCTTTTGGGGCGTGCTGGGGATTGAATTTAGAGCCTCACAAAAAATTTGCTAGGCATAGATACTCTGTCACTTGAGTCACACCTTCATCCCCTTTTTGCATTGGTTATTTTCAAAGTAGGTTCTTGCTTTTTGCTAGGGCCAGCCTTGGTTGCAAAACTTCTCTTTCCCTGTGTGGCTGAGACTACAGGGCATGCACCCAGCCATTAGCGCTGCTATAAACATGGAAGTCATCTGTCTCCTTGTCATACTGACTTACATTCCTCAGATATATGTCGTAGACTGATATAGTGAGATCATATTATTTTATCATACATTATTGTTATATATGTTAATTATAGATGCAATTTTTAGTTTTTTGAGGCACTTCCATATTGATTTCCATAGTAGCTACACCAATTTATTCTTCTACCAATGGTTTCTTCTTAATGATGACCATGTTGATTGGGTGAGAGGATCTCAGTGTTATTTTGATTTGCATTTCTTTTATGACTAAGTATATTGAATATTTTTTCATGTCTATGTCTGTTTCAAGTGTTTTCTCCATGATTTTGTGTACTGCTTTCTAACTTTGAGATCTTATACAAAGATTTTTTTATTTATTTTTCGATCATGGGGCTTGAACTCAGGGCCTGGCCACACTGTCCCTGAGCTTTGCTGCTCAAGGCTAGTGTTCTACTATTTTGAGCCCCAGTACCACTTCTAGTGTTCTGGTGGCTAATTGGAGATTATAGTTTCACAGACTTTCTTACTCAGGCTGCCTTCAAATCTTGAGGCTTAGATCTCAGCCTCCTGAGTAGCTAAGATTACATGGGTGAGCCACCAACATCGGCCTTATACTAAGATTTTTGATCTATTCTATACAGGATAATCTTTATACAAGGAGATCTTTATATAAGGAGAGTTAAGGATATAGTTTGCAAGTATTTCATTTGGGGGTTTTTGTGTATATATTTACTAAGAAAATTGGTCTTTCTTTTGTTGTTGTGTCCTTACCCAGTTTTGATATCAGGCTAAGATGAACCTTAGAAAATGAGCATAGTAGCATTATTTCTCTTTCTTGTTTTATGCCTTAGTTTGAGATGCATTAAAATTAGCTTTTTCTTAAAAGTATGGTGAGATTTGGTAGTCAGTCCATCTGGCCCTGAGTGTGCCTTTGGTGGAAGACTATTACTACTCAACCTCATTTGTAATTATCAATCTGTTTAAATGGTTAATGTCTTCTTGGGTCATATGCATCTAGAAATTTGTTTCTTCTGAAATTTCCAGTTCATTACAATATAACTTTTTAAATTTAATTTGTAATTGTTATTATAAAGGTAATGTACACAGGGGTTACAGTTACATAAATCAGGTACTAAGTGCATTTCTTTTGGGACACTGTCATCTCTTCCCTCACTCTCGTGGTTTTTCCCTTCCATCCCCACCCAAAACTTGTATAGTTTTTTGTTTTTGTTTTTGGTTTTTGATTTTTTTTTTGGCTGCTCCTGGGGCTTGAACATTACCCATGAGCTTCTTTTGATCAAGGTATAGTACTCTACCACTTAAGCCACAGCGTCACTTCTGGCTTTTCTGGGTAGTTTGTTGGAGAAAAGAGACTCATGGACTTTTCCGCCCAGGATTGCTTTGAACTGTGATCCTCAGATCTTAGTCTCCTGAATAGCTAGCATTACCGGCCTCAGCCATTAGAGCCATGCTTAGTTCATTATTTTTTTTACTGTAATTAAATTATTGGGATTTTAATGAAAATTACAACATTGTTTTTTGACTATAATATCTGCCACTTAGTTCTTTTTCAAAACTGCTTGTTCTTATTTCATGTTCTGCTACTATTATTGCAAGCTCCAAAAACATAAAACCTTTTTAACAATCATTACTATGAGCAGTTTCTAATATTGATTAGGTTATTTACTTTTGTAGCCATTTCCAATTCTTTTCTCTGTTTTGGAAGATGATTTACAATATTGTACATTACTACATGTTTCTGTAAGTTAGACAAGTCTATATCAGGAACAATAATATTTGTTGCCAAAGTAACTTAGGGCTGTAGATTCTTATTAATTATGTAAATTTCTGAGCTACTTTAGTAGGTTAAATGTTCTTAATAATTAGGCCATTATATTTATTCACTGTCAATAACTATATTTTAAGGAAGAGTTAACATAATTCAAGCAAGGATGTAGATACCTTCTTGAAGTTCTGATTTACAATTTATTAACTGCATTTTAATGTTCTTAAAGTATTGAAAGAAAATATATAATTATATAAATCCTTTATGCATCACCTCATTTTTCTAAGACGTTATGAAATTGATTTTGATATAATTTACTAGTTATATAGAGTTATTGAACTGCTATAAGCAACTGGAATTATTCAGGTGATAGAGATATAACACTACTTTACTTATACAAAAGAGAAGGAAAAGCTTTAATTATCCAAAAAAAAATAGAAAGACCTGGGTAAGATGGCACACACCTTTGGTTCCAGCACTCCAAAGGGTGACTCAAGAAGATTCATAGTTTGAAACAAGCCTGAGGTACATAAAAAATACCTTTTAAATATTTATGTATTTAACATAAAAGGAATAAAAACATGCTCAGATACATCTATCTGAGTATAAGCCTAAAAGAGTTACAGTGAGCTAGTACAATATTGTAGGCTTAAATCTACAATAATTTTGAAGGGTTTGGAAATATTGAAGAAATATTGTCATTGAAATTAAGATTGTTGCAGCTTTGCTCTCATGTTTCTATAGAACGTTCCTTTAATTTTATATTCTATCTAACTTGGATAAAATGGTGATCATTTAGAAGCATATTATATATTATTACACTAAGCTTCTCAGAGTCAAATAATGAGGTAATTGTATTCAAGTGCACTGATAGTTGTAACACATATCTGTTCTCTCTACCACAATTTTAGATAGGATTAAAGTGTCCTACAACAAAAAAGTCACACAGAAACTAATTGGAAAGACTATAAAGTAAACCAAATCCAGCATTTTTTACTGTTAGAAGTAGTCACATCTCCCCACATTGAAGAAAAATTAAAGATCTTGAAGGGGTCCTGACACCAGATGCCTTCAAGTTCTAAAATCTGAGTTTGGACCAGTGTGAGTGAGGGAATGTAAGAGGTTTCTTATCACAGAAGAAAACTTTGTGTATCATCGAGTTTTTAAAGTATATAACTCTGGATATTTTTGGATGCTAAAACAATTTTCAAGATCAAAGATTGGCACTGGTGACTTATGTCTATAGTGCTAGCTACTCAGGAACTGAGATCTGGTGTAATGTTCAGTTGTGAAGCAAGCAAGGGCAAGAATGCCCATGAGATCCTTTTTCTTTTTTTTAATTGTGAAAATGCTGTACAGAGGGGTTACAATTACATGGGCAAGATAATGAGTACATTTCTTATCAAGCATTGTTGCTTCCTCCTTTGTTTCCGCTTCCGGTCCCTTCCCATCGATCCCCCCTACCCAATCCTTCCCCAACCTCCCTCTCCTCCCCCCCCCATATCTAAGTTGTAAAGTTCGTTTTCGATATAATGACTTGTACATCTCATTGTTGCAATGGCTCCACCTGTATCCCTATTTAAACGATTTGTTTTTTCCCTTCCCGTCCACAAATTATACCAACATCAAATACAGTGAAAGTAGGGGTTATACTGTGGGGGAGGGACATACAGAGCAACAAAGAAATCATCTTATAAATATGTTAGAAACAATCTCCTGAAAGAAAAAACATTTGAATACTTATCTTGGGATTCATTTCCCTTACATCAACTTATCTGACCTTTTCTGCTTGACTCAGACACATACTAGTTATTGCAAATAAGGGAAACCATGGGACCTATGTTGCTTTGGGCCTGGCTTACTTCACTTAATATAATATTTTCCAAGTCTTTCCATTTTTGAACAAAGGGGGCAATGTCATTCTTTCTGATGGAGGCATAGAATTCCATTGTGTATATATACCACATTTTCTTGATCCATTCATCTACTGAGGGACATCTGGGTTGGTTCCATATCTTACTATGGTAAATAATGCTGCACTAAATATACTTGTGCTGGTAGCTTTAGTGTGGTCTTGTTTGTGATCATTTGGGTAAATGCCCAAAAGTGGGATTGCTGGGTCATAAGGGAGCTCTATGTGGAGTATTTTGATGAACCTCCATACTGCTTTCCAAAGTGATTGAACAAGTTTACACTCCCACCAACAATGTAGTAAGGTTCCTTTCTGTCCACATCCCTTCCAGCATCTGTTGTTATTAGAGTTCTTGATTTTAGCCATTCTAATTGGGGTGAGGTGGTATCTCAATGTTGTTTTGATTTGCATTTCTTTCATGCTAGAGAAGTTGAACATGAATCTATTGGCCTTTCCTCTTCAGAGAAGTTTCTCTTTAAGTCTTTAGCCCACTTATTTATTGGGCAGTTGTTTCGTTGAAGCTTTGTTGTTGAGGGATTTAATTTGCCCATGAGATTCTTATCTCCAAGTAACTAAGAAAAAGTGAAGGCGTACTTCAACTGGTAGAACACTATCCATGAGTATGGACAGCCCTTAGGCCATGAGTTCAAGCCCCAGTATTGACCAAAAGTAAAACCAAAAGAGAACCAATATTCAAGTTGAATCACATGGAAATGTCTTCCTTAAATCTGGGGAAGAAATAATCATTTTGTGCCAGAAAAAATAACTGATATATATACACATATTCAAAAGCAGATAACTGATAACTTAATATTTCATGTGCAATATATATACTTATAATTTAAAAGTGACTGTGTCATTTTGTACAATGAAGGTGGATAGTAATCAATTCTCCTTAATTTTGCAAATTAAAAAGTTAGAAAATTTTCAAATGGCCTTTCAACAAATATTTTTCAAAAATAAATTAATGAATAAATAAATGCTGGGAAATATTGGACACTAACAACTAGAAATAAAAGGCAAACTTTTCTCAAAAGGATCCTAAAATAGAATGGAGGCTATAGAGAGGTATGAGATTATTCAACAGAGACTTAAGGCACATAGAAATTTTCTGCATAAGTAGACAAAGAAGCAGATCAAGAAGACACTTAAATTTGTGTATTATCTTTAAATGAATTTAAGCTGTGGAGTGGCAATAACTGGTGGCTATAGCTGCTAAATGGAGATATTCAAACAAGAAAGAACAAAGCTAAAAGTGGAAACAACATGGTTTGCAATAATCTTAGCCAGAAATAACCAAGGCATTAGAAATAGCACCTATGTTAGTTCACATGAAGAATGGAGGGATAGGAAAGATTTTTCCCATATCTGAATTATAAGTGATATAATTCAAACACAAGAAGTAATAATAAACATAATTTATGGCTGGGGGCCGGTGGCTCACACCTGTAATTCTAGCTACTGAGGAGGCTGAGATCTGAGGATCGCGGTTCAAAGCCAGCCTAGGCAGGAAAGTCTGTGAGACTCATCTCCAATAAACCACTAGAAAACAGGGAGTGGTGTTGTGGCTCAAGCAGTAGAGCGCTTGCCTGGAGCTGAAGAGCACAGGGACAGTGCCCAAGCCCAGCGTTCAAACCCCACAACCGATAATAATAATAATAATAATTTGTGATACAGGCACTATATCAAACGGACTTTTGGTAGATAGTGACTTAAACCAGACAGAAGCTCATTCCACATATTACTACAATTTACGTGTCTATGGCTGCTTGACTTCTTTATTGGGTCTAGGACAATTTCTTTGCTCTTTTCTTTCTGCTTCTATGACTTCAGTTCCCAGATCTATGCTTCCATCTAGCAGCACTTAGTATAGCAACAAATCAGGCTCTAGTAACTGCACTTCAGAGAGCGAGAGGAACAAAAAAATAATGTAGGACGTCTTGTCTTTGCTATTGATACACACTTTAAGAAAGTTCCATAAATTTCTTCTTCCCTCTCATTGGTTAATATTTAACTGGAAACCCAAACTTGCTTGTCAGAATGTATGGTGCCTAAAAATACTTTGTATACATTACTATTGAGCAATGAAGAATCACTAACTATCTTCTGTTACTGCAAATAAGTTCAGCTCCAAATGTTATGGGAGTCCTTTACAAGAATTTCTGCAAAGGTGATGGGTCAAACAGAACCAGAAGTTGGAAAAGACATTTGAGATAAAGATGTTATCTGTGGCAACAGGAAGGACATGAACTAAAACAGAAAAAAAAAAAGTGTATGGAGTACAGGAAGCCAGATATTTATCTACTGACTAACATACATTTTCTATTAATTTCTAAATATTTCTTTTCTGTTGGTTTTCTTAGCTGAGATTTCCTTTTTAAAAATCTTATTTCTCTTGTTAAAAGTGATTGTTCTGGAAATATCAGTGCTTGACTTTCTAATCTTCTTCAATTATATTCACTCTGGTAGTGAGTATGCTCAAGTAGATTAACTACCGGAAATACTCTGATGATTCTCCAATTTAATATCCCTTTGTTATGATCCTCTCTTCAGAGGATATATAGCATCTGCCTAGTCAAATCCTTCATTGACATCAAAAATTTAATATTCCTTTTGTTTTTTATGCTTTGTTAAAAAAAAATCTTCATTTCTGTCTCAGCACATTATTTCCCTGAACTATTTGTAGACCCAGTACAATTCCTCACTTTTCTTTGTGCTGTAGTTAATTGTAATAGTTTCTTTGCTACTGATTTTTCTGTCACTCCAAAAAGTTGAATTTCCTAAGGGAAAGAAATATGCTTTATTTCTCTTTCAACTTTCCAGTGTTAGGGATATATAGATATAGATACACACGCATATATATAATAAAAATAAAATTACACCAACTTGGAAGCTAAAAGGTGAGATAGTAACAGTAACACTGGATCCTCTTTTCTTTTTTTTTCTT
This sequence comes from Dipodomys spectabilis, assembly GCF_019054845.1. Lineage (NCBI taxonomy): Eukaryota > Metazoa > Chordata > Mammalia > Rodentia > Heteromyidae > Dipodomys > Dipodomys spectabilis. Next base: position 18,013,521 of record NW_024870709.1, read on the forward strand.
TGTTTTGGGAGGAAGGGGGTGTCAGTCATGGGGCTTGAACTCTGGGCCTGAGCGCTGTCCCTCAGCTCGTCAGTTCAAGCCTAGTGCTCTACCATTTGAGCTACAGCACCACTTCCAGTTTTCTGGTGGTTTATTGGAGCTAAGAGTTTCACAGACTTTCCTTTCCAGGCTGGCTTTGAACTGCGATCTCAGGTCTTAGCCTCCTGAGTACCTAAGATTACAGGTGAGCCACCAATGCCCAGCTGGATCCTCTTTTCATTTGATATCATAAGATTCAAGTCATAGAAATGACATAAAACTTCCTTTTCATCAGCTAGAATTTTACTTGAACATTGATAATATTCCATGATCTTTGACAGTGGCATTCTCCGTGCTAAAGGAATTTGGTACATTTAAGATAAAAGACTTTGGCATTGCTGACAAAAGCAAGCGATTCCTACTACATGTCAAGGGTTTCATATTTGCAGTATTGTATTTTACATCAATATAAAATGCCTGTTTAATATTCCACATGCTGTGTAGAAGTGATTGAGTAAGAGCCTAGGAAAAGTCCAAATATAGGAATTCATCTTTTATTTAAGGATTTTCTATCTAAATAAGAAAACAAAGCACTCAAACATGGAATATGTTAAGCTTTTCCAAAGACAATTAAGGTACCTTGTATTTAAGTGAGGTAACAATTTGATGAGAACAGTAATTTTGTGGTTAGGAAAGAATGCACAGTGAGTATGAAACAGAAGCTGAATGAAAAGTGTTCTATGTAAAGAATTAATTAACAGATATTACAACAGGGATCATCAGTTTGGAAGGAGAGAGCAATAAAAAATGATGAGAGACTAAATTAATTCAAAAGAAGAAATCTTCCATATCTGTCCTAATACAAAAATAATAAGAATATTTACCTTTAAATTCTAATAGTTTCATAATTAGGCCAATCACTATCTTTTTTCATTCAATACAGTAAGTCATTCTAATTCATGCCTTGTAAGCGTTTAGCAAAAATCATATATTATACTTTTACAAGTTTCCTTGAACATATTCCAGCATATGTGAATTATTATCCTGCTGCATCATTTATAATTGAAATGAGGACATAGAAACATTATTCTTTACTTCCTGATTACATAACATCAGAGAAAAATGATGACACATCTGAAGTATAGTGAGACATATAAAAAATAGTTAATTATGCAAAGGGGTCAATGCAAAAGAACAAGTACTCCTTAAATGGCAAAACGGAAGATAGTGTCAGCCAAATTTCATTATTGGTTAATTCCACATGACTCTATGGCAAAATTGGACACTCATGTGGAACGTCTATTAACATTAGCAGGTGTTATGCATAACTAGCTTAGGGCAGACTCTAGTCCACTGAGTACAAGTATAACTCCTAAATTGATAAGCCCAGGTGTAACTCTTTGCCATATTAAAAGGGATTTATCAAAATTAATTAGAAATTTCATAAAAAGGCTCCAGAGTCCAAAAGATTGTTTCCTTTCCCCCTAGTTCAATCCAAGCCACAAGTACATATAATATTTTTTATAAGAACTCATAACTGATTTCTAAGCAATAATACATTTCTATTCCTATTTGGCCATGAAGTTCTCCAGGGCTAATCTCTGTTGGAATTTATTCAATCTTATGGAAATGTTGAGCATTTCATTATTTCTGTAATTCTGTGAATTACTGTCTGACTCAACCAGCCAGAATTTTACTTCTTAAAAAATACTTACTATAGTATAAACGTAGCACGCCTGGAGTTGAGTAGCTTTGACAATAAATTACATCTTATGTAACTTAAAATGGCAATAATCAATTCTATTAAATATATATGTAAATATGTTATATATACTATAACAATATAATAATTATATATTTATATATAATTAAATCTCTTATATAATTTTTTTATTTTATTTCACAGCTTTTACGAATAATAATCGATACAGGTGGAACCATTGCAACAATGAGATGTACAAGTCGTTATGTTGAAAACGAACGTTACAACTTTGGTGGCGGAGGGGGGGCAGGGAGGAGGATTGAGTGGGGAGGTGGGGGGAGGATGGGAAGGGATGGGAAGGAGAAACAAAGGAGAAGGCTACAATGCTTGATAAGAAATGTACTCATTATCTTGCCCATGTAATTGTAATTAAAAAAAAAAGAAGAATCCAAGACAAAAATAACAGATGTGATATGTAGGAAAAGGTACCTAACAGACTATTTGTTGTGTAGTTTAATTAAATTCACTCCTTACATAACTTAACATTTTCCAACTGTGTCTTTTTGTCCTTCTGCTGAATAAATACATACACTGGATAATAACTAGATGTAAAACACTTTTGATATGATCTTAGAATGAAATGATAAAACATATTTCTATATTTTCTAGAACTTCAAAATAGTTGGAGACACAAAATGGATATGTAAATATATATTTGGCATGGATTATTGTGAGTGTACTATGAAAGAAAAAATTATAAAAATAACTCTTCCATAGTTGAAGAAATTATGTGTATGTAAACATGTACAATCATGACTTCATTTTTCCTGGTATAATTAATTTCATTAATATAAAAACAGCCTTTACTATATGTTATTTCATAAATTTTATTTATTATTACATGATTTGTTTAGATTAGAATAATTTAAGGACAGATTTTTTTAAGTTTGAACCTAAAATAGTAGATTAAATAGCTCCTTTACATATATTAGATATTTTTCCTAATGTCTACAAATTTAGGTTTCAGAAAATAATTGTAACCTATTTTTATTCAGCCATCTTCACTTAAAGTAATATCATTAGAGCTATTTTGTTTTAGGGCTTATTTTTCAGCTGGGAAATTGATCTACTCTCTTAATGATAAAACAACTACGATTGTTTTGCATTTTTAAAAAGTGCATACAAATCTTTTAATCTCTGCCTAGACCCACCAGAACAATTGCCTTCTAATACAATTATATTCAAAATGTAAGAGAGATAATAAGTGTCTTGGAATTTAACTTGATAAATATTCATTTGCCTTATAGCAAAAAAAAGATGAACATTCTCATATAATTAGCTGAATATTTTAAAACCCTGCTTTTATTGCGTTTTTTTAGGTATATTTTATTTATGCAAATCTACTCATTTATAAGGTAAGAGAGGTAAGGAAGCTGAAAAAGATGAGGAATCAGAAATATTCATACCAACCATGCCTTCTTTGGGGGAAATAGATTTCCTAATTATAAGAGAGAAATCATTTCTCCCTACCAACTCAGGTTCTTTGTTTTATTGAACCTAAGCTCATTATAGCCCTTAATTATAAACCCACACTAACCTCTGCTACTTGCAATGGAAAAAATCCTTGCCTTTTTTTATTTTTTTTTAGAAATCTACATCAGGGAACAATTCTGAGGGAAAAGTAACCATAAGTGATATCACAGGACAAAAAGCTTCACCATAACTTTAAAGGCCCTAAAATTTGGGCCAGCAAGCCAACACTTAAGGATAGGCCATGCCATGTTCAAACCTCACCAAGCCCAGGAGCATTCAAAACCAAAAACATTCTCCTCTCCAGTGGCTTGAAGACTTGACATATAGTCATTCAAACTTTTCATTGTTAACATGTCAACTTGCAAGTGTGCATACTACCAGGAGTGACATCTCACAAGCCCCTGGGATTTTTGTATACCTTTTGCAGGTGGATGTGGCAAGACATTAGAGAGTGGGGCCTAAGAACCCACCACAGATATAACAGAATTGAGGATAAATCCAGTAAATATCCGCAAAGACTATTATTCTGAAGTATTCTATGAGACTATTGCTTTTTGAAAGGGCTCTAAGGTAATTGATTTTACAGAAATGGCATAAAAAATTTCTGATCAAATTAGAAATAACAGGTTTGATGGGGGAGAAAATTGTTTTCCTTTTTATTTCTGTGAAATCTAACTTCCTCAACTTCTTGAAGTAATTCCCTCATTCCTCTGTTCTCACATTTTATTTTGTTTTTACTACAAAGTTCTGATTTATAACACTTTCAGCATCACCAAAACCTGATCAGAGTTTTAGTATGATAAATCAAAATATGTACTACGCAGGAGTATTATGGTTGTATTTATGCCTTAATAATATTTAGGACGGAATTGTTTTTTATTATTTAGGAAATGCATTTAGGAAAGAATTGAATTAGTTATTAATTAAAGGAACAAGAATGATTCTTGCTGTATAACTGGTGTTACTTCTAAAATGACAAGTTAAAGAATGTATATCATAAACATGGTTTGTGATTTTATTTCCAGGCCCTAGTATTTCACTGTGAAAAGCTGGAACATCCTCCAGCCAGAGGTGATAGAAAACTAGTCCCAGGAAGAACATTGCTCTCACTACCACAAAGTATCTGACTTTAACTTTAACTGTCCAGGCTTCAGAGATGGTTGGCTTGTACTTTTAATGAGAAAGTCCTTAAGAGACTTGTCGGTAGTGCAGAGAAGTCCAGATCGTACTGTTAGTATTTTTATTCCTGTAGCTTTGTGAACATTTATCCATTTTTCCAGAAAATGATATGGGCATTCCCTATGTTACAACTTAATAAAAGTCCCTACTTTTTTTTTCCTGGATCTACTGACACTCTATCTCCTGCCATATCCTCAGCACCTGAGGTTTTCCTTGTTCCCTTTTTATTTTATTTTATTTTTTTTAATCAGACTGAAGCCACTGTGCTTTGGTCAGTCCCCAAACCTTAATGAGCCTATGGGGAAGTTGCAATACTGCTTGGTATACAGATAAATGGACGCATTTTCAGACCTGGAGTTCCAGTCAGAGTAAATGCTGAAAATGAATAAAAGTAGACTGAAAATTGGCAATCATCAAGGTAGGGGGAAATATACTTGAAGGGTGAGATTTCATTTCTACTGCTCCTTGGCTATGCTTCATTTTTCCTTGACACTTTTTGAACAGTCTGCACTGACATCTGGTTGAGGCAGTGAAACAAAGCTAATCAGGTAAATTGCAGAAATCCCACATGGCTTTTCATTGCTTTGGAAGAAGCGCAGCCGGAGTCAGGTGGACCTTGTGAGAATGCTGTTGTTGTTCAAGTATTATCATGGCTTTATTTTAAAAGTTGTAGTTTTCAAATGGGAGGCGCAAAACAAAGGCTGAATGCCATTCAGACTACAACAAAGGTGAAGGTTTTGCTTATTTTAAGATTTAAACCTAGGTTAAGTACTCAAATTCTTGACACAAGCTGTTAAATTATTTGCTTCTGTACTTTTTTTTTTAGTACTCATTTTGGAGAAATTTGACAAACAGCAGCACAGAGGATGAAAATGATACCAAATGCCACTACCCAGTGAGAGTTTCTCTTCCCAGTTATTTCTGTCCTTTTCAAATTACCACAAAATATAATTTTTCAACTTGTTTTCCTTCTTCATTTAAAGAATATAATTGAAACGTATATAGGATCTCCTATATTTTGCAGGCCATTTAAAATATTTGCTGAAGTGTAGGGATTTGGGAATCTATTAAATGGGATGCTAATTGTAATAATACCAGGAGGATTTCTTAATAAGGTATTTCCCTAGAAGAGAGTCTCTTGGCACTGATAACAATTCTCTATTGCTCTGCATTTTCATGAGCTATTTTATTCTAAGATAAAATACTCATCTACCTTTTCCTTCTTTATCATAAGGCCACACAAGACTATATTCAATAATTCTTGTTAGTACATTAATACCAATCTGAAATACCCTTCAAACCAACTCCCCTGGCATCCACCAGCTATTTATTTTTCTTGTTTCTGCTTTCCTCCCTAAAAACAGTGATCATTTCCCTTTCTGAAAATGTGGAGTTGATATAATCTGCAAAGCTTACAGGCAAGATGCATTAACATGGGTCATAGAACTTTGGTTTATTTTAGACCAGCTCTAAGCAAAGTAAGCCAGATTCAAAAGAAAAAGAAAAAAAAAAGTCAAATTTTCTCTCATATATGGATTGTCACCTAAAACATTAACATGTATTTAAACACATACAGGATTCGATACACACAGTGTGTATGTGTGTGTGTATATATATATACTGTATATATGTATACTGTATATATGTATATGGTATACCGTATATATAAATATACATACATACTGTATACATACTACATATATATACTGTATATATACCGTATATATACGGTATACCGTATACATACATATTGTATACGTATATACAGTATATATATGTATATATACAATAAAATATATACAATAAAATTATAGGACCGTTTGAGAGGATTGGAGGGAAAGGAAAAGAATATTAAAAGGGTCAACAATATAAATATTGTCCATTTGTGAATAAAGATGGCAAAATGAAACTCACTGAAAGGGGCTGAATAATAGGGACAGAGGAATAGGGAAAGTGATACTAAGCAACTTGTTAATCTGACTAAAGCACAGTATATATGCATCTGAGTGAATTTCACATATTAGGTATGTGAAAATAGCTTAATGAGGGGTGTTGAGCTGGCTTAAGGAGAAAAGAAGAGAGATGAGAGAAAGTGACCAAGGGAGTAACTTTGATCGTAATACTTTATGGAACAATAAAGCCTGTTGAAGAAGTGGCTCAAAGTGGTAGAGCAATAGTCTTGAGCAAAAGAGCTCAGGGACAGTGGGAAGGCCCTGAGTTTAATCCCCATGACCAACAAAAAATAAAATAAAAAGGTTTCTCTTAGGTCATAGACTTTCATTTGTTTTTCAGTGTTTGGTCAAAGATCTAAGGCAGTTACCTGGCCATGGCCTGCTTTCTCACAGAGTGCAGGATGATGTAGATATCTCATGGCAAGGTACCAGGAATAGATGATTCGTAGTCAAGTTGGCTATAAGCAGACTAATTCTTGAATAAACAATTCATTCACCTATTCCTCTTTTAATCACATTAATAAGCATGTAATTCTCTAATCCTAGATACTCAGGAGGCTGAGATCTAAAGTTTAGGGTTTGAAGCCAGGTCCATCAGGAAAGTCCAAGAGATTCTTATCTCCAATTGATCATTAAAAAGCCAGAAATAAATCTGTGGCTAAAGTGGTAAAATGATAATCCTGAGCACAAAACGCAGGGACATTGCCCAAGCTTTGAGTTCAAGCTACACAATTGAAAAAAAAAATAAACACAAAGCCTGTTGAGACTGGTATGAACACAGCAAACAAAACCTCTTATATAACTAATTGATGCTAATAAAACTATGAGAGAAAATTGTTCTGCAAAAGGAAAAGAAAAGGAATGAAGGAAGGAGGGATGGGGGGAGGGAGAGAAGAAGGGAAGGAAGGGAGGGTAGGAGAAGGGAGGGAGGGGCATGAAGGAAGCTAGGAAGGCAGACTAGTACAATCTAAATACATTCTCCAATAATGGTAATGAATTTGGACCTCACACTTCCAGGAAGATTTGACAATTAGATCTCTCTCTGCCTGGAACATATTTCTTGAAGAGTCACAGAGACCTTCACCTTATATTTATCATCAAATAAAAGTTTGTCTTCAAGTCCTTCCTTCTAGTACCTCCCTAAAATTGGACCCCTTCTGCTGTACCATGTCTTATCTGCTGATCTCGTATGCGTTTCGAAATCACAGTACTCTACTTTCTAATGAAGTAAGGAGGCCAGGTCTGGCCGGCGCCATATTGGCCACTTGGTGAATTATAGGTATAGCATCTTGTCTTCATGCTGGATGGAACCGTTCCCTCCCCCCTACAGTCCCTGCCCCCTATCATCTGCCTCCCAGGTGATGGGCATGTTCGAACTCCTTGAGGCAGGGGTAGGCACCTGGCAGATAGGTTACTGAATCTGTCAGTCTAAAGCCTGGGACTGGGAATTTCCTGAGGATCTCCCCCTGTGCCGACCTATTTAGGCCAGGACCAGCCTAGCTAGCAGGACTCTGTGCCACGTGTGTCTCCGTGATCGTGTCCTGTGTCCTGTCTCCAGTCATCATGGAGTCCCAATTCAGCTCTCCATTGGAGCTGAATTGGCTTGTGGGTATTGCTTTTGTTATTTCTTTCCTCTTTAGCATGTTTCCTAGCTGTGTTATGTGTATTTGCATGCTGCGGGCCTTTTAACAACTGGCGGCCTGCAGCCTATCAACTGTAAAATAAAGACTCCAATATTCTGTATTTTAAGATGTGGCTTCTGGAATGATTTACCTTACAACACTAATACATTAGGTTTTATTATATTTTTCCAGGGAAATCTTCATGGCTGAACTTTTATTTGTTTTGTTCACTGTTATACATTCAAAATATAGAAAAGTATCTCAGAAATATAATACTCAATATATAATTTTCAAGTGGCTCTAAATAAGTGTATTGGATACTATACTTTATTCAGAAGAAATCTGAATGTCTGTCTGCAGTTCATTTCATAACAGTACATACCACAGAAGTGCTTGACATAAAATTTTCCTTTTATTTCTTCAGTTAAATTGGGATCAATTTAAGAATCATCAATGATTCTAAATCATCAATGCCATAGTCATACACTCATAAACAATATACAGTTTATTAATGTTTTTCCATATTTGTATTGCCTTAGAGACCTCAAACATATACATGGGCTCAATAACCCAGAGTATGAGATAATTATATAATTTTAATATGAATTTTCTTCTAGTCGTCCAATTAAACCATTGTGGTATCCTCCTTCTTATTAGTAACTCATCAGATAAAATGAACTACAAACTCCTTTCTACAGCTGAAATGTTGACTAGCAGCCTAGTAAATTAATCTCATTATTAGGCAAATCCTAGAAATGAAAATGACCAACACTGATCACAGAATAAAAACCATCCTTCATGAGTACTATGGTTTGATATTCATTGTGTTAAATGCTTCACATCTATCCATTTTTCCTAACCCAATCGCAATGCATCTGATTGTGCTTTGATCTTTCAGATTCCACAACTGAGAATCTTGGGCTTTTCAAAGATTAAGTATATTCCTGTGTATTACCAGAATGTATAAGGGAGAGATTGATTATTTGAGCCCTTGTTCCATCCCTTGAGTTCATACTTGCTCACTAGGAGCTATATGAAGTGATTAATATGCATTAATTCATTTCATGCACCCATTCTCCTACTATGTAGTTTTGTGACAGATGGAAGTGAAAACTTGGAGACATTCATTAATTTGCAAAACTTACAGGATAAGTCTGCTTTAGGTCTTCATTCTTTCCCAGTACACTGACTCTAAAAGGAAGAAAAGTTGTCTGACACATTGACAACTTTTTGAGTTGGCTCAGCATCAAGAGAAAAAAGATTTCCTTAATTATGTTTTGTAAAGCTCTCTAGGTTCACCTCATTGAAGTCCTCCTACCCTGTGAGGTGTGATGTGACATTGATGCTATCAAAATGTCAGCATGAAACAAAATTCCAGCCTTTCACAATTGCTGTAAAATATCCTTAACTGTGAGGACACTGTGCTAGGAGCAGGGATATTGCTTCCACTCCACAAGAGATATGTCTAGAAGCTATTGTTTCATTCCTAACTTACAGAGGAAAAAAAAAAAAAAGAGAAAGAAATGCATTATTTTTTTCTGACCCAGATGCAATCTTACTATTCATCATAGTAGATTTGTATTGACTTTTTCAAGTGAAAATTGCCCACATTGGGATACATTATTTTTAGAAGCATGTATTATGTATGTGAAACTGACCTCAGGTAGATGTTCAAAGCCTTTGTGAATCAGTAATATCCCATGAAGTTAATGCATCTCTGGGAAGAAGTAAATAATTCATGCTTCGTTTTAATAGTTTTCATTTTAGCATGAATATTCATAATATATATTATGAGGGAAAAGAATCAGAATTGCCTAGACCTCTGGGAACAGTAGATGTAGTTATAATTAGAAAGAAGAATGAAAGCATTAATCTCTTATTTAAAATGATTATATAGATTCAAATTTGAATGTAATCATCAATTCTGTCAATCAGAGTATCTGTCTCTGTCAATGGCTACTGTTCTGTTTCTTTTTAACATCATCAGATTTAATTTCCAACAAAATGGAAAATACTCAATGTTATTTTTAAATGATTTTATCAGTCTACTTAGAAGAATTTTCAGAGAAAAAATTATAGGAATACCACTTGAGATTAAACTTTAGTAAGTGAAATAATTAAGACAATTACATGTTTATGCATCATTTGATAGAGATGTACATTGTAAGAGCCCTCACAAGTACAGACTTCAGAATTCATTGGACATTGCTCCCATATGAATTCATTGAGTGAAGTGTTGATCTTGATGTGATTTATCAAAGATTATGATACTAACTATAATTTTATAATTATTTTAGATAGTACAAAGGAAGTTTATAAACACAGTGCATCTTGATCAACATCACTCCTTCCAACATTCTCTCGCATCTTTTTCCTACCTACCCTTGCCAATGATAATTTGATTAAATACAAATTCATTGACTATAACTTTCATAACTCTGCTTAACTACTAGAAATAGCACAGAGAAACAACAAACAGCATCTATCCAAAAGCAGCATCTGTCTATGAAAATTCCTTTATTCAGATAAGAGCATCAAGAATGATACCACCCCATTTGTTAGGAAATGGAAAAACTTGGGGAAAAAAATCAGTGAAGTCAGCCAGATCCAAAGAAATGTAGGTCCCATGGTTTCCCTCATTTGCAATATTTAGTATTCATCTAGGATAATTTTATCAGATGAGCAGAAATTCAAGAAAAATGTACATATATGACCATATAAGATGATGCTAAGTGAAATGAACCCCAAGATACGGACACAAGAGATCTTTACTTGTTGTTGTTGTTTTTAATGTACTATGTGATTTTTTTTGTTTCCTTTGTATGTTCTTCCCTCTATGGTATATCCCCTATTGTCTTGTCATTGTACTTGATTTTTGTAGCCTGCATCTTGTATATACATTTATCAGAGGGGAAGAGGAATAACAAAACGCTGACACAAGAACATGGGATAACCCATTGCAATAAAGACACTATATTGGAAATAAACTTTATAACTTTGTCATGGGGGGAGGACAGAGGAAGTGAGATGGGTGGGGGAGAGATGGTGGGAGAACAACAAAGGATGGGGTAACAATACTCAATAAGAAATGCACTCATTGCCTTGCTCAAGTAACTGTAACCTCTCTGTACAGCATCTTTACAATTAAAAAAACTTGAAACAGCCCTGGATCTCTAAGAACTGTAGATTTACCACCACCTAATTCCAAATTACCAATTCTGTAGGAGACTTTAAACTCGCATAGTATTTGTGTGTGTGTGTGAATTCATGATGTTGCGTGTTGTGTTCTCCTTCTCTGATTCAGAAAATTGTTTAACTTTTTGTCACCCTATTTGCTGTAACCTCTTCAAAAATCATAAAGGTACTAATTTCAGACACGAAGTTTAAGTGACATGGTGACATATTACTCTCATAAAAGGAATTCAACTGCTACCATTTCTTTTCATTAAAAAAGTCTCATACTGAATTTATTCTCTTTGATCCTTACAAAATTTATTTCAAAGCTCATTTTGCCAGTATTGTTTCCTTTGTTAGTCTTAATATTAAACAAAAATTAAAAATAGAAACATTGGGATGCTAATTTGGGTTTCCTATTGGCTATTATTAGCATTTCAAGAATTATAAAAATATTCACAAAATCTAAATAAATGCCAACTAAAATAATAATGGTTTCATTTAAACTGTGCAGGCCTTAAATAAAATCAAACAAAACATGTCTATGGTGGATTTTCTTCTGTTAAAGATATTACAAAAAGGATATAATTTCCTTTTGTCTCATAGTAGAATTACCAGGGAAAATTAAGTCATTCAGATAGCAAAAGCATTTCGAACACTTTAAGAGAAAGACAAATCACTGTATCAAGCAGAGCATATGAAGTGACCTTTTGTATTGAATACCTAAAAATAGTATACATGTTAAATAGCATTCATCCAAAACTGATCTTAACATCTATTTGAGACAGAGCACAGAACATTTGCTCTCATTCTTCATGTTTTGCTTTGGAACTTACTTGGGGGAAACATTTTAAACATTGAAATCAGCAGAAGTGGAAGAGGAAGCTCAACAAGTGTAAATGTGATCTTCTTCTGAATTGTACAGCAGTGTTTCAAAGTGTTGCCTGTATGCCAGTTATACAATGTTTTATTTAATGTAATTAAGATGCATAAAATACTTAAAGGTAGCAATCCAAGAATTCTTTAACACTTGAGTACTTTATAAACTCTGCTATTTAGTCACCATTAGTCTGCAACATGCATAGTCAGCATGCATAGTCTTTTGAGGTTAGGTATTGATGCCTTCTAGGGTTCAGATTCATTTTCTCAACTGATTAAAGAATTAAAGGGCAGGAGAATGTGTAAAACAGACAGAACAAGTTCATTTAAAAGCAAAAGTAGAATAGCTAAAGTCTTTGTGCAAGGAGGAGCCCCAGAACCCCGAGACTTTCAAAACATACTAGCTACAGCCCTGTTCCCCTCTCCCTACGAGAATGTTCATGGTCCAGGTGGCTAGAATGCTGATTACACATTGATAAGAGTCCGGAAATTGGTTTCCCTCACCTCAGAAGCACCAATCCTTACGACTGCATCCCTATCTGTGCCAATAGATACAGAAAAGACTTCATTATATGGAAGCTAGGACACCTACCTGGCCACAGATAATCAGAGCACATGAGTTCGGGACCTGGATCCCATTGGGCTCAGTGGACATAGTTTTTTTGCTATACCACCTCCTCTACTTACTCAATCTTGGCTGGTATTATTTGACTTTAACACCCAGCCAGGGCTACCTAACTTCCCCCTTAGTATTGGAAAGTGTCTACCTGCAAACATGAGAATAGATCAGTCAAAGAAAGAGTCTTCAGAGATCAGGAACACATTTGCAACTTGTTGAATAGTGAAGGGGTTGAGAAAAGAGCTATAAACATGTCCATTAATTATTTCTGATTTATTAGTCCACATAATAAGGAACAATAACTGGGTAGAGATACACTGGCCATTTGGCATATCTCACAGACATATTGCTAGTTTGTTATTTTTTTTTAATAATTTTGAATATATATCCCCTGTTGTCACTGTACTCTGCATCTTGTATATATATTTATATAATTTAGGGAGGGGAAGGGGAATAACAAAATGCTGAGATGACCCATTGCAACATGGAGACTCACAAGACACAATGTTTGAAATGATGTTTACAACTTTGGTGGGGGGGGGGGGGGGGGGGCGTGACAGGGAGTAAATGGGGGAGGTGAGGCAGGAAAGGGATAGTAGGGAAAAAAACAATGGAATAGGTAACAATGTTCAACAAGAAATGCACTCATTAACTTACCCATGTAACTGTAACCCCTCTGTATAGCATCTTTACAACAAAATAAAAAAATTTAAAAAATTCTCACTTAGCTACAAAGATATATGAAAGATTCCCCAATACTGTTTGAAAAGATATATTTCACCACTGAAAACAATTGAGAAATAAGAGGCACCTTTGGGAATCCTATACACCATTTAAAATTTCCTTGCAATTTCTTAGCATCTAACATGTCATGTGTAATGATTCTAAAGGCCACATATACAGGTGTCTGTCTCTCCAAACTGTAGTTCTTCAACTATCTTTTCTCCACTGAACAATTTGGATTATGTTTTTTTTTCTCAAAAATAAAATCCCTTTTTATAAATTGCTCAAAGCTCGACCAAGAATGATGAGAAAGCTCTAATTGTTCCAACAAGGAACTTATGTTTCATTTCTCTTTCTACCTGGGTCACTGGCCTGAGGACTATTTTTAAAAAAAGTGTTTTTTGTTTTTTTCTATTATATTTGATATACTTGAGAAAAAGTATTCTGACAGAATTCTGTGATTTGAGAGGGAATATATATATATATATATATATATGTATATATATATATATGCATGCATTAGTATCTGGGTTTATGTAAGTTTGTTCATGTTGTATTCGTGCAGTGTAGTTGTTTCTAATTAGAATACTTACAGGAGAACAAGTAAATTTAGGTGATTTATTTTGTAAATGACTTTCAAAACCAGACAATGAGGGAAAAGCTCTAGTACAATTTCCCTTAGAATTATCATGCCAAAGAAGGCAAGAAGTTACTAAAAGCTTTTTCAAATATAAAATAATTTTGTAGAAGTTTCTAAGTTTTTTGTTGTGTTTTGTTCTGCTGGTCCTGGAGCTTGCACTCAAGGCTTGGGCACTGTCCTGAGCCTCTTTGTGCTCAAGGTTAGCATTTTACAACTTCCAGCTTTATCTTAGTACTTGGACATAAGAGACTCATGGACTTTTCTGCCTGGGCTGGCTTTGAACTGCAACCCTCAGATCTTAGCCTCTTGAGTAGCTAGGATTTCAGACATTACCCACTAGTGCCCAGCTTTTGTTTTGTTTTGTTTTAAACTAAGATTCACTATTTAGTTCCAGGCCAGTCTCTAACTTACTGTGTAGTCTCAGCTGATCTCAAATTCTTGATACTCCCATTCAGCTTCTCAAAAGCTGGAATTATAGACATGCACCAAATACACCCAGATAATATTATTATTTCTTATTTTATTTCATTCTTCCTTTAAAAGAATTTTGTTTCTGAATATCTGTTTCAGATCTTCAGAGAATCTATGAATTTGTGGAATACTATTTACCCTTACAAAGAAATCATTACTTACTTAGGGTCACATCCTATTGAAGTAGATTCTATTTGTTATTTGAGAGCAATGTCTTCTGAATTAAATTTCCTCCATTGATTTATTTTTAGGCTTAAAGTGAAATAATGTCAATGACATCCTCCTAGGAGACAAGTTCCAAATTGGGAAGGGATTTCTGTTTCTAAGTTCCTAAATTCCAGTATCCAGAAGAGACACCATGATAACTGAAATATCTCGTTAACATGGTTAAATTAGACACTAAAATTTAAAAACAAAAAAATTCATTGCAACTAAGAAAAAGAAAACAATTTTTCTGCAATTTACAAGTGTCATCATTCTTTTCTTGTCAGATTGAATTATGTGTGAGAGACAGAGAGAGACAGGGAGTTTGAACTAAGTACTTCTAAGATCTTGCTAATGAAAGCAAGTTGTAATGGCCCATCTCTTCATACTTCGGCATTTTTACTTCTTGATCTATTCTTTCTCATCTCTCTATGACTCTACTTTGTCTTCTCCTAACCGGAATACTGAAATAACTTCCCAACTATGCTTTCTGCTTCAGACTTCTAACTCTTCTATGAACCAACGTATCTTTCTAAAAAATAAAAAAAAAAGCTAACTACATAAATTTCTCCAATAATTGTTTTTTCCACTTCTTCAGTAACTACAGTATGTAATCCAAAATGTAGACCATACTGAAATCTCTTTCAATTACTGATCACAGCTAATTAATTACACTTTTGGAATGTGTAGCACATCTGTTAGTCTTCCATTACTTGACCACCAGGAGTTTTATTTGACCATGTGGAGATTTATTAGGTGCCATATAAATCTCAGCTCTGAAGCAACCTCAGCCTTGTGGCCTTCTCTAATTATTATTACATCTAAGAATCCCTCAAAATTTTAGAAACTCATCTAGAAAAGACCGCAAGTTCTCTGACCCATTTCTTTTTACATAGCCCTTTGAATTTTACTATATGGTTGGCCATCAGTGCAGATTCATCATCTGTGACCCACTTTCATGAAAAATAGATATATGTTCCTTATAGAATGAATCAAAACATAAGTATATTTTAATATATAAAAATAAATATAAAATTACATAGGTGAATTATGTGTTTATGTAGAATATATAGAATACATGCAATGCATTTATAAAAAATCAGATTTGGCTTATAAAACTATCATGAGTGATTTATAATTGTTAGTTTGTTCATTTGTTAACATCAAGACACAAAGAGAAATGTAAGAAAAACAATCTGCCTCTTACCTGATGATGCACATTGCAATTTTTAGACTTTTTGCCTTCAAAAATTTACATGCTGAGGATTATATTAATTCACCAAAATAAAATTCCCAGCACTTCCTCTGAGACAAATTTTTAGACCATACATATTACTGCCTTGGTAGCAATAACAAAGAAAATATATGATTTTAATTTTCCACTTCAAATAATAGGCAAGGAAAATGTTCACAGCTCTATAGCATATAAGGAGAGAAAAGGTAAACAAGCAAGCACAGAAATTTGGTGTATAATATTTGTCTGCAATTTTTGTAGTTTTCAAAATAAACCTACAAACAACCACACATATACACATACATGTAGTACACACATACACACAAAGATTAAAAAGCTTATGTGAATGCAAGTTTTAGCCAGATGGATTGAGTGGTAGATTAAATAATCAGTTTTATTAAAGATAGTAAATGCATCATTAGTTACTTTTACCATTAGCTCTTCCTCAATACAGATGCAGCAAAAGTGTCTGAAGCTGGAGTGGTCCCTGAGTTGCTGGCCTCTGTATATTAAGAGACACATGCAGAGCTTGGCCTAAAACTATGATCCAGTATTCAAGCTTGTGCATTATGAGAGCAGTTATCCATGGTCCTGCATTTATTACAATGTCAATTACTTGAAAAACTCAAGACACTATAACCATCCTATTATTCTCTCCTACAGGCAAAAGCATTTTATGTGGCCACAGAAAGCATTTGAAAGGATCAAACACTGATGAATTAAGTCTTGAGGAAATTGTTGACAATTGGCCTAAAAATCACCTGCTCATCCTATAGGCCCACTTTAAATGAACTGAACTACCTGACGTTTCACAGGACAGTTTTCCTAAACCACATGTGGGATAGAAATATTCAATGCTGCTGTTCACCCCAGTGATATTTAGTAATGGAAAATGGATGAGGTTTCTCAATTGCAATGAGTAAATTCTCAGCAGTTAACACTGTCTTGTCTGTGTATGTACTGGTCTTAAGTTTTCTTTAAAATTAGCATTAACGTATTTGGTAAATTATAATAAATTGATGTGATCTTACTTCAGAGATAAAGATAAAGAATAGAGTAACACTATGGCAGTTAATTTAGAGGATCTGAATTTCACAAAATCATGTGTAAATGGGATAGTCACATGTCAATATGTTAAATTATAGTATATATTTTAATATATATTATACTCATATAATATATATGCATGGAGGCAAAAAACCAACATCTCTATCACAGACATTGAATTTTTGTTTTTGCTTGGTCTTATTTTTCAGGGGAAAGACTTGTAAAAGTCACCATTCAAGATATTCTTACTAGTTATGTGTTTGAAATGGAAAGCAAGAGTAAGAGCATTTAATTCATTAAAGCTACCCTTGTGAGGTTAAAAAGAAAATTGATTGTCCTTTATTAGTTTTTTTTCCAATAAACACTCAGGAGTTTAGCTAACTGAAAGCAATTGATACCACTAAAATCAATGGTGCAGTAGAATACCCTAATGGGTATTGTTGGAACTTTTAATTCTCATTATGCAGTTTATTCTTTCAAGGGTTATTTGATGGAATTCTTGTTGATGAGTATCTTTAAAGCTGTTCCGCATAAAAAATTGGCTTATTGAATAGCTTTGTTCTATTTTAAGGCAACGTACAAATATCTATATTGTGAATCATGCAAAGAAGGAGCATAGAATAAATTAGAGCTTTACTCAAACTATATAGTATTTATATTTTTACCCTTCCTCTTGAATTTATGGAATGTGTCCAAGTTCTAGTGACTATGTTTCATTAAAAGTAATTGTAATTAAGAATTTCTGTAGGCTAATGTGATTGAACTACTCAATGAATTGCTTATACGTCATGTGAGATCCAATTTGAATCACATTTATTTGTACCTTTCATGTTTGCTTCTGTACTCCCAAGTCTTTTCAAATAAATAATAAAAAGAGCTGTCCTTCATAATTTACATAGACATATTCAATGCAATCTTTCTGTCTTGAAGCAGCTATCATTTTAGCAAAGGAATCTGCACACAAGGGATAAGTCAGAACTAAACGTGAGAGCAGGAGTTCACACTCACTAGTACACAAGGTGAGAGACCAGAGTGAGAATTTCAAACTCAACTCGTTTGTCCTGTTCATCTTTCCAATTTTTTTTCCTTTTCGTTTACTAAATTTCTTTTTCTTTATTTTTCCTTTTTGCTTCCTCTACTACCAAATTAATTTCTTCCTTGACCAGATAGATTTGAGAATTTTCATGTACTAGACATGTAGCAATTTCAATGTTTCCTCATCCATCTCCTCATGAACTAGCCATGCTTACTTTTTTAACATTACTTTTCAATTCCCTTAAATTATTTCCTATTTCCCCATTTTTCATAGAACTATGAACACACAGTACACATACACCTAGCCACCCACCACACATACACAAACATCTTGCCTTAAGACAACCTTTTTCTTATTATAAGTGAATATTTCTGAAAAATTTATATATATGCTGAAAATTTTGAGTTCAAATTTTGCTTATAAACTGTCATAAAATTAATGAAAGTTGGAAAAATCTTTTATAAAAGCCCAAAGATAACCAGTTTTTCTTTGCATGGTTTTATATAAAATATGTGTATATGAATTTATCAAATAAATATTAGAAATATAATCATTAAGAAAAAACCTTTTAAAGATGTTGGATTACTATAATATATTCATATTATTCTTTAATTAATTAAAACCTAATGTGAGGGTTTTCATATTTATTTATGTAGATGTCAAGAATATATATTTATAAAAGAAAATATTTCATATAATATAATGTAAAGTTCCACTTTAGTTCTGTATTTTCTTACTACAATGCAGATACATTCTAATTTTCCACTTTGCCCTAATTTCGAGTCTTGTGGTATACTCTTCCAAATACACATTTTAAAGAAAACAGAATTTGCTGCAAGTACATTGTTTAAATTTAATTCACAATCCACTAGGTAAAGGAGGTTATGGGCACAGAATCCCCTGTCCATATCATAGATCTCTTTTTTTTTGGGGGGGGGGTCCGGTTGTGGGGCCTGAACTCTGAGCCTGGGCGCTGTCCCTCAGCTCTTCAGCTCAAGGTTAGCGCTCTATACCACTTGAGCCACAGCGCCACTTCCGGCTTTTTTCTTTTTGCTTATGTGGTGCTGAGGAATTGAACCCAGGGCCTCAGGCATGCAAGGCAACTGCTCTAACACTGAGCCACCTTCCCAGCCCCCATAGATCTCTTTTATGCCTGGCATCCATGCCATGCTAAATATTAGTCCAGTTCTGTAGTGGAATATAGTTAGGTAGGAATAAATCATGTGAACTGTAGGTGTTTTTCCAAGCCAAGTCCCAAAAGCCTCAAGAACATGGGGGCATTGCTGAGGTTATACCTGTTCCCACTTGCTCTGTACCTGTCGGGTTTCCAGGCCCACATTATGAGTGAGGACCATAGCATCTGTTAGTGTTGTTGTGTATACTAATTAATTCAAAGGAAAAGTCAGAAGAGAAAGGTGAAAGGCAATGACAGACTGCATCCTCTGTGTTCTCACCTTCGAGGATCCTCCAGCTATACAAGCCTCCTCCCTATCCCTGGAACATACCCAGATCCCTGTTGTCCTGATGGCTTTTGTGATTTTGTTTACTTTTCTTGTCTACATAGGCTTAACCCAGAAAAGGACATGATTTGTTCTCACAGATTTCCAGAGAATCATGTGGGCCTTTTTATTTCATAGCTGTCACATAGTATTTCTGTACTGCCTGGTTTTTTTTCTTCTGCCTTAATATTCACAAGCTGTCTTCATGCTGCTCTACCACATAGAGAAGATAAAGGTTTGTGATAACCTTTCTTTAGTCTTCATCCTCCTCCATTTGTATCTCAAATAGAAATTTCAACACATCCAAAAGTCATAAACACTAATTAAATCTTTAAAAGGTTTGTAACAATTTTTATTTAAAAATAACTATCCAAGTTTCCTCTGTTATCTTCAACGCCTTCAATACATATATAAGCCAATATACACATATAAATAACATGTATAAATAACAAATGTATCACGAGAGAGAACAGAGATAGAAACAGAAAGAGAATATGTTCAAGTTAATAAATATTTCTCCCACAGCACCGAATTTGGAGTCTGTACAATTAGGTTTTAATAATTCTGCACAAATTAACCTCTCTGAATTTTGCCTGACTCATAAAGACAGTGTGGGAGAGGCAGAGATCATTTTCCCCTCCCAGTCTAAGATGCTTAGAGCCTATGCAGATGATTTGGGAATAACTGTATCTACAATTCTTTATTCTTGGGCAAATAATATATAGTTAGATCTTATTTACATCACCCTTAGTGTACTTTTTAACTGTATTGAACAATATGAAAACAAAATATATGGTTTGTGTTTGTTTTTAGGTTTATTCCTATTCACCAGTATGGAAAGAAACAAAGGGCTTTATCGATTACATTTTGTAAAGACTTTCTAGTCTGGAAATTATCTAATTGCTAGCCTCATTGTGAAGCAGGAGTTTGTGACAGTGTTGACCATTGTATTCAATACAGTATTGCTCTTTCGATTTCATCATGCAGTGTTTACCTTTCCAAGCAATGTTCGTAATGAAATCTGGAGAACAAGAAGTCATAACATGCTCATGAGCGAAAAGAAAGCAAACAAAGACAGTTACAGCAACCTAGAAATGTTGCTGATGAGCTATGGAAAAATAAAATTATTGTTATGGTTTGTATTATGTCTGACTCACTCAGCCAGATGTCAAAAGGATGCCTGAGTCAATAAAAAGACGGTGTTTTGCTACTTTGAAAGTCTTAAATTGTCATTTCTGATTCTTTATCTGTATTTTGTTGCTAATTAATAGCCCTAAACCTGTTCTAAAACAAATTTCTCCATTCATTTGCATGACTAAGTCACTAATAACTGCAATAGGAGGCAAGTTCTGAATCTTTATCAACTGTTGACGCAGCCTCCAGTTTTATAAAGAAGAATGCAAGAGGAGACAAAAATCAACTCAATCTGCAATTTTTGCATATATAAAAACCGACTTTCTCACTGAGCCCACAGAAAGCATTCTAATTAGCACAAGAAGAAGCACCACTACTATACCTTGAAAAGGAATGGAAAACAACTTAAAGCCTTATTAATAATGTGCAGCAGTTTGATAGCCATGGCCCATTTACGTCATTAGACAAACCTTAAGACATGAATAGCACAGAGACTGGCATTACACTTTAATGTATAGAAATACCTAGAGGATCTATTAAAACACAAATCTACGTATCACTGCCCCCATGGCCAGACTGATTCCACAGGTCAGGTGTAGGCTTCAAAAAGCAAGTTCCCAGACAAGGCTAATGTTGCTGACCAGGGACCAAACTTTGGTTATAAACAATCTGAATTGCACAATTATGGCTCAGACAAGGCCTCAAACGCATTACATCCATTTCTCTAGCTCAAACTTTAATCATCCCCAATGGCCAAATTCATTATTAAATTTAAGCAACTAGCATGGATCAAGCATTGAGCTGGATGCTGGTGATACACTGGTTAGATAATCCCCCTCTAGGGATTTGTGTCATGAGTGGAAATGACACGTGATAAGATACTTATTATGCATTGTTTCCATAGTAGAATGCACACAGGCTGCAGAGCCTGAAGTTTTACTGGAAACTATTAAAGAGCAGAGCAACATGGCCAGGCTTGGATTTTTAAATTTATCACTCTGGCCTGACAGGAAGCAACCAAGTGAGTTAGTAAATGATTGCAGTAACTCAAGAAGTCAGAGATAGTGATGGTTTTTAAAACACTTCCATTTTTTTTTCTGTTCTGATGCCTTTAAAATAAAACCTTAATGCCTTAAGTGGTCAAAATAAAATAAATTTGGAGTGACTAGTACCTACAGATTTGTGCAAGCTTCTTTTTGTAATTTCCCACTTGCCTCTCCACTTAACTAGCACATTCTCAAAAATTTAATCTTGCTAAACTCCTTCAAATCCCTTAAACTCATAGCAGTTTCTCTTATCTTTTAACATTGTCATATTCTTTTGATTCGAATGCAACTCTTTGCAATCCTCTTCACTGTAATCATTAATATTTTTAATCTTAGGCAATGAATCTTGAAACTAATGATCTTTTCTGTCCTTCCCACCTCTCCCCTAATTTCTTATTTTTATTTACTTTTCCATTATATCACTAGAGATGTTTTCTCTCAAAGGGTAGAGACTGGGAAATTGTCTGGAAAAAAAAACAAGATAATAGCAAATATATAACAAATACATTTTAGTAACAGTATTAGAGCTTACAAAGGAGACAAAATAAAAGGGCTAGATAGAAATAGGGGAGAACAAAGAAGAAAATGCACTGTCACGGAACATGAGAGTTGGATTGAATAGCAGATTATTGGTGTTTGTATCCGTTTTCTGTTGCTATAGCAAAGTGTTTTACACTTGGTAGTATAAACACAAAAACACAAAAGTTTTTGTGTTTTTATTTTTTTCAGTTTTGCTCACAATCTCCAAAACTAAATGTCCAAATAATGATTCTTTCGATGGTTCTGTTGAAGGCTCACTTAGATGTTTGACAACATGGAAGAAAAGTGGAAAAAGAAACAGCTGCATGGATAAGTGGCCAGGCATATGAAGTGATCACACTTACAAAACAAACCCAATCTGCAAGAACTAACTGAGCTGCCAAGTAATCTACATTAATCTTTTCCAAGGGCAGTGTCTCTAATGACCTAATCATCTTCCATTAGAATCCTCCTCTTATAGGTTGAAAGATCTCTTCCCAGGAACCAGAATTCTAGAGCATAAATGCAACTATATAAAATACAAAGGTACTGGAAATCAGAAATTCCTACATCTTTTATAATATTTCATTTTATTTTATAATAACTACATAGAATGGAGCATTACTACAATTTACACATAAGGCAAATAAAATAGACAAATATTGAGAAGCTGCAAACATGGTTACAAAGCCAATTTAGGCCTTTCTGTCTGTCTTTCTTTCTTTCTTTCTTTATCACTTTCTTTCTTTCAATATTCTTAATCATTACCAGGCGTAATGAATGAATAATTGAAAGAGCCAGGTTCCTGTGGCTCACTCCTGTAATCCTAGCTACTCGGAGACTGAGATCTGAAGATTATGGTTCAAAGCCAACCCAGGCAAGAAAGAATCTGTGAAACTTTATCTCCAATTAACCACTTAAAACCCAAAATTGGTGCTGTGGCTTAAAGTGGTAGAGCACTACCCATGCTGTGGCTCAAAGTGGTATAGTACTGCCCATGAATATAAAGAGGCTCAGGGACAGCACCAGGCTTTGAGTTCAACCCCCACAATCAATAATAATAATAATAAGTAATAATAGAAAAGCAAATTGCATTATATTGAATATGAGTTTTGGACATACTGCCTCTGTGTAGTATAGTTTATATAAACTGTGACATCCTCCAATTTCTTTTTTTCCTTTTGACATATTTCATATGAATTATTACCTGCATTTTAAAATATATCTCCATTTTACTCCATTGTATTACACTATCCCACCTGTCAAAAACTGAGATAATATCTTCAAATTAATGAGTATGATTTTCTTCTCTTCAGAATCATTATTGGTTGTATCAAACAACCAGAATGAGCCCAAAGATAAAACCATGACTCATTTGATATCCACTCTCATGTATTGCTGGTTTATGAAAAAGGAAAGTCACTGCGTGCTGGATCAATTCCGTGTGCTCATTAAGTGGGCTATAGTTTAAATTATTAAATTGTTAGATCTCAGATGTAGAATTGAGTAAAGTGTGGTTATGTCACAGCATGTTTGCAATAGTTCCTAGATACCAGAGTTAGGGAATAGGTATCATTAAATAGGCACTTTTTTTGTTTGTGAGATATACACACAAAACCCACTAAACTAAGAAGTCTTTTCAAGGCCCATCTGTGCAGTGATTTTAGACAAACGTCAATCCTACTCACACAAGGGAGGGTTCAGGAAGAAGTTGGGAAAAATGTGCAGACAAGCATGAAGGCCTTTTTGTACTAAGATCTTTCAGCTACAGATTCAGTGATAATAGGAAAGATAGTCTAGGTTTACAGGAATTTTCAGAAATGACGTTTTTAATTGGTAGGTGGAGATAGCTGATAATAAAATGAAAAGAAATCACTTGAAAAAAAATAATAGACAGTTTTGGTGCAGATTTGGACAAACATGACCAGTGACCAGAACATAACAGATGCCTGTAATATTGACTCTGAAGGGATCGGATTCAGCCATGGAGCTCTGGAAGATGAAAGGTTTGCTCTAATCCCCCTTCATGAAAGCAGATTTTCTTCAGAAAGGAGATTTTAGTCCTGGAAGCAAAAAAAGAAAAATCTTATAAAGAAAACTTGTTATTTTTCTCTTATATTTTTCCACATGATCTGCCCAACTCTACCCTAAAGACAGATATGATCTCTGAATCTAGTGAGAAGTAGATAATATTGACATCATAGAAAGGAAGAAAGAAATAAATGAAATTGTTAAAAAAAAAAAAGGAAAGGAAAACTTTTTTTTGCAAAGTTAAGTTTCAGTATGCCCACCATTTAATAAATAATTAAAACTTAACAAAAAAACTTTATCAGTGAAGAGGGAACTGTTTTAGCATCTATTGCCAATAATCTATTGTGCACTTAATTCCACACTGTCCTCATGAAGATTTATACTCTTTAGCAAGACTGAACCACTTATCATCCTTCAAGTAAAACTGTACAACATTAGTTTACTAAATTTAATATATTGAGTAGCCTACCTTTCAAATAATTTTCAACCTTTCAAAAAGAAATAAGTGAACTTCTATTAGAATCAATAGACTATGTTTTTATCCATGCTTCTTGCCAAAGCCAGTTATTGGGCAACTTGGACTGGGTACCTAGAACTCATGTCCCGCTAGTTATATCTTGGTGTACATACTTTATCTTTCATATAAAACTATTCAACTAGACTGAATTAACTGGACATTGATGAAAGTGAACTAAGCAATTTAGGGACAAAAGCTAAGCAAAAGGAAAGAAATGTACATTTTACCCAGTTTGGAAAAAATAGCTGTGTTTATATAGTCCATAACTTTTAGACCATGATAATAACAATGTGCCTCATGAAGGTTAAAATTGTGTGTGTGATTTTAACTAGGTATCACTGTCCCACAATACTGTGAATTTTGTGAAATTTATGTAATCACTTGATCTCGGTAAAGAATAAAACTGGACTGCAATAGCTGGTTTGCATTATTAGTATTTAAGTAGGAAGAAATAAATTATAATCATCTAAATTTTGATATAATTTCAGAAATTTTTCTTTTGTTGGCCTGGTATCATTTTGTTTAAAAAAATAAATATGTTTCATTCTCTTCTAATTGTCATTTGTTTTCTCTGAGTTTCTCACACATACATTAATAACAAAACTGTAAGATCTGATTATATATTTCTTGATTTTTATGTTATATAAGATAATCTCAGTATACTAATGTTTTCACAATATAAGCAGCAAACATGTTTTAGTAACTCCAAAAAATTAAGAGGAACTTTAGCTCCAAACTAATATAGCAGAAGGCCAATGGACACTTGTCAAAAGAAGAGCAAGCTAATTAAGGAAAATCTGTAAATAAATATCAATATTCTTAAAATAAAGTACTAAAATAACGTTTTTGATTAGTCAATATATCTTTTAAAAGCATCAGAAAAGTGAATATGTCAAAAGGAATAAACAGTGTTTGAACAGAGAAACAAAGAATTATGAAGAAAAATAATTGCAGATCACAGAATTCTTGTGTAAGAATCCTTGGGATTAATGGCACACACTAAAAAAAGACAAAAAGAGCTTTAAGGTGACAAGAACAATGAACACCAATTTAGAATACATAAAAAGAACATGAACCAGATGACATTCAAGGGAAAATTCTGATGAGATGAACAGGGTTATAGAAGGCAAGCAAAGAGCAGAATTGAACGATGCTTTTGTAAAGACATTAGGGAGAAATGAAGGTCAGACACAAAAGAATGTTTTGCCAGTACAGACTCTATGATTTAAAAGGATATAGAGAAACATTAAGAACAATGCAAGATCAATGTGGCCTCAAAGTCAAAAGAGCTAATTAGAGATAAAGGGATGAGGAGGTCATAAATAATAGGCATATATTTACATATTATTAAAAATAATACATTGTGAAGGAGCAATAGAAAAAATATGTCAGTATTTCTCTTAAGAAAATAATAGCAAAGTCATTGCATTCTTATTTAAAATATAACAAAAGAATAGTTAGAATGAATATTTCTGGAAAAATGCTTTAAAGTCTTCCTTGGTATAGAAATGAAAGTTTAAAAACCCAACATTGGGTTTGAAAATTTTAAAATGTAGAGTAGCTTTAATTTGTAAAAAATAAATAAGATAGATGGGTTCTTAAAAGCATTTTTCAAATAATAACCGAGAACATATATATAATTATAACATATATAAACTTTTAGATTATACTTTTCCACTAACAGCATTTTTTAAATTTGTATTTATTCCACTGCTTACAAACATTGTCAGTAGATGCTGATAATTCTTGAGTAAATATGACAAAAATAAAGGACAAAAAATGGTTAACTTCTGCATTAAAAATGAATCTCAGGGCTGAGAAGATGGCTCACTGGTAGAGTGCTTGCCTTGCATGCATGAGGCCCTGGGTTCAATTCCTCAGCACCACATAGCAGAAAAAGCCGCAAGTGGCACTGTGGCTCAAGTGGTAGAGCATTAACCTTGAAGTGAAGAGCTGAGAGACAGCGCCCAGACTCAAAATTCAGGCCCTACGATCGACAGAAAAAAAACGCACCCCATATTAACCTACTAGATGTCATTCAATAAAAAATTTCCCCCTCCAATAGCTCCAATCTTCCGAAATCTTTTTTAAGAAATAAGTGAACTTCTATTAACTCTTGGCTGTTCTGCTTTGCAGGTATCTCTGGCTTCCTGCCAATTTCAACTTTAATATTTTCCACTGTTTTAACTTGAGATGGGCATTTCCTATAGCCTCCCATGGGCATCCGTAAGCCCCTCTTCAGATAGGCGTAGAGAGCAATGTACTTAAAACTCTAGAATTCACAACCAATTCTATATGAAGTACCTAAAATAGTACAGATAAAATAAGTAAGTACAGTGAACCTCTTTGTCAGGGTTAGGTTCTGTGGACTGTGAAATTATCTTGGGTGTGATTTTTCATTCCTATATAGATCTATGAGGTTAATAAAAATCAGTTTTGAACAATTCGGTTTTATCACTCATTCTCTGTCACTGTGACTTGAGATTTTGTTTTTTGGAGATTTATGTTTTGCAAGAATGCATAGCTGGTGCAGATCTCTTCATGAAATGTACTGACAAGCTCCATTACATAGTTGGAAGTCTACCTTCCAGTTTTTCTCTTCGTTCTTTCCCCTTTTTCCTTAAACAACGGCGGTTGTGCTCACAGCCTGGCTGGTTGCTGTGCCACCCGGTGGGCCCAAACAATAGTAATTGCTTCTTTCTTTAACTGCCCTGTTTAAATTAAATTTCATTTTACTTGTTTCTATTGTAGCCTGCCAAAAGTAATCTCACTGCGAGTGTTGAAGTAGCCCTAGAGTACACTATGATTGATAAATTTGTCACTATTATTCAACAAGTATCCCCTAGAAAAATATTTTGTGGAGAAGGAACAATTTCATTTCTGTTTTCCCAAAGAATGTATTTTTATGTTATATTCCAATACCAACATATCCTTTTTATTGAACTACATTCTCCCAAATCATAACCTAATACCTGAGATTAAATTTGATACTTAAGGAGATTATTAATTCTTCAGTGGACCAGGGAATTGAAAGAAGTATTGCATTGTGTGAAATATTCTCAAGGCCTGAGTTAGTCCTCCACATTGTTTACTTCAAGGAAAAGCCTGATGAATTATTAACTTTAGCTCTACAGGATCAAATTTTTAGTAGGATAATGGAGATGGACAAGTACTATGATATTATCTTTATAGTTTGGATACACAAATCCAGAGCTTAAAAGAATTCAAAAAAGAGCAAGCTGTATTCAACTGCCAATTGAGAGGAAACATTCTGATATACATCAGACAAAAGTATTGTTACATAATGAAATGTACCCAAGGATAACATTAAACTTATAATATACATGGGTAGTTAACAAAAGATGAGGAATAAATGATCCACGTTTAGTACACTAAGACTACAAAATTATACAACTTTTAACATACCTAGCACTTGTAAATACTAAAATAACATAAGTGCTGGCTACTTATGCAACATTTTTAAAGAAATGTTACAAGTAATTAAAACTATTAGCATATTAGCCTCTTGGTGTGAAATACAATTTTTAATACAGTATTAGGAAGGCCAAAGCACATGAATTCCCATGATGGAGATAAACAATAAAAACCAAAGCAGTAATAGGACTAGTTTGAAATGGTCCTTTTATTTTTTTTCCTATATAATATGAGTTTTAGATTTTGTTGTTGTCTTCTGTTATTACCCCCTTTTGTTTCTAGAAATTGGCTTTTACTTTTCATGTATGCCTCATAGTCATTATTAGGGAAAATGTAAAGAACCTGTGTATCTTTTTGCTCTTGGATTCTTTCCTTTAGGAGCCAAATTGAGTGTTGGGTTGGGTTTGTCTTTGTTTGCACACTTTGGTCTCTCCTCTAAAGTACACGTATCTTTTAAATCCTCTAATATTGGTAGTATTCTTGGTGTATGAAAAATTGTTGTCACTCTTTGTTGTTAAAAATGAAAGTTGGATATCCCCAGAGAAACTATTTTGAGGCAGATGGCTATTTATAAGCTCTCAAGTGGTTTCACATTGGTTATCCTATATTTCTTCAGGTTTGCTAAATGACTTACAATTCTGTTTCTAAACAGGTTTAAAGATAAGTTACAAGGACTCTATGAAGTAAAACTACTTATATCTTAATAAACTATAAGAAAAAAAGAAATTACTAATTTACAAAAAAGGGATCAAATAACAAGACAAAAACTGGTTTGGGGACCTTGAAGCTATGGTAAAATGAAGGCAAAACAATCTAATCCAATAAGCACTTTGGGGTACAAGCCAGTCCTGACTTGAAGTTTTCATTCAGGAACAAGACACAATTATTAGGTCAGCAGTAGGGAAGAAAGAGAGACTAGTATGTCTGATTCCAGTCTTGGGAGTTTGTGTGAAAAAAGATAGAGCCAGCAAAGAATATCAGAATGCTTAACAAAGATAGCACTACAATTTGCATGTGATTTAGTTAACCTACATTTGTTTTTCCTTTCCACTTACTATAACTGAATAAAGAAGGAAAAATACTCTATGTGTTTTTGTGTATCATATTAAAACATTCTTACAGAAACATATTACATTTTAAATGAATGAAAATAGTCTAAATAATTTGAACTATGTTATTTATTTTTATTCTATTTAAAGATCTATGTCTAGAATTTTAGAATTAAGTCTGCATTTCTAGGCCTGTTCTATGATTTAACACATACAGCACTGTAATAGTCACGAAGCTTGAACAATAATATTTTACACATAAAGCAACAGAATAGTCACAAAGACTGAACAATAATATTTTAATTAATTTTGGACATTATTTAAAAGTATGTGGGAAAGTATAATATTTTCTGAAAGTTTGTGGAACTCCCTTATAAAATCATTTTGTTTGTTTCTTCACATTTTACACAACAATCTATTGCTGAAGTTAATAACTCAAAGGTTTGAGTAACATTCATCAAAACCTGTAAACCCAACTTCTGCTCTTGGATTGTCAGGATCTTCAAGGATTCTAGTTGTAGCTATAAATGGTCTTTATAGAGGAGATTTCAGCAACATCATTCAAGTTTGTGTCTTAGCACATTATAGTAAGAAACTGGAAAGGACACATTACCTAAGCAAACCACTCCACCTGTGCTACTGATGATACAGTCTTCTATAGGGCAATTTCCTAGAGTCTACATAGTATATGAGGGAAGAATACAATCCATAATTGGCATGAAATCATTTGAATTTAGTATGCTAAAATTAAAAGAGGAAAGGAGAGGGAATGAATTGTTTTAGAAATACATATATGGAAGATTAGTATGTAAGCAAGGAAGACACTTAATATACTACCCTCTGAAGTGAAAATGGTAGTGCTGAATGTACTAAAATCCTAAAGCACCTGTTTGTCCACTGCTGATATACTGTTGGCAGTAACAGAATGGTACAATTAGTATGAATATAGTCAAAGATAACTCTCCATTATCTTTCCCTCATATCACAGATAGTGTTAGATGTTTTGAAAAATCATAATTAATCCCCTTGTTTGTCTTCAGAAAATTAGCAAATATAAAATACTGCATCATATACATTTTTGGATTGACTTCTAGATTTGTTTAAAGAAGAAAAATACACTCTTAAAGAGGCTATCCATAAGAACTCAAAATAACTTTATTCTACTGGACAAATCAACTGTTACTTATTCATCTGTCAACTGTATTTGCTTGTAATATAAAATTAGTATAATTAATAGATATTTATGAAGTTGTAGTTTCAATATCCTTTACAGGAAAAATTTACACATGCATGATACAACCTATTTTTTGGTACAGAAAAATAATATCTATTTTGAGTATATTAAGTACCTGAATATTAATTATGCTGACATAGCTGTCATTAATTTTAAATATCACCAAAGCCATATTTTAGTTAATGGTAGATAATCTCTTTGCCCTTGATACGAAGGATTAAAAAAACGTTTTGTAATTATTCATTATGAAAATACTTGGCATGCTAATGAAAATATGAAAATGAACTATAATTACCACCTTTATAAATATATAGTTAATTTGAAAGTTCATATTTAAATTGTAGGACACATCCATGATAGATTAAAATGTACTGCTAGAGAAGGTGACAAAGAGCACAAAGTGTAACAGGTTCATTAAGAACTGAGGACTAGGAACACAAATATGAACAAAGTAGGATCTTGTTTCAAGTTACCTGTATTTCAATCATGGTTGCCAATACATTACCAATGGACAAATTATATGGAAAAAATGTACGAATGACATGTAGTATTGCAAAGGAGAGAAAACTCCACCTATTCATGGTGTCACAAAGCTATTTATGGCAGGCCCCTCCCAAAAGTCTCCAATAGAGTTAAGCAGATAAGACTGTGAAAGTATTCTAAGCAGGGAGAGCTCTGATCAAGGCATCTTGTTATTCTGTACAGGAAGGTAAATCTCTATGACAGGAGGCTAGGGAGGGATCAAGGAAAGGCTGAAGAAATAGATTAGAAACAAGTTGCTTAAGACCTTCTATGTTCTGCCAAGGAATTTTGAATTAATCCCCTGAGAAGTGTGAATTTACTAAAGATTGTAGAGCTGATAAATGAACTACATCTGTAGAAATAAGTGGATTTTTTTTTCCTGTGGGAAGGAATTGTACAAAAGGAAGCATTTATGTTCAAATATTTCAATTTGGAGAGAGCTTAACCATTTATCAAGTGCATGATATTAGGCAAGTTGTCTCACTGTAATGTCTGACAAGCCCTTCTCATTATGTATTTCTAAAATCAGACTAACAGAGAATGGCATTCTCAATGTCAAATACTACTGTTTATTTTCTTCTTATCATTACTTAATCTTACCAATGTATTGGGATGGTCTTTTGTTTCATGAGAAATGATTATTTCTTTAGTCTTCTACTCCATAGAATATTCACACTAAAGAGCATGACCTAACAGTAAATAACTTTCTTTACTAATATTTTGATCTACTATTATCAATCTTATAGCTCTTGACCTGAGATCAGATGGGGTCTTGTTTCAAAGGTATGGCCTTGAAACCTTATTCCAAACTCCAAAGTTTGCATCTCTTGGAATAAATCAACATACTTAAAATTTTTATGGTTATTCTGAGTAATTGTTAGTAGCATCACACTTATTTGAAAACTATTGGTTCAATCTTTATTAATCTCTTCTATTATCTCTGTGTGGATTCTATGTGTACCTATAAAATAACTTTTTAGCTATATATACATTACAGAACAACATTCTTCCGCTGAATTGATGTAACTGAGCAATCTTAAAGACAGGTCGATAATATCATCTTTTAAGTAATCAACACAGAGACTAAGTATTGCTGAATGAAAACAGACTGCACAAATTGTATATCTGTGTTTAGGACCAATGATAAACTTGACAAAATCTCAATAAAAGTCAAAATTAACTTAATGACACTTGCATCAAGAGTAGTTTTAATTTGTTTAAAAGTGGCCAAAATGGCCCAGCACTTGTAGCTTACACCTGTAATGTTAGCTCCTAAGGAAATTGAAATCTAAGGATAGCAGTTCAAAGCCAGCCCAGGCCGAAAAGTCCATGAGATTATTATTTTTTAAATGTTACTATCGAGGTGAAATACAGAGGGGTTACAGTTACATACATAAGCTCATGAGTACATTTCTTTTTTTTTTTTTTTTTTTTTCCGTTCATGGGGCTTTAACTCTGGGCTTGGGCGCTGTCCCTCAATTCTTCAGCTCAAGGCGTGCGCTCAACCGCTCGAGCCACAGCGCCACTTCCAGGTTTCTGGTGGTTTATTGGAGACAAGAGTCTCCCGGTCTTTTCCTGCCGGGGCTGGCTTTGAACCATGATCCTCAGATCTCAGCCTCCTGAGTAGCTAGGATTACAGGCGTGAGCCACCAGTGCCCCGTATGAACATAGTTCTTGTTGAACATAGTTACCCTCTCCCTTGTTTGTCTCCCACTTTCCTACCCCCCTTCCCCAAGTAAACAACTCAAAGATGGAAAAGGAGCTGCCGCTCAGGTGGTAAAGTGATAGCTTTGGGCAAAGGAAGCTTGGGGACAGCATTCAGGCCTTGATTTCAAGCCCCAGGATCAACACACATGCACGCACACATACACACACACACACACACACACACACACACACACACACACACAATGAAGAAGAAAAAAAAACAGTGGCCAAATGTTAATCAGCACAAGGCTACTTCAAGCATGCAGTTTGAATCCTTTTATATTTTTAACCACATTATTAGAATAAAAATCAATAATTAATAAAACATTCATGAATCTAGAAAATGTATGCTCATTGAAGCTAAAGAGAGGCACTGTTTTCTGACGGATCTGTGCATTTTAGAGAACCTCATTTCAGACATGCACATCTAGATTATTTGCACTACTTGTCTAGCAGCTACAAGTATAAGGTTAGATACTTGGCCTAGTTACTTACACCATCTCAAGTAAACAAAAATAAATACATTTTTGTGGAGTACTTTAATAATGAAAATCTTGGAAACTAAATGTAAACTTTTAACTTTCTGTTTGAATAATACATCGTCACAATTTTTGTTAGGAATTTCTAGTGGTGGAGTCACTTGATTGTTAGTCAATCTAGGCTATGTATGTTGTACTTCTTATAGAGCTTCACATAAAACTTAGGTTCACATTTATGTTCCTTACTGTCTTCCAAAAGGAATGAGGTCACCAGAATACACTATGTAGATATTTTTATTCCTTTGTGTTTTCCTAGTATGAAAATCTAAACTTGGAAATCATAACTTTTAAAGTCATTTGGCCTTGGATTTGAAAAATAAAAGACTGTATTCTATAGTCATCATGTGTTATGTTCCTGTATATTGCTATGATTCACCATTTCTTTTAGTATAATTAACATTTTATATTAGTTATATTTAACATATATAGTTGCATTTACCATCTAAATTTAATACCTTTACAAAATGGACTCATTTGAACCTTCATGTTTATGAATGGTCTGAAAATGCACTGAGTTAATACCATGTAGTGAGTCCCTCCCTTTATCTCTGCTGTTTGGTATATTCCAGTGGTATATTATAAAGCATGCATGCCATAAGAATAAATCTTCCAGCATAAAATGACTATAATTTATTTTTATACTTTGTGATTGTCAGCTTTACAGAAGTATTTTTCCAGCTCCTAGCATTGTATCTGAGATAAAATACTTCCAATTATGTAACAAGCTTATAAGTTTTTTAGGGAATTTCAGAAGAGAATAATGATAAAAGCAGAATTGAAGAAGCATATCATATTGCTTCAATCTTGTGTTTTGCCTTTCAAAGGATTTAGATAGAATTATAATAAACAAAGAGGCAATGCAGACACTTGTTCCATGAATTTAAGTCCAAAATCATAGATGACAAAGATTTGAAGAATGCATAACTCTGAGCCAAACGACTGGTATGCAACCAGGTTTTCATTTTTTTAATGTGGGAAAATGTTAAATAAATAAGACATGTCCCTTTATTTCTCAATATCAGAGTTAGCAGCTTATCTGAGCTGTGGTCACAGAATATTTTGTTTCTTGGCTGAGTGAATATAATATTCATCACACTCTATAAATTTAAGATTGAAGATTTTATGGATTTAAGAATAAAAATTGGAAAACCTTAATTCTGATCCTGATATTCATTATTTCCCATATGGGTGGAAAAATCAACCCTAGTTTAATTAATTTAAGTTTTTTTTATTTTCAAATAAAAAAGATCTACATAATGATATAGCAATTACACTTTAGTATGTCAAATGCTACCAAAAGTCAAGGATGTCTTTTATAAAGAGTTACAAACAATGGTTGAAAATATTTATAAAAATAAACATTTTGTCCACAATGCTTTGGTCCACAATATTTTGGACCAGAATGCCTACATACATGGTTCCAGATTTTGAGGTTACTTGAGTTAAAATTAAAATTGCCTTTAAAATTACAGCATGGGTATATAGATCAATAACAAGTTGCTTGCCTAAGATATGCAAGACCCCATATTCAATCTCCAGCCCAACAATAAAATAAAAACAAAAACTGATATATGTTTATTTATCAGTTTTATACTTCTGTAGAAAATAGAAATCTTATTTCTTATTATAAACTCTAAGATCTAGTAACGCACCAAACTATTTATTCACATATACTTTCCTATTCAGTCTTCGAAATTAATATAGCAAAAATTAAATATTAAAAATGTAAGTATGAGCCTGGCACTGGTGGCTCATGCCTGTAATCCTAGTTAATCAGGAGGCTGATATCTGAGGATTGCAGTTCAAAGCCAGCCTAAGAATGAAAGTCCAAGAGACTCTTATCTCCAATGAACCATCAGAATGAAAACCGGAAGTGGTATTGTGGCTCAAGTGGTAGAGCACTAGCCTTTAGCTGAAGAGCTTAGGGTCAGCGCCCAGGCTCAGAGTTCAAAACACATGACAACAATATATATATATATATATATATATATGTATGATATTTTATCAATGTTTGCAAACACTGGAAGCTAAAGAAGGATGATTGTGATTCAGGCAAGCTTAGACTATCTATCTAACTATCTATCTATCTGTGTGTGTGTGTGTGTGTGTGTGTGTGTGTGTGTATAAATTCACATGTCATTGAGAATGCTATTATAAAAGCAACCCATCTGGTTAATAAAGCCATCAAGTACCTGTGAGTACTTTCAGTCAAAAATCCATAAGAATACATAAGATGATGGTTGTGTCATCATGGAGTAGGTTTAAAAGTTAATGTCAGTTTAGCCATTCAGAAGGAAAACCAAGGACATTTCTTCAGAGGTAATCCTCCAAACAGGTGCTTCCCTTGGTGTGATGAAAGATGATTTATGTGACCTGAATCTATCTGATGAATGGTTACAATTTGAGATAGATAGATATAGATATCATACATATATAATACCTTCTTGTCTTTTCCCATATTATATTTTCTCAAGTTACAGATATCTATTATTTCCATGATTTTTTCATACTGTACCATTCTCATTTTCTATGTGATTTTCTGTTGACAGCAGAGAAGAAAGAATGCCTTCCTTATTAGTTTTTTATCCTGAGCATCTTCATTTGTGACAAACGTGGCTAACGACCAGATAGTTAAGTCACTTATTCTAGGTAACTCAACTATTGAATATGGAAGCCAAGAGTCAAGTTTAGACACAATGGTTTGGGGATCTCACTCGGGAGACTATTTAGTACTCAAATCCACAAATCTCTTCCTTAACGTCCCATGCATTCAGATGACACCAGCCACCCTACCCAGTTGTCTTGATTCAGAAAATAAAGGTAGGAGTCTGAAATAAGTCAGTAGTTCTTAGTGGAAGTCACCAGGGAAAATACCCAGCCAATTAGGATTCAGAATCTATTGGAAGTTTGAATTTTTTAATGTTTTCTGACTGATTCAATACGGTACATGAAAAGGAAAGGGTTTGGGTTCCTTACAGATTTCCTCCATAGAACTGTATGTTAGTTCCTCTCCCATTGTATACACACACACTCACACACACACACACACACACACACACACACACTCACACACACACACACACACTCACACACACACACATATACACAAATGTGTGCACAAATATACTCATTACAAATGAGTTTTCGTGTTTTCTCAATGCTTTATATAATTTTCGTATATGTGACTTCTGAAATACTTCTCTGTTCTTAATAAGGTGGATTTTCTATCAATCTCTTTTATAATTATGCATACTCTAAAAGGGTTCCTAAAGATATAATCCTTAATATGTCCTCCATACTCATGACTGGTTTAAACTAAAGATGGTGAAGAAAATGCAAAGTGTAGAGAAAAATTATTTTCAAGGAATAAACAGCTATGCATTGCCTAATTCAAATTGGTCCCTGCATGATAAGAAGTTCAAGCTTGTTTTACCAAATAAAAACTGTCAGATCTAACAGATCATCCCTTTCTGCCTATAAGCACCATTAGGAGCGCTTGTCTTCAGAATACCACCCAGTGATGAGGATTTCATTCAAGGGATGACTCCCACTAAAAACCATCATGGATGCCAGCAATGCCCAATCCTTTCAACTCTGAAATGTCCATTCCTCTTATACCCAACTGAAGACCACCAAACATACCTCAAGGCCAGACTGACATACTCCCCAAGACACCTTTGGAAATCTCACTTTAATAAATCCATGACTATTACAAAACAAAGCAATGAATATAATCAAACCAATGACCTTAACAGTATTTCTTTTCTGTGCTCAGTAGAGTAAGATAGCCATTCTCTAATATATCTGAAGTCAATGCAATAAGTTGTCCTTTTACATTGATCTGGAACTCAGTTTTGTCTTTAACATAAATATACAAAATACATGGGTGTGTTACATTGTATTTTAACATAATTTTATACTGGTCATGTTCACATGAATAAACCCAACTGAGAAACTCTATTCTGTTGAAGACCTGAATGATAATTTACATTAAGGAAGCATATTATTATCCATTTAATGTGTGAATATTATATTATGTGTGAATATTATATTAGGACAAAGATCAAGTTCCTGTAATCATCTACAATATAGACAAAATATAATGGTGACATTTCCCATATAAAATATCCACCTGTGCCAAGAGGAATCACTGCAGCACTGACAGTCTTTTTGATGAGTATTGTTACATCTTCATATAACAGTTTTTCTTTTTGTCTAGATACAGCTTTCCAAGATGCCTTTAATTTTGTAGCAATCCAAAGGTTAAAAACCTCCTGTAGAACAACAGAAAACCTATATCGTGGTAAATAAAAATCCATTGCATCTCCACTGGGTAATGTCTAATTATAAAGAGTTTGACATATCAGAGTTACCTGGTATAGAAGTTAATATGAGGGGTGGGAAGGTGGCTCAGTGGTAGAGCGCTTGCCTTGCAGGCCCTGGGTTCGATTCCTCAGCACCACATAAGCAAAAAGAAAAAAGCTGGAAGTGGCACTGTGGCTCAAGTGGTAGAGTGCTAGCCTTGAGCTGAAGAGCTGAGGGACAGCGCCCAGGCCCAGGGTTCAGGCCCCACAATCAGAACCCCCTCTCCAAAAAAAAAAGAAGTTAATATGAAAGAATTTTACAAACATGTTTTTCTCTTTGTTTTCTTTAGCTTTTCAGCTGTATCCCAAATAGCAATTTGCAAACCTTTCAGGCCCTAATGAACAAGACTTCAATAGATACGCGTGCGCGCGCGCGTGCGCGCGTGCACACACACGCATCTAGCTTCCATGCATTTAAATCTATTCTCTATTCAATGAACTTATGATAAGTTGATAGAATGTTGATATGACAGAATTACAGCACAAAATGTCACCTTTATGATAGACATGTGAGAAATACACTAAACAGATGTGCTCAGAAATATACCTATTGTAAAACATCTGTGTAAAATCTCGATGTAAATTATTCATCACAAAGTCATCAGTTACTTCTCCATATAGAGTAAACCTTTATTAGCTTTGAAAATAATTACCCTAGAAGATATTTGAACAAAGAAAGTCTTCCCTGTATGCTTTCATTTAACTTATTTGAGAGAGATGTGTCTGTGCCACATCTCCTTTATACATTAACCAGTTGTTGGGCACCTAGGCTGATTACATAGCTTATCTATTGTGAATAATGTTTTAATAACTATGAATGCAGTTATCTCTCCTGCATTCCTTCGGATGTATGGGAGTGGCATAGCAGGTCAAATAATAATTTTTATGTTTCAATTTGTGAGTCACCTACATTGTGATTTCCACGCTATCACACATATTTATTACTTTTGCCATTTTAGGAAGCAGTGTATAAATACAATGCATCTTGATCAGTGTCACCCTTACACTAGCACCAGCACTGTTTAAGATTTTCTTTCACATCACTCTCACATCCTCACCATGATCTGTTTTTTTTTTTTTTTTTGATAATACATACTGATTGGGATCAGATGGAATCTTAGTGTCATTTTATTTGTATTTATCTTATGATTATGATTATTCCTTATGATTATGATTATTTCTTCATGTATTTGTTATTTGGGTGTCTTTAGAAAACTATTAAATGTATTTGCTCAATGATTAATTAGATTTTTTGCTCTTTTGTGTTTATCTTTGAACTCTTTATATATTCTATACATTGATTCTTTCTCTGGTGAATGGCTGGCAAAGGTTTTCTTCAATTTTGTAAGATGTCTCTTCATTATAACAAGTGTTTCCTTTGCTGAGCAGAGGCTTTTTAATTTGATAGAATCTTGTTTGTCTATTCTTGTTCTTATTTTTCTGAACAATTGAATTCTTATTCAGGAACTCATTGCTTATTCTTTTATTTTCATGTTTTCCCCAAGGTACCAAAACCATTCATTGGAAAAAGACACCATTCTGAAGTTAGGAAAATTGGATATGCACATGGATACGACAGAAACTATACCCCTCTCTTACAACATGAAACAAAATCAACTAAGAATGGAAGAAATATCTTAGCATAAGATTTAAGTATTGGAAGTAAACCCACATACTTTTAACAGTGCACACACTTGGAATAGTTTATAATATCTTTTTACATTCTAATATAGTCATTTTTAAAGTCATTTTTAAAGAACACAGCTACTCCTCTTTGTCAGGAAGAGAAAGATAAACTTTGAATGTTCAGGCTCTTTTGATTTAAAGCCATGAGATTATACTGATTATACTGACTCTCCGAAGTTGCCCTGTCTTTCCTCTATTTTCTCTTTGTGTATTAACATTTGTTGCTTCTGGTATTATCCCTTGTTACATTATCAGATTGTAAGCTTCAGCACATCAGAAATCCTGATTTTTCCCTCCATAGGATTTTGTAGAGTCTACCAGAAAAATTATCATATAGTTCTTTCTAAATATGAATCTGAATAATTATTTATGAAAAATTCTGTTAGTTAGCTTCTTGAAAATGTAGTAGTAAACACAGATATTTACTGATAGGTTTGTATGTGAGACACCCTACATTTCTTTTGTTTGGTTTTTCCATTCTAGGATGTTATATTTAAAGAAAATTATTTTGAATACTTGCAGGTTTATTAAATTTCTAGCCCATTGGCCTATCACTAAAATAATCAAAATTCTTGCTATCTTGTTATGGTGTACACAAAACATATAATTAAGTGATATTTTATGTTTAATAAATAATTGTAGATTCTTGGCAACACAATCTGATTGACTAAATCCTTTACATTAATAGAACCATCAAAAGAGTCACAGAATTCTCCAAGGCCATGTCTTATGATTAGCACCAAATAGTTTGCGGCTGATATTGTCAGGAGTCCTCTCTACCCCTCAACTCAATTTCTTGCTTCATTGCTTTGAACCCCAATGGGATGCGCACAGTTTTAGGTATGTCAACAAGAATACTCTTGTCCTCTCAGGAATTCAGTACTGGAGGAGCAACAGCTACAGAGCTGGCCAACCTAATAGGAACAGAAGTGAGTGACTTAGATGTTGAATAAATTCATGAGCATGTTTCAAGGCCCAATGGGCTATCCTTGGAATCACTGAATTTGAATGATCAATGGGGGGTTTAGTTAGGATAGTATCTATTTAAAAACAAAGCTTTTCTTATTAGATGGTGGAAAGCATCATATCCATTTTATTAAGAACTCACACAAAAGATTGCATTTTCCCAACAAAAATGTTCCAAAAGGAAAATTTGGAGATAAAATGTTTCTGTATTGTGTATTTGAGTATTTGTGCATTTTCTGTGTTATGTATTTATATGTATTCTGTTTTATCTTGATAATACTGTGTATTGCATGTTTTAAGTACTCTTCAACCTCGGAGAAAAGAGTGGAAGGTGGACACATTCAATGGCTGGGGCAAGAGAAAGGTGTTGTGCTTTTACGCTATAGTGAAACTACATACAATTTAGCCAACAGGGTAATTATATATAACATCTCATCATTGAACAAAATATGTAACTTTAATATCACAGAAATTTTCTGTTGAATCTATGCAAGACTCTAGTGCTTCATTAGAAACCAGTATGATTGATTTATCATTTATGTAACCCACCAAGAACTAATCATGGTTGAGCGCATAGAGTTGGGCTCTAAGCTGTGTGTGATTGACTTCTATAGCTACACTAAGAGCTTTCAGATAGATATATTCCATTACTCAAACCTCAATCCATAGCATTGATTTCCTTCTCTTTATATTAGCACAACAAACCTTTTGAACATGTAGGATATGTGACTAATTAGAAAAGAGGAAAGTGCTGAAAGCTACTTAGGAAGACCAGCCCTCGAACACAACACTGAAACAGAAATTGAACAGGGCAGCATTTCACCATTCTCCTTAAAACTGCTGAAACCCACTTTCAAAAATACAATAAAACAAGAATAATTAGTCTAAAAATATTAGCAGGCATCTATTTTATCAATTCAGAGAAACAAATTATTTTCTGACCTACAGCTGGTGAGTATTACATGAACAGTATTTTACACTAATTAAACCCACTGGTGGGCACAGATCCCTGTTCTCTGCAAATACTGCTAATGCCTATTTAAAGCACTGGAACATTTTATGAGGTCAGGAGGAATTAAACTGTATTTTTAGTTTCCTCACTCTACTCACGCTATTACCATCAACGATAAAAATCACATAGGCAGTGTCTAAAATACTTAAAGCAATCTATTTGAATTTTATTTACTAGTGGTTTTGTTTCTTAGTACACACACACACACACACATATTAGAATTCACTCATCATTTTTAAAGGTTTTGATTTGGGGTAAGTTCTGAAATGAGAAAATTTCTGGAAAGAATGAGGTTATATTTACTCTCCCTTCCATTTATCTTCTACTCTACCAGTCCTTAGTAATGAAGGGATTTTGTTTTGTGTGTTAGGTAGGGAAGGGTATTCTAGGGCTTAAACTCAGAACTTGGGACTTGTCCTTAAAATTTTGTGTTCAAAACTAGTATTCTATCATGTGAGACACAACTCAATCTCCCACATTTTGAAAGCTTAATTGGAGGTCACATGGACCTTCTTGTCTGGGCTGGCTTTGAACTGTAATACTCAGATCTTAGCCTCCTTAATTAGGATTACAGATGTGAGCCACCAGTGACCAGCTTAGTAATGAAGTATTTTCCTTAACCAGTCTTATGATAACAATTATAATCCTAGGGCTACATTCCTGGGATGTTCACCACTTTCTACAAGTAATATTCTTCCCAACACTTGGTTATTCAAGACCTCACTTAAATATTAATATTTCAAAAATAATTTGCAGTGAATTAGAAGAAAATTAAGTAAAGTTTTGTTTTGTTTGTTAATGTGTGAATGCTCTCTCTAAACATGTCTAATCTAGTGTCCATTAAAGCCATATTCACAAGAGCTAAAAAATGGAAAATACTTATGTATCTATCTCAGGATGAGTGGATAGGGGAAAAATATGTGATATATACATATATATACATATACATATATATACACAATACAGTGTTATTCAGTCATATCATAAAAGGAAATCCTGCCACTTATGACATCATGGTAAAAACTACAGATCATTACATTAAGTCAAGTAACCCAGACGCAGAAAGACTAGTTATCCAAGAGCTCATTAATATGTCAAAACAAATACGTTGATCTCTTGGAGATTTTCAGTAGATGAGATTAAGGAGAAATTAGAAAAATTATCCATTAGGTACTGAATTACAGTTCAGTAAAAAGAAGAAAATCTGGTTTGCTGTTGCATAGCAAGGTCACTAGAGATAACAATAAAAGTTACAGGAAAATTTTGAAATGACAAGTAGTAAAGTAGAAATATATGATTTACATGCACATACCAAAACACATGGCCATGTGTACATTTTTATGCGGTTTTATATCGGAAGGTGGCTCAATGGTAGAGTGCTTGCCTTGCATGCGTGAGGCCCTGGGTTTGATTCCTCAGCACCACATATGCCAAAAAAGCAAGAAGTGGCGCTATCAAGTAGTAGAGTGCTAGCCTTGAGCTGAAAAGCCAAGGGAAAGCGCCCAGGCCCAGAGTTCAGGCCCCATGATAGGCAAAATACATACATAC
Organism: Dipodomys spectabilis; assembly: GCF_019054845.1. Taxonomy (NCBI): domain Eukaryota; kingdom Metazoa; phylum Chordata; class Mammalia; order Rodentia; family Heteromyidae; genus Dipodomys; species Dipodomys spectabilis. The sequence continues at coordinate 18,056,362 of NW_024870709.1, forward strand.
ATACACACATACATACATACATACATACACACACACACAAACATACAAGCTAGGCATCCATGGCTCATGCATGTAATCCTATATCCAACGCTGGAGGCTGTTCCTGAGCTCTTCAGCTCAAGGTTGGAGTCTACTACTTGAGCTACAGGGCAACTTCCGGTTTTCTGGTGGTTAATTGGAGATAAGAGTCTCTTGGACTTTCCAGCCCAACTGGCTTTGAACCATGATCCTCAAATCTCAGCCTCCTGAGTAGCTAGGATTACAGGCATGAGCCACCCGCAGCCAGCTAAAATGAGCCTTTTTTTAAAACTTGTATGATATAAAAAGATTTTATGAAGTATCACATAAATAAAAGTAGTATCAGTAGTGAATGAACCATACTGTATATAAGACCTTACACTCGGTTAACCACACCCACCATATTCATGCACCTCTTAAAGTAATCCAGGCATTGGTCTAACAGTGTGGAATACAGCAAAGAACAAGGCAGACAAGAAAGTTCACCAGGCCAGTAGGTATTTCAGTGGTTCATTTACTTCACATGGATGAGGCCTGGGAGTCTACAACTTTTCTACTGAGCTAGCTTTGAAGCCTATAATCCTCTCAGATAACCTAGTCTCACAAATACCTAGGATTACAGATGTAAACTTCTGGTACATGACTAATGCTGTTTGTATTTTAATGAATATCTATCATAGAGTCCTTAAAATAATTTTTCTTCTTGGAAATAAAATGTAAGATTAGAGTAATAGTTGCAGAGTCAAGATTAACCTTGTCTACATCTATACACAGGAAATAATGGTAGTGTTCTTGTTCCTGATTCACCACTACGCATTATTTATCATACAGTAAAAAAGGCTGTTAGTAACAAAGAGCCAGAAAGAAAAATGAGGGCTGAACATAAAGCTTTATATAATTTGTTAGTACCTGAGAAAACAGGATGAGAAATCCACTAAAAGCAGGAGATAAGTTGGCAGAAGCAAGGCCTGGAAAGATTCAGAGCCCATTTCTACATCTAGAAAACAGGCAGTAAACTTAATAAATTATCTTTAAAAATGTAGGCAGGATAAATAAATGCAAGCCAAAACTCTTTCCCTTTCTCATCTTGTCAGATGATAAATTGTCCAACAATTCACCTTGAAACTAGACATACGAGGAGGTCAATTGGAGTCAGTTCCAGCTTGTCTTTGAAAGGTAGCGTCTGTAATTCATACTCAGTAAACTATAAATGAACTTAAGTTGGGTCCATTATGGAGATTTTTTTTAGGATAAACTAACAGATGATTCTAATCTTATGTATATTTTTCACTTTATATCTGAGATAACATTTTTGGTGACAGCCCAAAATATGCAACAGTAGTTTCCTCAAATTTCTCATATTTTTTAGTTCGTTCTTCTTTTCCCACACAGGTTTATTGTCTATTAAATTCTCATTGATAAAGAAAACTTCCCAGTTATTATTAGCAATGTAGATCAAAAAAAGTTTTATCTATCTGAAAATTTGCCATTTCTCAATTGTTCCATGAAGTCATTTTTTTCAGAGTCAGCTCTCCACAGACCAAGTGTTGTTTAATAATAAATCTTATGTTGTGATTACAATGTAACATAAGTTCAATATAAAGAAAACTTGAGGCTCTCAAAAGCAAATATATAGTGAGAGGATGAAGTTAGTCTTGTGAGCTAATCTAAATAAAAAGTGTAAGAACATTTGGACATCTTTTTAACTCTATTTTTTAAACAAAGTAATATCTTGTTTAACAATTTCATGAGCAAATAGGAAATTTTCATTGTAGGGCTTTTTCTCCAGTTCAAATTTTTAATTTTATTTTATTGTATAGGTGATGTACAGAAGGGTTACAGTTATATAAATAAGGTCAAGCATTGTTGCGAATCCCTCATTTTCTTACACTTTCCCTCCCATTGACTCTTTCTAATGAATGATTTGTTTCTAATTTATTTCCTACTAAGCCATTTTGTATTTTTAATTTTTTTAGTTTTAACTTTTTTATCTTTAAGTTGTTGTATAAAAGAGTTGCCATTTAACAAGCAGTTTATGAACACAATGAATCTTGATCAATGTCACCTCTTTCAACATTTTCACCCATCCTTCCCAACCCACCTTTACATGCACTTTTCTTAATTTTGTAGAATATACATTGAATTCTTGACTGTAGTTTTTAAAAACAGTGATTTTAATTTTCACTTCAGAATCACCATGATACCAGGTAACAACATTAATATAACTAGAATGTTCTTTAGAGAAAAAAATTAATAATCCCACATAAAGCTCAAAACTTAGCAATGTGTAATTATTTTAGCTGTTAATTTAAAATCTCTATTCTTATTCTTTAGCCTACAATTTTTGTGTCTGCCTGTTCATTATGGATGAAAACATGTAAAGTTCAACATGTGCAAAACAGCGTATAGTTGTAACTATTTATATGATACATATACCCCTGGCAGTTTAAAATTACAAATCAAAAGGATACATCATTATTCTAAAACATAAAAAGGTAAATTATAACTAAATTGGGTATTTCTATTCACTGATGAATGCAATAATTATGCCCTACATAAGCTACAGATTAAAACTAAATTTTTACATTTTTTTCTTAATACAATGGCCTACACCTTATTGCAAGTTTGATTTTTTTTTTTTTTTTTTTAGGCAGGGATGTCTAGTTAGATGGTGTTCCAAGTAAATGCTTACAGGGAAGTTCTCTCTTCCTGTAAATTCCAGTAACAAACTGCTAAGGTTGAGATAAAGTTCATTGCTAATTACCATCTTTCTACCACCATATAATGTACATATCCTTTTACCTATCTCCTGAAGTTATGATAATATGTCTCCAAATAACAGGCCAGAAAATGTGCACATCATTAAATACTCATGGGGAAAACTGATACTAGAAAATTAACTGAACACAACAATCATAGTACTCTATCAATTACTGTGAAATACCAGGGATAAAATAAACAGTGTGAGTTGAGTTATCAAGGATAATAGAAAAATAATTCTGCAGCAGGATGTGAACCTGTAAATTATACTTATGGATGATATAGTACCAGAACAACAATGAAAAAGAAAAAAATATTACAAAACTAGTATGAAGATATTTTGAAAGATAAAGAAGCCAATGAAGGAAATACTTCATTAGCAACTCAAAGCAATTAGCATTTACTGATCATATATTAGTTTCACAGCACTCTGTCATAAAAACTGATTATTTTACAGTCCTATAAAATAACATCTTTGAAAAAGCAAACTATGAAGCTCAGAAATGTAGTGAGTATCGTCTGTGCACATACAGTTGGTTTAAGGTGCAACTAAGATTCAAATTTGGCCCTGCTTGACTGTATATTCTATGCATTTAGCTTCCTTTGCTTTAATGAACAAGATTTCTGTGTACTAATATGTGACTGAGCCTCCTGGCTGCTGGTTCATCTTGTGTAGGAATATGAGTCATTTCTATCAAAATGCAGTATTGGGTGGTAGCTACAAAACAAACAACAAAACAAAATGAACATAGACATACAACCAATAAATAGATATTAAGTTACTCTTGTAGACATATGTCAAGTAAACTTAATATTATATAACAGTTTGAAAAACATATTCATGTAAGAGCAAAGACATTTCATCTCTGCTCTTCTCTCTCAAACATCTGTGTTTCCCCCAGTGGATAATGTTGATGGAATTCTGATTCCTAATAAATCTAGTGTGGTTTTCCCCATTTGGGGGAAATATTCCTATGAAAATTTTGATTGGCTCATAAAATAGTTGTGTAGGGTAAGTTTATTTCTTTGCTATAGTAAGAAATTCTTACTTCTTAATACTGTTAAATGAGATTCATATGGAGAAGTCCCTACCGCTGTACATGGAAATTAAAGTATTACAGTACAGAGAATCCTACCATCCTAAGAGCTACCAAGGACAGCCAAGGTAATTGAGTCCAAACACCTTGTTTTACTGATAAATAAATAGGTCAAGAGAGGCTACTAATTTTTTTAAGTGAAAATTTCTTGTTAGTGGTAAAGTGCTAATGAGGATATTCAAGTCTGACTAGCCAGTCTCATTCTGTGTTCACTGAACCATGTTGATACTCTGCAACATAAATTTCTCTAAAACAATGTCTGTGTGTGGCTTCTATAATGAAAGACGTAATGCTGGAAATTGCAAAGGAGAAACTCGGGTCAATCAGCTAATAAGGAAAACTACTTTACAGAGCCAAGAATGTGTATTTCTTAAAGGCTTGCATGCAACATTTACGGGGAGAAATGAAGAGTTCTAAGTAGAAGTAATTTGGAAAGCTGCAACACTGCAATGCCCTTTTGACACTGACTACTAAAATTAATCAGAGATGCTACAAATTAAGAACACAGTCCTCATTAAGGCTGATCTTATTTCAGTTGTTTGCCCTAACTTCAGGAGTCTCTGTCTACCTATATTTCTAATAATCACCTGTCTGCAAATTCAAAGAAAATCTATGATGCTCTCAAAACTGAGGAATTTCTTCAAAGACCTCCCAAACTGAGGACAGCGGTTTGCATTCAGTTGTCATTTTATTCAAAACAAACAAAGCAGAAACAGTTAAGTCAAGGGACATAAAAAGGTAACTCCTAGAGGGTCTAAAACACAGAGCCTCCATATTTTCTCCCCATAGAATTCAGATAAACCTTTGTATGTTCCTCCCCCACCATATAACCCCTGGTTTCACTGTATTGATGTTGGTATAATTTGTGCAGCGGAAGGAAAAAAACAAATCGTTTAAATAGGGATACAGGTGGACCCATTGCAACAATGAGATGTACAAGACATGTCAAAAACAAACCTTATAACTTTGACTCAGGATGGGGGGGGGTCGTGGGAGGGGGGAAGAGGAAGGGATGGGAAGGGGAAAAAAAGGAGGAGGCTGCAATGCTTGATAAGAAATGTACTCATTACCTTGCTAAGGTAATTGTAACCCCTCTGTACAGTATTTTCACAATAAAAAAAAAAAGTGTGAAAAAATCAATCATTCAGATAAACCCTCCAGGCACACTGAAGTGTTCACCAACCAGAAACTCCCAGTATCCAGAGGGTTGAGTTTTTTTATTGTTGTTGTTTTCTTTTGTTTTGTTTTGGCCTGGGCTGGGGCCTGGACACTGCCCTTGGCCTCTTTGTGCTCAAGGTTAGCGCTCCACAACTTGAGCCACATAACCACTTCCTGCTTTTTCTGAGTGGTTAATTGGAGAAAAGAGTTTCACAGACTTTCCTGCTCTGGGTTGGCTTCAAACCATGATCCTCAGATCTCAGCCTCTTGAGTAGCTAGGATAACCGGCGTGAGCCACCGGTGCCCAGCTCCAGAGTTTTTATTGATGTTTCATTTTGTAGACATATTTGAATAGCTAAATCACCCCCTCCTCCCCCCCCCCCCGACCCCCCCCAGAAGGCCAGAGGTCAACCTGATATTGTGTGTCTCGATGTTCCAAACCTTCAGCCATATGCTTGCTCTTTCTGTCATGACAAAAACATCCTTTCCTTAGCAGAGAATCACGCATGATCCAATATTATGAATATCAATAATTCTCATTGCCCAAGTAAATCACGAGTTTAAAAGTTTCTTTCCAGTAATCTCGGACAAAAAATGAGATAAATTATTTGTTTTATAACAAAAAAATACAGGTTAGTTTATGGCCATGCTTTTCTTTCCCATAAACACACCATGCTGAAGAAATATAACATAACTTTTAAAAAGATAGATTCTTTTAAAAAGGGAATGGCCTATGTACAATTCTGCACATGATAAGAACTTTTTTCATTATGGCTTGCACAAGAGTAGAAAAAAAAAAACTCTGTAAGTTTCAATTTGTTTCTAGAGACATAAAAGAATGGATAAGTAACATTCCATAGCAATCACACATCATTGAGATAACCAAGCACTTAATTTAAACTCACAAATAGTTCTTCAACCACACAAAAAATTCACACCATAAATCTGACAGAATCTATTAACTGAGAACATTGTAATAAGCTTACTTATTATTAGACTGAAAAAGACTTCCAGATGGCATAGAAAATATGTTTAATTAAAGTCCATCATTCTAACTTGTACTTCAAGTCTCTATCATGTGGGACAAACTTGAAATTTGTAGTTAGAAATTATTGCTTTGGTCATTTTAATATTTAATTTTGATAGAATTGCACATTTAAAATTTTATGTATTTGCAAACATGTACTTTCCAACATGTCTGCACATATAGAAATTGAAAAACATATAAATTCCTAAATCAGAATGTTACTGGACTTTTTAGCATTCTTGCGCAAATTGTTCATTTAAGATTCATGCTATACTTACTAGCTGTAGACCAAATAAATTCTGGTACATAACAATATAAAATGAAACCAAACAGACTAAAAGCATAGCAGGATATTTACATTTGCTTTGTAACATAAAGTACATATACTTTTTCCTTGAAAGTACCTGCTTATCCTGGAATATCAATGGTCAGTTATTAATATACCAAAATTTAATATACCAAAAGAGCTATTAAATTTTAAGGCTTTTACATGAATATTCTAATTAAGTTTTTTTTAATTTTTATGACAAATACTTGGGAGAAACAACTTAAAAGTAGGATTTGTTTTAGCCCATGATTTTAGAGATCAATCCACAGTAGACTGGCTCTATTGAAATGAGTCAATAAAGAAGTAGAACATCATGGCTAAAGAAGATGGAATTAATGTGCTAACTTCATGGGGACCAGTAAGCAAAGTTATAGATGAAGGGCAATTCATGAGAAGATAACAGCTCTAAAGCATATAGCATTGATGACAACTTCCTCCAACTACTCCTCATATCCTAAAATTTCCAGTGCTTCTTATTAAGTTATGAATCTACCAATGGCTTAATTTATTGATTAGGTCACACAATCACATGAGCATAATCAGATTTCCTAGCTGTGGACAAAACATCAACACCAGCACCTTTTGGAGAGACATTCATATCCAAACTTGGACAACATGTACATAAATATGCTTTAGTAGTTTCACACACCTGACTGATTCATATACAATACGTATTTGCTTATCCCATAGTTCTCGAGTCTGGGAAGTAGAAGAGTAAGGGCAAACAGTGAATGAGGACCTCCTTCCTGAGTTATAATGTAGGGTAAAGAGCAATGGAGCTTGTGTATTTTAATTGAAATCTCTTCATAAGGAGCCCTCCCCACAATAAGTAATCTACTGCTATGATAATAGCATTATTTAACTCATAATTCATAAGACTTCATGGCTTATTCATCTCATAAGGGCCAAACCTTTTCGTTCTATTATGTTGCTGTTGTGGTTTAGTACCCTAAGACATGAATTTTGAGGAATATATTCAAACCAAAGCAAGTAGCAGTAGAAGAGAGTGGTATAAATTTCCAACTTTCAGTCATCTTTACCAAATTAATATTCTTCACAAGAGTGATATGTGAGGGATTAGGCATATTTAGAAGTAATATTTATGCTCTGTTTCTAGGGGCATATACTGAAATATAGCAAAACTTTATTACTCAATTCTCCAGTTACCTATCTGATTTTCTACCATCATCAATAGATATTGCTACAGAGAAGTAGGAGTAAGAAAAATCTATCAGATTTTCCCATTTGCTATAATCATCCTTAAACCATGGTACAAAGAGAATAATTATTTACTTTTACAATCATCATTATTACATAATCACATGTGCTGTAATTTAATTTTATAAACAGTTTTGTCCTCTTTGTTTTGGTAATGGTGTATTTGGTGTTCTTTTTATATGTTTGTGTACTGGGGATTGAACTCAGGACCTTAACTTTCACTTGTAGTTTGTTGTTTTAAGTCTCAAGGCTAGCACACTGCCATGTGAGCCATAGCACCAGTTTTGATTTTTTAATGGGTAATTGAAAATAACAGCCTCTCAGATTCGCCTATCCAGGCTCAATTCTCAGATGTCAAACTTCAGGGAAGATAGCATTACAGATGTGAGCCATTAATGTGGAACTGCAAAGGAGACTACTCTTTTGCGGGGCTACTAACTACTGTGGAGAGGGCACTCCTGAGACAAAACAAGCAAGGAAAACAGGAGGAGAGAGGTGGGACATAAGAATCAGGAGAACCTATTATCTATGAACCAACTCAGGGAAAATAAACATTCTTCTATTATGTATTATCTACTTCCAAAATACCTTTTCTTGCATATGTAAGTATATGTGATATATGATATGTATATATATCTATAGAGAGAGAGAGAGAGAGGCTACACAAAATACTTCTTGTCTATACTTTCTATAGTTTACACAATGTAACCCTGTATTTCTATGTTTTTCCAACTTTATTTCCAATATGACAGTCTGGATTGCAATTTGACTTTGTGCTGTAAATTATCCAAGTTCTTAAGCAAAAAAGAAAAAAGTTAACTGAGTTCATGGGAGTGAAAAATCCATCTTAATATTGACCTAATCTTGAGTATATTATTTCTCCTTGCTTTTATATATTTCTTTTTTTAAAGAATATACATATCAGCACAGACACTTTGAAATATATTTGTATACCATCTTTCATGTTTTGAAGAATTATGTAAAAATAAAAGAAAATAAATTTTTCTTCACTGGTGGATTACTGGTCAAATCAGTGATGTACAAACCAAATACTTGTTTTGATATTTCTTTAGTTGTGTGTTGAATCAGATTTTTTTTTTTGTCGGTTATGGTTCTGAACACTGAGCCTGAGCACTGTCCCTCAGATCTTCAGCTCAAGGCTAGTGTTCTACCACTTGAGCCATAGCGCCACTTCTGGCTTTTTTCTGCTTATGTAGTGTGAGGAATCGAACTTAGGGCCTCATGCATGCAAGGCCAGCACTGTACCACTGAGCCACCTTCCCAGCCGTGAATCAGATTTTAAATCTAGCTTCACTGCAGTGAGCTGAATATTCCTTCAAAGCAATAAGTGTCCTGTAATGTATTTTACTGAATTGACAGATGTTTACAATGTGCATAACTGGATACATATATAAGCATTTAGGATTTCTATAGCAGTGCAATTGGAACTGGGAGAGAAAATAAAAAATACAAATTATTTATTAAACTCGTCCAGAAAGAGCATGAATTATAGAACTTTAGGGTGTATTTTCCAGTAGATTAATGGAAATTTATTCATAAAACTCTCTAGAAACAGAGATGAGCACACACTATTTACATTTCTCTTATAAATTTATATGTTGATAAGTTATAAAATTACAAGAATGGCACACACTGGTTGTTCCACTTGGTAGGGAGGAGAAAATAATCCTTTGATCTTATTTTAATGTTTAGTTACATATGGAAAAAATATAGCAGTTCAAAATGCTTACATCAGATCCAGTGAGCTGCCTTGCAGAGGACAAGAGGGACAACACTTGTTTCTGACTTAAAAATTATAGATACATACATATATATATATATATATATATATACATATATATATATATATATATTCTTTTGCAGCTGTTGTTCTATTTATTTCCTGGATCTGAGGAGGATTGTCAAAATGATCCTTTGGGTTGTAAAACAATATAGTCTCATTTTATGTATTACTTTTCTTCTTTTGATAAGTTAAAAACAGCTCTAGCCTACTTGTTTTCTGTATCTTCTATAATATAATTTTTTCCTTAGAAAAGTTATCTAATGAGTGAAATATAATCTATCTTAATGAGGTTACAAACAAAGTAGCACTTGATATACAGGAATAATTGACACAATACCAACATATTATTTAAATGTTCAGAGTACATTTATATTTTGTAAAACAATGGGTGATCCTTTAACTTAAAAATGCGCCAAAAAACTCAAAAAATTAAATCCCCCAACAACAAATCCTCAAAGAAACAACTGCCCAATAAATAAGTTGGCTAAAGACTTAAAGAGAAACTTCTCTGAAGAAGAAAGAAGGATGGCCAATAGATCCATGAAGAAATGCTCAATCTCCCTAGCCATAAAAGAAATGCAAATCAAAACAACATTGAGATACCACCTCACTCTAGTTAGAATGGCAAAAATCAAGAACTCTAACAACAACAGATGCTGGAGGGGATGTGGACAGAAGGGAACCTTACTTCATGGTTGGTGGGAATGTAAACTTGTTCAAACACTTTGGAAAGCAGTATGGAGGTTCCTCAAAAGACTTCACATAGAACTCCCCTATGACCCAGCAATCCCACTTTTGGGCATTTACCCAAATGTTTACAAACAAGACCACACTAAAGCTACCAGCACAACTATGTTTATTGCAGCATTATTTACCATAGCTAAGATATGGAACCAGCCCAGATGCCCCTCAGTAGATGAATGGATCAAGAAAATGTGGTATATTTACACAATGGAATTCTATGCCTCCATCAGAAAGAATGACATTGCCCCATTTGTTAGGAAATGGAAAGGCTTGGAAAAAATTATATTAAGTGAAGTAAGCCAGGCCCAAAGAAACATAGGTCCCATGGTTTCCCTTATTTGCAATAACTAGTATATGAATGAGTCAAGAGGAAAAGGTCAGATAATGTGATGTTAGGAAAATGAACCCTTAGATATGTATTTTAATGTTTTTTCCTTTCATGCATTTGTTTCTAACGCTTTTATAAGATTATCTCTTTGTAGCTTTCTATGTCCCTCCCCCACAGTATAACCCCTGCTTTCACTATATTTGATGTCAGTATAACTTGTAGAGGAGATGGGGAAAAACAAGTCGTTTAAGGATACAGGTGGACCTGTTACAACAATGAGAAGTACAAGTTGTCATGTCGAAAACGAGCTTTAGGATGTTGGTGGGGGGGGGGGGAGAAGGCCGGGAGGATTGGGTGGGGGAAGGCAGGGAGGATTGGGTGGGGGGGTAGGGGGGGAGGCTGGGAAGGGATGTGAAGGGTAAACAAAGGAGGAGGCTGCAATGCTTGATAAGAAATGTACGCATTAACCTGCCCATGTAATTGTAACCCCTCTGTACAGTATGTTCACAAAAAATAAAAATGAAAAATGCGCCAAAAATTAAATAAATCGAAAGCTGACCTCAAAATTATTGAAGGCTTTTATTGATACCTATACTAAATTTTAATTTATGGTTCCAGTGAGATTGAGTCTATGACCTTGAACTTGGAAATCATAATGAATCACAGATAATCACCAGTCATCTTTGGGTGATGTTTGAAGAAAGTGCAGGGAGTTGTACCCAGCTCTATGTAAATGTTCCAGAAATATCTCATTACTAAAGTTTGTACTGAGCTATCTTTGGGGGTAAAAAAGTGTAGACAAGCTTTTCAAAATACCTAGAGATGTTTTCTTAGCTAACATTATTAGCTGAGAACTCAGTTTTCTGAGTTTCTCTCCCAAATTCTAGAAACCTGTAACTCCTGTTTAGTTTACATTGATGTATTTCAGATCAAACATTTATGGGAGAAAAAAAGGTTATTTTATATTGTAGATGCAAGTGTTGTGGATTGTGATAAGGTATTTTACCAGAGCAAATGATTTAATAGGCTTCCTCTTACCTTTCATGTTTCAGCAAGTACTTCTAAGCATTCTTGAATGTTAAAAAAAAATTGGAGAAGAAAGAAAAATGTTTGTGAGTTCTGCTTAAACCAGAAGACATTTTGACATGCATATGGAAAATATTTATGTGCATAAAACAAACAAATAAAATTAAGCCATGTTGTTTTGGAAAGCACTATAGTATTGTATGACAGTCATATGGTAACTGATGCATTATGTGGCAATTGTTTTCCTAAACAGCTAAATATTTTCCACATTCTGTTTCTTTCTTCAAGTGAAAAAGACAGACAGCTCTAAAACAATTTGAAAATAAAAATAAAATATTGCTGACCTCCAGATCAAACAATTGTATTAATATTCAGCAACATGAACATCAAAACAACAGCTATCATCCTTTCTGCATTTCCTGAATTTTTATGCGGACAAGAAAACATCCAATATTCAAAATAAATATAACCTCATAATATAAAGCATAAGCTTTTCTTAACTTGTAATTGATTGAAAAAAGTCCTTAGTAAATGATTCATAATGAGTGAAAATATACATTCATTAAAACAACCTTTGAGCCATCATGATACTTAATTATCACAAGTAGACGTACAAAGTTAAATTTTTAATACATGAAGTCCCATAGATCTAGATATAAGTAAGTTACTTCAACCTTCTGTTACATAGAAAAATCCCAAAAAACTAGAGAATAATCCCAAACTGCAATTTGATTGGCTTTTCCAAATGCACATTTCTGGTTGACATACAAATGGAAAAAGTGACTTGTACATAAAGAAATTATGGATAGTCTCTCTAATAGGTTCCATATGAACAAACTCATATATACCAAAGCAATTGTTAAATAAATTTTATTCTAGTTATTCTAGTTTATAGATAACATTCAAGAAAAATAAGCATGTGCATTTACCAGTCTTGCTGAACATTTTACTATGGTGCATTTCTAGAGAGGAATTTCTCTTATTGAGTGCATACTTGCTGAACAATAGCTATGTTCCAGACACTTTGTACTAGATATAATGATGAAACAAAGAACCACAATTACTATATCTATTCTACTTTAGTTTCAGGGATCCATAGTTCAAAAGTCACAGACAGAATGAAATAAAAACTATAAAGGGAAGCTGATGGTTTGGAAATAATCTCTGGATTCTATCCGCTTCATATACAAAACTTAGTGAGGAAAGAAATGTCTTGTACCTATAATTCTTTTAATGTGTTGTAAATAGCCAAAAAATATAACAAGCCCTTTATGAATTGTGGATTTCACTCCTATGTGAATGAAAGTTTTACCTTTAGACACAGAAGAGTCACAGTTCTCAAATTCTTTACTTTCAAATTGATCAAGAGGTCAAGGCAAAAGCAGTTTTAGAAAATATATTAGCATTAATAATTAATATTAAAAATATTTAGTAAAGATATTCCTTCCAGTCTATTCTTCTTTGATGGAAGATATTCATATCCTCCTTTTTTTACGCCTCTCGAAACTAGCGCTCTACCACTTGAGCCACATTTGTACTTGGAGCTTTTCCGCTCAGCCTAGCTTTGACAGGTGATCTTCAAATCTCAGCTTCATGAGTACCTAAGAATACAGACATGAGGGACCAGCACCTGTTTGCTATCCTTTATTTTTGAAGCATATGAGTATGATTAGAATATGTCACTAGATAATGCATGGTGTTTATGTTTTTATCAATATTATAAAGTGATGCAGAATAAACAGGTTTTTACATTCAGTGATCAAATCATGTTACCAACTGCTACAGTCTGAATATTTAGTGTTACTCCAAAGGTCCATATGCTCAAGTCTTGGCAATTGGTCTTCAGTTTGGCTTTCCTGCAAAGTGGTGGAATCTTTAGGAGATAGTGACAAGAGAAGATCTTTAGGTCATTGGTGGCTGCCTTGGGAAGGTAGTTCATGGAGGACTCCATAGTAGAAGGATTATCATAAAACCTAAGTTTGCCCTCTTGCTCTCTCTCACTCTCTCTAGTCCTGGTCTAGTCTCTTTCTGTTATTCTTGAAGCTGTTATTGGAACTTGACCATAACTTCTGGTTCCAAGGGTAGCTTTCACCAAAATAGAACTAATGAACCAGTATGCCCTTGAATCTCCACTACTGTGAACAAAATAACTTTTCTTTTTATAAAGTTGTCTCCAATATTTTTCTGTAATAACAAACATGATTAATACACTGAGTTTGAACTTTAACCAATAAAATACCAAAATTATCTACTCAATAACTCTATAAGGCACTTTGGTTTGAGGATAGTGCAGGTTTTCTTTCAAGAATTCAAGTATGAATCAAGTGCATGATCCTGAATTCAAGACTATGAAATTCATGACATATTCAAAAAATGCATGATGCTCCATGTAAGTCAAATGCACTTTTAAGACTCAGTCTCATCAAAACTCTCATTTTATTCTTTTTAATCAAATATTTAATTGAATGCTATAGTATATTTGATACTGACTTCCTAAGGAATCCTGAAAAAAACAGTTGTCAATATTTTGCACAAGACAAGGAATATAGCAGAAACTTATAAAATGAAAAACATCATAAGTATGTATTATAATAAGGACACGTTGCATATGTTAAAGTATAAATAAAAGCTTCAGCCTGTCAGAGAGCCATGGGCTATTAAATACATTAGGAGTAAGGCATTTTCACCCAAGATTTTCTGACTTTAAATCATTCAAGCTTAATACTATACACTGAATCAAGCTTCAAGGGGAATAACAGACTAAACTGGAAAGAGCAGTGTGGGTAACATGGCTTCTAAGTCATACAAGTTACATTACATTGTCCTTGTCTAAAGTTTCAACAAAGACTTTGAGAAAGGAAGGGGGAAGGAGAAAGAAGGAGAAAGAATTACAAATTGTGAACATAATTTAAATGAGAGGTTATATAAGATCCTATCCTATAGATAAAATTAAACCTAGAGAGAGATTTTTTTTCTTTCTAATTTGCAATTGTGTTAGTCTGAGAGGTGCATGAACATTAAGTTTCTGATAAAATTAAAATTCCTTCCAGAGAGTAATATTTTTCATTCCTTTCACCACTTCCTAATGTCATGTCCATGGCTAAAGTCATATAATTGTGTTTTTATCAGTCTTATAAGGTATTTGCGAATTTTGTTCATGTTCTTCATAACCTTCCTACCCCTTATTAAAATGTTATTCTGTGAAAACAATGGACAACAATTATAGTTAGCTTCGATAAGTTTTGTTTGATATACAGCTTTCCTTCTTTATCATGACTTCACATCTTAGCAAACTGTTTTTCACATAATTTTTCACAGAAAGAGTATTTTTTATTATGCAATCTTTTTTCATATGTGGAATGCTAAGGAGAATAATAATAAAGTTGCTATCTGAAAACTAGAACCAGGGATCAAGAAAACAAACATAAAAACACAGTTTGCTTCTGGCTTGAATATGATAGAGAACTATGTGAATAGATGAATATTTCAAGTGAAAATGAAGTTATTATGATTAATCATTTATATATTTGCTAATTTATGTATAAGCAGCCCCAAACAAAAACTCAGGCTTGCTGTAAAAGCTCTCTTGATTTAATCTTGTTATGCATGACCCAGTTCAATCATCTCTTGACTAAAAACAGGTTATTTTTTTGCATCATATACTGCTTCATACCCAACAAATTGGGTTATATGACTGAGTCATCAAACTTTATAAAAGGTCAAACCACAGTCGCCATTTCTATTCATCCTTCCATTTTTTTTTACACAATTAAAATTCTTAGTTTTTATAAGAACAATAGTATAAATATTTCCCAAAAACACAGGTCAATCTGGAGGTTCACTTTGAGCGTTCGGTAGCTTAGAACTAGACTCCAAATATGACCTGTAGCAAAGTACTTTCACCTCTGATATTGAACATTGAATTCTACAGCTCTAACTCCTGTCTCCAGATGATGAATCTGCTACCTACATTGATGCCAGTATACTACATCTGTTGCTACCTCCAGGAAAATTTCATAGATACTCTGTTTCCTTCCATTATGTTCTTCTAATTCCATATTTCTGTAAGTGATTTGGTTTGGCAAAATCCAGGCCAGGTGCCTATATTATACCAGGAAGTGAAGCTGGTGGACCACATCAGTCTGTTCATTTGCTGCTTAGGGCTACTAGTAGTTCAAATGGGATATTCCACACACCTGACAGGTTTCTACTACCATCAGTGTAATTTTCACTAAAATTAAGATAAATTTAAGATTCTTATAAGCACTCTGAAACTGTGAAAAATGTATATTTAGAAGTTTGTTTGGAAGCAGAAAAAAATGACTTAAAAGATTGGATAAATCTATTCATTTTATCCAAATGATTAGTTCAAGCTTGTTCCTTAAGTTCACAGACATGAACCAATTTATACCTATTTTGCCTACCTGATTGTTGTTTGGAGTGCTACACATTTGAAATATATATAATCCCATACCATACATTCTATATTGGATTACATTTTTGAGATGTGTTTAGCCTCTTTTTGACTAGTAAATGTATTCTTATAAAATTATAACTAATAAAATTGATCAAATAAACAAGATATACATACACACACACACACACACACACATATATATATATATATATATATATATAATAAGCATTAGTTTATCTCATCTAAACTTAAAATGTCTATACCCGCTTTATTGAGACAAGAAGTCCTTTGGATATTTTCAAAGTCAGTTGCCCATAGATATCTTTTGGACACCAAAAATGGGAAGAGTTTAACCAATTTTCTCTCCTGGATTGAAATACTTTACCAATGGTCCCTGCTGTGAATGAAATTGACTTAGATTACAAAATCTACAGTCACAGCAAGGGTCAGGAATAGAACACATCACCACAGGAGAGTATCTCCCCCGGAAGCTTCAACAGTATGAGAAGAAAATAGAGAAGACACGAGGTCAGAAAATGAACACGCACGTGCATGTGTGTGTGTGCACACCAACACAATTCTATAAGAAAACCTAACTGCACTTGGAACATTTAAATCCTGCCTCACTGGAAATGTATTAATTACAAGTTGGTCCACTTGCTTTATTTACTTATTTACTCTAAAATTTGATTTGAACAGTGGCAGATTTGACTTGGCAGAAATGAATATATGTACAAATTTTAGTCATTTTCTAACTTTAACAATAATCTGTTCTCAACATTTACATTCTATAGTCAATTAAGAATTGGGACAGCTCAAATAAAATTAAATTAAATTAAAAAAAAAAGAATTGGGACAGTTAATAGATTATTTGCAACTACAAAAATAGGACAAAAATCCTTTTGAAATTGTTTTGGGAAAGGGTTATGGGAACAAGGAGAGGGATAAAGGGGATCAGATTGGGTGGAATACACTGTAACTCTTCATGGAAATTAATCAATTAAATCCCCCCTATAATGAATGTAAGCTAATAATTTAGAAAGCCAGAAAACTTAATATAAATACAACATGTGATTAGTGTGCTCATGTTCATAACACAAATAACTATAAACAATTTAATAAACTAAGCTCAAAGCAAGCTCTCCTGTGACTTTAAGCATTAACCAGGCATGCTGGCATGTATACACACCAAGATCTTGGTTTACAAATAATATAGTCCTCTAGACAATAGATCTTTAAATATTTCATGGTTTTCAATATTTCTAGGCAATAAATGACATTGAAATGAATTTTGAGTTTAAAGTTTGGTATACTTTTAGATTGTGCCTTTGGGAAATTTTATGGACAAGAATATATAAACAATGTAAGATATTAACGTTTGGTATCAAACAGAATTTTTTTATTAGAGTTTTAACTGATTTCCTGGAAGAGAATTGGAAAATATCAAAATCCTTATTATGCTCTTATTATTTAACTTGGTTATTAGGAAAAATAATTATAATTAAGAGATGATAATTAAGATACAATTAAAAGATGATAATTCACTCCAGGAGGGTAAAATCTATCATAAGATTTATTTGATGTTTACAAGCAAACTTTATAATATCATTCAAAGACAGAAATACTAGTGAAGAAAAATATAATAACTGCCTTTAATAGACTATTGGGTTAAAAACTTTTCTCTGAGCTATATATATGCATACACATTTAAGTATATACTATGTATGTTGCAACAAGTTACAACTTGTTTTTACTAATGTCTGAATAGTTTTGCATGTTATACATGCACCACATTTTCTTATCCATTCACAAATTACATTGCTCTCTTTTGGGGACTTTAGTGAATATCTTTCCAACTTTTTTGGTGGTTAGAGTTTCAGGAACTTTCCTCCCCAGACTGGCTTCCAGTGTCTATCAGCAAATCTCAACCTTCTGAGTAGCTAGGACTACAGGTGTGAGTGATCAGAGCCTGGCTTTTATGCGATTTTTTTTAACAGTCAATTCTTGGAAAAAAGTAACAAGCATTCTCCAAATATAGTTATCGCACATATTTGAAATTTTAGTTGTTAATAAAATATAATTCTTATTAATACTAACTGCAAGAATTAATACTAACTAGTCTATTTTCAAATCCAGTGATATGAAATATCACCCCATCAGGATGAGAATGGTTAGTAAACCCTCCCTCTCATCTATGGCCTGGTACCAGTCAAAAAACAATTCTCCATTTTCATTGCATAATAGTTCAGCCTATGAATATGTTTCTGCCAAAAGAAAGTAATCAATTTTGATTTTTGTGCGTGTAAAGCTGATTCAAAGCATTCTCTACTTGCCAAATTTTGAAACTGAAAATATATCCATCAGTTCCTTTCCTAAACCACTTTAAAGCACATGCTTTTATTCACTAAACAATGCATGCAACTATGTAAAAGCTTAATTACTTTAGAAGTAAAGTGATATCTTGTAAAGATCTGTGTGGTGGTCAATCTTAATTTTCTACTTGAATGGATTAAGATATACCTAGGAGAGTAGTAAAACAGACCACTGGCTGGGTCGATGGTGTTCCTAGAGAGTATGACATCATAAGGGTTCAAGTGACCTAACGAATAGATTAACCCATTGATTAATTGGTAAAATAATGGTTGTTTGGAGAGATGGCAAACGATAGGAGATGGGCCTAATTGGAGAAAGTAGGCCCTTGGCAGGTTGGGTCATGTCTTGAATTTGCACTCTACCTTGTCCTAGCCTCTTTCTGTGTAACCCTTTCTCTGCCCCTGGCTTCCATGGTACAAGCTGTTCAGCTCTGCCATATCTATCAGCCACCCAAAATTGTGCTTGTATGTCTTACTATATCTAATATGTCACATATATACATGTGTGTATATACATGTATACGTGTATGTACATATGCATATGTGTGCATATATGCATATATGTGTACATGAATATATATGTATAGAGATTATGCTTTAAGCATGAACCATAACATAGCAAAAATAATTATTTAATTTCTCTTTTCCACCTTAATTTATTAGCACTTACAAAATATTTTATTATATTCTTTGAGAAAGATGTTGCATACATTTAAATAATGCGTCCACGTCTGAACATTTGAAATCACATAAACAACAGTAAAGCTTTCTAAAGAAAAGACTAGGCCAGGTGCTGATGGCTCACGCCTATAATCCTAGCTACTCAGGGCGTTGAGATCTGAGGATCGCAATTCAAAGACAGCCAGGGAAGCAAAGTCCTTGAGACTCTAACCTCCAATAAACCACTAGAAAACAAGAAGTGGTGCTGTGGCTCAAATTGTAGAATTCTAGCCTTGAGCTGAAAACCTCAGTGACAGTGCCCAGGCTCAGAGTTCAAATCCCATGAATAAAAACAAAAACAGAAAAGAAAAGAGTTAACACCTTATTTCTTACAAACATGAACATTACATGAAACTTACTTAATCTTTTAAAGCTTTACATGGTGATTTTGTATAATTTAGTGCCCTTACTGTGTGAGCTGGGAGATTTTTACTTTCAGGCAACAAATTTATCCAATTTTAACTTTAAAATTTATGTTTTGTAAATAGCAAAGGAAATCTTGATAAATTATGTGGTTAACTGAAGTACTATATGATGTATTCATTGAATTTCTATTTCTGCTTGTTCACAATTCTATGCTGAATGGCTTACATCTGTAATTTAGAGTCAATAAAATTTACAATGGCATTTTTAAAAAGGAAATCATTGGCTGTACCACTAGATGGCAGAAAAAGATCAGAAAACTCCATGCAAACATTGGAATGTAGAAATAGATACGTATGGTTTAATATGCTTTTAATATCAATAAATGTTCCTTATGAAAAATGTGTAAGACATGTTAAATATTAAGATGATTACTTTATTATATATAACATACATATCATATATATAATAATCTACATCATGTCTGAGCGTGAATGTTGAGTTTTGTATGCTGTTAGGACAATATTTTGTAGATAACAAATTGATTATTACAATGTCTTTGTAAGATCTTTTAAGCATTCAAATTTAAAGTTCCCAAGGGAGAATAATTTTTCCTCTGGTTTGTCATTTCTAAAAGTAAGATGCCCATAGTCCACTTTTCTGATTTTTATGAATTCTGCCTTTTTTGTATCAGGGCTGTAATGAGTTTAAATAGCAGATAGAGAAATCTTAACCTATTGATTCCTTCTTAACTTACTGCTTCCTTCTTACCATATCACCTTTCTAACCATGCCCATTTCTGTCCTCCAAAATTGTATTTGGAAATTTACCTAGTAATTTTTCTCAATGTCCTTCATTTTGATGGCCCGTTCCTTTTCTAATTGCCATTTTTGAGGTGGTTAAAAAACATTGGAAATTGGAAATTCCCCTTCTAACACATTCCACATTTCTTATGTCTGATTCTTTCCGAGTATTAATTAACATTAATTACACTCAGTGCCCTCATTCCACTCTCCATCTTCAGCTGCCTTTTGAGGTTCCTTGTGGTCCTGGTAACAGATGGGCACCTGGAGGGACAGATAGCAGCTCGCTCTTGAGCCAACCAAGGATGGAAAAACCATTCTAAATGCATCTAAGAATATTAAAAATGTGGCTCCTCCATGTTCAAATAACTGTAAAGTAACCACATTGCCTCTATCATATTTTTAATCAT
Source organism: Dipodomys spectabilis (assembly GCF_019054845.1). Lineage (NCBI taxonomy): Eukaryota > Metazoa > Chordata > Mammalia > Rodentia > Heteromyidae > Dipodomys > Dipodomys spectabilis. The sequence goes on from NW_024870709.1 coordinate 18,076,955, forward strand.
AATAGTATGATCCATTTTGACTTAAAATTTATTTATGCATATTGTGATGAAGTATTTGAAACTAGGGAATATAAATAATGTCTCTTGAGTGTAAGGAAAGGTGATTCTCAGGAAACGAACAACAAAGCAAATGAGATAGCCACGTAATTGTACTTCTGTAAAAGTACAAGTAGAGAAGGAACTTTCCTCATCTCTCTGTGCTTGTGTCACACCTTTATTTCTCCATGACAGGATTTTGAAACATACCTTTGGGCAGTTTTTTTTTACTTCTCTTCTTTATACCCTTTTCCCAAATTACTCATTAGGTGACATTAATGAGAATATTGTATGCTCCTGTGGGGATTTTTTTTGGAGAGGGTCTTTCTTTTATTTAGGTCCAAGAAGAGGAAGATTGCACATTTTTTTAATTTTTAAATATATATTTTTATTGTAAAGATACTGTACAGAGGGGTTACAGTTACATGAACAAGGTAATTTTCTATTGAACATTGTTACCCCCTCCTTTGTTTTTCTCCTATCATTCTTTTCCCTCCCCATCTCTTCAACTCCTCCCTCCTTTGTATCAATCTCACTAGATACTTCCACACTTGGTCCACAGGCTAGAAGACAAAAAAAAAAATCTCTAATTTTTCAAATAATTCAAGATTGCAAAAACTTCACCATTGGTACAGCGTAATTTCACAAAGAAATCTTATGTCTTTATTTATACCTTGTACAGATCAAAATGTTTTTACTTTGTCTCTGCAGAAAACATAGTGTTTTGCACTTCACTAAATATTTCCTCAACTGTTTACAAGTGTTAATCAAACATCCATAATTAGCAGAATAGAAAATAAAAAATCAACTTATTGTAATAGGTGACAAGCAAGTGGATTTTGCTTAAGAAATAAATGAATTTTCTAGACTTAACCATCTTGAGGTTAGCTACATACAGGGGACATACTCTCAAGAAAAACGTTAACTGCTAAGGCTGTACTGTTTTATATTTTGTTCTCTCATAAAAATAATAGATCAGCGCTGGTGGCTCACACCTGTAATCTAACTATTCAAGAGGCTGAAATCTGAGGATCGCGGGTCAAAGCTATGGGGGGGGGGGGGGGGGCGGGGCAGGAAAGTCCGTGAAACTCTTTATCTTCAATTAAACCACCAAGGAAACCGGAAGTGGTGCTGTGGCTCAAGTGATAGAATGCTCCCCTTGAGCTGAAGAGCTGAGGGACAGCGCCCAGACCGAGTTCAAGCCCCTTGACCGATACTAATAAGAGTGCAAACACATACTTTAAGTTTGGTTTTACGTCTTGGAAAATCGAGCAAATTTCATGCTGAAATGATTTTGAATGTGAAAAGTGACTGCACAATATGGACACAAAGACCAAAACTTTTCTATGCCTCAGGCTTGGTATGATAACTGGACCATGTGGGAAGACTCCAGATGCTCTCAAATGTCACCTCATAAATCCCATTCACTTACCCTCCAAGCACAAACAAACGTGGCAATCCTTGTGCTTAACTTGTTAATGTTTTAATAGTTGAAACACTATGGTAATAAACCTTAGTATTTACATTAGAAAATCTCTATAGTTGAAATACATCCAAATTGTGGTTGCCATTTTTGGAATGTGTATAGAATGTTTTAAAAGAAACAAAAAAGGTCATCATGCCTTTCTTTTGTCAATTTTGTGTTATTTTATTTTCATAGGCATTGCTACTCCCTTAGAGGAATCCCATTTTTCATCGCAGCAAGTTTTCTAATGCAAACATTAATGGGGAACATTTTTTGATAGCATTTAGATTCAACGTAACACAGTGTGAATAAATGTCTTAAAATTTAAAATATATTAGCATGACATAATTTCATGTTAAGAATATTTAGATATGAGATTATAGTTTGCTTTTCTTTTGTTTCCCAATTATTTTATCTCTAATTGGGGAACGTTGACATTTAGATGTGTTTTCTTTCTGCAGTTGACAATATCAGCTATCAAGAGGTAGGAAGGTGGCTCAGTGGTAGGTAGAGTGCTTGCCTTGCATGCATGAGGCCCTCAGTTTGATTCCTCAGCACCACATAAGCAGAAAAAGCTGGAAGTGGCACTGTGGCACAAGTGGTAGAGTGCTAGCCTTGAGCTGAAGAGCTGAGGGCCAGCGCCCAGGCCCAGAGTTCAGGCCCCATGACCAGCAAAAATAAATAAATAAATAAAATAGTCATCTATCAAGATTAAATTTAATGAAGCAATAATGTCACTAAAATGTATACCATTTTCCTACCATGAAGAGACTTCTCTGTAATTATTACAAGGCATTATCACTTCCTAACAACACTACTTTTTTGGAGTGTTAGGAAAATGGCAATTCATTTTGCTTGTAGTGTTTCTGAAAAGAATTTTAAAAGTCCAAATCCTTTAAAAAAGTCAGAATGACAAAATTTTCTTCTAAATACTTTTAATAGTTGAAGTATATGCCACACACTTCTTTCATTTCTTAAATGAATTCTTAATTTCCGTTTTTTCCCGCTCCATAGAGTCTTCAAGTTGGACACTCAATAAACAATGTGCCACAGATTAATCAAAATTAATGGATATATAGAAAATTCTGTTCATTAAAATAGTACCTTTGGACAATTGTTTCTATCACTAGAATTTATGCATCTAATGTAAAGGATAATAACAGTAGCATAGACCTCTATTCAAAAATAAAAGGAACTAATATACTGCTACTAACAACCTTAAATATATTTTCATAAAAAAGTGGGACTTAAGAAGTTAAACAATATTTATAATATTACATGCTAAATTACAGAAAATAGAGACAAAAATTGTGATGAATTGATTTCTAAACTAGAGTATTTTCTGTTAATAGAATAATGAGGTGCAGAATTGAGTTCAATTTCATCATGCACAAGGTAGAGTATTTTGATGTAATTGTTACTTTATATGGTATCCATAAATACCCTTCTGTGCATGCAGACCCTTAGACCAGGTTTAGAGGAATATCTTGCTCTGTGTTCATTTTGCCAATAGATGGCGTAGGTACTGTTTATAGTTTTATGATTTAGTAGTCTGGTCACCAAAGGAAAGACTTCATTTATTGCAATCATATTCATACCAATCAGAAAATAAAAATTTCCGACTGAATACTGTCTGTATAGCCTTCCTTTAGAGAAACCAATTCCACTGTTTGTTTGTCTTAAGAGAGAATACATAAAGGACTTTCTGATAGTTTTGCATGTCATTATTTGAGATTGATTTTCCATACCACTGTTAGCTTGTATGTCAGGGTCTATTTTTTCTTCATTCATCTATGTATCTGACCACAAAAGAATAAATGGTAAATAAGTAACTTAAATTAATAAATGGTAAATAACTAACAAATTTGCTCTTCAACCCATGAGGCATCCTAATCTCTTTTCTAACTTTCTTGATAGTGCTAAAATGATTGTTGTATAGATATTTGTAGCCAATTGACTGCTTTTCTTAAATATCAGTTTCTGAGAATTTTGTATTCTAGACTGAAATTATTTCAATGTTGTTATTAGAAACAAAATACCCAAATGGCATGCAAATTTTTGTTTATTTTTTATTTGATTTGATTTGCATAGCTTCTAAGAAATTTTCTAACGTTTTGTTAAGTCAATCAGGCAGCTAGAATGTTCTACAGATGTCTATATGTGGCAATAAGGCTTAGATTTTAATGGGAGATATTCTCTAACATCCTGATAACATGGCAAAGTTACTTTACATCAATAGTTCCCTGTAGTGTTTAGTGGTGTGATAAAAAAAAGAAGACATTTGTCTCCAAAAGTTAAGCTGTTAGCTTGCAGCTTATAGAATGATCAAAGTGTTTGATTGAGAGGAATATGAATTATTTCATATACCTGCATAAAGATAACACAATAAAAACCATTGAAAGTATTTTTAAAAGAGAATAGATGCTAAGAAAAACAGTGTAAGAATGAGTTTGAGTAAATTGATTCATAATAGAATTGGCATAATTAACAGCCCCTCATACAGGGGCAAGAAAATATAAATGAAATGGAAAACAAAAGCTTTAAAGAATCTCTGTTGCATAAATGAAGTCACAACATCTCAGTTTACCCCACTCTTTATTATCTTTAGTATCCTTCCACACTGCTGGTCCAGATACTCTTGGAAAATCAAAATCTTTGATATCTTCAGCCCCTAAGATTATTCTCTCTTAGATCCTGTCTTCAGTACTGAAAGCCCCACTTCAAAAGACTCCATTTTAAACATCCTACTTGACTACTACATCCTCACTTTCTTGTTTCATAATTGAAGCTATCCATCCCAGCTACGGATCCATCTTTCACAGGTACCCCATAATTAACTACTTCTTTCTGTCTCGGAGTACATCTTTTCTTCACTTCCTTCCACATCCCTGCCTTCACCTCTATGTGGATCAGCCAAGATGTCTTAAATTCCTTAGATATTGCAGCACTCTGAACAGTGCCTTGCTAAAGCCCTGGTCTTCCCTCTTCCTATGACCCACGTGATGGCAAATCTCCAACTATAGTTAAATCCAGCCATTCAGCCACTCGTTTGCTCCGCAGCTGTCTATGACTGGAAAGGAGGAGAAGGAGGACAAGCAGGAAGAAAAGGGGAGGAGGAGGGAGAAAAAAGGGAGGAGGAGGGAAGGAGGGAAACAGCGAGGGGGAGGGAGGGAGAAAGAGGGGAGGGGGAGGGAGGGAGAAAGAGGGGAGGGGGAGGGAGGGAGAAAGAGGGGAGGGGGAGGGAGGGAGAAAGAGGGGAAGAAGAGAGCAGAGAGGAGAGAGGAAGGAGAGAGATCACTTCATAGACGACTCAAAAACAAAAAAAATCTGGAAGTGGAGCTCTGGCTCAATAGCAATGAAAGCCCAGGGACAGTGCCAGACCCTGAGTTCAAGCCTCAGTACCAGCACAAAACAAAAAACAAACCAACAAAGACCTCTTCATTGTAGGAATGAATCAATCTCATTACCATACTTACCACAGATAAAGCATCAGTATACGTCCCTAAACTCTCTAAAATTACCATTTCATACCTATTTTTCTCTTTTTCTAATCATAGACTGAATTTATGCACTGAAGAGCTTGTAGCAATATCGTTCACAATAATTATCATTAGAGTTGATTTTATCTTCCAGCAGTTTAGTCAGTATCTGCTTCTGAACTAGATAGTGTTTTTTCTCTTGTTACATGGACATATTTGCTATTACCTAAGGCAGCTTCTCCACATATAATCTCAGGAATCTCATTCCTTCACTCTCTTAATTGCCCCATGTTAGTCCCTCTCTCTGTCATAGAGGTTTGTTTTCTCACTCCTAAATTATTTCCAACAGCAAAACAAATCAACAAAACTCATTTTGAAACTTAACTGCATCTTTCTCACCACCCAATACACTTGCTCATTTTCTGCTCCCTTTCTCATTGAAAGACCATACTAGAAAGTTCTATATCTGTTGAGCCTGCTCTCTCACTCCTAGTTCTAATCTCAATGCACTCCAGATGGATTTCTCATTTCAATACACTCTACTTACTTTTTTTCCATGCCATTGAAAGAATGATTTTAAATGATTTAAACAATAGATTGCATATTGCAATATATAATCTTTTCTTTTTAATCAGTCATGGGACTTGAACTCTGGGCCTGGGCGCTGGCCCTCAGCTCTTCAGCTCAAGGCTAGCACCCTACCACTTGTGCCACAGCGCCACTTCCAGCTTTTTCTGCTTATGTGGTGCTGAGGAATGGAACGCAGGGCTTCATGCATGAAAGGCAAGCACTCTACCATTGAGCCACCGTCCAACCTGCAATATATAATCTTAAGAACCTTTTCTTTATATACCTTTTCTTCCTTCCACTTGGATAATTTTTTTTCCTAAATTCATGTAACATCATATAATTCTCACTATCTTATTAACTCATTGGCCACTTCTTTGGGGGCACTTTTTCTAATTTTTTGATGCTACATTTAGGCTCTTCTTAAATCCTCTTTTACTTTTAGCTTTAAGAGAGTTTCTTCTTACTTGATCTTATTTGGATCTATTGTTTCAAATATACTTATACTTCTGTATATGTGTGTGCGTGCGTGTGTGTGTGTGTGTGTGTGTGTGTGTGTGTGTGGTAGTAGGGTTTGAACTCATGTCCTATATCGCTTGATCTATGTCCAACCCTTTCAAATATACTTACATCTTACCTCTAATGCTACCCAGGAATAAAATAGGAATGTTAATATTAATTTTCTTAAAAGTGTCACAATTGTGTATAACGGATTATCCTACTACTCCCCCTAGAGGGTAACTAGTCATTAGTATGGTTCTCATCTTGGTTTTCAGTCTTGTGTTCATATTAGCTCTCAGTTTGTATAATCGTTTACTGCTGCACGCTATGCAAATCTGTTCTCAGAGTCAATTCCTTTCTGGCAATTTTTCAAGAATTCCAAATATAAGCCATTTCTTGAACTATGAAGAAGCAACTGAATGTTCAAACCTAGAGAGAAAAAAGAAATGGAAGAATGTAGTTTTATATGGAACACTAAACCTCCTAATCTGTACTAATGCCAATAGCTCTCTATGGATTACTACAATCATGCAAGACACCCACCTCCTTCTAGAGCATTTCCTCTTTCATTCTTCCCATTCACCATACTTTCTGATAATCAATGTTCACACGTATTATAGCTTGAGAAATTTTATGAGTGTTTAGACAAGTAATCATTCTCTTATTATCATGAAATGAAGAAATGAAAGCAAATTGGAATTACCATTGGAAATGGAGTCTGGATAAAAAGAACACTTTAGTAGTTTAATTAATGAACTACTTAAAAAGTTCTGTGTCTAACCTATAATGTTTGAAGACTACAATTCCAGAAGACAAATATCAGTTTTATAAATAAATGAGTATTTGAAATTTACAAATAAAGTAGAAATATCTATTACTTACTAGATGATTAGGCCTTTTAATTCATTTTTAACTTCAAATACCATGCAATCAAAATTACACTTAACATGCACATCTTTTATTAGTTTTCTCTACTTTAGAAACTACTGTTGCTTTTAATCATATATTTAATCTAGCATTTTTGGAAATAAGTAAGGTATAACTAGATAACTATAAACAGAATCAGTTTCACACTTCAAAACTATTCATTTATCATGCCAGATACAAATAGGTAAGTGGAATATATGCTCCATAACAACAGTTAGATGATTGTCTAAAAGCAAATTAAAATGCACATAAATTTTCTATTTAACAAGTTTCCATGCACAAAGCTTTTTTCTTTCTGAATATCCTGCATTCAAATATAATTTCTGTTTTCTTTTCAAACCTGTAATGTAATTGCTTAGGCATACAGCAGAATGGGTAATGCCATCCCTTGTTTTACATTTGTTTTGCTTCCTGCTGTTGAATGAACAATCAGTGTTTACAGATTAACAGTAGTTGTAGTCTTCTGACTTTTACTTCTTTCAAACTGGCAAATGAGAAGCATTTTATATTTGTTGCTCTGGCATTTTTGGAGTAGTTAGGACATTCATAGTGCTAACCACTGTTATTCATACTGTTATAATTCCTTTGCAGTTAAGTCATTACTAGTAATCATAGCAGGCTTGTAGTACAATACCTTATTTGGGAATGTCATGTGAGATGCCCACAGCAATCCAGAAAATAAAGGGCAACTTGTCTGGCTGAGGAGGGATTTATTGTTGGCTTCTGGCAGAGGGATCTTTTGAGAAGTATTATGTCCTTCTGTGGGGATAGATCATATGAACCTGACGTGGAGCAGGTGCCCTGAACTCTAAAGTAAAGATTCTATGACAATCCAACAACATGCAATTTCTTTAATTATTCATCAAAATTTCTGGTGTGTTTTCTTTGCACACAAAGCCTTAGAAGGAAATATTTTTGAGAAATAAGACATTAACCAAAGTGAACACAGTAAAGAAAAACTACATTTAGCTACTCTTTCTCTCCACTGATGTTCTTGCTTAAAAAGCATACAGGAAAGTAAACTTTTCTTTCTTAACTACAAATCTTTCTGAGTATCTGTAATTTTCTGTGTGGTCTTCTTTTGTTATGGAAGCAGTTGTTTCAAAGTAAAAGTGGAGTGAGGATTTTAATTCATCACACAAAGGGTCTCAATAAGTTAATTACATTACTCTCATTCTAAATTTAACATCTGTCCATACCCTCAGTCCTTAGTCCACTCTCAAAAGGGTCCTAGGCATTTTTTATATCAGTCGTGGGGCTTGAACTCTGGACCTGGGTGCTGTTCCTCAGCTCTTCAGCTCTAGCTAGCAGCCTACCATTGAGCCACAGTGCCACTTCTGGCTTTTTTCTGCTTATATGGTGCTGGGGAATCAAATCCAGGGCCTCATGCATGCAAGGCAAGCACTCTACCACTGAGCCACCTTCCCAGCCCAATTCTAGGCATTTTTAAAGGATCTCAATATTATGAAAAACCTTAGAAGGAAGGTATAAAATGTAAAATTTTTAGAACTAGCTTGAACCAGCTATTTCTTGAAATCACACATCTTTCCCTGAACATTTATCTGTGTGTGACTTTATTACTTTTATTACTAGTTGGTTTTAGAAGATAAATTATTATTTCTTATTAACAGTAACTAGCATTAAATCACATAGAATATTGTGCTGCTTGTAAACTTAAAACCTGTACAGTTGACCTTCACACCTATATGATTAAATACAAGAGTAGATATAAGTAAAAGAGCAAAGTATAAGTTTGAGTAAGTGAATTGGAAAGATTCATGTCATAAACAGCACTAGATTAGATTTTTCTTTCTAAATCATCACTATGCTTTTCAATACATTTGCCCTCCAAAATAGAAATAGGATTTTCAGTAGAAAAAGGCTGACGTGCAAAATATAACTTCTTCCTATATCCCAAACAATATGTTCTGTGTCCTATTAGACAAAGTGGAAAACTTGTAGATGCATTCCAAGCTGCTGGTTCTATAGAATGTACAGACCTACAACATACCAGGATATCTCTAATCCCTGTGGATGACAACAGAGATTTTATTTACATCATGTTTGAGTTTCCCAGTAAACATGAAAACAAAGAACCAATAAATGTCTTTATCTTAATTCCAGACCTGTGAACATTGCACCTTACCTTGCAAAAGAAACATTAAAGATGAAATTAAGAGTCAAAATCTTGACAAGAGCATCATTCTAAATTATTCTGGTTGAAGAAGTGAAGTTATAAATACATAAAGGTGCAAACTTTCTCCACCTAAGTCAGAGATAAAGATCCAACAATTGAAGAAAGGTTAAGAAAATAGAAAATTCCTAATGAGAGAAAGAGGCCATGAGCCACTGAACACTATAGATGGTGACAAGAAAATATATTCCCCATAGAAAGTTAGAAAGCATGCAACTGGGCTTTATCTTAATTTTAGAATTGTAAGGCTTATGCCAGAATGGGACCACAAAAGTAAAATATAACAAATATATGTTGCTTTAAGCCACTATATTTACTGTACTTTACCACTGTAGATAAATGAATATACTCTCTCTTTTGGCCTTTATCTATAAAATATGATTAAATTTCAGTTGTATTTTGTTATTTTAAGCAGAGTTGAAACAATTTCATTACACAAAAATGTTATTAGAAGTATTTATATCTTAGAAATGTAAAAATAGTATCAGATCATAAACAATTATCATTGATTCAAACTGAGTCTTACCCTCTTAATTATTTATTTTACCTGAAATTTTCATGACATTTTTTTTTTAATTTTATTTTATTTGAGAACATACTGTACAGAGGGGTTACAATTACATGGGCAGGATAATGCATACATTTCTTACCAAGCATTGCAGAGTCCTCCTTTGTTTACCCTTCACCTCCCTTCCCAGCCTCCCCCCTCCCTCCCACCCAATCATACCCCCCCCCCACACCGACATTGTAAAGCTGGTTTTGACATGACATTTTGTACTTCTCATTGTTGCAACAGGTCCACCTGAATCCTTAAACGACTTGTTTGTCCCCATCTCCTCCACATGTTATACTGACATCAAATATAGTGAAAGCGGGGGTTACACTGTGGGGGAGGGACATACAAAGCAACAAAGAAATAATCTTATAAATGCGTTAGAAACACATGCATGAAAGAAACAAAAACATTAAAATACATATTTGAGGTTTCGTTTTCCTAACATCACATTATCTGACTTTTTCCGCTTGACTCATACCTATACTAGATATTGCAAATAAGGGAAACCATGGGACCTATGTTTCTTTGGGCCTGGCTTACTTCACTTAATATAATTTTTTCCAAGCCTTTCCATTTCCTAACAAATGGGGAAATGTCATTCTTTCTGATGGAGGCATAGAATTCCATTGTGTATATATACCACATCTTCTTGATCCATTCATCTTTTTAGCTTTCATTATTTGAATATCATTTTCTATAGGAAATGAAAATTTTAAGTTAGAGAGTATTTTGTATATTTTATGATTAATATTTATGTATCTGGTTTCTTTGCTGATTTGCATAAATATATTACTTTGGATACACATTATATAACTTGATTTTATAGAAGTACCAAGACTGAGCATCATCCACAGCAATATTGTACAAGAATAGATGGAATATAGTCACATAATGGATGGCTGTTGTTGTTTTTTAAATTCCAAACCAGCAATGCCTCTCACCTGTCCTTTGGCTTTTCTGATCTTCGATAGCTGACAGTTGTATAATAACATTGCTGGTTTGGACATTGAGGCAGAATATTGAGAATCACTGATAAAATAAGAAGCTGTGATTGTCTTTCTAGTTACTGATGTGTATTGTGTGTATGACTGGTTTTCCATCTTTATGCAGCTTGATTATTTCACATATGGATATAATGTACTTTAATCATATTTAACTTGCCACCACTCATTCTTATTCTTCTTCTCCTTTTTTAAGCAATTTTGAACTGGTATTATTATGCAGTATTCATTTCACTTTTCCTCTATATATTGGTTTCTCTCTCCATATAGTCCACCCTCATTTTATACTAATGCCATCTATTTTCAGGTTTAGATTATACTATGAGAGAGGATGTACAATGTCTGTCCTTCTCAGTCTGGCTTCTTTTAACATCATAATTTCCAATTCCATCCAATTTCCTGTAAACATCATAATTGCATTCTTCTTTACAGCTGCATACTACTTTTTTGTATAAACCTCATTTTCTTTATCTATTCTTGACTGATTTCAACTCTATTTTAAAATAGTTACGACAGTAATGTAGCAAGCCCTGATATTTATGTCAAATTTTCTGCATTTATACAAACTAAAGGAAGAGTTTCTTTCAGGATGCATTCTTTACCAATTCTTTGAATTTAGGAAATTTAAAAACTTGTTGCACACTGAAAATTTTACGTAGACTTAGAAAATTATCATGCAAGGTATTTTTTAATAGAAATACTATAACATGACCTGTAGCCTCAATGTAAAGAGAGTACAGTAATTCCATCAGAACACTTAACTTTCTTGCTTCAAAGCTTAACATTTTTACCTCACTGAAAATAACTACACATTGGGGAAATATTTTATAGTAACTAAATTCACAAAACCCTCAGTTATAAATTTGAATGTCAGTGGTTTAATATACAGTTAGAGATATGCTACCTTCCAATGTGGAATAGTAAAACTGACTTCTTTGGAGAATTGTCATTTCTAAAGAATAAGCTTCCTGAGAAGAAAATTTAACCAATATGTTTTTCTTTCATGCAGTTGTTTCGAACGCATTTATAAGATTATTTCTTTGTTGCTTTGTATGTCCCTCTCCCACAGTATAACCCCTGCTTTCATTTTATTTGATGTCGGTATAATTTGTGGAGGGTAAGGGGAAAAACAAGTCGTTTAAATAAGGATACAGGTGGACCTGTTGCAACAATGAGAAGTACAAGTTGTCATGTCGAAAACGAACTTTACAACTTTGGTGGGGGGGGCGGGAAGGAATGGGTGGGGGAGCAGGGGAAGGCTGGAAAGGGATGTAAAGGGTAAACAAAGGAGGAGGCTACAATGCTTGATAAGAAATGTACTCATTATCTTGCCCATGTAATTGTAACCCCTCTGTACAGTATGTTCACAATAAAAAAATAAAAATAAAAAAAAAATAAAAAGCTTTTTTGGTGAACAAGTTGAGTCTTTTGTACTGCATTGTTCTCTGGAGATTTTTCTAACCCTGAATTAAGAAAAATCACTGTTATGTCCAAATATATTGAACCCAGTATAATGTGGAAAAGCCTACAAAAACAATGCTGTCATTAACCATTTGCAGTGGCTGAATTTTTATACATATCCAAGGGAGTTTTCCATCCCAAGTTAATGACCAGATGAATGAGAAGGAACTATTATAAGAACTTGATATTGAAACTGATTTAAATGATATCTAATGGGTCAATCACTCGTCCATTCAGAGGCCTAGTGTAGATTTATGAAGATTATTTCTCAGATGAAAATTTATTTAAATCAAGACCTGTGATAATGCTAGTAAGTACAGAAAGTAGAAATGTTTACATTTGTATACTGAACTGCAATGATTGCATAACCAGCTAACATAAATCTATATGCAAAGCTTTTCAATCACAGCTAAAACATAACAGATCAAAATAAGAGTTTGATCTTAATATCCAAGATCTATGCACAATGATGAGCTGTAGTGTTACTTCCCATTATGGTGATATTTTAAATAGAGATTGAACATTTTTAAACATTGTGTGCAAACTCTGGTTAATTTTATATTTGTACATTCCAAGAATACCTTCATCTATAATGTACAGTACATTAGTTACAGCTTACTTTTTGTTTTGCTTTTGTTGATATGGTTTTTTGAAAAACATTTAATGAACATTCTCAATCTTTGTCAGATATTACTCCTTGCATTCCTACCTTCAAATTCACTGATAGTCTAGACTCTAATCTTCCCAATACCCTGCTGTCATTGAGAAAAACTTGTCCCTCTACACTCTCAAAGATATTTCAATCTTGACTTTTTCTGTAGTTGAATTTCCAAAGTAAACATATTAATTAATAAATATTATAAATATGGAAATAATTATGTAATGACATTTACAAATATGAAAAGTAATTATTTCAGGTATTATATCCCACCAATGAAATATTAGAGTCAATCAGAATGTAGGAAACTGTTCCAATTGAGACTTAAGGAATAATATCAGTGCATTACAAATGACTATGCCCTGGATTAAAAGAGACACCTAATAAGTTAACCAAGACAGAATAAAAACAATTGTCTCCTAAAATGCTTCCTCAGTTACTTTTTGAAATCTTTTTGAAACATAAATCAGATTCTCCAGATCTTCTGGCTTCTCATTTCACTCAGAAATGTTCTATCTAGATACAAAGTCCTCTGCACTTTGTTTTCTTTAGCAGTTTAAAGAACACCTTCTATCGTCCCTATTTTTTGTTTGTTTGTTTTACTATACTACACCCTTTCTGGCCTTTATGCTATTCTGAGACATGTCTGTTATTGTTTTGCGTTTTGCCTATTTGTCCTTTCTGTCTGAAATGATCTGTCCCCAGACACTGGCAGGACCAATCTTTATTCAAATACTACTTTCTTCTCAATGTTAAATAATCATGCTATCTAAAATTTCAACCTTCCATCATGCATCCTGTAATTCTTCATTTATACCACGTATGCTCATAGGCTCACTGAAATACCTTAATATTTATTGTTTGTTATCACCTATGTTCTACTAGATTAAATACTATAAGGATAGGCTTCTGCTTTGCTTTACAAAGATTTTTATTTTTTACTTACGTAGATACTGCCCAATACACATAATAATCAATAAATGCTTATAAAATAATGGAATAAAAATTCCAGTCCCCTTCACTCATAAATGTTTTCCTGAAATGTAATGAGAAACTTTGAAACATTGATTACTCCATAAAATGCCTTCATATGGATTTATTTCCCATCATCTCATAATTCAAGAATCATTTAGATAGACTTTTTTACCTTCTTTTTCTGTACTTTTATGTCCTTTGCCCATTTTCAACTTGGTTTCTTTATTTTTTGGCTCTTGAGGCGTTTCAGTTTCTTACTTACATGGAAATTCACCTTTTCTTACATGTAGTTACAAGTCCCATTTGTCATGTTTCTGTATGTGTGTGTTTGTGTGTATGTGTGTAATTTAACATTGATTTTGCAAGAGGAAGAAATTTTCTTTTCTGTTTAGTTACAAAAATTTATTTTTTTACCTCTGTTTTGTGGTTCAGATCTCTGTGTTTGTAAATAACATATTTCTAGCTAGAAAATCTAAAGACTTCCAAGACTTTTGGGAACTAATAAATAAATTTACAAATATTATAAGATACAAAATATGTACATAAAGATCAGCAACATTTTTGTTTATTATCAAAAACTATTTGAAAAAATAATATATAGAACCATATGTACAATCGCACTAAATGATTATTGATAGAGTTAACCAAGTAAGATATACTGAAATCTATACAATATAAATGAAATTCATGACACAAATAATACAAAGATTCCTTGTTTATACAGCAGAATAATTAATGTTCAAATTCTCATACCACCAAAGCAACTACATAGTTAACACAATCTATATCAAATTCCAAGACTTTTCTCATAGAAATTGAATAAATAATTCTAAGATTCAAGAGCCCCAATAGGCTAGGTAATCTTGAATGAAGAACATCTTGAATAGAGAAATCATATTAATGGCTATCAAAACATACCACAAAGATTTAGTCAGTGAAATGTTAAGCATAGATATTATAGATGAACAGAATACAGAGCTGAGATGTAAACATACTGACAATAGAGAGATTATTAACGATATTATATTTGATTTACATTGTGTGGCCAACATGTTTCTTGTAATCACTAACAGAAACTTATGAAATTCAGAGTCAATTAATTTTGTGGCATTAGTTTCTTCAAAAACTAAAATGGTGAATTTATAATTGTGGGTTTTTTAATTTTCTTCCACTTTTACAGCTTTATAAATTCACTGTGGAATTGTTTTATGACTCACCCCAAATTAATTAATCCTATACTTTGTAAAGTGTTACATGTCAGCATATTAAATTAATAGATAGGTAAGTAGATATTAGAATAAAAAATAATTGAATGTTAAATAAAAGTAGTATACATGTGTACCAATTATCTGCCACTATGCTCAATATTCTTAGCAGGAAATATGATTTATGTATTTTCTAATCTTATTTCCATCACAATAAAGCAAAATTGTCATTGATCTGGTCAAATAACTTGTTCCTGGTTTGCCATATTTATTCAAATGTTCTGTGTACAATTGCTTATTTAAGAATAACAATTTGTGATGGCTCTGACAAAATGAGTAAATAAAACAAACAAATTCCCAATATATCGAGTAAATGACTACAATTTAAAAATAACTTTGACCTGTGACATTTAGGAACACATTTTATAATGCTTTTAATTTGTTTCTTTGATTTATTCAGTTTGAATTGACTATGAAATGCATTTAAATACAAAAGAAGTACATAGTGATAGGGTCTGGAACTGGAGTGCTAAGAAATTTGTGTTGCTTTCTGTAGTCTCCTTTATTTGGTTAATGTCCCATGCCTTTTCTTTGAAAAAGAAGTTAGTGTACAGAGTTGGTTCACTCAATTATAGGAGTGACCAACATATACATGGATAAAGAGCAGTGTGTACTAACTTTATCATAACCTTGCTATGTGACTGAAGGTGTTTTCTATTAGTGTTAGTACAAGAACAAAATTTGTAAATATTTTCTAGAATAAGAATAGTTTTAACAGGTTAAGTATTTTGACTTAGGACCTGAAATAATGTGTGTTCAGCATCAGTTGCTGTGTTTGTGACAAAGTAGCTTCACTGGAGCTTCATGTACCAGTTCCCTAGGTCAGTCTGGATAGATTCTTGAGCTAAACCCTGGAAATTCAGCATAAGGGAGAATGTTAGTTATGCAGGGCATTCACAAATGTATGCAGTGCCACTCACTAACATCTACAAAGGATCCATTTTATAAATTGTCAAAGAAGCCATTGTGGCAGCATGACACCAGAGACGAGCTGTCAATTCTATTATTAAATTGACATTCCACACATGCTGCCCTCAAATGGAGGACCCTTCATGAACCTAGTCTCCCACTGCCCAAACTCCAACCCAGTTACTGTCTTCTTTCTTATCTGCTTCTCAAACAGACATCAGTTGATGTTAAAAATGTTGGGCAAGGGAGCCATGCTTCTGATTTATTGACAGCAGCCATTTGAAGCACCTGGGAGAGTCTCTATGACACTGTTCTTGTTCAAGGAGGTTAGAATGATTGCTAGAGAAACTGTGACACCTCCCAGGGTTGTGTCAATCAAGCATTTGAGAATTAAAACAAGAGCAACAACAGCAACAACAAAAAGTGTTTTTCAGCAAGACAATGAAGACTACTGTAATCCTATTTGTGAAAAGAAAGAACAATGGAATGTCTCAACCTGTGGAGTACTACATATAACAAACAGTGCATGCTTCTGAGAGTGAAAAGGAAAGGGATGACAGGCCTTATCCAGCAAATGAGGGTTTAATACATCTGGTTGTGAATTCTCTGGGGGTCTCCATTGTTCTCCACTGGAGTCATGTGTGCTCAACAGGCATTCAATGAACAGGGTCTTCCTTGTTCATTTGTTACAGGTCCCCAAGCTTGGGTACACCAGGTAGCCAGTGTGATCCAGCCTGCTGTGAGGCCTCTAAAAGATGACAAACCCCAAGAGATGGCTGTTGTTCTCGGGAGTGTCTTGCTGTAGATATCCTGTGACTGACAGCTGATGGAAAGAAGGACAGGGAGAGTTTTACATCTGTTTACTGCTTTGACATTTCTTCATTCCTTGACACATTTTGTCTATTGTTATTCATGGAAGAGCTAAAATTCCTGACCTTCCAGGGCAAACACCACAAACCATAGAGCTGTAGGACTAGAAATGCTATGGAACTACATATATATATATATATATATATATATATATATATATATATATATATATAAATGGATCACGCTTACCACTTAATGGAATGCTGTGATAGTCTGGCGATTAGAATATAAACATTCCTAACATTCTTCAGACATTTCTTTTTGTGTGACTCCTAGATAAAACAGAAATCTAATATACTATTTATTCCCAGTATATTGTCAACAGACAGAGGTCTAATTTATAAATGTTTCTGTCATGTCCTGACTATTTCTGCTTTAAGCTATTTATTTTGCATTATAGTCACAGTTCCTTAGTATTTTTTATTATAGAAAATATACCGGCTTAGTGGAATTAAAATTTCTTTTGCAGTGTGATGATCAGTTCATTTTATTCACCTAGTCTTACATTTTAAAAGTGTTTTCTTCCTTCAATTGTTTACTAGTTAACACTAAATAGAGTGCTATAATACTTGATTCTATGATTTCTAACTGGATTTTCATCTACTGATATCTCATCTGTAATCATAAAGAATAATAAAAGCTGTGGCATGGAAAAAATCATAGAGTTTTCCTGAATGAAGAAATCAAGTTGAGGAATTCCCAGGCTCATCATGCTATCTTAAACTTTCTGAAAAATATTTTACTACAACATGTAATTTGCTCAACGTGACTGGGTTTTGTATGCTATTGAAAATGCTTTCTGTCATTTACTGGCTTTAGGATAATGAGATTTTAAGTCCTTTATCTATAGCCTATGTTGCACAATGAAGACTGAAAGCCAAGCTTAAGCACAACTGCACTTCCCAGCTTAATAAAGGATTGAGTTATGTATAGCCTGGAAATACACACACACACACACACACACACACACACACACACACACACACATATCAGTATAGTCAGATGCAGAACTATGTACTTTGCATAACAAGCTTGCTTATAAAAAATGTATTTGATAGACCAAAAAATCAAGCTAAGAAAATGAAGAGCCCCAAACTTACTAAATTTACTTTTTTTAATTACTAAAGCAACTACATATATGCATATGTATACAAGTAATTTATTCATACAGCTAGTTTATGTTTACATATATATAAATTCCTTCTTTTTATCATTTTTTTTAGGGGGGTCCGGTTGTGGGGCCTGAACTCTGGGCCTGGGCGCTGTGCCTCAGCTCTTCAACTCAAGGCTAGTGCTCTACCACTTGAGCCACAGCGCCATTTCCGGCTTCTTTTCTTTTTGCTTATGTGGTGCTGGGGAATGGAACCCAGGGCCTCATGCATGCAAGGCAAGAGCTCTACCACTGAACCACTTTCCCAGCCCCTCTTTTTTATCATTTTTAAAATACAATCATTTAAAGTGATAATGTTTATGTGCATTGAGTGTGAAATGCCAAGTTCTTCCTGCATTATTCTTCAGCCAGGCAAGAATAAGGAAGAAGTTGTCTTAACTGAGATTAAGACAACTCATGGAAGAAGCAAGCTGAATAAGTAATATAAGATAAAATGAGGAATTATCTTTGCATAGCATTTTGTAGATGCCATGTATTGACATTTCTAAAACATCTCTATGTGCAAATAAAAATTGATTAATAATAAATCATCTACAGGTAGGACCAGGACTATGATAATTTTTAATATTTTCTAAAGTATAATATAGAGTATTTGGAGATGCCAACAAGCCAAATTTTATAATTACTTTGGGTCAAAACAATTTCCTACTAAATAATAATTATCAAATTTATATAGAATTCTGTAAGATTTAAATGGAAATACATATATAGCCTGTCCTTGAGCACCTATTTGTGACTAATAATGTGTAGTTTGCATGACTGCATGATAATAATTTATAGTGAAATGGAAAGAGTACTGATTCAAAGCAGGTGTGTCAGCCGTCTTTATTGTGGATAAGAGTGTTTACAATGATTACATTAATTAACATATGTAAAGAGTTAAAAACCTGTCAGGAATACTGTAGTTGCTTGTTACTGTTTGTTTCTTCTTTTGTAATTTGCAATTGATAAGTTTTCAACTTTTATTCCTCAACTCTAATGTCATACAATCATATATAACTCATGTGGTTGACTAGAGAAAATACTTCTTTAGTGTGCTTAAGGAGACTTCCCTATAGGAAGAAGCTTCAGACTGCATGATTTATAAAGACACAAATATATTGTTTATAGATGTAAAGGATGAGAAGAGAGCTGGAAACATGATGTGTTGATGACGACTTGTTTTCCATTGATGGAGTCTTCAATGTCCCTTCTACATTATAGAAGAGACACAGGGGGCAGGAAACACTCTGAAGTCTCTTTTGTAAGGACTTCATTAATCCCATTGCCACTGACTTAATCACTTCTCTAGAGAACTCACCTTCTAACATTAATTTTTTTTTACTTTATTTGTTTTTATCAGTTGTGGGGCTTGAACTCTGGGCCTGAATGTTGTCCCAGAACTCTTCAGCTCAAGGCCAGAGCTCCACCACTTGAGCCACAGCATCATTTCTGGTTTTTCTGGTGGTTAATGGGAGAAGAGAGTCTTATGGCCTTTCCTGCCAGGACTGGCTTTCAACCTTGATCCTCAGATCTCAGCCTCCTGAGTACCTAGGATTACAGGCATGAGCTACAGGTGCCTGGCTCTGACTTTTATTTTGAATAAACCAGAGGAGCAGACATTGGAGGCCTATCCAACTGTCAAATAAGAGATGATGGTAGTGATGGGAAGGAGAAAGGTTGTGTTTTTGTTTTGTTGTTGTTGATTAGAAAGAATAACTTGATTTTTCTTTAAAGGACAAATCCAGGTTATAGAAATCAACAAGAAAATTGAAAGTAACCAGGAAATGTAAAAACAGGCTTTACTGTTAGCAATAAGAATATTCTCTGAAACATTGACAGAAGGATTTCAACCAAACAATGGTCTGAAAGTTAATTTTTGCCAGGCACTAGTGGCTCACACCTGTAATCTTAGCTACTCAGGAGGCTGAGATCTGAGGATCACAGTTCAAAGCCAGCCCCAGAAGGAAAGTCCATGGACTCTGATCTTCAATTAACCTCCAGAAAACCGGAAGCGACGTTGTGGCACAAGTGGTAGAGCTCTAGCCTTGAGTTGAAGAGCTCAGGGACAGCGTCCAACCCAGAGTTCAAGCCCCAGGACTGACCAAAAAAAAAAAAAAATGCTACTTCTATAACTCTTTACCTGCAACTCTTTCCTTACTGCCATAGAATTCAGTTTAAATACAACTCTCTAGAGAAATTTATCCAAGATTTTCTAAGATTTGGCACTCTCCTATAGTATGGTTGTGGATTTATTTATAATACCGATATTTATTCTCAGTTACTGAAAGTTGTTGGTACATAGACCAGCCAATTAATAGAGGTCTCAAATAAGTGAATATTCATTTGCCTCTGTTATGCTTTTATTTATTCCTTTGGCTTTTTGGGAGATGTATATCATTTTTGTAATCCACATGTTTTCTTTTGCAAGGCTCAGCAGGAGTTGTTGTATCAAATGGTATATTTTATTCCTCAGCATGTGCAAGGCTCTGAGCAACCATTTTTCTTTGTGTAGAGCTTAATATATCTTTGAATAATTAGTATTTAAAACATTGAAGTCTTTCTTTTGGCAAATTACCATGATAATAATAAAAGCACCAAAAAATGTCTTTTTTCATGTCTTAATAAAAGACAATTAAATTTTAATAAAGGCTTATCATTCAAATTCAACACATCCTGAGGGAGGTATCAGCAGTGTTACAACTAGACCAATTAAATAGCCAGTTGTAGTTAAACTCTTTAATTCACATAAAGGTGAGTGTAATTCTGTACTTACCATTCCAGGATTGCTCGTGATTTTTCCCCCCTAAGAGAATGTCCGTTTTTATTCAGCTTGGTCTCGATTAGTATGTTACAAAGAGTTCTTACTTGATTATATATTTTTCTTAATATAATAATGATAATGTTTCTACCATGCTTAACTCATTGTCCATTTTTCTTCTAACAGATTAATAAGTCTAAATGCTATCATTTTAAAATTCATTTCCTCTCATATAATTTAATGCCATTACAGCCACAGAGAAGGAAGACAAAAAGACAACTTGAACATATCTTTTTAAATGTGGAGAATTCATTAAAAATGCAAGAAGAAGCAATATTTTCCAAATATATAAAATATCTATGAAAAAAATCATAATCATGAAAATTTCTCTTTGAAAATTTTTGAAAAATAGTTTATAAAACATTAATAATAAAACAAGTTAATATATGCTACCTTCATTTTGTCATTACTCCAAAATTAATTGGGATCCACTTTTTCCTTTTTCTAAGGATGATAATCAGGCTTCTGGGCCAGATAGTTTGTGATATTTTCTTTGACCCTGTAAACAGCTTTTATAAACATGCATTTATATCAACACCGAAGTGTACAAATTACATTTCAAAATAAACAGGAATTTTGCTGGAGAGTGATGGAAAACAACTGAAGAATTCGGGGATATTACCTTTCTTCATCTCAATTTGCTACTGATTCCTGAGGGAAGCTAAGTACACATGTATTCATTTTGTTCTTTGTTTTGATTATTACTGAACAGACCTCAGTTTTGCTTAAATAGACATTTGAAATTGCAACATGAAAGATACGTTTCATATTTCAAGTCCAATAGATCACAATTACAGCTCTCATTTTATACATTTATCTGGCAAATTTGAAAAAGCAAGCAAAACTCAATGCAGTTTTTTTTTTTCTTTTTTTCCTAACTTCTCTTTTGGCCAGGAAATGGTTTTAAAATATAATATAACTGAGTTCTAGGGAAATTTAATGGATTAGATTTTTAACAATCAAAGGACAAGCATTTTGAAAGGAATTTATATTTAAATTTCATATTTTATTTTTTCATATCTATTTTTGACAATAGCCAGTGTTCTCCTATGTTTTTCTTCTTGTAAATGTGACTGCTACTTAAAAGGTATTGTTAGAAGATTAGTACATTGGAAGAAAATAGAGGATTATTTAGAAACAAATGAAAACATTGCCATTCATTTGATAGTCAACCAAGTAATTAAAACTGCTTCACTTTCATTTCTTATACATACTATTGAAAAAATTATTTCTAATTTCAGAAAAAGGAAAATATTATGACTTGCACTTTAATGTTTTTATTTGACAAGAATTATGTTAAAATTGCTTCAACTACATGAACTAAATAATACCAGCTTGAATTTAGTTATTAGTAATATAAGTGATATGAATATATATTCACCTTAACATAAGTATATATATATATTTCATTTTGGTTGTTATTTTCTTTTATATTTGGGCAAAAAATTAACTACATAATTATCACAGCTAGTGTAATGTGTTAATTTATACAAAATATTTTGCCTAATACTCTTTTAAAGCTAACTTTTATTATGAAGGAATAAGAAAGTTGATAGAATTTCTTTATTTTCAGGGTCATTTTCAAAAATACTTAATTACATTCTGAAAAAAGAAATTGTTTTCTCTATTAATATTTTTTAAATGTGGTTATATTCCTTTCTAAAATTTTCTAATAAAATAATTTTAAGGTAAAACATATTGCTTTGCTTATGTTTTGCAGAAATTCTATGATTTGTATTTTTCCAATTGCTAGTTTTTCTTTTTTCTTTTTTTTTGGGGGGGGGAGGGGGTCCGGTTGTGGGGCCTGAACTTTGGGCCTGGGCGCTGTCCCTCAGCTCTTCAGCTCAAGGCTAGCGCTCTATACCACTTGAGCCACAGCGCCACTTCCGGCTTTTTTCTTTTTGCTTATGTGGTGCTGAGGAATTGAACCCAGGGCCTCTTGCATGCAAGGCAAGCGCTCTACCACTGAACCACCTTCCCAGCCCGCAATTGCTAGTTTTTCTTATAATCTGGTTGTTCTCACTCTTGCCTGGACAGTTTTGAAAGCAATTTAAAACTTGCAATTCAACTCACACAATATGTTTCAAAGCACCTGTGGACTAAGGACAGGTACTGAACAATGGGGAAGTCTTGACTGTACCATGACCTAGTGAACCTTATCTATATGTACTTTGTGCTATTTAGTTGGGAGTAACAGTTTGGAAATGTTCGTCGAAGCATTTCCTTGAATAGTTGTCAATAAATATTTTAGTTTCCAGGAAAAGAACTAAATTTTTTCCACTAGAGATAATGTGAAAAAGATAATAATGTAAAAACACAACAAACTGAGTTGTTCTGTTAAAGGAAAAGCTTCTATATATATGTACATATGTATATATATATATAGTGACCGATTTTTCTTGTGTAGTTTCATTGTTCTAATCTGAGAAATTATTAAGTACCTGGAATTCCACTAAACATCTTTTCCATAGGGAGTTCACTGTGTGGCTGGGGAAAAAGAAAATCAAACGGAACTCTTGATGTTTCTATATAATCCCTCCAATGCTCTTACTGGTTCTGTGAAATATTGTTGGTCATGGTTCAGAGTTTTCTGGTAATGGAGCATCCAAGACAACTTCCTCAAAGCATGAGCTATGGACACCTGTGTCTTCATGGCCTGGTTATGCCAATAATTTTCACCATCACTCCTGCTTCTCTTCCTGGGGTAGACAAGATCAATGGCCAACTGGCAAATCATACAGAAGCCCAACTCCATCATCTTTCAGTGGCATAATTTTAGCATAATAATCTATAATCCAGAACTCTCGATGGGATGAGACTAAGGCTGCACTTTATATAATCTCACCTTTATTGTGTTTCTTTTCTTTCCTGTCCTGTCTCCCCTAAGTCTCAATGTTGGTACATGATTTGTATCAGGTAAATCTACTAGGTAACTGGATTTAAAGACTGTGTCTCAAGCAAGAAGAAATCAGTAAAGAACACATAATGATTATGAAAAGGCTGTTAATATTAATAGTACTATACTATGCCAGGCACCATGGAGGAAAAAACTATACTTAATCATCAATGATTTTATATAATGCTTACAGAGTTATTACTAATATTATTCATAATGTTATTCATAGTACCATTGTTTTACAACTCAACTTATAAATATAGAATCAGGACTTTTGAGTGAGATAGAAATTTTCCCAAGGATAGTTGAAGGACTCAGGCAATCTTAAACCAGAAGCTATAGTTTTAAATACATGTCTATAAATTTAATTAGTACTTAAATGCTAGCTTCACATAGCATAGAAATCAATGAAAATTGGTAGAGTTTAGGGTCAGAGACCTCCACTCTTATCAAAGACTGTTACACATTACTTGCACTGATTATCAAAAGTCTTGTTCCACACTTAAAATTGTTTCTACTTTATCAAATTGCTATAAAGAATCTCATGGAGCTCATAATTATACCTAAGTCTTGTACTCCATCCATTTTTTTGTGGTTTTTTTTTTTTTTGTCGGTGGTGGGGCTTGAACTCTGGGCCTGAGCGCTGTCCCTCAGTTCTTCAGCTCAAGGCAAGCGCTCTACCACTTGAGCCACAGCACCACTTCCAGTTTCCAAGTGGTATATTAGAGATAAGAGTCTCACGGACTTTCTTGCCCGGGCTGGCTTTGAACTGTGATCCTCAGCTCTCAGCTTCCTAAGTAGTTAGGATTACAGGCCTGAGCCACCAGCACCAGCTCCAATCCATTTTTTGCAGTCATAGTGTAACTGAAAATAATTTTCTTTTTCACTTTAATTTTGTAAATAATTTTGTTATCTTTCCATAGTTGTATAAAGGCATTGCCATTCAACAAAACAGTTAATGAATATGATGCACTTGATCAGTGTCCATTTTCAAAATCATAAACATGCCAGGTTCAATGGGTCATGCATGTAATCACAGTTGTTTCAAGGGCAAAGATAGGAGTATCATGGTTTGAGGCTAACCTAGGCAAAAACTTAGCAAGATCCTATCTCAAGAAACAAGCTACACAGGGTGGCTCATATCAGTAACTAAGCTACCCATAGGATAGGTAGGAAGATTCAAGACCAAGACTAGCCCCAGATAAAGGCAAGGCCCTCTCTGTAAACTAACAAAGCAAAAAGGACTGGTGACATGATTTAAGTAGCGTAGCACTTACTTAGATAGCACAAAAATCTCAATTCAAGACCTAGTACCAACAAGGAGAAAAAAATCAGAAGATGTGTAATGTGTTCCTTGCAGAACTGAATTTCTTAAAATGGAAGTTAAGATAATTCATTGAAATATGAAAGAAGCAATATGAATTGTAATATGTAGCTAGAAGCACATGAATTAAACATGTGTCCTAAGGAATAGCCTGTTTAATTTACTTCCTTGAAAATTATTTCAAGTTGAAAATGAGGTTGATGTGTGTAATCCTACCTTCTTGGGAGGCAGAGATTGGGGGCTAACAGTTTAAGGCCATCCTGGACCAAAAAGTGTCAACCAATGGCTGAGTGCAGCAGCACACACCTCTTTGGGGAAACACAAAAGCTGGACCCATTGGCATGCACCCATCATCCCAGGCATACTGAGGAGCATGAGTAGAAGAATCACAACCAAAACTAGCCCAGGAATAAAGCAAAACCTTACCTCAAAAGTAACTACTGCAAAAAAGTCTGGAGGCATAACTCATGTGATGGAACATCTACCTACCAAGCACAAGAGTCTGAGTTCAATCCCCAGTACCACCAAACAAACAAATGGGGAGGGGGAAACATTTTATCCACATTATTGCAAATAAATGAATGCAAACAATGTGTAAACATAAAAAGTATAGTTATTTCCTGCATAGAAGAAAAGTAGATGTGGAAATACTCCACTTTCAGGGAGGTGGAACATCATCCCCTACCCACTAACTGCTAGCAGAGTAGAGCAGCATTTGCAATAGATGCTTATAAACCTTGCATCCAGCAAGAGAGAAATGTTTACATTACCAATAATATAAGCTGATGGTAGGTACCCTGGACATGAGGAGATAAAAATGACATCTATTTCTTTAGGTTTTTCCCCCCAAAATGTCATAACTCCTGTCTAACCATTAAACATCAAAAAAACTAAAATTAAAAATAAAAATAAAACTTCTGATGGACTTACTCCTAGAAAAGAATTGCTATAATGTTAGTTTATTCTAATGGTTTAAGTCTGTAATCCTAGTTACTTGAAAGGTAAAAAAGAGAAGCAAAATGGGCTGGGAAGGTAGGCTCAGTGGTAGAGTGCTTGCTTGCATGCATGAGGCCCTGGGTTCCATTCCTCAGTACCACATAAGCAGAAAAAGCCAGAAGTGGCACTGTAACTCAAGTGGTAGAGCACTAGCCTTGAGCTAAAGAGCTGAGGAACAGGGCCCAGGTCCAGAGTTCAGGCCCAATGACTGACAAAATAAATAAAATAAAAGGGAAGAGAAGAAAATAGGAGGATTACAGTCAAAGCTACCCTGGACACAAGCCCTGTCTTGAAAATAATCAATGCAAAGGACTAGCAGAGTAGTTCAAATTAGTAGAGTGCCTACTCAGCAAGACCTGAGTCCCTGACTTCAAACACTCAAAACAGCAAAACTGTTTTTATAAAGCCAAAGTCTTCAAAAGCATAGAGCTTCTGAGTAGGAGTTACATTCTAGCATAGTCTAGGAAGCATCGTAATAAAAATGTGCTATCCTGGATAGAATCCTGTGGAGATGGGAAGAGGAGAGAGAGAGAGAAAAGACAGACAGAGACAAAAACAGAGTGACAGAGAGAGGGAGAGGGAGAGACAGAGAGAGACAGAGACAGAGAGAGACAGACAGAGAGAAAGAGGGAAATTAGATAACATTTAAGGGAATCTAATTTATACAACTGAGTTCAAGGCTGGGAATATGGCTCAGTGGTAGAGTGTTTGCCTAGAATGCATGAAGCCTTGCCTAGAATGCATGAAGCCCTGGGTTCAATCCTCAGCATCACATAAACTAAAAAAAGCCTGAAGTAGCACTGTGGCTCAAGTGGTAGAGCACCATCCTTGAGCCAAAGAAGCTCATATACAGTGTCCAGGCCCTATGTTCAAGTCCCCTGACAGGCAAGAAGAAAAAAAAAAAAAAGAGCTGACTTCACAGGAAACATCAAACTGTTCTTTAAACCAAACTAATGAAAGAGTTTATCAAGGGCAGAAATGTGCCATGGGATATTTAGGAATTCTCGGTGCAACACTGCAACATTCCTATAATTATTATTATAATTCTGAGACAAATCATTCCATTAAATAAAATAAGTCATTCCATTAAGGAAAAGTAAGACATAGTAGAGAATTTAAAATATAGTTAGAATTAGCTAAAATGAAGCCCTTGGCAACCACAAAGAATGTAAAAGGCATCTAATGTCATATAAACAATGAAATATTATTTATTTTAAACTTTTTGTAAATGATACAATGAAAATTAACTTTGAGGATATTATTCTAAGTGAAATACATCAGTCAGGAAATAAATAATAATATCCCTGTACTGTATGACTCCACTTCTGTTAGGTACTGGGGATCACCAAAATTAGCGTGGAGTGTTGGTTACTGGATGTGTATGGAGAAGGGAGTTTCTAACCGGTGCAGAACTTCAGTGGTGGAGGATGGGAATGATCTGATGATGGTTGTGAAACAACTAGGATGTTCACAAAGCCATAGAACTATACACTTAACATAGGTTAAAATAATGTTTATTTTTTATTTTTAACACATGGAGAATAGTGATAACCAGGAGTGAAGATAAACAAGCATGAACAAGGATAAACACAATGCAGTCAGTTGAATCCCAGGTATGAAAATCTAACAGTGGAGTGGTAAGAAAAGGAAGGGAGAATGGTAGAAGGGGTGAGTATGATGAGAAAACACTGTGTACATATGTGAAAATATTAAAATGATAATCCTTCGGTAACTAGTGTACGATAATTTAAAAATTAGGCACTTAATATCTAAAAAAGTTCATGTAGGATTATTTCATTGAATGGAGGTATCATATATGTTCACTCATTATTGAATACCTCTTAGAGTCACAATGACAGCTGAACCACATAAGGAATTTAGCAAAATAATGTTGAATAAAAAAAAAATCATGAAAGAATTGGCATTGTGGTTCAGAATGGTAGAGCCCTAGTCTTGAACAACAACAACAGCAAAAACTCAGGAACAGAGCCCCAGGCTGGGAGTTCAAGCCCCAGTACTGACCAAAATAAATAAATAAGTAAACAAAATCAGGAAGCAGCAACTAGAATTTATTTAAAGACCGGAAAGTTAAACTCAAAATTCCATATCACAAGAACACCTATTTTAGTTATCTTTTTTTTTCTTTACTCAAGTTTTTCTCAGGGATTTGTGCTTGCTGAGCAAGTGTCCCTCCCATCTCCAGCCTCTTTGATAGAGTCTCATGTTGTTTTTTTTCCCTGGGGTCAGTCTCAGATCTTGATCCTCCAATTTACAGACTACAAAGGTATACCACCATGCCTAGCTTGTTGTTTAAGATTATATCTTGCTAACTTTTTCTTTACTTTCTTTTTATTTTTTGCCAATGCCAGCCTTAAAATACAATCTTCCTAAAACAGCTGGCATTAGAGCCAAGTAATTATGTTTTAATTCAATAAAATAGAGATAAGTAGACTAGAATCTTGAAAAGAGTAGATAGAATTTTAGTAGATATATTTCTTTTTTAAATTATTTTAGCAACATTATTTATGGATCTTTACATTATTTCTCTTGAAAGTTCTTAAGAGAAAATTTATGCTTCCATGCACAGATAGGTTTAAACCTTTCACAAATATATATAAACATTGCTTTTTTTTTTTTTTTTTTGGTCATGGGGCCTCAACTCTGGACCTGGGTACTGTCCCTTAGCTCTTCAGCTCAAGGCTAGTGCTCTACCACTTGATCCACATCGCCACTTCTGGTTTTTCTGCCTATGTGGTGCTGAGGAATCGAACCCAGGGCCTCATGCATGCAAGCAAGCACTCTACCACTGAGCCATCTTCCTAGCCCAAACTTTGCCTGTTTTGTAAATCAAACAATAAAATATACACAATGGAATTCTATGCCTCCATCAGATGGAATGACACCACCATATTTGTTAGAAATGGAAAGACTTGGAAAAAAATATATTAAGTGAAATAAGCCAGGCCCAAAGAAACATAGGTCCCATGGTTTCCCTTATTTGCAATAACTAGTATATGTCTAGGATAATCTTACCAGACAAGCAGAAAAGGTCAAAAACTATGTACACAAGATCATATAAGATGATGCTAAGTAAAATGCACCCCAAGATAGGGAAACAAGGTTTTTCATCTTTGTTGCTGTTGTTTTTAATGTACTATGTAATTTTTTTGTTTCTTTTGTATGTTCTTCCCCCATGGTATAACCCCTGTTGTCACTACATTTGATTCTAGTGCCTGCATTTTGTATATATATTTTTCTAATTTTGGGGAGGGGAAGGGAAGTAACAAAATACTGAAACTAGGATACAGGTTGACCCGTTGTAACAATGAGACATATAAGACACTATGTTGAAAACGAACTTTACAGCTTGAAGGGAGGGAGAGGGAGGAGTTGGGGAGGTGGGAAGGGAAGGGATAGTAGGGGAAAAATAAAGGAGGGGGTAACAATGGTCAATAGGAAATGTACTCATTACCTTAATCATGTAACTGTACAGTATCTTTACAATAAAAATATTAGAAAAAAAAAGAACTTTTGGGTTCTGAATGACTCTATGCCTAGGAGGTCATTTATCATGTGTACCAATGTTTCTGGAAGAGGCCAGCCAACTCTCTGTGGATTCTATTAGAGTAATAATCCCATCTATGAGGACTGAAACTAATCATCTTCCTAAAGTCCCACCTTGTAATATTAATCAATGGCAGTTTTAACTGGCATTTAGTCATTACCCAAGACCATTTTAACTAAATAAAATAATTCTTTTTTTTTTTGATTGTCATTCACCTTTATTCAATTAGTTTTTTTTTAATTTAATTTTATTTTATTTGAGAGCATACTGTACAGAGGGGTTACAATTACATGGGCAGGATAATGCATACATTTCTTACCAAGCATTGCAGCCTCCTCCTTTGTTTACCCTTCACCTCCCTTCCCAGCATCCCCCCTCCCCCCCACCCAGTCCTTCCCCCCACCCCACACCGACATTGTAAAGCTCATTTTTGACATGACATTTTGTACTTCTCATTGTTGCAACAGGTCCACCTGAATCCTTAAACGACTTGTTTGTCCTCATCTCCTCCACAAGTTATACTGACATCAAATATAGTGAAAGCGGGGGTTACACTGTGGGGGAGGGACATACAAAGCAACAAAGAAATAATCTTATAAATGCGTTAGAAAGACATGCATGAAAGAAAAAAAAAACATTAAAATACATATTTAAGGGATCGTATTCCTAACATCACATTATCTGACCTTTTCCGCTTGACTCATACATATACTAGATATTGCATATAAGGGAAACCATGGGACCTATGTTTCTTTGGGCCTGGCTTACTTCACTTAATATAATTTTTTCCAAGCCTTTCCATTTCCTAACAAATGGGGCAATGTCATTCTTTCTGATGGAGGCATAGAATTCCATTGTGTATATATACCACATTTTCTTGATCCATTCATCTACTGAGGGGCATCTGGGTTGGTTCCATATCTTAGCTATGGTAAATAATGCTGCAATAAACATAGTTGTGCTGGTAGCTTTAGTGTGGCCTTGTTTGTGATCATTTGGGTAAATGCCCAAAAGTGGGATTGCTGGGTCATTGGGGAGCTCTATGTGGAGTCTTTTGAGGAATCTCCATACTGCTTTCCAAAGTGGTTGAACAAGTTTACATTCCCACCAACAATGAAGTAAGGTTCCTTTCTGTCCACATCCCCTCCAGCATCTGTTGTTGTTAGAGTTCTTGATTTTTGCCGTTCTAACTGGGGTGAGGTGATATCTCAATGTTGTTTTGATTTGCATTTCTTTTATGGCTATGGATGTTGAACTAAATAAAATAATTCTTACATTAAATTATTGGCATATATCTTCAGTTTAAGTTGCAGTTTTTTCATCATTTAAAAGATTTTGCTAATATAAGAAAAATCTTCTATCAGTAGTTTATCTCACCTATGTAATTGTAGAATAGGAGAATCCAGTAAGTTCAATATGGTAATCTATCCATACAGACTATTAAACAGGCTGACTGGATATTAAGGGAATAATTAAGTAGGGAAAATAGGATCTCTTTGGACATAGTCACACCTCCTCAAGAACATATGCAAACAGTTATAAATACTACATCAAACATATAAAGAACTATCAAATCATAGAGTTTCTATGATTTGATAGAGTATCTATCAATAAGCTTCAACAAAGCTTATTGCCTCAGCTGATAAAGGCGCAACATTATACAGTCTAGACTAGGATTGCCACTTCTAGAATCAACTCAGATGCAGAGTATTACTATTCAAGGTCATCTTGTTACCTCCAAAGGGACCAGACATTGAAATATTCTAGAAAACCTATGGGGTAGGCTGACTGTGTATGAGACCTGCATTGTCTGTTGGCTTCTTTCTCTTCTCAGTCTTGCTTTCTACCTTTCCCTGTCATGGAAGTTGGCCACAGAGATTTCCTTTAAAACATTGTATGCTTAAGCCGTGCCTTTTCCAAGTCTAGTTTCTGGGAGACAGATAAACAATCCACTAAGACCTTTGATTTTTGTATTTTATTTTTCATAATTTAGCCAAATCATTTTTAAATTGTAACACCTGTTTTAAAATTAAATGCCTGTTAGTTGCAATCAATCCTGTGACCTCTATATCATTCAAGGTTATTGCAGAAAAGTGATATTTCTCTACCTGAAGAAAAAAAAATCAGCCACCATAAATTCTAAATTGTTATAAATATTTCTGTCTGGGAGGATAATAATCATGTGAAAAGAATGAATCAGAGAAAGGTAAAAGCCAACAATGAATAGACAACTTAAAAATAAATGTTTCAACTAAAATGAAAGTTATTTGTGTCGTCAAAAGAAATTAAGACTACAATACTTCTCCACTCATTCAAGGAGAAAAATGGGGAAGAAGTAGGATGAAATGTGACCTGAACAAAAGGAAAACCAGTGAAATATCCTCCATGGAAGGAGCTCAGTGACCTATAGACCATGACCTTCCGTTCTAAATGTGACTTACACCTTGACACTGTGAGTGCCTGGCGCAGGTAGCAGCTGTTCCTCAATAACTGTAATTTGCGGCAACACTGAAAATAAATAAACTCCTTTTCAGAATAAAAAGAAACATTTTCAGAAATGCGTAATTAAAATTGCTTTTTAGTGAGTCTAGAAATGCAGACTGAATTAACAAGTATCAGAAAAGAGAGCACAGAGTGGGAACCCTCTCCCTTCCATCCGGTGAGGGTGGAAACAGCAATTTCTCAACCATTTAACAGTTTTCTCAAAGTTACCAGTATGTGACCTCACAAAAGTGTGCCTCTATATGGAAAAATCCATAGACATCTTTGTTTCATATCCTTCACTTTGTTAAACTCATACTAGATTATAAGTGTGAATAGGGAAGCAGAAATCATTTAAGCTTCTAGTAATTGGCAGATTAAAATGACTGAGCCAAAGTAGTTTATAGATTCAAATCTAATTCTTGTAATTGATCTCAAGTTTGATAACTCCAAGAACTCTTCAGATTCTAAAAGCCTCAGGGCAAATATTTCTTCGCCTGAGAATCTAGTTAATGTGAGGAATGAAGTTAGCAAAATCAATTAAAATTGAGTAAAGTTAACAAACTATTCCGAATAATCTCACTTTTACCTGTTAAGAATTTTTTAGGATCACATTTAATTTGAATGGATACAGATAGGGATAATGAAATCATAACGTTAAAATATTGAAATATATACCCCAAATCAAACAAATCTTATTTGCTAGATATTGTTTGCTAAGAGACACCAGGATAGGAAACAATATTATCTAAGATTAAACACAACAGTGAGAAGAGAAAAAAAAAAACTTCACAGAAGTTTTCCCTTACATCACCCCTGTGTTTTAAGACACACGTGTATATATAAGATATTCACAAGAGTATACTGTCAACTATGAGCAAAGATCCTTTCTTGGTTATCACATCAGCCTTTATTTCAGCCAAGTAATTAAAACGCTGCGGTTTCTGTAACAATCCTCTCAAAACTGAACCGATATTTTCCTGAAGTCCAAAAGATACAAATAAGTGAAAACAAGATTAGCAGGCTGAATTCCACTTGGGCCAGACAAGGATGCTGGATCTTTCCTGTGAAGGTAGCTCCATGTATGTATTAAGTCATTTATGTTCAGAACACATATTTCCAGTATTTCAAGTCCTTCAGAATACTGAAGCAATCTACTCTTTAATTCTGTCACCTACCCTCCCCCCTTTGCTGACTGTAAGATTTTGCAATCCAGTCCTTTCTTCTGGGCATCTGGCATAAATCTCCTTTGGACATGAAGAAGGAGGAGCAAATTCTGCGGTCTGCATGAGACCAGCTTGACAGCTGCCAGTTTAATCCCTTGACGATACAAAAATTTCTTCAAGGAGGGATTCCCACTTAACATGCAAACACACAAGCCCAGTACATTTGCTCTCTTTTTATTTTAGTGACACTCATTTAAATAAAACTGTATTTTTGTAAAAAAAAAAAAAAAAAAAAAGTACAGTTAAAATGATAGAAAAGGAGTTTTGTGATGTCAGCTTCCAGAGGTCCATAGTTAAAATTTTCATTGCAGATTAACAAAAGCCAAAGTCTGATCATCTGATGATAAAACTGCAGGAGGAATTCTTTGAGTGAGATCTGGGATAAAGGATAGCAAGGGGAAAAATAAAGAGAGAACATAGATAATTTTTGTTTTTATATCTGTGCTTTAGTGTTTTGTTCTTGAAGCATCCCACAGTATTTACCACATGATCCTCACTGTCAGGGCATTGATCTGGTACAACCTTGTGATTCTGGGCAGAACTCCATTTACTAGAAACTCCCTGTGCCTTGCTCTCACAAAATTATAGCTGTTTGTCCTTCCCTGACATATTCCATGACTCCAGCCTTCTTCAGTAATGCATTCCAGCAACTCACAAGCCTTAAAGCCATAAAGAGATGCTACTAAAGGGAGACTCACAGGGAGAAAGTCAAATGCTGTTCTTCATTTATTGTTCTAATATTCACTCCAAAATCCTGATGGAATTATTTGACTCCTTCTTGTGAGCCACTCTCCCGGGTACACGAGTCATCATCTAAATGCAAGATAACTCTGGTCTGAAATTATTTTAATGGATTTATTCCTTGCCTTTGTAGGAGGAAACCTCAGATGCAAGACCCTTCCTAGCTCCTTCTTTGTGTTTCTAATTCGTTAAGTGGGGTTGTGATTATATTTCAGTGTAACCTACTACATCAGAGACAATCTTGGGACAATTAGAATGTCATTAGAGCCACTATCAAAAGGAATTCCTTTGTTAGAAGCTTTCTTGTTTTACATTCTCCTCAGCAGTCTCAGAGTAGTAACAGCTAACACATTATTTACCATCACTGGGTATTTTAAGTGCTTTACAAATATTACTTCAGTGTGTTAAGTACTCCAGGCACCTTCTCAGGTTTCTTGAATTGTCTCCCAATATTTTAGTCAGAAAAGCCCTCACAATTCGTGCTGTGGTTCCTTTTCCATTTCAGACGTAGCTGGTCATCTCTGCAGAATTCGTTGGGGATAAACCATGGGCTAGAAGACAAAGGGGAGCTTTGAAAGTCAGTTCTTTATCGAAATGAAAATTAACACATGGGAAGCAGCAAAAGACAAGTCCCCAGATAACTTCCCTTTCCAAACTGTCTCTTTTCCCTTGTTGTTTCTTATTTTAACCCTTCCATGTAAATGCTGTGTGCCAAGTGAATATAATTTACCCAGAGGCTCTGTATCCTGCTAAGCAATAGCACTTCAGTCTGATATACATCACATTGTATGATTTATCTTTTGTGAACACTAGTATTTTTCTCTTTCATTACTTCATGAGGCACCACCAAAATAAAGCATTGGCTCCTTAAATCTGATGTTTAAGAAGTTTTCTTTTTGGAAAAAGAAAACAAGCTGTTTAGAACATCTTGTACAGTACATGGTAAATTCTATATATATATTTTTTTTAAATAATTGTGCAGATCAGAAGAATGAAACACGTTAAGATTAGAACATGCACTCAGGTTGACATTGCTAGTGAAGAGCATACAGGTTGCTTTGGACAAAGAAATTCTTTCAAACAAACACTAATGAGCTGGATCAAGAAGTCAGCTTAACGCTAAACCCTAATGTCAGACTCATCTATACAACCATAGAGAAATTGGAAATGAAGGGGTGGAGAGGTTAAAAGAAACAAATAAAAAAAACAGAAACCGTTGGTATTCAGTGCTAGACAATACTGTAGGCAGTATGACAACTTACACTATCATAACACCCACTAGATATGCTATCCAGTTGAAATACTTCGTCAAGAAATACTGGCTAACTCATGGTTTCCATATTTATAGATCAAGGAAGTAAGGTTTTTAATATCATGAATGCTGGAATATCCTAGGAGTACTAGAATGGCATGTAAATAAATATATTCTGGCTTATTCTATTCTTTCAAAATAAACCTCTGGAAGAAATTCTTCAGAAATTCCTTCCTCCAAATATTTTTCATAGAATAACAAGTAAAAATGTGTCTTTAGTTTAATAGTTTAGTTTAGTTTAATAAATATACTCATTAGTTTCTCTGTAAGCATTTATTAATTATTCCTTTTAATTTTCAAGTATATGTCTTCTTATACATAAACTTCTCTCTTAAAAATCTAATTCACTAAATTCTTAGATTAGTGTACCAATGGATTCCTAAAAAATGAGTTATTATAATAACTAGAAAAGGAAAATAGATAACTTGGAAAAATTATAATAATAGTTACTTCAGATGTGTTAGAACTTAGAAAGTTAACATAAACAGGAAATGTAAGCATTAGTTCCTAATAATATTTTCTCACCTATGATTATAATCTACTAATTATTGAAGAAGAATTATGCTGTTCCTCTAGTACACCAAAACAAGTCTAATCATGCCCGAAAGCCAGTCATACTTCTTCCAGGAGATTGTGACAGACTCTTAAAACTGAGTTGAAGATTTTAAAGTATAAAAGCTTCAAGATCTGTGTTACTTAGTCCCTCAGTGTTGACAGTCATTTTTCCATTCTCACTGCTTTCAAGCTGGAACACATTCTACTCTCTGGTCGTAATTCAACTAATATGGCCCTGTACATTGTAGATACTCAATTCTATCCCACAACCTCAGAGAGAAACATTCCCAGAAGTTACAAGGTAAATTGCCTCACCTCCACAAGTCTCTATGTAATCCATATACCTCAACAATCTCAATGTTCCATTTGATCAGGAATATCTTTTTACTTAACCAGATTTTTAAAATCATTTTAATGTTCCTCTCTCAATTTAGAACGCCATTTATCTTTATCATCAGAAACTAGCATGATACTATAGAGAACAATGTCCATTGTAGAAAGTGATGTCATCATTACACTTATTTGAATTCTTACAATATTATTTGGGGTTAAAACTGAGGTCCCCAATCTTGATTGTCCTACTTCCTCGTTGGTACTCTTATATGGTATCTGTGTAGAAAGAAACAGACAAGAGAAAGAGGGGAAGAGAGAAAAAGAACAAATAAGGAAGAAGAAAAGAAAGAGAGAAAAAAATGTAGAAAATTACATCATGCAATTATGGATACTGATGAGTCCAAAATCTATTGTGTCAGCCAGTAGACTACATTTCAAGAACAAGGCCAATGGTGCAAAAGAAATCTGAAAGCATCATGCTGTAGTATTCCCTCTTGTACAATCAGACCGGTATTTCTGATCTATTTGCTTGTTTAGCTGACAGGATGAGGTTTGTACACATGAAAGGTAAACTCTTCTAGTCAAAATACACTGACTTAAATTTAATATCTTCCAAAAAGCCCATTCAACTAGACATTTAAAATTAATCATCACCCACTATGACCATGCCTACTACAGCTTTAGTGCTTTTCCTCAGCCAGTATCTAAGTTCTGTGTAAAAAAAAAAAAAAAACCAGTGGGTCGCAACATAGGTGACAAGCTCACAGTGTGTGTTCAGATGAATGAGAAATAAATTCGCATAATAAACACATGAGATTTAAAATTGATTTTTATAATATTTGTTTTCTCTGACACTAGATCCTCAGAAATCAACAGTACTTATAAATAAAATGTGTTACAAAATGATATTCTGGTTTTGTGAGAATAATATCATAGCTTTAGGATAGTCTTTTAATAACTTGAAATCGAACAGAGGTAAATTCTGAGTAGAATCAGATTGCCTGACATTAAGTCCTGATTCTATCCTGTAGAAGATGGATTTTTATTAGGAAGGATTTATCTGTTTATTAATTTATTTGCATATAAAGTAATATGAATCAATCTTCATCATAAGAATTTAGGAGAATTAAATTTGTTAGTAAGAGTAACTGGCCTTGGGGGCTGTCTGTATTTTAAATTTATAAGTAAATAATATAGTTGTAATGAATTAGCAATGGTCTTTCACTTGCTGTTAATTATTTTGAGAATAAAAACATCATACTTACACTGGATAATTACGTTCTTCAAATTTACTTTAATAAACTTTTAATGTGAGTTAGAATAATGAGCTTGAAAGTGTATAGAGT
The DNA here is from genome assembly GCF_019054845.1 of Dipodomys spectabilis. Classification (NCBI taxonomy): domain Eukaryota; kingdom Metazoa; phylum Chordata; class Mammalia; order Rodentia; family Heteromyidae; genus Dipodomys; species Dipodomys spectabilis. Next base: position 18,114,565 of record NW_024870709.1, read on the forward strand.
TGATACTCCTTACTTAACTGTTATAAGAAGAGTTACTATTATAAGAAGGATAATACTCATAATTTTCTAGTAGAGAAATAAAGCTATCTGTGTCTTTAAAATATATGAATGAACACACAATGAGCAGGTAATTTAATTTCTTTTTTCTTTTTTTTTTTTTTTTTTTGCCCGCCATGAGGCTTGAACTCTGGGCCTGGGCGCTGTCCCTCAGCTCTTCAGCTCAAGGCTAGCGCTCTACCACTGGAGCCACAGCGCCACTTCCGGCTTTTTCTGTTTATGTGGTGCTGAGGAATCGAACCCAAGGCTTCATGCTTGCAAGGCATGCACTCTACCGCTGAGCTACCTTCCCAGCCCAGGTGATTTAATTTCTTTGGCAAGAAAATAGCCATTTCAGAAAATGGGGTAGATGGGAATGAATTTAGATGTCTGACATGATATGTGTGTATGTATGTATCTACACACACACACACACACACACACACACACACACACACATTAACTTGCTATCCAGTTTTTTTTCTCCAATTTTTATCCAGTGAAAATCATAATACATAAGCTCACATCTCAGAAGAATGGTAAAGTTGGGCAATATGTCTGGTGTGTTTAATACAGTATTGTATTGAATTATATCGAATCTCCATTTTAATAAAGACCAAACTTACCATCTATGGGCTTTAGGGCAAGTCATAAATCAGGCCAGAGGCAAACATCAATTCTAGTAATTGCATCAGGCTGCCCTAACTCTTCAAGATGTTTCAAAAATTGAAAAAAAATGGATATCTAATATGAAATGTACTCTTTAAAACAACTTCTACAGATAAATCACATCTACTGTGCTGGGTCAAAAGACAAGAGAGCACATATCAATCTCTTCAGACTTTGTGAGCGAGCACAAGTTGACTAACCAAGGAGATATATGTAGCTTCAATACTGCAGTTGCATTCAACCTCTGCTTGATCAGCTCTGGATGATGATGTTCGTTCCTAATTGCTGAATGGCTCTCCAGCTCTTGTACTTCCAGATAGGGTCACAATGACCCAGAGGAGTAAAAAACCTTACAGTGAGGAACCTCAGCATTTCCCCAAGAGAATATTTTCATTATATTTCATATCAGAGGATTGGGGTCTGGCTTCATTGTCATTGGACCAATAGGGGTGTGTTCTACCAAAAAAAAAAAAAGATGATGAAACCGTGGTGTGAGATTTGAGTAACTTTGTTATTTTTTTAAATTGCTGTGGTAAAACCTGTAAAAAAAACTTATTTTGATATGAACATTAAATATGAGAGGCTGTTGTATTATTAGTGTAGTCCTAGCCAAGTGTGACATACCCAATGAATGTGGAAATAGTTTTGATAGCAACTCAGTGTTCTTATAATTGTATTAAGAGAAATGCTATATGTATATTACATATTAATTTGTAGGCATCTTTTTTAAATTTGGCATTAATTTTGTTATCAATATGTATAAATGTTAAGTTGTAAAATTTCTGTTTCTTGTAGAGGTATTCAGATTTTATATATATGTATATATATGTGTGTGTGTGTACATATATACATATATATGTATATATATATAGCTTGCATAAGTGCCCCCACAAGAGTACACATGTATAAATGTTTGGTCCCAGCACTGTTGAGATATCATGGAACCTTTGACAGGAGGGGCTTTGTGGGTGTGCCATTCAAGGAGATCATGTAATACCAGTCCCTTTATCATTGTTCTTTGTTTCCTGACTCATGAGAAAAATGTTTTTGCCCTCCAGAGTTGCTATCTAGCACCCCCACCAAAAGCCATAAGCTATGGGACCACTGGGTCAAGAGAAGAGTGGTTCAAGACTATGAGCTAAACAAACATTTTCTACATTAATTGCTTCAGGCATTTTGTTATACAGATAGGAAGCTAACATATATACTCTATTTTAAATTATGTTTAATGGTTAAAAAGACCTTTCGCATTCCAAGGTACACAAATCATTTGTTCATGATTTTCCAGATAATTAATTGCTTTCCATGTAAATTGCTTTACTTCTATATCTATTACTTATTTTGATGCAAATAATAAAGTTTCTATATTTATTTTAATACCATTTTTGAAGGATCTATTTATTTTTACTATTTTTACTTTTGCACTATATCAAGTTTCAATTTACTTTAACATCATCATTGGGGTTTTTTTTGTTTTTTGTTTTTTGGTTGGGGGGCTGGAACTCTGGGCCTAGGCGCTGTCCCTCAGCTCTTCAGCTCAAGGCTAGCGCTCTACCACTTGAGCCATAGAACCACTTACGGTTTTCTGAGTGGTTTATTGGAGATAAGAGTCTCATGGTCTTTCCTGCCCGGGCTGGCTTTGAACCACGATCCTCAGATCTGAGACTCCAGAGTAGGATTACACCAGTGCCCGGCCCTTTTTTGGGGGGGTAGGGGTGGGGGCCCGTCATTGGGCTGAAATGCTGGGCCTGGGTGCTGTCCCTTAGCTCTTTAGCTCAATGAAAGCACTCTTCCACTTGAGCCACACCACCACCTCTGATTTTCTGGTGGTTTATTGAAGATAAAGATTGAGAGGATTAATATTGTGAAAATGGTAATACTTCCAAAGGTGATCTACAAATTCATCGCGATACCTATCAACATTCAAACCTCATTCTACATTGAAATACAAGAAGCAATCTCAAAATTCATATGTAACAATAAAATAACCCGAATAGTAAAACCAATCCTTAGCAGAAAGAATAGACTGGAGGAATATCAATACCAAATTTCAAACTCTACTACAAAGCCATAGTAATCAAAACAGCTTGCTACTGGCACAAGAACAGACCTCAGGACCAATGGAATAGAACTGAAGACCCAGAAATGAACCCACAGATCTATAGCCACCTAATCTGCCATAAGGAGGCTAAAAAATAGAATGGAAGAAAGACAGCCTCTTCAGTAAATGGTGCTGGCAAAACTGGTTCAACACCCGTAGAAAACTAAAGCTAGATCCTTATATATCACTCTGCACCAGAATCAACTCCAAGTGGATCAAAGATATCTAAGTCAAAGTAGACACCCTGGAAATAGTACAGGAAGGAATAGGAGAAACTCTAGGGCTCCTGGGCACAGGCCAAAATTTTCTTAATAAAAAACATGAAACACAACAAATCAAGGAAAGATTGGACAAATGGGATTGCATGAAACTGCAGAGTTTCTGCATGGCAAAGAACATAGCTAGCAAGATCAATAGAAAGCCCACAGATTGGGAGAAGATTTTCACTAGCCATACAACAGACAAGGGTCTCATATCTAAAATATACTTAGACGTAAAAAAACTAAGTCCCTCAACAACAAATCCTTAAAGAAACAACTGGCCAATAAATAAATGCGCTAAAGACTTAAAGAGAAACTTCTCTGAAGAGGAAATAAGAATGGCCAATAGACACACTAAGAAATGCTCAACTTCTCTAGCCATAAAAGAAATGCAAATCAAAACAACATTGAGATTCCACCTCACCTAGGTAAAAATGGTTATAATCAAGAAATCTAATAAAAACAGATGCTGGAGGGGATGTGGCCAAAAGGGAACCCTACCACATTGTTGGTGGGAGTGTAAACTTGTTCAACCACTTTGGAAAGCAGTATGGAGGTTCCTCAAAAGACTTCACATAGAGCTCCCTATGACCCAGCAATCTCACTTTGGGGCATTTACCCAAAAGATCACAAACAAGACAATACTAAAGCTACCAGCACAACTATGCTTATTGCAGCATTATTTATAATAGTTAAGGTATGGAACCAACCCAGATGCCCCTCAGTAGATAAATGGATCAGGAAAATGTGATTATATATATATATAATGAAATTCTATGCCTCCATTGAAAAAAATGACACCGCCCCATTTGTTGGAAATGGAAAGACTTGAAAAAAAATTTTATTAAGTGAAGTAAGCCAAGTCCAAAGAAACATAGGTCCCATGGTTTTCCTTATTTGCAATAACTAGTATAAGTTTAGGACAAGCAGAAAAGGTCAAAAGCCATGTACATATGACCATATCAGATGATGTTAAGTGAGATAGGGAAACAAGTGGTTTTTTTTTTCTTTCTTTCTTGTTTGTTATTATTTTAAATGTACTATGTGATTTTTTTTTGTTTCTTTTGTATGTTCTTCTGCCACAGTATAACCCCTGATTTCACTGTATTTAATTCTGGTGCCCTACATCTTGTATATACAATTTTTAAATTGGGGGAGTAGAAGGGAAATTACAAAATGCTGAAATAAGGATACAGATTGACCCATTTTAACAATGAGATGTACAAGACACTATGTTGAAAAAAAGCTTTACAACTTGGGTGGGGGGAGGGAAGAATTGGGAAGGTGGGGAGGGAAGGGATGCTAGGGGAAAAACAAAGGAGGAGGTAACAATGCTCAATAGGAAAAGTATTCATTACCTTACTCATGCAACTATAAGCCCTATGTACAGTACTTTTACAATAAAAATCATATTTGAAAAAAGATTCTTACAAACTTTCCTACCTATGTTGGCTTTGAACCTCGATTCTCAGATCTCAGACTACTGAGTAGTTAGGATTACAGGCATGAGCACCAGAGCCTAGCTTCAGTCTATTCTTATGTCACTTTTATATAATTGTCTAGTTTATGCCACATTCACTGTTGATAAAAATCCTATCTTTTGTTTTCCATTTTCTTCTATTAATGTCTATAGATGTCTATTTCACTCATTATTTTCTTAATAAAGACACACTTTGGGAAATTTGTTGATATTGATTGGATAGCACTTATAAATTCATTTAGGGAGATTTTTAAATTTCAATATATTTCTATTCAAGAACACATTTTTAGCTCCCCATTTGTTATGCTCTTCTATTCTATAAACATGGTTCAAAGTTTCAAAAGAATGGTCATATGTAGTTTTGTTGTTTTTTTTTTTTGGTCTGTTGTGGGGCTTGAACTCTGGGCTTGGGCACTGTCCCTGCGCTCTGCTCTTCAGCCCAAGGTGAGCACTAGCGCCACAGCGCCACTTCCGATTTTCTAGTGTTTTTTTTTGGTTTTTTGGGGTTTTTTTAATTGGAGATAAGAGTCTCAGATTTCTACCTCTTGAGTAGCTAGGATTACAGGTGTGAGACATATGTTTGTTGATTTATTACCAATTTTTCTTTTTTAAATTCTTTCATTTATAGATAGGAAAGTTATAGAGTATATGTTGACTGCATTTAAATAAGTTCATTAATGGTAAAAAATTTCCGCAGGTTTGCAAAGTAATAGTAGAGATACTTTACTTCCTCTCTGCATAATGTCTTAGGAATATATGCAAAAGAAATTCTCACTTGTAATTTTTCCAAATTTCCCCAGCAATAACTGAAAGTATAGAGGTTTGTGGAAAACTGAATCATATGACTACTCAAACTCCCTTTCCAAGAATCACATTGTTGTGATTCTTGTGTAAGCTATCAGAATTTTCCATATTCTAATATATATTGAAGTTATAAAATATTGAAATTTCTCTAGTCCATTTTTAATAAAATGAAATTATCCTTATTCCATTGTCCAATTAGTGGGCAATGGTTAATTATATAGAGTCACACATTCAGATCAGTAGTTGGTCAGAGATAAACTGGGATTAGATCTACTTATTTTATTTAAAAAATCATGAATCAAGGAAAAGCCCCAAGATAAGGACTCAAATGCTTTTTCTTTCTTGCTATTGATTCTAACATATTTATAAGATGATTTCTTTGTTGCTTTGTATGTCCCTCCCCCACATTATAACCCCTGTTTTCATTTTGGTATAATTTGGGGAGGGGAATGTGATGTACAAGATGTTATGTCAAAAACAAACTTTTCAACTTTGTGGGGGCAGGGATGGTAAGGGGAAACAAAGGAGGAGGCAACAATGCTTGACAAGAAATGTACTCATTACCTTGCTCACGTAATTGTAACCCCTCTGTACGGTATTTTCACACACACAAAAAAAAAACTTGTTAATAAAAAAGAAAAAGAGGGGCTGGGAAGGTAGCTCAGCGGTAGAGTGCATGCCTTGGAAGCATGAGGCCCTGGGTTCGATTCCTCAGCACCACATAAACAGAAAAAGCCGGAAGTGGCGCTGTGGCTCCAGTGGTAGAGCGCTAGCTTTGAGCTGAAGAGCTGAGGGACAGTGCCCAGGCCCAGAGTTCAGGCCCCATGACCACCAAAATGAAAGAAAGAAAGAAAGAAAGAAAGAAAGAAAGAAAGAAAGAAAGAAAGAAAGAAAGAAAGAAAGAAAGAAAGAAAGAAAGAAAGAAAGAAAGAAAGAAAGAAAGAAAGAAAGAAAGGAGAAAAAGAAAAAGCCACTGATATTTGAAAGGCAGCTCATTTCCTTAAGAATAAAACATTTTTATACTTCTGATTGTGAACATGGAACACAGAAAAACTGCATAGTAATACTCCCAGAGAAATTGCTTGGAAAAACCTGACATGGCCAATTATGATTAAGCATATTTCCTCCCAGTGGCAAAACGATGTTCATGTGACACTATTTACAATCTCTGAGACATATGAACCAGACTGTTTTGACCAGCTGTTAATAAAATCATCTATTCTGTCATATCTATGCATACATAGTTTTATATCTATATATGTATATATTTGAATATTATGCAGCCTTATACATAGGACAACATATATGAATGGACATAGAGAACAATTTGCTAAGTTAACTAAGCCAGAGAAATAATATATGCTGAGAATTAAGTAGTAATTACAGAAGAAGGTAGATAACAGGAAAATGTAAGAGGATATAAAATTGCAGACGAATAAGATAAAAGGGATAATATGTAATTTGAGGACTATAGGTAATGAAAGTGTACCATATTTGCAATTATTGCTAAATGAAAGATAGCTGTAGGGAATGATTAAAATTTTCATTCATTTCACCGTAGTAGTTAGCTATGTCCTGTGTCCTACAATTCCTAGAATTTGCAAATAGTGCTATCAGCATGAGATCATTTGTTCAGCTAGAAGCCTGTAGAGGAAATACCATATTCAAATAATAAAATTCTACCTTGTCCCATTAAGGCCCAAGGCCATCTCAATAAGGCAAACTGAAGTTAATCCATATACAAAATTTTAAGCGTTCCAACACTGTTCATGAGTCTAAGTTCAAAGCCTCTTCTGAAACTCCTGGCAAACTCTTAGCTATATGCCCTTGGAAAATCAAAAGGAAAACAATATGTTCCTCTGACACATTGAACAAAGAAGTTACGCACACGCTGTTGAACTGTATTTGCCAAGTAGTTTGGGCTGTTGTCTTGTAGATAAGGCAATTTACCCAGGTATCTCAGTATATGCTCTAAGCTGTGTGTGTGTGTGTCTGTGCATGCGCACATGCATGAGCACGCACACACATATGTGACTTGCATTCAGAGCTTCACATATCACTCACAGCTGACACTCAATCCCTCAAGGCATACCTCCAGCCCACCATTTTGCTGATTTAGATGGAGTTTTACAGATTATTCTGCCTGGCCTGACTTCAAACCATGGGCTTCTAAGTCTCAACATCCTGAGCAGTTAGGTTTACAGGTGTGATGCAACAGAACCTGGCTATACACTTTTTTTTAATCGTTGTCTTAATACAGGTTTTGTTGTAAATCTCATCTTACATAATCTGTGTTTAGGACCAAATATTGCATATATGCATTAATTTGATAACTTCAACTGTAAACATTAAAATAAATACAATATAATTTTATCTATGTTTTTCTTCTATATTCTAATAATTAACCATTCTCTAGTTAGGAGCTTTTATTGATAGTAGCCTTTTCAGCTTAAAACAACTACAAGGAAGAGGTAACAATGCTCGATAGGAAATGTATTCACCACCTTACTCAAGGAACTGTAACCCCTCTGTACAGTAGTTTTACAATAAAAAATATATACCAAAAAAACTCAAACTATTGAAAGCAAGCCCTAATTTTTTATGTTGATTGATAAATTTTGGAATTTTCCTTAGTGTTTACTTTGATTGATTTTCTTAAGTATTTTATTAACATGATGAGAGTCAATGCTAAATTTTAAGACAGGAAAATGAGCTCAGAACTAGAAATGGTCTTTTGAAAATATAAAGGTACAAAAAAATCAAGTATTGAGGTCTCCATACCCCAAAGGCAAATCAATCCAAAGAATCCTCAGAAGTAGAGCTGAGCTTAGAAATCAAGGATAAAAAGTATCTAATTTAACAGAAGGAGAAAAGCAGGATTTGAGACTATTAGAAATATAAAAAAAGGGCTAGGAATGTGGCTTAGTGGTAGAGGGCTTGCCGAGTATGCATGAAGCCCTGGGTTTGATTCCTCAGCACTACATAAACAGAAAAAGCTGGAAGTGGCAATGTGGCTCAAGTGATAGAAGACTAGACTTGAGCAAAAGAAGCTCAGGCATAGTGCCCAGGCCCTGAGCTCAAGCCCCAGGACTGGGAAAATAATAATAATAATAATAAATAAAAGAAAGAAAGAAAGAAAGAAATACAAGGAAGCAGTCATTGAAACAAGCCAAATTTGGAATGCAAGTGAGCCAAGAAATTACTGTTCACTTGTTCTTTAAGGTTCATTTTTCAATGACCTTTTTGTTAAATTTAAAAATCAGGAATTCCTTTCACTTTATGCTTATTCCTACAGTAGTATAAAATAAAGATTTTTTTTATTGTGAAAATACTGTACAGAGGGGTTACAATTACATGGGCAAGATAATGAGTACATTTCTTATCAAGCATTGTTGCCTCCTCCTTTGTTTCCTTTGTTTCCCCTTCCCATCCCTTCCCATCCTCCCCCAGCCCCTCACCAAAGTTGTAAAGTTCGTTTTTCGACATAACATCTTGTACATCTCATTGTTACAATGGGTCCACCTGTATCCCTATTTAAACAATTTGTTTTTTTTCCATTTCCCTCTCCAAATTATACCAAAATCAAATACCGTGAAAACAGGGGTTATATTGTGGGGGAGGGACATACAAAACAACAAAGAAATCATCTTACAAATATGTTAGAAACAATCATAAGAAAGAAAAAACATTTGAATACTTATCTTGTGGTTCATTTTTTTTCATCAACCTCCAAAATAGATATTGTCTAGTTTGGCATTAATGGCAAGGGGTCAAAATTAAACCATGAATAACTAAGAGACAATCGAACACAAATCAGTGAAATAATAAAATTGATGGTAAAATGATCTTCAAGAAAACACACACACACACACACACACACACACACACACACACACACACATACACACACACACAAAGAATATGTGTGAAATGAAGATCCACATACAGTCAAGATGACCTAGTTCCCTAATTAAAATACTTGGGATTAAGGAAGAAACAAGTTTGCCTATGCTAAAGGTGACTTAAGCTATATTCACAAGTTCATCTTCTTATCATTAGTAAATTCATGAAAATCTTGAAAGAACTAGTAACACAGTAGAACTTGCTGTATTAGCATGGAGAAAGTCTGCTTTGTAGGAAATTGCTTTGAATACTTCTCTAAATGACTACTAAAACATCATCATAAAACATTCTGACTCCTTCCCCTTTTGAATGGCCCTGTCATTTAAACACAATTGCAAATAAGATAAATGTCTCCAGATAAAGGACAATCTGTCACCAATATATTAAGGAAGAATTATATACTCTTTCCTTAAAACATAAATTCACTTTGCTTTGCTATAAATTTCTACATATTTTCTGAATAGTGCTCACTTTGATTTATCCAATGTGCTCCCACACTCATAGTACAGACAAATGAGTAGATATGAGCATACCTTCCAAAACACACGTAAAATTGTGTTTGAGGGCTAGGAAAACTTTTGGGGTAAGCCTTACCATTGATTTTCAAAGGTCTTGCTCATCCACTCAAATTCAGTTATTCTTACAAAATGAGTTATCCATGCCTATCTAACTTCCAATATATGCTTGCTTGCTTGCTTGCTTCCTTGCTTTCCTTCTTTCTTTCTTTCTTTCTGTTTTTCTTTCTTTCTTCCTGCTTGTTTGCTTTTTCTTTCTTTCTTTCTTTCTTTCTTTTCTTTCTTTCCTTCTTTCCTTCCTTCCTTCCTTCCTTCTTTCCTTCCTTCCTTCCTTCCTTCCTTCCTTCCTTCCTTTCTTTCTTTCTTTCTTTCTTTCTTTCTTTCTTTCTATCTTTCTTTCTTTCTTTCTTTCTTGCTGTCATGGGGCCTGAACACTGGGCCTAGACTCTGTCCCTTAGCTCTTCAGCTCAAGGCTAGATCACTATAGATCACTATAGATCACTATAGAGAAGAATTCAAAGAAAAAGGAAAAGAAACACACAAAAACAAAACAAAATAAAACAATCCTGCTCTGATGGTTCACGCCTGTAATCCTAGAAAGAGCATGTGTGTGGAGTTGATGATACATACATAGAAAGTAACAAATAAGACTTGCATTTCCCTTTCCACTCCAGTTGATGACTTCCAGTTTTTTGAGGGGTAAGGGGGAGTCGGGGATGGGGTTTGAACTCTGGGCCTGGGAGCTGTCCCTGAGCTCTTCTGCTCAAGGCGAGCACTCTACCACTTGAACCACAGCAGCACTTCTGGTTTTCTGGTGATTAATTGGAGATAAAAGTCTCACAGACTTTCCTGCCAGGGCTGGCTTTAAACTGTGATCCTCAGATCTCAACCTTCTGAGTAGCTAGGATTACAGGCGTGAGTTACAGGCACCTGGCCTTCCAATTAATTTAAGAAGAATTTGCTCCTGTAGATAAATTTTCACTGACCACTAAAGTGACATATTATTTCTTATTGAGAGAATAATCAAGTTGATTTGTGCTTTTGACTATTTTTAATGTGTTTGTCATTGCATTTCATAATCATAAATGAATGAAAAATTCACTTTAAAAATTATAACAAAAACTCCTCAATCTCAGAGTAAATCATGGTTTTTGTTTTGCATTTATATACTTTTAAATGAAAGTGGTTTTCTTACATGATAAATTTAATATCTTCTACTTACTCAGATAACCTGGGAATATTGCAAGCTTGAAGTATTATTTATTTATTGTTGTTGTTGTTTGTCCATCCTGGGGCTTGAACTCAGGGCCTGGGCACTCTCCCTGAACTTCTTTGTGCTCAGAGTTAGTGTTCTACCACTTGAGCCAAAGTGCCACTTTTGGCTTTTTCTGAGTAGTTTATTGAAGATAAAATTCTCACAAGACTTTTCTGCAGAGGCAGCTTCAAACTGCAGTCCTCAGATCTCAGCCTCCTGAGAAGCTAGGATTACAGGTGTGAACCATTGTTTTATTTTGTTTTGTTTTTGTGTGTTTCTTTTCTTTTTTCTTTGAATTCTTCTCCATAGTGATCTATAGGAAGCTAGCCTTGAGCTGAAGAGCTAAGGGACAGAGTCTGGGCCCAGTGTTCAGGCCCCATGACAGAAAGAAAGAAAGAAAGAAAGAAAGAGAGAGAGAGAGAGAGAGAGAAGGAAGGAAGGAAGGAAGGAAGGAAGGAAGGAAGGAAGGAAGGAAGGAAGGAAGGAAGGAAGGAAGGAAGGAAGGAAGGAAGGAAGGAAGGAAGGAAGGAAAGGAAAGGAAGGAAGGAAAGGAAGGAAGGAAAGGAAAGGAAGGAAAGGGAAGGAAAGGAAGGAAGGAAGAAGGAAGGAAGGGAAAAGAAAAGAAAAGAAAAGGCCCAGCCCTGATGGGCTCATGCCTGTGATCCTAGCTACTCAGAGGGCTGAGATAGGAGGATTGCAGTTTGAAACCAGACAATGTAGCAAACCCCATGAGATTTTTTTTTATTTCCAATAGACTACTCAGAAAAGGCCAGAAGTGGCGTTGTGGCTCAAGTAGAGCACTAACCTTGAACACAAAGAGGCTCCGGAACAGTGCCCAGGTGCTGAGTTCAAGTCCAAGGACTGTCACACCAAAAAAAAAAAATCTTGCTCAGGGTTCAGCTAGTAGTTTTACATAGGCTAAAAAAATCACCACTAAAATAAAGAAGGGCCTGTGCAGCACTAGTTGTTCTTCCTGTTTGGCCCTGTTGAAAATTCTCACAGCTGGACAAAGTGCCAGAACACAGTATCTCATTGTGATGGTCCTTACCTCAAGCTCTAGCACAGTTAAATCATTGAAAAGCACAACATGCAGAGCGGTGGAAGTGAAAACCATGTAACTTGAGCTTACTCCAAGGAAGGATGAGCTTTGATAGGCTGGAACTAAAGCTTTTGTAAAGGTGTAAAATAGCCATGAATTTCCCATTACTTTGGACAACTATTTCAGATATTCACAGCCAATTTCAGCATGGTGGCCAACAGCTGCTATTAGGATTGTGGCCTTGAAGTACACAAATCTTCTAATAAAAATGGAAGAACACCCCTCACTCTTTCTCTCATTAAGGAGTTATAGCCTTGCTATTTTTTGTTTAATAGTTGGAACACCTACGTACTTGATTAGTTAAGGTTTGAATATTTACATTGAACTTTTGAAAAGTGCATACTTATTATTTTATAAAACTTTCAATTTACTTCAATCTCTAGAAGTTTAACTCAAATGCACTATATTTACAAAGTTTGTAAGTTTGTATTCCAGTTTTTCTACTTCTTCCTAAAAAGAATAATTTTAACTACCAGGGTCATTATAGCCATAAATGCAACATTGGGCTCTGGCCCAATTTTATTTTAATTATTTTCAATATTTGATTTTAAATTCAAATAGAACACTATAGCATATATATATATATGGGAGAATACGGACAAAATATTTTCAATATCTACCAAAGTTTGTTCTCTCTTTTCACTCAGAGGAAACTTTTATTGAAAAAAATGCTAAATTCCAAAATTAAGATCTAGAAAATCTGTGCAATTTCAATGCCATATAAAACAAAAGCTTAGGACTATAATGTTCTGAACACATTATTCAACAAGTACTAGTAGCAGCAAATGTTATGGATAGGAATCTGTTAGAATTCAACTGCTTATTATAATTGTCATATGAATTTTTGGAAATAAAAATAATGTTCTAGTACATTTTTCTCCTCAAACATTTTTTGGGGATGTGAGAATGAGTTTATCTTGGCATCATAATGTGATTTGGACATGTAGATGTTAGAAAAGTATCTGCATAGTTAAATAAAAGACTAAACATACCTGTGTTCTTTGCAAATCATTTTATATCTGCCAGTTAATCACTCCTTACATCCAACTGAAGGACTTTTCTGAAAACTAGGTAAATGTAATCACTTGAGGTAGTTTTTTCTTTTTAAATGGGAATCTTTATATTGACTTTGGTAACTCAAATTGATGAAACTCAAATTATACTGGGACAATCATATTTCTACATTATGATAAAAGACTATAGTTATTTCATAAAATACTACATACTACATGATATAACAAAATTGAAGGTTAAACTGGGTATATATTTCTAATTACCAAAATTGATTTTTATTTGTTTTCTTTCTTAAGGGAGGCTAGTTAAGTTTTTACCTATTTACTTGGCCTAAACTTGGCATTCAGCTCCAACTTGATCCTTTTTACTAACATAGGAACTACAGCTGTGTATCACTCTAGTAAAGTAAGTCACCTATTGTAGGGATTACAGTGAATAAGAGTATAAAATAGAAATACTCTTTAAAAATGTTTTCCACTTATGAAACTGAGTGATGAAACTAGGCATGGTGATACACATCTATAATCATGGCTATCAGAAAGTTGAGGCAGTAAGGACCCGACTACTGAAGGAAGCCTCTGCAACTTATTGAGTATGAAAAGCCTGGTTATGCAAGCAAGACTTGTCTCAAACAAACAAACATCATCAAACACAATCATAAAGGATAACATCTTATCAACAAACATAGTTACTGCCTGAATGAAAAGTTTACAATACTACTGAAGTTGAATCATTAATAAAGTTTTTCAGAAAGGAAGCTGCAGGAGAACATGTTACATGATACGTTTTTGCAGAAGGATGAGGAAGACAACGCATGAAACCTTGGCAATGGATAAATTAAGTCTGAGGCAGGAAAGGAGGAAAACAAGAGCGAAGGGAGAGATGGTAAAGGTCAAGCTACACAGTAGCAGGGTAGGAGCTTCTGCTAAGGGCACAAAGCCTGAGTCCCTCTCAAAGTTCTTATGCTATCGTTCCCAAATTGATGGACTTTTGGTATACAATTAGGTCATGAGAGTAAAGTGTTCATCACTGGATAAGAGTCCTTATAAGAATCTACATAAGGGGCTGGGAAGGTGGCTCCGTGGTAGAGCGCTTGCCTTGCATGCATGAGGCCCTGGGTTCCATTCCTCAGCACCACATAAGCAGAAAAAAAAAAAAGCAGGAAGTGGTGCTGTGGCTCAAGTGGTAGAGCACTAGCTCTTCAGCTTCAAGCCCAGAGTTTAGGCCCCACAACCAGACCCCTACCCCCCAAAAATAAGAATCTACATGACAGAGCTTGCTCTCTGCTCTCTACTTTGTGAAGACAGTTATACACAGACAGGAAGAGCTTCACCATATGCCAAATCAGTTTCCACCTTGATTTACACTTCCCAATTGTTCAGAATTCACTCTTCAAGTAACTCCATTTATGGTCATTTGTCATAGCAACCAGAATGAAGACCAGTAATGGTGAGTCACTACAGGATGGATGAGACTGAGCTGGTGATAATGTCTGGTGACCTATCTCCAACTCTCCTAAAATCCTAAACTCCTAATCATAAAACAATATTGCAAAGTTCTTTTGTAAAGAACTTTACTCTCTACGTTGCCTGACAGATTTTACATGACCCAATTATGATAGTTATAGTGTGTTTATTTATCTTTTATAATAAACTACAGAAAATGAAAAACTTAAAGAATCATGAGTCCAGTGGAGATTATTTTGGCATTATTCAGACGCTAAGATGATTTTTCTCCCTGATCTTCTTTGTATTTCTCTTCCCATGACTTTTATGATTCTGTGAATCTCCTGTCTCCTAAGTCATCTAATATCTTGCTTTTCCAACTCTGAGACTCAAGAAGAAGCTTGCTAATCAATACTATTTTCTGCCTGAAGTATGGTATAAACTAGATATAAAAACATTTTTATACTATTCAAAATTTTTTGATGCTATCACTATCTAGAGATATAAATGATAAATGACAAAACTTAAATATATTGTTAACTTACTTATTCTTGGAAGTCACACAGACTGACTCTGTCTTTCAGTCTCTCAGTATTTTTTATCTGACTGCATAGTATGTTTTCATATATCATCAAAATTTTAAATTGTCACAATTTTTGTCATCTTGGAGCTACTTGGTGAAAAAGTTGCATTTTCTTTGTTAAAAATAGTCTGTGTTGCCAGGCACCAGTGGCTCACGCCTGTAATCCTAGCTACTCAGGAAGCTGAGATCTGAGGATTATGGTTTCAAACTAGCCCAGGGAGGAAAGTCCGTGAGACTCTCATCTCCAATAAATCACAAGAAAACCAGAAGCGGCGCTGTGGCTCAAGCAGTAGAGCACTCACCTTGAGCTGAAGAGCATAGGGACAGTGCCCAATCCCAGAGTTCAAACCCCACAGCCAACAAAAAAAAGTCTCTGTGGTAGTGTGAAGATAGTTTCAATTTTCCCTTAAAATGCTGTTATTGTGATGAATTATAAGATACCTTTCACTGAACTCCATTAGATACAATCGGAAAGAAAAAGAAAAACTACATAGTATGAAAAAATGGGGAAAGTTAGTTTAGAAACATAGTTTCAGAAATTATATTTTGGGAGAGCTTTCCTCTAGCTCAGTACACAAATCAGCATGTAAGCAAGTTGCTACAAATAAGTCCACTAAAAGGATGCTATTTGGTAAAGTTAGTGTTGTTCTGAAAAATCACTGCTGCCTTACAGATCCAATAAGAAAAAAACCTAGGCCAGTATAATAGTCATTTCTATTTCCAATATACAACCTTTTAAAAATGGCACTGTACTGATTCTATTTATATATGAATCATATATTAATCTTCATTGGGAATACCCTTGTTTAGCAGTATTGTTTTTATAGTTAATATGTTTGCATTTTTTACCTACTTTTTCCAAGAATTCCAAATGATCATATTCTCACTTTTATATAACCCAAAATGTCCACATAGGAAGCCCAGTTCTGCCAATTTCTTCTGCAGCTTCCCATATCCTCTGAAGAATTAGTAAATACTAGATATTTATTTTTCTAGTCATTGAAATATTTCAAGTTACTCTGAGTACCAGTAGCTGACACTTGTAATCCTTGCGACTCGGAAGACTGAGTAAAGGCTGAGTAAAGGCTGAGTTTTAAATAAAGCACCAAGCAAGCAAGTAAGTCTGGTCCAGAGTTCAAATGCGAATTTAAAGACAACAACAACAGCAAAACTAACATTCCATTGAACATGAGAATGAATGTCCACGTATTTACATCTTTGCTCACTTCTACAACAGTTTTGTCACAGAGATAATTAAACGAATAAATTAAAAGCAACAAAAGTAACACATTAGCTTAACAGATTTATCTAGCAGTTAAATTAACAGCAGATAATTAAGCCAGTTCACCATAAATGAAATCTAGCAGCCAAAACCTGAACATGGCTGCCAGCAGATGGCACAGTAGAAAACTTGAATTCCAAACTTTCTGGCCATCTGAAGAAAAGTATCTTTTATCTACATCTTAGAATCTTCATAAACAAACATCCTTCATAGGACTATTACAATTACTAAATAATATAAAACAGGTGATAGCAGCTATAATGGCAATAATGTTCATAATCTTGGCACATGTATACTTATATTCTACTAGATGAATTATTTTCTCCTGAAATTCATGTGTTGCTCTACTAAGCCTCAGGGCCAAGGAGATTGACTTTGGAAAAGGAGCCACTAAAGAGATTTTTCAGTCAAAATGAGGAAGTTAGGATGGATCTGAAACCAATATGAGTCATAACCTGCTAAGAAGAGGAAATTTAACACAGAAGAGAAAAGCCAGGCATGGGTGTATACAGAGGAGTGGCCATGTGAGCACAGTGTGAGCCATGGTCATTTGCATCAAGAACAAACGGAACCAAAGTCTCTGACCTCTGTATCTTGAACTTCCTATCCCCTAGCACCATGTGAAAATAAACGTCTGTTGTTTATTGCCATGCAGTCTGTGTATTTTTCAAGAGTTTCAAAATATTGCCCAAACTGATTTCAAACTGAGTTTTAAGCAATCTTTATACACCAATCTCTTAAATAGAAAAAGTATAGGTATATAACACTATTTGTATCACTTTGGTTTTCTTTTTGGTCGGTCCCAGGGCTTGAATTCTGGGCCTGGGCACTTAAGGCGAGGAAGCACTCTACCACTTGAGCCACAGCATCACTTCCAATTTTCTAGTGGATTTTTAGAGAGAAGAGTCTCACGGACTTTTCTGCCCTGGCTGGCTTTGAACCATGATCCTCAGATCTCAGCCTCCTGAGTAGCTAGGATTACAGGCGTGAGCCACTAGTGCCCAGCTGTATCACTATTTATGATAGCCTTAGAAAACTAATTAAATAGAATGTGCAAAAATAATAAATTATCCTTATATAGACATGTTTTTATGTTATGTCATAATTGTTATGAGCATGCATCTGGATATGTTCTTTAAACTATATATGTATTATCTCAGCCAGCCACCAGTGACTCACACCTGTAATCCTAGCTACTCAGGAGGCTGAGATCTGAAGATCATGGTTTGAAGCCAGCCTGGGTAGAAAAGTCTTATATCCAATAAACAACTCAGAAAAAGCTGTGGCTCAAGTAGTAGAGTACTACCCTTGAGCACAAAGAGTCTCAGGGAGAGTGCCCAGGCCCTAAGTTCAAGCTCCAATACCAGAAAAAAAAAAGTATTATTTAATAGGCAAAATTGAAATAATACACTAAATGCTATCTATCTATAGCTTTATATATTGGTTATGGGGCTTGAACTCTGGTCCTAGGCACTGTCCCTGAGTTCTTTGGGGCTCTACCACTTGAGCCACAGCACCACTTCTGGCTTTTTCTGTTGATGTGGTGCTGAGGAATTGAATCTAGGGCCTCATGCATTTGAGGCAAGCACTCTACCACTAAGCCACCTAACCAGTCCATTACATGATATTTTAATGTCTCTTTCATTTTAAAAAACTGAGTCAGAAAAGTCATAATAAGAGCTCTAAGTCAGAATCACTGTTGTGTAAGTAACTAAAGTTTAGTTTTAATACCAAGGTGTACAAATTGTCCAATAAGAAACAAAGAATGGGAAGGCCCACTGCCTTTAGTAAAAACTGACTAAAAATTGTATAGACCTTAAACCTAATTTGGGCATGCATGAGTACGTGTTATTAGATCTATTTTTACAAGAACTTTTCAATACTCATTTTCATGATGAATTTGGATGACACACACCATCACTGAAACACTATGTTGTTTTCAGTGTAGCCTACCCTATAATTTTAAAGTCTTTTAGATTCTCAGTTCCAAGTAGTTACTGGTAATTCTATGAATACAAATACAAAGTAGATATAATTCCGAAGGTAATAAAAAGCTAGCAATACTTACCTAGTTCATGAATAAAATGTTCTTCAACTTCAAAACATAATTTAACTACATCAGAGGAAGATTTCAATAGCTCAGATACCTGAATTATTTTAATAAAAGTGTGGTTTGACAATTTAAACTCTTATTAAATAAAGATTGGTATGAAAGGTCCTAAGGGACATTAAAAAATTAAAATGAATTAGCATTATTTTCTTATAAACAAACTTGCATAATAAAAGAAAAATAGCATTTTAACTTAGAAGAAATAGTTATTGCCAAGTTTTGTCACTCTCCTAAATATCAGAGATAGCAATCAAAAGATAAAATTCATTTTCATATCTTGTAAAAATGGCAAAATTACGTTTCAAATGTATTTAATACCATTCCTTTTCATTGAAATGTCTTATTTTGATGAAATTAAACGAACTATTTCCCTAGAAATATAATAATCATTTCAAACTATTTACTTTAAATGATTCTAGCTTACTTACTCAAGCTTATTTTTGGATAGTTTGAAATTGAGGAAGAACTGCTTTCTCTAGCCATAAGAGAAATATTCAACCATTACAGGTTGATCTGAGGATCACAAATGTTCAGATTTTGAAACCAAAGGAAATCCTGAATGAGCCATTTGCTCCAATGTCCTGGGTAAACTCGTAAGCATTTTCAGGTCTTAGTTGTTAATTACCATCTTGACACGTGGGTCAGAACAGTCACAGATGATGATCACCTGTGTAGATGTCTCAGCACT
This sequence comes from Dipodomys spectabilis, assembly GCF_019054845.1. Taxonomy (NCBI): domain Eukaryota; kingdom Metazoa; phylum Chordata; class Mammalia; order Rodentia; family Heteromyidae; genus Dipodomys; species Dipodomys spectabilis. The sequence goes on from NW_024870709.1 coordinate 18,133,809, forward strand.
TGACCATCCTCAAACCCTGTCCCCAGGGAGGCAGATTTAAAGTTTAGATTTCCTGTTTCCTCACTCTTTGACTATACTCTGATTCTGGCTACACTCATGGATCAGCTCTTATTTGCCAAATCAGCCATTTAAGCGATTGGTGTGGTATGGATCAGGCAAAATGCACCTGCTTCAATGGCAATATCAATGTATGGCATTTTATTGCAATACAGATCTTTGTGCTCTCAAAATTTGGATCATAGACTCATTGGCATTTTGCTTTAACAAGCATGTATTAAACAACCACTCTGTTCCAAGCCCATAGAACAAAGGAAGCCTGGACCCTATAAATCATTTGATGGATGATTTGATAGATGTGTACCCATTAAATTAGTCATATGGATTAAGTCCTCAAATGGAAATGTTAAACAGGAAGTTGGATAGTACTTTATAACAATCTGATTCAGCTAGGGAACTGCAGCATTTAGAACTGTGAGGTCAAGCATAGCAAAAAGACATGACTGAGTTTTGACAGAGTAAAGCCAGGACTAAGCCTGAAGCTCTTCAGTATTAAGATGGTGAAAAATCAGAAAGACTAAGAAAACACAACAGAGAAGCAACAACCAGTGATTGAGGAGGAAACTAAGAAGAAAGTTGTAAAAAAACAAGTGAAGGAAATTCATAAAGTAGGAGAATGTGCAGCCTGCATTATATAGTACTGATAGATCAAGTGAGGAGATAAGTTAGAACAGTTATGGAATCAGCCTGGTGAGGTCCATAAACCAGTATACAGGTAAACAATATGTGATCCATATACACAATGGGATATTTCAGTGAAAAACAAATGAAAGTATGTCATTTGTAGGAAAATGAGTGGAATAGGAGATCATCAGATTAAACCAAAGAAGCCAAACTCAGAAAGACAAATATTGGTCTTCTTCTAAAATAAAAATTATATAAATGTCATGGGGGCAGATATAGGAAATATCACTGTATTTTACAACCTCAATTTTATAAGTTAGAAATACCCTTTGTTACGATTACTGTTGGTGTTAAAGATTTCATCATGAAAATTTCTAATTTCATCTTTATTCTTCTTTTAAATAACTCTATATGTCTTAAAGAAGAAATAACATACTCACATGTACACACACAAATAAACATACATATACTTCTCAGTAATTGTAAGCATAAACTAAATACATATGAGCACAGTGTCATGAAGTAGATTTGTGACCAAAATATATGTTCTCTATTTTTTTACCTGAATATCCTTTTGCAATTTATTCACTCTTTCTAAGCATTTTAATTCTTACCTATTGAAATATGGATACTGAGTCTAACTGGTGCCATCACCTACCCCAGGTGATGGGAGTCCCTGAATTCCTAAATGCAGGGGTAGAGTCTTGGACAATAGGTTACTGGACCAGCCAGTCTATACCGTGAACTCGAGCGCTCCTTGTGATCCTATTTAGGCCCCATCACCACAGCCACCATTGCACCATGCCTTGTTTCTCTTGACTCTGCTCAGGTCATAGATGGCATCCCTCTTCAACCCTCCATTAGACCAGATCTGGTTTGTTGAGCTTGTTTTTCTGCTCTTCCTGTACCACCCTTGTGGATCACTTTCCTAACAGTATTAAGTGTATTTGAGGCTGCAAGATTTGCCCATTCACAGTCTCCAACTTTCTAGTAAAGACTTCCGATTGGACCTGTCCTAATGTGGCTTCTCTGTATCTCACAATCAAATTCCCATAAAACACTATAAAATGAGATTTTCCTTTGGCACATTGTGTGCTATACTGGAATTTGAGAATTCGATGAGGAGGATACAGAGAAGCGCCACACTTTGACTGGTTGAATCAGAAGTCTTTTTTTACAAAGCTGATGAGTGTAAGTGGGTATATGTTCCCCAAAAATTTACAATCCCACATATAGCTAGCAGAAAGTTTATAAAGACAAAAACCACATCAAAGAAGAGGTCACGATGTATGGGACCTAGCAAAGCTTGTTCTACAGAAGCAAAACAAGACAGTTAAAGGTTATCTAGAGGGAACAATCTGGGTTAATCAAGGGCAAGCTATCTAGGAGGAGAAATCAAGGGCAATCAAAGGCAAATATTCTCTGGCACAAGACTTTCCTGAATCTCAACAACTCATAACACATCTGCAGTTCAATGAATGACCTTTATCACCTCTAGAGTTCCCGCCACTGGGAGAAAAGTCCCTGTTACCCATTAACACGCCAAGATGGTGGTGAGAACAAGATGGTCTTATATAGATACAGTATCCATATTTAAAGTGAAGCATGAGGAAGAAGCTGAACCTCAAGTTTAGTATAATCCTATTATACTGTGAGGACTTTGGGTAGTTATTACTTTTATCCTGATGTTTTTATAGCAGTATAATTTGAAATGGAAAGAGCTTGTGAATTAAAGCATTTATGTCTGTACAGAAAGTACCATGGTTTAAAGTACCATATAAAGCTTGCCATAGGAAATCTAAACAGACTCTAGAGATTTCAAGCAGACATCATTTTTATTTACTGTTTTGTGTTTTTTTTTTAGAAAAAGCTCCACCACTGCAAAAGACATCTATAACATTTCATGATTTTCCCAGATTTACTGTTTTTCAATGGTATAAATTATATAAATGGTTGACAAAGAGACATTTTCAGTAACACTAGAATACTGAATTGAAATGGATTTAATTCAATCAATGTAAAGTTTATAATTCAATTCTTCAAGACTTTTTTTTTTAAGTTACTGGTTAAAAATTAAATGGAAGAAATTTTAGAAACATTATGATGCTAGGGTCTTGTAAGCACCTGTGATCTCAGGAGAATCATGAGTTCAAGTCAGCCAAATATATAGTGAGATCTGGTTTGAAAGAGAGAGACAGAGACATAGACACAGAAAGAGAAAAGAGAAAGAAATCATTTGATTGGTTGCCTAACAGATAATAACCTTCAGCATGTGGTCTTGAATTAAATGCAAAATAACATCAGGAGCCTGCTTCAAGAAATAATTAGGCCTTCTGCAGAGTCATTCAGTAAAATTACATTATTGTGTTCAACTGAGAGGAGCAGGGGAGAATGTATTTGTAAAATATAATTGCAGGGACAGCTGGCCTGCAAAAGGAAGAATCTTAATATATGTTGCTGAGGTGGTTGGTTGTTTACTTGGCATTATGAGAGTGTTTGATAAGAAGAAAAGTCATTGTTGCATGGGAAAGAGAAATTAATTCTTGAAAATAATGATGTCGCTTCTTATGTCATTTACTGAATTTTAAAATGAAATGTATTGTAAGCCATGCAAACAACATGCTTGGAGGACTTGTGCTCCCTGCTCCTACTCTGGAGGCCTCAAATCTTCTATGTGACTTCTCTCAGTTGGGTTCTTTTATTTTTCTTAACTTTCCTCTTGTAATGTAAACATGAGTGGGAGACAGTGGGTGAAGAACAAAGGATATGCATAGAAACAGCTTCACTCCCTCAGTATTAAGCTTTAATAGGGAAATGGTACCACACTGAGACTCTATGAATAGTTTGATAATTGTGTGTTCACTTAAACCAAAAGGGGAGTAGCACTCCCAGTTTTGCCATTCTATAGTTAATTTTGCCTTTACTTAAAGGCCTTCTCCATTTTTCCTTACTTTTCGTCCAACAGGACAACCAATTTTATCAGCATAACTATTGAATGACATTGAAAACTCATTGTAAGGTCCTCTCCTGGATGGCCAGCAGACTCCACCCTCCGCACAGCAAAGTCTCCACCCAGTACCTGCGTTACCTAGGCAACTGGGACACCTGCAAGAGGTCACATCTGCATCTGCTGAGGTCACATCTGAATTTGATGTGGCCACACCTTTCTCCGCCCATACCCTAGATAAGGCCTAGCCCAGGCCCAGACTCCCTCTCTTTGCTCACTCTCTGCTCTCTCTGCACTTTTTCTAGCTCTTTCTCAGCTATTTCCTTCTCTTCTCTTTCCTAGCTCTCTCTCTTTCCTAGCTCTCTCAGCTCTCTTTCCCAGGCCTTTCCCCACCGCATGGAGGACCAAGGTGCCCGCCAGAACGATAAATAAACCTACCCCTTACCTGAATACCACGTGCAATGAATAAACCTACCCCTTACCTGAATCCCACATGCGTGGTGCTGTTCTTACTAGGTGACCTCTTTTAAAAAAAACTTAACATAAATGGTGCTGTGACTCAGATAAAGGGCTTAAAGTCAGGATAGGTGGGATTCCTCTCTGTTTTTTTTTCCTCTTTTTTTCTTATTTTTGTTTGTTCTTCCCTTTTTGCTCTGAGGAATACCCACAGTTCTGATGGCCTTTTGCGAACTGGTCTGTCTGCTGCGGACACAGCACATTGATACCATTGCTGGCCTTCACATCCACGTCCACACAGTTTTTGCCACTGCAATGGTAAACGGTCAGAAGTCTGTTTAATTTCAGGCTCTCTTTGCTCTCTCTCTGTGCCGTTTATGTGCAACTTTTCCTATCTCTCCCTTTCTCTTTTCTACATTTTGGCTTGTGCCCTGAAGAGTGCGACGCAGGCTGGGTCCTGGGGACCCCCGCTCTAGGTTCCTTCTCAAAGGCTAGCCAATGTAGGCTTGATCTCTTTGTTCAAGGTTTCTTTGCATTTTTTCAGAAATTTGCCATCTTGAGTTTGCCATCTTGGCCAAATGGTGGGTTAAGGGTTTGGCCCCATCTGACCCTTAACCTTCCACCAAGCTTACTACTCCACCCAGCTATTCTAAGATGCTTTGCTAACAAGTTACTCTTTTCACAGGCCCTGGTAACTGAGGCCCAACCATGTGATGTGCTTTGTTAGCAAAGATGTCTAAACATTGATGTCAAAATTTTAGGTTTTGAGTTTTGCCTTTTTTGTTTTGTGTTGTGTATTCTACTGACTACATGGTTCTAAAATACTGGGCATATCTGTGCTAAAATTCTCATCACATCTAATGAGTTTTGTCATTTCAGAATACTTGTTGGCAATTCTTGATAAGGACCAGGTAAGCTCTACTTATTCTACGTGATCTCCTTGTTGCTTTAATTGGAAATAATAAAGAGTTTTTGTGGCAAAGATTTCAGTTCAAAGCCAGCCCGGGCTGAAAAATCCCTAAGACTCAATCTCCCAGCTAACCTGCAAAGAGCCAGGCTGGAAGCTTGGCTCAAGACTCTTATCTCTAACCAGCCAAACTCTGCAAGTAGCACTATAACTCAAAGTGGTACAGTGCATTTTGACGAATGTCACCCCTTTCAACATCCTCACCCACCCCTCCCAACCCATTCCTTTCCTCCTTTTTCTTAATTTTCGGTTATGTACTGATATTTTTTGCCATTTAACAAAGCAGTTTATGTGTACATAAATCTTAATATGTGTCACCACTTCAACATCTTGACTCTGCTTCCACCCACCCCTTCTCTTGTATTTCTCAACTCTATAATATATGCAATGGATTCTTGCCTGCATTCTCCACACTTTGCACCTTCATTCTTATAGCTTCTTCCCTTGACCCCACCTTACCATTTCTTAGTTCTTCCTTTGTTGAGCTTTTACTTGGTCTTTTTAAAGAATTATATTATGTGCACTCTCCATAGCATCTATTATACTTCAGGTAATTAATTTGAACCCCTTGCTTACCACCCACCCACTATGTTTACTTGTAGATTTATAGACATATTTTACCAAATGAGGTAAACTGTGCAACCTATGTTTCTCTGGGCCTGGCTTAGTTTATCTGAAAACCTTACAGCTACAGCTTGTAATGTTTTCCTTATGGTCTCCTTAGAAGTGATTTTTTTCCCTACATATATTTAATATTTGATCAGTGAATCAAGAAGTATGAAAATATATCTTTAAAGATTTAATGTTGGGTATGGGTATAAAAAACATGAATCTTTGAGGCATTATCTTGGCAGAACTTTGTGAGAACATTGTAAGTTCCTTGAGGCTGAGACCATATGTTTTTCATCTTGAGTCTAGCACAATCTCTGACACATAGTAGGCAGTTAAAAGTATGTGCTGAATGGAAAAATGACTGAATGGCTGAATGTTCTTAACAGGTTCAGTTAAGTATTCGGAGGTTATTTTTAAAACTGTTAGAGTGATGAATAAACTCATTGAATACAGCAGCAAATATTTTCCTTTGAAAAATCTCCAAGGATTTTTGAGAGGTATGTTAGTTCCCCTTGATGCCAAAGCTCTAGTTACCGTGTTCTTTTTAGTGCAAGCACCATACAAGTCTTTGAGAAGTCTTAGATAACTTACATTAGCATTTTCAGTTGTTTCCTTGGCAAAAATACTAAATTGCATATTGAAATTTGAAGTATCATAGTTTTAACATCCAATATTTTTAATTACACGTGGTTTTCTTTAAAACAATTCCTTCTTTTAAATTATCACTTATTAACTTTCAAATTATACAAAAACCTCACAACAACCCTATGATCTAAGTATTATAATTGTTCCTTCTAAACTCACTTTAGATGGATTAAAGATTAGTTCTAGGTCACTCTACTAGAAACATAGCCAGACATAACAGATCTTAAATATAATAATAAATAAATAAGATAGTTCTTTATATCATAGCCTTTAGTAAAGATATTGTTTGTTGATTTTGTAATCCTTATTCCATACTTAGTATATATTACACTATTTAGAGTTGTTGAAGCAAATCAATTCCTTCAAATCTAGAACCCAACACACATGTCTAACAATGTGACTTTTTCCAAAATGTTTCACATGACCAATATAAATGTCTCTAAGATTCTAAAGATACAGCATTTTCTTTCACTCTGCTATTTCTTGGGAGTAAAATATACATGTCTGGGGAATACAGACAGATCTCATTTATATTTAAACACTAGATTTTTTTTCATATTTGAAAACTTCAGTTTTGTTTTGACTTCCTGCTTTCTCTTGCTTATGGAAGTCTAGTGTTTTTCTTTAAGAAATGAAATAAATTCTTCTTTTTAACTTCTCTTATTAATGTAACTCAATATACTACTGAAAATTCTATAAGAAAAACTGAACTAAGGAACAACTCTGAATTCATTATTATCCACTATTGAAGAGAAAACACATGTATTTAAATTATTCCCCAAAGTGCTCATGTTGCTTCTTCAATTGGTAAAATTCACATATAAGTAGTGGTAGAACAGACTCTCTGAGAGCAGCAATTATATTCCTATTATGTCATTTGGATGCTTTTAGCTGTTGTGTATTGGGAGCCACATCATGACCAGGAACAGATTGTTTCTTGTATACAGCAGCACCACTTTAATAGAGATCTCCATAGAAAATAAGAGACAAAATACTGCCATCTTTAGTTTCATGCATTTTCATTATTTTTATAAGTTGCCTCTATTTTCAAAGTTGAGCATTAATCAAGAAGAGTCTTATCTAAAGCAAGAGAAACAACCATATACCTCAAATTGTTTTTATTACCATAGAAATGAAAAAACTGATTTAGACAAGACAATTTAATATTTTGCTGTCTACATGGCTGACGTTGGTCAGGATACATGTTACTGGTTAAAGCAAATAAATCCACACATTTTTATTTTAAAAAGTAGAAATTAGAAATAATAGAAAAAGAAATTAGAAATAACCAACTCTCATATTGCCTCATTTACATGTTTTGGGAATAAATTAAGAAATGAATGAATTGAGCCTATCTCTCAACTATTCTTTAGCACATTTAACCAACAAAGCAGTGAGGACTTAGAAAGCAATCACAAATATCAATTACATATGTAAGAAATAAATCTTTTAGTACTGAAAGTATTGGTACTCATTCATGGTAAAACTTGAAGATGACAGAGCTAGGAGTCAGGACTTGAGTGCTAGCCAGCTCTGCTCTGAAATGCTCTGTGACCTGTTGCAATCTCTTCAAGCATTTTGAGCCCCAAAGGCTTAACAGAGACTGTTGAATGCTCCCTAATTATGAAAACTATTTCTGTTTTTAAAAGAAAACAAAGCACACTCTGAATACATTTTAAAGAATCTTACTGATAGATGTGCCTTGTTGATCGAAAGTTGAAAATTGTCTGGAGCTTTCCTTACTTAGATGGGATTCCAACCCTAGGAGCTTGTTCCTTCTACAATTTTTGGAATTTTCCATGTCGGCCCCAAGAATGTCAAATGGAAATTTTCCTTGGATCCTGGAAGAAAATAGAATAAATATAAGTGCCCCTAGATATTTAAAATTGTTTATTTTTATCATAGTGGAGGTAATTTTATTTGTCACAATGCTGTTGTTTAAACAATACTGAGTTAAAATTCAGAAGGGTTTCAGTGGTATTAAGGTTTCAGGGTAATTAGATATGATGGGGATGATGGTACTCTAGTATAGATTCAGGGCTTAGTATGTGACAAGAATTATTTTAGAGAAAGGGACACAGAGAGACAGGGAGAGAGACTGTGGTAAGTAATATTACCATAAATTCACATTTCACAAGTGAGAAACTGGCAACAAGAATGTAATAAATTGTTTCAGGATCAAAAGAAAATGTGCTCAAGTGCTGGCAGGTTTGGAGCCTATATGCTGAACCTTTAAACCAAACGTCTTCTACTGCTCATTAAAGAAATCAACTTGTACACTACTAAAAAAGCAAAATAAACTTGGCTTACATTAAAAAAAAAAAGAAATCAACTTGTACAAAGAAGAAAAATATTGGTTATCTGTCTTCAGTATAGTGTAATATGGCTAATTTACTATATATTTTACCTCAGGGCAAAGTAATCCCAATACTTTATGAATTTCAAAATCTGTGTATAGAGTCACATACTGGTCAATATTATCAATTACTGCATGTGTGGTTCTGAGTAAATCACTTACCGTTTCCTAGCTTCAATTTCATCAGGTCTGAACTGAGAGAAATAATTTGCGGTGATTATTGTACACAGTATTAAGCAAACATCAGAGCTACTGTTGCTAAAGCTCTTGGTGTAGAGCCTGCGAAACAGAAGGGAACTAACAAATAGCATGATTATTATTAATGCTGTCCTTCCCTTCTTTTCCCTCTTCCCTCTCTCCTCCCCTTCCTTACCCTTACCTATTGCCTTCCTCTTTCTCCTTCCTCCCTCTTCCTACTTTTCCCTTTTCTCTTTTCCCCTCTTAAAACTATGGTTACTTTTCTTGGAAAATTTAATAACTTCTAACATGCATTTTTAAACATAATTGACATGTTCCCAAGCTCTCCTGTCATATTTTAATCTATCAACTCTATTGTATGAATGCTCATTTCATAAAATATTTAACATTGAATTAAAAATTCACTTTTGACCTTACTTCCAAATCATACAGTATCATCTTAGATGAGAAAAACTAGGAATCAGGCTCAGTGGTAGACTGCTTGCCTTGCATGCATGAGGCCCTGGGTTTGATTCCTCAGCACCACATAAGCAAAAAGCTGGAAGTGGCACTGTGGCTCAAGTGGTAGAACGCTAGCCTTGAGCTGAAGAGCTGAGGGACAGCGCCCAGGCCCAGAGTTCAGGCCCCACAACCAGACCCCCCGCCAAAAAAAAAAAAGGAAAAGAAAAACTAGGAACTAAGAATCATTATAAAATTGCACTTTCTGAGCTATCTAAATTTATATTAATGTACCCATTTCCCATTAATGGTATCTATTTTTAATTGAATTCCAAGCTATATTAATATTGCTATTTGGGGTCAATCCCTGATGAACTTTTAGGGTTGAGCCCTTATCTTGATCTGATCTTTGAGATTTGTCATTTTCTAATGAGAACCCTAATAATTTCTACAAGTAACTGTCTTTCAACATGTTTAAAGAAATTGACATTTAATATAAGAAACAGATCTTTCAGCCATTTTTGGAAGTGAGAACCTATTTTCAGATTCAAAATTCAGGGAGACCTGCACAAATGTGAGTATCTTCAGAAAATACAATGCTTCATATACATGAATATAGTCTATCTTGGGAAGTAGAGATCAGGAAGACTATGGTTGAGTCCAACTCAAGCAAAAATTTTGCCATGAATCTATCTCTTCTGATAAAAGCTAGGCATGATGGACCATCTTTCTCACCCCAGCTGCATAGGAAGCATAGAAGGATTGTGTCCAGCCCAGCTCAGGCATAAATTCAAGTTAATAGTGAAAAAAAAATGATTAAAGCAAAAAGGGCTGGAGACATGATTCAAGTAGTAAAACATACCTGCCAAGTAAATACCATAACCTGAATTAAAACCTCAGTATTGCTTTAAAATGCACAGTGTACACTAAAAAATCTCTTAGAGTTAAGTAAGCTGGAGAATGACCATGAACCTGAAGAATATAACACAGTAAATTGCATCAGTATAAATTATATGAGCACCTATTGCAAAAATAAAGAAAATTGCACAGAAAGTGGAAGAAACATATGATTCTGTTTGGAAGAAGCTGTCAGGAATGGACCTACATGAATGAACATGTAAACACGGAAATAGGGTCTTTGAGACAGAAGAAACAGATTGAGGAAAGGATCCATGATGGTATAATGGATCTAAGATGGCATAATAAGTAGAAATGAGTGGACCTTCTTGTGTGAATACAATGTAGACTATTTGAGAAGGAAAGCAAAGAAATTGTCATGGTTTAGATTTGGTCCTCTCAAACTTCAAAGCCACTCAATAATCAATCTAGGACAGGTACAAGAACATTTGCTGCTAATGAGTGCCCACAATATGCTTGCATTTCCAACTCAAGGAACACATTTTGAGAACTACTGATTTGGAAGCAGATGACTTGCTGACCTTACTTCTGAACTGAAATAAAATGAATAAGGTGCAAAGATTTTGTTGTTTATAACTAGCAAAACAATGTGGCTTGTTTTGACTGTCAAAGATAACATCATATGAATGAAAGGTAATTGAAAGTTTCAAGAGTCTATCCAGAAAGGATTTATAGCCATCAGGTCTGTAGTTATGTGACCTCTTCAGGGAAGCCCTACAAATGAAAACCTTATTGATACTGGTGTAAGAACAAGTCGTGTCTAGGAACATTAATTAAAGCAATAATTCATGTCCTGGTTATAGTATCACATGAGCAGTAATTCCCCAAACAACATCACATTTTAAATAACAAAGAAGATGTCATTAAAAAAAAAAACTCTCAAAAACTTGTCTGTGTATCGTTTGACTCCTTGTGGTGTTGTTGTTGTTTTTAGGTCAATGGGGATTGAACTCTGGGCCTGAACTCTGTCCCTCAGCTCTTCAGCTCAAGGCTAGTGCTTTACTATTGAGCCACAGCACCACTTCCGGTTTTCTAGTGGTTTATTGGAGATAAAAGTCTCACGGAGTTTCCTGCCCAGGTGATCCTCAGATCTCAGCCTCCTGAGTAGCTAGGCGTGAGCCACCGGCTCCCGGCTGTTTGACTCCTTTTAAAGAACTACTTCCAAAAGCTGTGAGTTCATAAATAGCCCAATGGTACCCAACTAAAGCAAATGTAAGGAGTTAAAGTCTACCTTCAATCCTTGCAATCTGGTGACTGATGTAGGAGCACTGGCTTATTGGTGTAAAGCAATCATTTGTCTAGATTGTTCTTCCTTTTTATATCCCCACTTACAGTGTTTTTTTTTTTTTCTTTTGAAAACATAGTTTCCATAATTGCGCCACAGTTTCATTTTCAACTGAAGTTTATATTTTCATTCAAACCCATTAAGGTCACATAGCTGAGTTCATTGGTTAGTTCCTAAAATGTGAAAGAAAATAACTTCATTCATAATGTTGGCAAGGTGGCAGTGGCTGTGGGACCTGAGATAAGCAGTCTGTTTTGAGCTATATATATTCCCTAAAACACAAACCAATATAATTGGAAAAAGTAATCTTAAATATTCCTATAGCTCTGACATCTTACAGTAAATGTTTGAGAATAAAAGCCAGAAAGTTAAAAAATAAAATCATGGGCATTTTTAACAGAGAGATGTAGGCCAAAATCTACATTCAGAAAACATGCTGCATATTTACATGGACTCTTTAATCTCTAACTTCCTCTAACTCATCTGCTTAATAAAGAAAATAATTCTTATTCTGAGAAAACAAGGAAAACTGAAGAACAATGAGTTCCTACATAAATATTTTCCTACAATCATTCAAGTGAAATGTTCCTCCCTTACTTTTCTTTGCTTAGTCTACAAAGGACTACATAGGATAAAAATTCATACCCACTCCCACCTCAAATCTTCCCTCTCTGAGCTATACAAAGTATAAATCTGTAGCATTAATCTGCACATTAAAAAGAAAATAAAAAAGAATATGAAAGTTTAAAGAAAGAAGGAAGAGAGGTGAAGAAGGAAGGAGATGTCTTAATTCTAAAGAGTAACTTTTTCCTTAATCCAAAGTGACTAAATCCAATCATGGTAGTAAGAGAATATAGAGAACATATGGAATGCTACATACTATAAAAATTAAATTGTCAACAGCTGTATATGAAAAGTGTGACCACAAAGGGAATGAACATAAGCAGTATATTCTACAGGTATCTGTACTATAATGCAAGCACTTGAAAAAGGAAAGATCAATCATTAAGATGTCAAATTCTCAAGAGTCTTCAAAAGATGAAAAGTACCATATTGCTTCCAGGAGTGATGCAATTTGGACCAGTTATTTATACTCTTTCAACCTTATTTACTAGTAAGTATATTTATATATAGGTAATATTATCTCTTTTCTGTTGAGTCTGTTACCAGCAGAGAGCTATATATCAAAAGGAATTCACATGCTGCATGCTCAGGTCTGAGCTCTCTCTAAGGATTACCTCTTTTGAGAATAAATTAAGAACATGTAATTTATAGTACAGGCAATAAGTTATTTGGTAAGTATTAAGCTTATTAATAAGAAAAGTTGGATATAAAAGTGTTTGCTAAGTGTGGGTACAATAGTTATGTTTAGATAGCGTCATTTGAAACTTTTGGACATCCTGCTCAAAATGGATAGACAATAAGTCCACAATTAACAAGAATTGAATATGTGTATATACTCTGAAGGTGAATACTGATTATATCAAGGGAGACAACCGTTCACAGTCATACATGCAAATGAGAATAAGCATGAAGATCAAGGATCACATTAGAAACTATTTTTAGGAGTTTTTGAATATCATAGAATTAGAGATTTAAACAGAATGAAAAGCATTAAAAGTGCCCTTACACATACTACTAAGTAGATAAAATGACATTTGAGCTGGGCACTAGTGACTTCCACCTGTAATCCTACCTGCTCAGGAACCTGAGATCTGAGAATCACAGTTCAAATCCAGTCTGAGTAGGAAGGATCATGAGACTTTTATCTCCAATGAACTAACTACATACCCCGAAAAAAAGAGATAAAGATGGAGATATGGCTCATAGTGTTAGAGAACTAGCCTTGAGCACCAAAAGCTCAAGGATAGCACCCAGGTGCTCAGGGCATTGTCATTTCCTTGAGAATTCCACATAATAATGTTCAAGACCCACACATAGATGGCTGATTGTTTTGATTTGTACTTTAAATAGGGTCTCTCTTTGTTACTATAATTGATCTCTTGGGTAAACTCTCATTAGCAATATTGTGACCTTTTCTTAAAATGGACAGACAATTAACTAAAAGCCCACAATTAACAAAAAGTGTATATGTACACATACTCTGACACTGCTCATATCAAGGGAGGTAATTGCTTAAGGTAAAAATCAAACTACTCTGTTAAGATATTTTATCGGCAATATGTAGGCATACTGTACAGCCACAAAAATGAAAAACCAGTTGTTAAAAGAAAATCTGTGAGCCGGGTGCCGGTGGCTCACACCTGTAATTCTAGCTACTCAGGAGGCTGAGATCTGAGGATCAAGGTTCAAAGCCAGCCCAGGCAGGAAACTCCTCTCTGCAATAAACACTCTGAAAACCAGAAGTAGAGTTGTAGCTCAAGTGGGAGAGTGCTAGCCTTGAACTGAAGAGCTGAGGGACAGCACTCAGGCCCAGAGTTCAAGCCCCATGATGGACAAAAAAAAAAAAAAAGAAGAAGAAAAAAATCTGTATCACCTTTCATTGAGAATAACACAATGTGTATAGTGTACATAAGAGGTAACACTGCAGACCTTAATCCTCTTGTCTCTCTCAAGTATTAAGTAAATATATTTGTGGGCAGCTGTTCCAGTGATTTGGACAAATGAACATTTGTCCTATAATTTTTTGTCCTATAATTGTCCTATAATTGATTTTGAAAATCTCTGTCACTGTCAATTGTTCTAGCCAATACTAAGTAATATCCCCAGTTATATATTTATCACATATTACATTTTTATCTCATGTTTTTGTCAATGATACTCAATAAAGCTGAGAGGAAGTAAAATTAAATATCACTTTATTTTTAGTTTAGTAGACATATATTTAACTCATGCATTGCAGAAAAATTTAGAAAATTTTGGAAAAAATAAACAATTATACTGAAAAATATTACTGTTACAGTTGACTGTCGGTAATTATTCCTTTTCTCATGACAGCTTAAGCTTATATTCAATGTATAATTTTAAAGAGAGTATTGTTTCAGTCTCTTTTCTGTTTCTCTTTTCATTCCATGCTAACATTTGCATTCTTATTTTTCTTTCCTGTGTCAAATTGTGCTACTCTTGCTCCTGTTTTCCTGATCAGAAGCTCATGCAAATCCTCTAGAATCACTTCTTTCTTGTGTCACAGTAGAAGTTCACCAAGTCCTAAAATGTCCCCCACAAGCTGCCATTGCCCTTCACAAGCGTATTTCCTCTTCTTTTCCCACTTTTATTATTGGAAGAACCTCTTGGCCTCATAGTCCAGCCATTTTATAGCCCATACTCCATGATGCTGCCTGAACTTTCTTTCCAAGAGTGAGATAAAGTCACATCATTGCCATAATTATAATGATTCATTTAGGAGGACAATATGTTCTGCTGCTCTTCCCTCCTCATTACTTCAACTTCCATCTCTTGAAATTGCCACATATGTAGATTGCCCAGAGACAATTTCTAATGATTTGTTGTCTTTGACTAAGCTGCTTTTTTCATAGCTGGTTAAATTCCACTTTGGAAGTCTAATACAGGGTGTAAGGGTAGGGGTATAAGATGCATGGTACTATATAATTCCTGGTTCTGCTACCTTGGGCCATCCTCTTGACTTTTATGTGTTTCAACTTCACACCTGCAAAATTAGGGTAATAGTGAGAGAGTTATGGGAGGTAAAGGCATTAACATTTGTAAGGTGTTTGGGATGGTAGCCAGCACAAGTAAGTGCTGCATATGTCTGTTAAATAAAGACTTTCTGTTTGGTCTGCTATATTGCTTAACATGTACAACTTGTTGGAGATCTCTCCAAGTGTTACTGAAACTGTATTGAGATGCTCGCCTCTCCTCTCTTACCTTTGCCCTATTACTTTCACCCCATTGAAACTGTCAGTATCTGTGACAGCTAAAAAGACTAAAACTTGTCTGACAATAGAACTCCCCTCTTCCTTTCTTCATTGCCAACATCCAGCACAAATACCAAGCAGTGTTCTCTCAACTTACTGTGGTCGAGCCATACTGTTTTATAAAAATTAGCAATATTTGATAACTGACAGTTATAATTAGTCTGGATCACCACTTGTGTTTTTCATGTTCAATATATTTCAAAGGTTTTAAATAAATATTTTAAGGGTACATCTCTTGTAATGATAAATTATAAGCACATGCTCTAATTTTTTAAGTGACAAGAGTCAAAATCCACTTTTGTCTGATGTTTTTCAATATTTTCTCATTAAGAAACCAAGTAGCATATGTCATATAACTAATTCAGTGATTAACAGTCATCAAAGCACATTTATTAAGATCGTAAGTTGTAGAAACTGGAACTAAGCACTGGGAGAGGAAATTTTAAAAAATGTCATAGATCCTACTCTGAAGGATGCAGGCAACTCTCTTGTAGTTCAGACCAGACACCTACAAAATTACTCAGGAACAGTGAGAGACTTGAATAGCATATAGATCAGAGAATAAGCATGTTCAAATAATATAGCACCAACACATAGAAGTAAGACATAAACAGAATTAACAGGACAGGAGTCTAAACTTCATATATTTTAAAGATATGGGATTTAATCTAATGTATTTATGATATGGGATTATATAGTCAAACAAAGATTTGAAGTAAGATAGTAAAAGTAGGTAAAGGAGATAAATTTCACATTCAGAAATGGGAAGAGGAAATGAGACTGGTAAGACTGAAGAAACCCTTGCTGAAGATGTAAAGTAAGCAGCAGCTTCTGTCTCAACCGGACTCTACATCAGGAAGTAACATTAGTGTTTGTACCACAAAGTTGGGAAGTCAGTTTCTACTCATCTTATTAAAAAGTAACATAATAAAAGAGTTTTGTGAATGAACATACTATTAAATGTGAATTTTCTTATTAAACCTCTGTTACTATTAGCTTAATAATAACCAAAATAGTAATGTTGACCTAATATTATTATGGTTGATAATGATTAATATTATGACTATATTAAATTGGCCAAAGACACAAGTCCAAAGGACAATATACTCTAGATTTTATTATTTTTTTCCTTGATAAGTGGAATACCTGAGTACCCAAAATAGAATACCAATGCCAAAAAACATGGCATTATTTTTCTAATAAAAAAGAGTTTCAAGGAAAATAATTTCCAAATCCTTTTGTTACCAAGCTGCTCTTACACAAGAGGAATTTGATGAGTTAAGTGTAAATACATAAGAAACATGTGGATTGCATTTACTTTAAAAATACACAAGGGTTTCACAATTAAGGAGAAAAAGTGTTTGGCACAATGCATTTTTGGTGAAGTCAAACCAGTAACACTGTAGACAGTTTCATATTGTAGTGTGACCCTCAGTATTGGTTGTTTCTGTGTATTAAATTGATCTAAAAACAAACTTTCTATTTAGGAGAACTAAATCAAGACTCCTGTACTAAGGTATGAATTTGAATGAATAATTTCATAAGAGTTTTACTGAGTTGCTTTCCCTATTTTAAATAAGCTCCCATCCTGAGATTTCAAACAAATGCCCACCATATGTGTCATGCTCTGTGTCTATTCCATTATTTCTTCATGATGTTTTGATTTCATGTAGTAAAAGAGACAGCATCTGAATATATGTAAGAAAAATGTCAGCCCTCCCCTAGTGGTAGGATGAATTTAACCACAACTTGTATTGTTCAATTGGCTCAAATGAGTTTTGAACTTGAGCTATTTTTTAATACTTTTAGTTCATGTTCAATTCTAATCACTCCTTATATAGTTTTTAAAAAGACACTTTCTGAAAATGACATTTTACTTCTTGTAAATAGGCAAGAATAATGATGAAACTTGAATGCTATGTTACATTGAGATGTAGTGGTAGGAAAGTCAAGATGATGGGATCCATGTATCACCACAGACAACCAACATATTGTCAGCATGCAACAAGTAGAAAAACAACAAAATTGGAAATGGAAAAACCAATGGTTTGATATTTGGTGTTTTCTGACAGTTCATCTGGTGCTTCAATCAAATATGCTATTTTAGGAAGTTGGGCTTTTGCTTTCATTTTTCTTGAATTAGTGTTAACATTGTATTGAGCAACATGCTAATCCTTCAAATCTCCATATATATATATAGTTCATATAACATATATAATATATAAAATTAATATACATATATCTCTTTCATCCCATTTATGCCATGTACTGAGACCTGTGAATTACTATGTTTTTCAAAGTCTTCTTTCTATGTCCGTTTCAAGCTTCCAAAGGTAAACTTTATCTTTCCAAACCTAAACTTTAGTTTTTTGTGATTTTTTAAAGGCAATCTTTCTGCTACTTCTAATATGCATCTTTATTCTGTTGAGAAAAATTTAACATTTCTAAAGGAAAAAAAAGGTAAGGGGTCGGTTATAGCTCAGTGGTAGACACTGCTTGGATAAACATAGTCCTAAACTAATCTCCAGAATACTTTCAAAAGAAAATTCTACTACATTCCTAATTTATGACCTTCAGTGGCTCTGTATCACTCAAAAGCAAAAATTCTATATCAGTATTTTAGAAATTAGCATTGACATACTAAATATTTGTTAATTTTGTTCATGCTTGCTCTAATTTACACTACTTTAAATAGTAAAGTTTAAGTTATACTATCTCTACTGTTTTCCAAAGCAGGCAGGGAGCCCTTTGAGGGTGTACATTCTCTTTTTTTGGAAATGTGAATATAATGCTTAGGAAAAAGAATTTTTACATGTACTTTTATATGACAAAACACATTTTCTATATCATCCCCAGTCCAACTACTCAGATAGACATTGGATGGAGACAATGCATCCATCTCCACAAAAACATTCTCAATTAATTAAGATTGGAAAAACAAAATACTTAGGAAATCTAAGTATTTGACTGAAAAGAACAATTGCTTGTTATCACATTAGAAGTCCATGCTTGATTTAAGAACATCTTAAAGAAAAACTTAAGCTTGTACTTACAGAAAGCAAATACGTGTTTTTCAAACCTGTAAACTTGTAGAATACAGATTCTGATCCAATAGATCAAGGATGGAGCCAGGACATTCTCATCAATAGTGACTTCTGAGCCAGGTACCAGTGATTTATAATCCTAGCTTCTCAGGAAAGTCAGGGTCCAGTAGGGTTGAATTCTAGTTATCAGTGGTTACAAGTTTCTTCCCCTTTCCTGTATTGATACTAAAGATGCCTAATCAGAAACTATAGGTTGCTCTACTAAGCTCATTTTGAATCACTTTGATTGAGGTTATGACCCATCACTATTTTGAACAATTATTAAGAATTAAACTTAACATTTCTAAGAAGTGAAACAGAGGCAATTGTAGCAACCAATGTATCCTGTGTTAAAGTCACAAACCCACCTTATAATATCAGCTGTATTTGTCCTCAGGCAAAATCTCACTTCAATGGCCTGATTCATTGGTTTACTGTTCTATAAAGTTCACATGGAAGTTATAGGAAGTTTGCTCCTGGGTATACAGAGTAACTTTGGAATGTGAGATAATTAATCCCCAAGGGGTAAAAACCCTCAGCAATAATGGGCAAGATTCATGGTAAAGACCTCAATTTCCTTGCAGAGAAACAATTTTGAGCATCCTAGGCCGTTCTGAACCCAGGTTGCCAACAGTGGTAACTCATCCTTTATTTGAATTTTTTTCCTTCCAAGCCTTCACATCTAACTCCATCAATTATGCTTTCTTAAATCAAATACAAATGAACTTACTAGCCAAAATATTCTGTATTCAGAAAACAAAGCAGTAATTTAAAATGAAAAAGGTGTTGGTGTCTCACACCTGTAATCCTAGTTTCTCAGGAGACTGAGATCTAAGGATTGCGGATCGAGCCAGCCGGGCAGGAAAGTCTGTGAGACTCTTATCTCAAAAAAAACACCAGAAAAGTAAAAGTAATGCTGTGACTCAAGTGATAAAACACTAGCCCTGAGCTGAAAAGCTGAGGGTCAGTGCCCAGCCTAAGTTCAAACCCATGACTGACAAAAAGAAAAAGAAAAAAAAAAAAAAAAGAATCCAACATTCTTGGTAGATAGTTGGAACCCAATGAATGTTCTTATCTTTTTCCTTTACTTTAAGTTTCCAATAGTGTTTTAGAGTAAATAAAGTGCAAAGTGAAATTCTATTTGTAATCATGATTATACACTGAAAATATGGTTATTTTCATAAGTCAAATCACAATTTTTTTTCCAGTCTTTTATTTCAAGAGCTTAAGAGGTGCTAGAATAAAGAAGAGCTTGGGGACTTGGATTCTACCCTCCTGTTTTCTATTCACTGAAAGTTTACTTTAATTTTCAAATCATCACTGATATATTTAGTCTTATATTCATTGAATTTCAAAGTATTATAGTTTCTTATAACTCTTGTGATAAAATCCAAAGGCAGAAGGAAGAAGAAAGAAGTAAGGAAAGCAGGGAGGGAGGGAGGGAAGAAGGGAGGGAGGGAAGGAAGGCAGGTAGGCAGGCAGGCAGGCAGGCAGGCAGGCAGGCAGGCAGGCAGGCAGGAAGGCAGGAAGGAAGCAAGCAAGCAAGCAAGCAAGCAAGCAAGCAATAAAACCAATCAATGCTGAATGCTGACAATAGGCTTAAGAATGTTCTCAACATCTAGCAACCAATTTGTAAGAGGTAGATGAGAGATAAACCTTGTGTTTGAAAATTCATGGGGACTTTGTAAATGATAAACTAATTAAGTGAGATTGATCTTCCTTATTGGTCAGTCTGCTGTATTACAACAGATATCTAGTGACATATTTGCCTGAGTGTTTACCAAAGAAAAAAATGGTGACGTATACTATATTCCGAAAGCTCTAGAAAGACAAGCTAAACATTTGAGATAATACTAAGAAAAAAAGTAGAAATCCATGTATGTAACAAAAATATTAATGGAAAAATGAAATTTAACTTTCTAGGGTAGTTCAGATGCTATACTTTGGAGTCAATGTTGTTCAGCAACTCAAGAACTGATTTTTTTAAAAAACAAACCTTTATTGAATGATAATATATTTGTAGTAAATTGTTGACAATTATTCCTCATAGTTTCCTATCTAATACTCTTCAAACAAACCTCCAACATACTAAACTTTTTACTTGAATCATTATTTGCATAGCATTGAGAATATCTTTATGTGTCTCTTTGCTTAATTGTTAGCAATTTTTCAAGGTTGACAGAATCTAGGATTGAAAATGGGATATTATTTCCAAGTTAGCTGGAAATCTTCTTCTCTATAAGTGAAATGGCATGACAACCAAACATTCAGTTTCCTCCATCAGTCTATCTTTGATCACTGCTTCTATAATGTCTTAATTAACAAACACAGTGTGTCTGTATCCTTTAATTTTAGGAAAGGAAACTGTAAAAGAAATCCCTGCCCTTTGGTACACACAAAGATTTTCCCAAATGCAATGTGCTTTAAAATTGAACATAGTCAAATCTACAGTAAAATTTTCATTTGAGATAAAGGCAAGTAGAGTTTAAACTTTGGGAACTATAAAATTCCACATTCAAGGTAATTCCTATTTAATGGGTTCCATTTAAAACAAGATCACTTATCTCAAGAAAAAGAACTTGAATAAAATTATAAGTAGGTGAAAGTATGACTAAGCATGCTATGGTTAATTGATATGAAACAGAATCATTTTATTAGATGAGAAATGTCCAGTGAATAAATATGAATACTTAGTACTGCTCATAAAATTCCTGGACATAATAGGCATTCTTATACATTACTTCTGCATATTTTAAATCCAAAGACTAACAGAAATCATAGAATCACAGACTGTCAGAACCAAAAGGACTTCAGAGAACCAGACAATTGCATCTTCTCTCTTGCCTTCCTGCTTGTCCACAGAAAGCTATGTAGAAATTAGGTTACATATTCAGAATCTACAGTTCTATAACATCAATCTTCATCCTAGCTAAGACCTCTGTCTCTCTTTTTTTCATCAACACAATAAGGATGATAATAGGAGTTGCAAAGTGCAAGGATATTGGAGAAATAGGTGATTTGATACATGGGCAATCTTAGAATTTATCACACACTAAGAATACAATTTTCATTATCTGTTAACATTTCTTCGAGCAGTTCTCTAGGTCATTATGGACCAGGTGCTGGGAATGCAAAATTAATTGTAATGGTTTCTGCCCTTAATATGTTGAGAAATTTGATATGAAGATGCATCTACATAGATAGATAGATAGCCAGTTTCTGACCTTCCACATCTATCACTCTATCAGCTACTTGTGTATCTGAGATCTAGTAGTGGGTTCGGCACACAAATCTGAATGATTCTTATCTCAAATTAAGCAGGAAAAAGCTGGAAGTGGAGGTGGCACTCAAGTGTTAGAAAGCCAGCCATGAGTGCAAATATGATGTCCAGAGTTCAGCATCAGTACCAGCATCAAAAAAAGAAGAAAAAAAGGAAAAGAGGAATGAAGATTAGAAGGAAGGAAAATAGGAAGACAGAGGACACCAATGTAACATAAAGGAACAGAATTCTGTGGAGCAATCTTAGTAGATATCATAATATTTTAATCACAGTTTTAAGACAAGTAGGAGCTCTCTAAGCAATGATTCTAATTTTGCTGCTCTTCCCAATAGTGATAAATACTGAATTAATAATGCTATCTTTAGGTAATGACTAAAATTTCCTGGACACTTATATCATAGAGCAGATAATTACTAGTAAC
This sequence comes from Dipodomys spectabilis, assembly GCF_019054845.1. Classification (NCBI taxonomy): domain Eukaryota; kingdom Metazoa; phylum Chordata; class Mammalia; order Rodentia; family Heteromyidae; genus Dipodomys; species Dipodomys spectabilis. The sequence continues at coordinate 18,155,992 of NW_024870709.1, forward strand.
CAAATGCATTATGTATGTATATATATATTAATTTTTATTTATTTATTGTTTAATTTAATTTTATTTTTTATTTCTATTTATTTATTTATTCATTTATTTATTTATTTTTGTCGCTCATGGGGCTTGACCTCTGAGCCTGAGCGCTGTCCTTGTTCTCTTCAGCTCACTTGAATCTCAGTGCCACTTCTGGTTTTCTAGTGGTTTATTGTACATAAGAGTCTCACAGAGTTTCCTGCCTGGGCTGGCTTTGAACCACGATCCTCAGATCTCAGCCTCCTGAGTAGCTAGGATTACAGGCTTGAGTCACCGGTGCACAGCCCAAATTATATTTTTTAATTGTCAGAAGTGTTGCATGAGTTGGGCTTCATTTTTGCTCTTTTATACTGAAACTCAAGAAACTGAGGTGCAGGAAGCTCTTTTTGTTTTTCAAAGTCATTCAGGCAATACATGACAAAGCTGGAAAATGATCATAGGTAGATATGATATCTTAAGCTGTCAACTAAGCATATCTAAGTATGAAAACAGACATGATACAGAATGTGAAAGTAATCAGAGTAGTTTGAGCACTGCCATGTGCTGGGATGGTTTTAAATAGTGAGCAATTCTGAGTATTCTGCTAGAAAGTTGACCATAATGTAGCTGTATTCAATAAAAATTTAGATGCCCATTGTTGTTTGAGGATATAAGAAAACGAATATTCCATTTACTAAGAATTTACATCCATCCAGCCCATTATCTCACTCAATGTTTCAACCATTTGTGATGTTGCTAATGGTGCTTTTCAAAGTTAAAATTTTCCTAAGGATTTTAGAAAGACTACTCTTGTGGAAATGCAAATAGCACAAACATCCTAAATCAAGGGGCCAGACAGAAGGCAGGAAATGATGGAACCAAGAATGAATGGTTTCTGGAGTAAGATTCTAGAAAAGAAATGATACCATTAAATAAGATCTATAGAAGAGCTTGAGATAAAGAAATAAGAACTCAGGTTTTGTACTGATTTTCTTTTTTTTTTTTCAGTAGGAGATATAAAAGAGTGGCTGAAACATGCATCTGAATTTGAAAAAAAGTCAAAGCTGATAATGCAAGTAAGGATTCATCAGGAACTTAACTTTGTTACAGTTTTGAGAATATAAACAACAACTTTCCATTATGAAATATTCTTAGGTAAAATAGGGCAAGAAGATTAATGTATATTTTGGATGGAATGCAGAACTATATATACATATAGTTACAGTTATAGCAATCATATTTCAAGTCACCTGAAGGTGCAATATTGTGGACAAAAGTAAAGATTAACTTCTTTAGTTCTCATTGAGTGCATGAAGACAATAGCAAATGGGTATAGGAATAAATCTAGTAAAACATCTCTTGGACAAAAAATGAACAATTAGAAAGGCAAATTGATGGGAAACAAAGTGTGAGATGGCAGATATGGGATTCTTCAGTTGTAAGTGGACAGAATTTAAACTTATTTTATATATTTTATTTGCCAGATGATAAATACTTGTGAGATGATTTCTGAGAGAAATTTTTAAAAATTAAAGGAAATTACTCAGGGATGAAAGTTAAACTGACATTCTTATACAAGGACAGAAAGTGAAAGAATCACAATTTAGTATAGTTAAGAATTAAGCCCCTTAATTTAATTACTCAGGAAGAAGAAAATTTAGATTATGAATTCATAGAACTGCTAGTAAATGTTTAATGTTTTTTTTCTAGTGGGTAAAATATTTGAAGATACAACATCATGTCTTATTTTATTATGGTCCCCTTATTATATCTCTTGCCATTTGCAAGGCAAGTGTTCTATCCCTTGAGCCAAATCTCTATCCTATTTTTACTCTGGTTAATTTTGAGGAAAGGTCTAGCATTTTTCCCAGGCTGGTTCAGACTGTGATCTGTTTATATTTCTTTCATAGCTTGGATGACCCATATGTGCCAACTTACTCAAATATTAGTTGAGTTGGGATCTCATAAACTACTTTTTTAACCAACACTGGTTTTTACCAAAAGTGTCCCAATCTCTGCCTCCCAAGTAGCTACAATTGCAGGCTAATGTCACATATTCTAATTCAAACAAGGCTTATTTTATGTAAGTTTATTTCTCTGTGTAAACATTCAATAGGAAAGAAAAATCTGATACATGAAACTGTGATTATTTTTGCCATCTGATTAACATTTAGTAGTATGTTGTTTCTGCTAATGTTATTGGTGTAGAACTTGTCAGGGCAGAGGCATAATTTGATTTTCAGTGCTCACTGATTGACAAAAGTCAATCACCTAATATTATCTAAAAAAAACAAATCCATAGAGATCTTCACTGACAACACATAGCAGTTCTAGCTTGAAAAGGGAGCCCAAACTGTCATCTAACTGTACTAGAACCAGATGAAAGAGCTGGATGTGATGGTTCATATCCCAGCAACACAGGGTATGTTAATAGGTGAGTTGAAGCTCAAGGCCAGCTCCAAGCAAAAACTCAATATACTTATCCAAAATATAAGTAAAGAGGACAGAGAGCATGATTCTGATGACAGAGTGTCTGTCTAGTAATCATAAGGCCAAAGGTTCAAACCTCAATACCACCAAAAAAAAAATAAAACAAGACTTAAAATAAACCCTTAAGTTGGCTTTTTCAGGTATTCGATACAACTGATAAGTAGCTGAATAACTCAAGAAAATTGCACAAAGGAAGTGGTGTCACTGCTGACACTTCCTGGCAATGTGGCTCTGGTTTATGGCCGGGAGATTTGGAAAGGTTTAGAGATGCAGGCTAGATAAATTCTATACAGAACATTGAAGAATGGTGCTCATAAAGCATCATTCGGATATGAGGACTCTAATGGGATATCGAGTAGAGACTCTTCATGTTTCATCCTGGCAAAGCTTTTATCTACATATTGCCCATGTTCCCAAGACTGAGGATGAACTAATTAATATGACAAAGGAAATTTCAAGTCAGCCTACAATTCAGGATATGGTGTGGTTATTCCTGGTTTCTTTTAGTCACATTTATAGTGACATTTGGAAACAAAGAGCAAAGCACAAATATTTGAAAAATGTGCACTTTGGCAAGAAAAGTTACAAGGCAAAGAGGTTGTGATTGTTAAAGAGATTAATTCCATTGAAAAAAAGCCAAGTACTTTTCAGCTGGGACAAGAGGAAAGATGCCTTGACGATGTCTTAGGAATTTGCTACATCCCACCCATCACAGGCTTAAGAATATGAAAGTATAAGAAAAAAATCTTCATTTTCATAGTTTCTCTAAGATTCATGCTACCATGCTCAGCTGTTCAGGTACTTGGAAACCGCTGCAGCCATGATCCAAGAGGTCCTAGCTCCTGCTGCAACTTGGTATCTTCCGTCTGTTGAACTGGTTTTACGAGCATGTAAAATAGGAAGTTTTAGGTAATATGTAGCAAAACCAGAAGGACGTCTATGAAGTACCCTTGAGAGGTTAACTTCCGAAGCTGTGAGGGTGAAGTTGAAGATGGAGTGGAGGATGCAGGAAGTTTGTTGGTGATGATAGGAACCTGAAATGTCTGCCAAGGAAAGCTTCAGGTAGCAAGCAGAGCCCACCCAAGAGGAGGTGAGGGTTAGAGTCACAAAGCTGTCTAGTCAGGAATTTTAACTCTAACTCACATTAAGCTTCCATGTGTCCTAGATGCCAGACATGATGAACCTAAAGGATTTAACGTTTTTTTCTGCTCAATTTTTGTGTTGCTTTGGCCAGTTCCTTCTAAGCCCCTCCTATACCTTCCTTTAATAGTGGGAATCTTTACTATGTCACTGTATATCTGAAAGTATATAGCTTATCTTTTCATTAAGACAAGGGCTGACCGTTGAGAGTTTCCCATTAGTCTCAGAGAAGACTTTTAATGTGGACTTTTGAGTAATGTTGAGCATTCTGGGACATGGACTGAATGGACTTTGTATGACGCATTGATCCATTTGGGGGCCAAGGATGGAATATTATGGTTTAAGGAGATTGTGTACTTGGAGAGTACACAAAGGCTAGGCTTGTGAATCTGAATGGATTGTGAAGTAACCAGGTGAGTTAAAGCCCACCTCTGGATGTCTGTGGAGGTGCTTCCAAAGATGATTTACTAAGCTCTGTGAGCATGTGTTTCTGTGTGTGTGTGTGTGTGTGTGTGTGTGTGTGTGTGTGTGTGTGTGTGTGTGTGTATGAAAGAGAGAGAGAGAGAGAGAGAGACTCTATCCTGAATATTGGCAACATCATCCCATAAACTGACATCCAAACAAAATTGGGGGTGGGGAGATAAAAGGCTGCAAGAAGCATTTTCTCTGCTGGCTGCCATTAGGCAAAGGAACTTTCCTCCCTTTACACTCTTTCACCATAACAGGCTGAAATGTCTGAGACGATAATCCAAAATAAATATTTTCTTTCCTTAAATTTACTTTCTCAGATATTTTGTCATAGTCATAAATAGCTGATAAACACATCTTTTCTTCCAGATATCAATGAATGGGTTATCATTCTATCAATATGTTGGATGTTAATAGCTCTCATAATAGTAATCATTCCAGTTTCTGTTTCAGAAAGCTGATTTACATTTGCTGTCCTGTGATATTCTCGGGCAGCCTTCAGCATAGACAACTCATTCCTGACTTGATTCACTTCCTGGAGTAATTTAAGATTCTACCTAGCCTCTGTTATCATAGACTATTTTGTTGTTGTTGTTGTTGGTCATGGGGCTTGGGTACTGTCTCTCGGCTCTTCAGCTCAAGGCTAGTGCTCTCCAACTTGAGCCACAGCTCCACTTCTGGTTTTCTAAGTGGTTAATTGGAGATAAGAGTCTCACAGCCTTTCCTGCCCAGGCTGGCTTTGAACTAGGGTCCTCAGATCTAGCCTCGTGAGTAGCTAGGATTACAGGCATGAGCCACCAGTGCCCAGCTCTGTTATCATAGACTTTTTAATGGTGGACATTTACTATCCCTCTTCCTGCATTCCAGTAATGACTTTACTTTTCATTTTCAGGGGTTACATACTTTCTCATGTTTTCTGAGAACTGCATTGTATTCCACCTTATTGTTGGAAAGGAGCTCTTTAAGTAAAAGGCAAACTTGAACGGTAACTAGTCGTGAAACTTAAGCCCACAGTACTTTTATCTTTGGACATATTTTTACTCTGATATTTTGAAAGTATTCTATGATGCAATTATCTTCACAATATTTTTAAACTTTTTTCCATTACAAATGTAACATTCCACATGAGATCTCATTATTACCACAAGAATCCTTCTATGAATTCCTATGCTTTAAAAATATTATGTATAAGAAAAACATGGCCAATATGAGTTTAACAGCTTACCTATGGAAAGTGTATAGACACAGAAATATTGTTATCCCAGGAAAGTTTTACTTACCATATGGCTTAAAAGTCCAGCAGGTAAGCTAGGTGCTAGTGGCTCAAACCTGTAAGCCTCGAGACTCAGGAGACTGAAATCTAAAGGTCAAGGTTCAAACCCAGCCCAGAAAAAAGAATTAAGATTATTTATTTCCAGTTAGCCAACAAGAAGCTATACGTGTAGGAATGGTTCAAGTGATAGAGTCTTTAAAGCCTCTGTCCACCCCCCCACCCCCCCCCCCCCCCCCACACACAGAGTAGCAGGTAATAAGTACTATGGGGCTTGTACTCAGAGGTTGGGTACCATCCCTGAGTTTCTTTGCTCAAGGCTAATGCTCTATCACATGAGCCACATCTCCACTTCTGGCTTTTGGTGGTTTATTGGAGATAAGAATCACATATACTTTCCTGTCTGAACCACAATACTTAGATCTTAGCCTCTTGGGTAGCTAGAATTACAGGTATAAGTCACAAGTGCCCAGCCCTTAAAGACAATTTTGAAAAGTGGTAACCAGCCAATGAGATTTAGGCAAGTGAAGAGAGTATACCACATGAACTCCAATAGGGTTATTGTGGTAAATACACAGTACACAGGTACAGTTGGTAAGACACATGTCATATTTGAGAGTAATATTCTAGTTGTCAACAGCAATTTTAATATGAGATGATTTCTCTAACTAGTAAAAAGTACACCAACTTTATAAAATACTGGGAGAGGAGGGGAGAAGATAGGACAGGAGAGGGACATAGTAGTTGCAATGAATGTTAGACAAACACACCACAACAAAATATATTTGTATGATTCTTTTCCAAAGGAGAATTGATGTTCTAAGAATCTGAGTTCAGTAAGATGCCTGAGGTATCAAGTAAAACTATCTTTAATGTGTTTATATCAAAGAGAGAAACTGAAAATAAAAAATAAGTAAGCCTAAAGAATCTGGACCCTAACAAGAGGCTGGGTTTTGTATGCAACATTGAAAGGGTGCTTGTGTTTCCAAATGTCCTCTTATACTAGGTAGCTTTTCTGCATTTTATAAAGTATAGAAGCCCAGAAGTCCTCTAGTATGTTAAACTCTTTATTTTCTATTTCTATTCTAAAACCCAACAAGAGAATTTGGACGATGATCATAACAGGAAGAATGTGGATTTAGGAGCTGGATAAATTAGGACCTGAACCCTGAATTAATTCTACCCCCACATGAGTGAAAAACCATGAAGGGGCTACATGACCTTAAAGTTCAGAAAAGACTTTGATTAGAATCCACGGACTCATGTCAACATTGTCCTGCAATGATGAGTCTAGCCACCGCTTACCACCATTTGCATAGTCAGTCAGTTATGGAAAAGATGTCCATCTTCAGCCAGAATCACCACACGGACACACTAGACCCATTTTTTTTTCTTCCAGGACGTGGTTTTGCCTGTTGCTAATGAGCCATTAGGACTGCCTCAAACACACTGACAGCTGCAGAGCTTTTGGTAACAACCCTAATTTTACTTTCTTTTCCATTTGTCAGATGGTTTAAATTTGACCCCTCAAACGCACACACACAAACACACAACACACACACACACACACACACACACACACACACACACACACAAAGACGAAGATGGAGGAGAAGGAGAAGAAGAGGAAGAGGAAGAGGAAGAAGAAGAAGAAGAAGAAGGAGAAGGAGAAGGAGAAGGAGAAGGAGAAGGAGAAGGAGAAGGAGAAGGAGAAGGAGAAGGAGAAGGAGAAGGAGAAGAAGAAGAAATAAACCACAAAGTGTCCTACCAAAAGACAATTGCTATGCTTGTAACTTTCTCTTAAAACAAGTGACAGGATTGTGATTTACAGAAGATTTTAATAATTGTAGAGTATATTAGAGTTTGACATTCATTCTTGATGTGCAGGTTTTGAAACTATTTGATTTGGATTGCTAATATCCCATTTAGATTTGTTCAATCTGCCAATCAAAATGCCATAGATAATACTCAGAAATGCCAGCCATAAATGGTGACAGAAGTCAGTTCTTTCAAATATATTAGATCTGCTTTTATTTTTCTTTTTAAAAATATCGTTCAACTAAAACAGGATGATACAACACCAGAATGTTTCTGTTTATTATGTGCCATCTGGGACTTTTATTAATTAAATTATTTTTCTTCCTACAAGACTTTTGAGATTTATAAGGCAATTTAAACATATTATTTCAATATTCATTATATTTTAAAGAGATTGTATTAGTATTAGTAATGGATCCAAGCTAATTTAGACTTGAGTCAATAGCATCCAAGAATATTTGAAAGATTATATATCTCTGACCTTTTCAACCCTGAAGTTCACTGGTTCAAGTCATTATTTTGCTGGGTGTTGAGAGATTTAACATGGACCAGATCATCTCATTTTCTCTGTGATTGCTCCAGAAAGAAATGAACTTCTCTCAACAGAATGTACCTTTGATAATTTAATCACATATAAATAATCTTCTCACGTTTATTTTTGTAATGTGCTCATATCTAGCTAAATAAGTCTCCACTATCAAAGAAATCTCAATGTTTAACATTAAAAAATATACTTGCTGGGTGCTGGTGGCTCATGCCTATAATACTAGCTACTTAGGAGACTGAGATCTGAGGATCACAGTCCAAAGCCAGCTCAGGAAAAAAGAAAGTCTTTGAGATTCTTACCTCCAATTTACCAGTAAAAAAAAGCTAGAAATGGAGGTGTGGCTCACGTGGTAGAACATCAGCCTTGAGAAGACAAGCTAAGATAGAATTTGAGATCATGAGTTCAAGCCCTAATGCCAACACACACACACACACACACATACACACACACACACAGTAATTAGAACGCTCACTTAGTGTCTGCTGTAGAATAACCTACACAAGTTCAGTTCCTTTATGTCAAGCATATAATTCACAAGAGGAATTTCCACATGTAAAGAGACATTTTTATTGTAAGGCTTTGCATATGAAGAAATGGCAGAGTAGATGTGGAAGGCAATAGGGCCTGGCTTCTTGGCTTAATCAAGGACTCAGCAAATACTTGTAGAACTGCACTGAGCTATGTTCATTTGCACAGCAGCTCTGTTCTGGAAAGAGTAAGGGATTAAAAGAACAATTTTTGAAAAAGATTTCAGAAAAAAAATCCTACATTCAGACATATTTAAATGTAAAGTAAGACTAGAAAGATATTTGTATGCTATGCATTTGCTCTAAAAGACTTGGTTAGACCTAAAGATTATGTATACTTCTTAATTTTTTGTAAGTACTTTACCAATAGCATTCATATAGTTAATGGCAAAACTTATGGAATCTGGTTTTGCAACTGGACACAGGGATTTTCTCAAATATTAGGCTAGATGTTGTTGTGTGGTACATTTTCAATGTGATTAACATTCAAATCAGTAGACATGTAAGCAGTTTCTTAAAAATAAATCTCGTTCTCTCTCCACACATAAATAATATATGCAGATATAGAGAATATATATGCTTATGTACATATGATGTATACACATATAAATACATATAACATTCTTGGTTCTGTTTGAAGATTTATTCTGTTAAAAAACTGAAATGTAACTGGCATTGTAGTAAAAATTTAACTGGCATTGTGAGATATTTAAGTGGTAATTAGGCCATGAGGGCCCTATCATAACGGATGTAGTTAATGTCATTATAAAATGTGAATTTGTACGCCTCTTGCCCTGTCATTTACTAACTTTTCTTCTGCCACATGATGATGTAGCAAGATACCATCATTCCATGATTAGATTTCCTCCACCTCCAGAATGATGAAACAGTAGATTTCTGTTCAATAAAACTTACCTAGTCTCTGGTATTCTTTCAATATAAAGCAGATTAAATCACACTCATTGTATATAACACATGTATTTAATATAATTATATGTATTTACATACATGTATTTAATATGTGTATTTAAATACATGTATTGAAGATATATTCAAGTATGACATATTACATGTAATTTTATATATAATTATTATCAAATGTGCAATATGATATCATATAAACAGCATATATACATATCTAATACCTTTTAGATATTATATAAATTATATATTATGTAAGACATTAAATATATTGAAATACATAATACCATAATGATATTGAATATATACTGAAAGAGAGAAAGAGGTAAGGATGTTAAACAGTAAAATGTACAATAAAAACATGTACAGGTATTATATGCATAATACCATCTTTATAAACCCTCTAAAACCCATTGCTTCTGGTTTTCTGGTGAACTGATAAACCATGTTTCTACATTTATCACAAAATACAACATAATTAAGCTGTTCAAACGAACAATTCTGTGACATAGAGCTACATGAACAATGAGTTCTGTGACAATCTAACTCTTGTCTTAGATTGCCATGTGTACCTAGTCAATTGACAGAGCTTGTAATTACAAAACCACTAAGTACTACCACAAAAGATGGGACAGTTGGGGCTGTACGATCAGACATGACATTAGCCTGGTCCACTCACCAACTATATGTTTTGAGTAGTGCATTTAAACTCTATGAATCATAAGCTCAGAAAAAGAAGACTGCAGTTTATGTTTTATGAAGTAGGGAGTAAGATAAGGAAGAGAAATAGAAGGGTAAGGTTGGGGGGGGGGAGGTCGATCATAGTGCATAATACACAAAATGTTAAATGTCACAATGAAACCTCCATTGGACAGTTAATGTATGCTAATTTTTAAAAGAGTGTGTAATTGACTTTAAAATGATTTTAGATATAAATAACATGTAACTTCTATCTTCAGAGAAAACACTCTACAAACAGTATTTTAATTATTTTTCTTTCATATGTAAATTCAAGTTTGGGTCTAAAGATTCTTTGGAGAAATAGTTGTATCCTTGCACATGAAAAGCTATAATGGAAGTGATACAGCCTTTCTAAAGACTATATCACTCCATGTTCAATCTTTCGCTCAATGCACCACACATGCAAAAGTATTCAGCACACATTCGTTATCAGTGACTATGGCAGAGAAAATTTCACCAAGCACTTCTTGCTTACAGTTCCTCACTTTCCTGCATCTGTGTAGGGATATGTGAATAGTCTGAGCTAAATTAAATATAAGCAGAAGGAACGTTTGCAACTTTCAAAATAAATCATTTTTAAAAAGTAGAAATTGAAAAGAAAAAGTGTTCCAGATGTTGCAACTTCAAGAAGCAAAGCCCTTCTTATTTTAGGTTCTAAAGTGGCTAAGAGACCCTAGTATGAATGGGAAATTGATGTTTCTTATGTTGATCACTGTAATCTCTGGTAAACAAAATACTTTATTAACTTTTTCATCTTAGATAAAACAGTGAGGAACCACATTTACTTTATAGTAAAAATAATCAATAACATCCCCATAGTACTGCAGACATAGTAACCAAAATGAGTCTAATTCAAAGAATTTACGCTGAGAAGACAAATATTAGAGCAAATCTGGATGACAAGAGCTTTGTTTCTCTCTGTCTTCTCATTTTGCTTCTATTTGAAAAGCTTGACATTCTCAGTATTTTATAACCTTTTTTCAGATGAAATTTATTTTAAAACCATTTCATAAAAGGTAAAATTAAATTTAAAGAAAAAATCTGAGCCATCTTATATGGACTTGATATATTAATTCCAAAGTATATTTTAATATTTAAGATAAACTCATCTGTGCAAATTCCTAAATTTAGGTTCACAATGTTGAAGTCCCATTTCTACTGACAAGACCCTATTGAAACACCAGGGTAATGTTAGAATCTGACTCTTAATTTTCAGTATATTTAGTCATTGAAATTACTCTAGAGTGAGAGTGATAAATACCATTTCTGATGATTCTCTGCAAAGCCATTCAATTGCATTAAAGCAATTTACATTGCTCTAATATTAGCAATATGAAGAATATAATTACGATGTATTAGAACACTATATTAGTCTATTTTTCATTACAATAATGAAGTATCTGAGACAGGCTAGCTTGATAAAGAAATTAGGTTTATTTAGCTCATGATATAAAAGATGAAAGCCAAAATAACACAGTGGAGACTCTTGCAAAGGCCTCCTCTAGCTGAGTCACCTCGGGGCATTGTCACATGTGATTGGCCCATAGCAATGACAGAAGGACGTATGTCAGGAAGAGGGGGCATGTCTCAAATCAAGGAACAAGAAACGCTGACAAACAGCAGATCCTTCTGAAGTGGATCCCAGTGACCTGTGGGCCTCCCATAAGACTCCACTTCCTAAAGTTTAGTTTCCATTACCTTTACCTCAGGTGTGGTGAGCAGAGTCTGCAGGAGACACAATGAAATTGTCTTCAAAACACGGCGACAGGGCTGGGAAGATGGCTCAGTGGTAGAGTGCTTGCCTTGCATGCATGCATGCATGCCTTGCATGCATGAGGCCCTGAGTTCGATTCCTCAGCACCACATAAGCAAAAAGAAAAAAGCCGGAAGTGGCGTTGTGGCTCAAGTGGTAGAGTCTAGCCTTGAGCTGAAGAGCTGAGGAACAGCGCCCAGGCCCAGAGTTCAGGCCCCACGACCGGATCCCCCCCCCCCAAAAAAAGCAAAGAAAACACGGCGACATTCCACCATTAAAAGTGAGCTTTACAATATTTAACATCTTGAATTATGTAAACTTCATAGTTATATTGAATCCCTATGTCTCAACAATATTTTAAACAAAATGTAAATTCCTTCAAAAGCTTAGGGATATATCAAAAAGATAATCAAGAAATATATCATTACTCTATATTTTATAGAAATTCTAGTATGGATACATATTTCTAATAATTACCATTCTTGACAGTAGTAATGAAAGTAACTTATTAACTTTGATTAGGAAAAAAATTTAGTGATATTTTTTTCAACAAAAATAAGTTACATTAATAAATGAGGTTTTAAAGCATCATATATAATCAAAGACTGTTAACCCAACAAGGTAAAATTTCACATTAACAAATGCAATGAAATGGAGCATGCAAAGATAAATAACAATGAATGTGGAATAATGTATTTGATAGGAAAGACCAAAAATATTATCAAAGATAATACCTGGAGAGATTCTAAAATGTGATTCTGTTCTCTGACCCCAAATTAGGTTGCATAAGTTTGGAAACAACCAAAAGAAGTAACTGTATAATTTCAAAGACAAAAGTCCCTAGCCAGAATGATTTGTGTAGACAATAGATGTGGATATGTCTAGTTAAGTTGTTCATGTTCATTGGGTAGAAATTTGAGGATACTGTCTATAGAATAGTAACAATACTTATCCACGCACAGCATTTTTAGAACTCTATGTCATAGCAATGCCATTTATTAATTGATCCTATCCTTAAAATACATTACAATAAGTTGTTAATATAAAACATATAAAAATAAGGACATAACTACTTTAAACTCTAAAGTGTCCTGGTATTATGAGCTCAATTCAAGATGACTATTTCCTGTAATGCGAAGTTATTTAAGTTAAAAAATGAGAATTCTATTTCTAATAAATGAATCAGTGAAATAAGATGACAGCACAAAGTGGAGAAGGAAGTCTAACTCAAAAAGAAAGGCATGAATGAATGAATTGATGTTAGCTTAGATAAGAAGCTGAAATCCTAGTTTAGAAAAAATAATGGTTGTAATTGAAGAAGATACTCCAAACTAAATCAAAATTACATTACAGTAGGAATAAAAGTCTATATGGCTAATTTGCTCTTCAGAACCAGAGGCAACAATGAGTTTTATATGAAGGGCCAGTTCATTCATAATGGTCCTAATAAAAGTGCTGGGATACCAGCACCTAAAATCTGAACTACTTGGGAGGTTAAGAATGCAAGGATGCAGTTTGAGACCACCTGGACAGAAAGATTGTGACACCTCTTCTCAACTTACAGCTGGCTATAGTAGCACATGCCTGCCAATCCAAGGATTGGGGAAGGCTGAGAGTGGAAGACTGTGGTACCAGGACAACCCAAGCAGAAAAATATTTAAACCTGTTTCCATGGAAGGGAAACCCAACTTGGTGGCATGCCTCTGTGATCCCAGAAATGATAGGAAGACTCAAAGTAGAAGATTCCAGCTCAAGATTGTGCCTGGGTAGAGAGTAAGACTCTATCCTAAACTAGCTAGGGAAAAAATAGGGCTGGTTACAGAGCTTAGCAACATCTTGCCAATTTCACAAGTGGTAGGCCTCCAGTTCAACCCCCTAGTACTGCCAGACTTAAACAACAACAGAAATTGGGATTTGGAGATCTTCTTATTTACACAGAGTTAAAAGCTGTGCCACAATGACCACATTTCCTCTCATCACAAGTCTGAATGTTAGGAGCAAATAAATTAAATATACTTTCCTATTTTGTAATTCCTGAGCCCTTGTGACATAAACCTGATTCTGAATCATTTCTCTCTTTGGAGAACAGACCTCAGTCATTAACAGCAGTAGAAGCTGTAACAACACATACCCCACAATTACTATGAACCAAGGAGTTGGGGCATGCCATTTTATTCAATTCTGAAAAGTATGACCTTGGATGGTCAGGTGCATTACTCATTGTGACAAGTGTTATGTTACCTACATTTCTGCATTGTCTGGGCTCCTGGAGCTCTGGTTGTCTCCCATTCATCTTTGCTATGAAATATGGAAGTCATAAAATGTATCCTCAGAAATATTCTGAATTCCATACATATTTATAGACTTCACTCTCATTAGCAACCATCCATTCTCTCATTGGTTTTGTAGTCTCCTCCACTTGCAAAGGCTTAGTAGTATAAGAGGCTCAGAGTAAAACAGGTGCTGTTCTCCATTCTCAACTTAATGAAACAATTGTCAGTACCCTAGGGAGCCCATTCTTTCTCTAAGAATTAAAACCTTTGGCACTCTAGTACTCAATTTTTCAGAAAAGCAAAGTCAAATTGTATAAACTGGTTTTGTGTTGCAACAGGAAAAAAAATCACAAACACACCATTAACAGCACATGTGTTTGTAGTATACATAGAGTTTATTGGAAAAACATGCATATATAGCACTTATTGGAGAAAACTCAAACTCAAAAAGCAGTACAACACATGCTGTCTCCTAAACTCCTTGACAGCCTAGGGAAAGTAAAGAAGGTATGAATTTACCCTAGGCACAGTTACAGCAGAAGAGAGTGCCAAGACCAGAAGGCAGAAAGACTGACAGCGAATGAGCCACGGAACCCACTCCCTCCTTCACTATGCATTTATAGGATAGTTTGACAGGGAATAAGAAACCTTTCACTAAGAAATGAGAATTAGATCAAGCTTCTCCGCTGGGTTTAAGAATGACTTACAGGGACAGCACAAAAGTCACCCAGGTATGGAAAGCTTTGCATGCTAGGAATACCAACATCACTCAAAGATTTTCTTTCTTGCTGTAGGTGTTTAGTCTAACTGTGCCAGCTTTCTCAGAAGCTACCAACAGCAACAGGAAATTAAGCCTCCAGGGGTGTCCTGACTTGTCTGTTATCAGGTTCACAGATAGAGCAGTGAGCAGGGTCACTCCTTATATTCATTTGTTTTCTGTTTCTATAACTGAGCATCACCAAGTGGGTGATTTAAGGGAGTAGAGATGTTTTATAAAGGCTGAAAGTCAGAGGGCAAGGTGCCCCCAGCTTCTGCTCAGGTTAGTCAGGACCTTCTTGCTACATCATAATAGGGCAGATGTCTTACTTGGTGAGGCAGAGGCAAGACAGAAGGAGCTCCGTTTGGTAACACAGGCACTACTGCTAAAACCATTAAGCCCTTAATGTATGAATGGGTTGATTCATTCACAAGGGGAAGAATTTTAACTTCTGATCACCTCTTGAACACCCAGATCTTTCTTTTTTTTTTTTTTTTTGTCCGTTGTGAGGCCTGAACTCTGGGCCTGGGCGCTGTCCCTCAGTTCTTCAGCTCAAGGCTAGCGCTCTAACACTTACGTCACAGCACCACTTCCAGCTTTTTCTGCTTATGTGGTGTGGAGAAATTGAACTCAGGACCTCGTGCATACAAGGCAAGCACTCTACCACTGAGCCAATTGAATAGAAAATTTGGTGAGATCATTCAATCCCTAACTATTCTACTTTCTTAATTCTCAGACTAGAGCATTCTTTATAGTTATGAGGAAATAGAGTCACATATGAGTCAGTGCTTCACATCTGACCTTAGAGTATGTTTTTATTTTTTCTAAGGTTGCCCTAAAACTGAATCTTCATTCATTTCACTGGTTCTACCAGATCAGCTAGTGCATAGCTATGGACTGTCACTCTTGTAGAATTCTAGGTAAGAAGCAGGTGGAGTTATGAGTGGTACAGCTGGAAGAAGCATATCATACAGAGAAGGCAAACGTCCTTCTGAAATATGTACCAGTTTCTATTAAAAGTAGTTTTCCCCACCACAGGTTGTTCTCCTTCTGGGAGGTACATTGTGCAAATTTGATCCAATCGCCTGTTAGGTTGGAGCAAGTATTCCCACATGCCTTTAGCAATTTCACCGACATGGCAGAAGCCTGCATTTTCATCTGGTTAGTTTCCTACTCTCTACATGCATACGACTTGCTAAGCATTGAGCAATGTTGCTTGTTGTTGTTACTCCCTCTTTACCAGATTCAATCATCATTAATGTCAAGAACCAGTGAGATGTTCTGTGGAATGTCCGCATAGAAATCCCAAGAGGCTACTATTACAGAGGACAACAAAGGCACTGAAACACACTTAGACATGGCAATCTCCAAATCTTATATACACAATATTTTGATGAACTTGACAATAGATACTAAACAGTATCTATTTGGCTATCATATTGTTACAGAAAAGTGGGAGGCATTCTTTAAGCCAGATCAATTGTTATGTACTAAACCCCAAAGTCCATTTTGATTTATTTTAGTCAGAAGACACTTGAAAATGTGGTATATGTACACAATGGAATTCTATGCCATCAGAAAGAATGACATTGCCCCATGTTAGGAAATGGAAAGACGGAAAAAATTATATTACATGATGTAAGCCAGGCCCAAAGAAACATAGGTCCCATGGTTTCCCTTATTTGCAATAACTAGTATATGTCTGAGACAAGCAGAAAAGTTCAGATAAGTTGATGTTAGGTGAAATGAACCCCAAGGTAAGGACTCAAATTGGTTTTCTTTCTTGCTATTGTTGCTAATGTATTTATAAGATTTCTTTTTTGCTTTGAATGTCCCTCCCCTACAGTATAACCCCTGTTTTCCCCGTATTTGATGTTGGCATAATTTGTGGAGGGGAAGGGAAAAAACAAGTTGTTTAAATAGGGATACAGGTAGACCCATTGCAACAATGAGATGTACAGTCATTATGTCGAAAAACGAACTTTACAACTTTGGCAAGGTGGGAAGATGGGGGATGGGAGGGCAAGGATGGGAAGGGGAAACAAAGGAGGAGGCAACAATGCTTGATAAGAAATGTACTCATTACCTTGCTCATGTAATTGTAACCCCTCTGTATGGTATTTTCACAATAAAAAACTTATTAATTAAAAAAGAAGACAAGTTCAAAATATGAATGAACTCACTGAATTTGAGAAAATCCAAAGTTATTCTCCCTGATTACTTCTGTTTTTTTGTTTTGTTTTGTTTTTTGGTTTTGTTGTTTTTACAGTGTTATTAATGGAGGCCCTTGGGACTACTATTCCTATATCTTCTAATGGTTTGATGGGAAAGTTACTATGTACTTATCCTCCATTAATATTTCTTTTGAGCTATTATTTAGTTAAGAATGACTTTTACAGTAATAATCCTGGCCTTTCCTAACAATCTGACTTTACATCTGTTACGGGGAAAATCATCAAAAGTGGGACCCGGGGACCCACAGACTCAATCTGAATTAAATCTAGAACAACATTCCACTTATCAGTTCCCTTCCTCAAAGGCTGCTGAATTATAATGGTAATGCAAGTCCCCAGGGATTATTGTCAACTGAGAGACAGAGTCTGGAATTTTCCCTTTCTCTAGTTCAGAGTCACAAGCAAAATGGTCATAATACTCCTCCTTTGGGGCATGCTAGAAGGAAGATTAACAATCTGAACACATGACAGTGTTGCAGGGCCTTCCTCGATGTGGTCCGATCTTCCCTTGGGTCAGAGTTTTGGCTTATCTTCTAGCTTGGCTGGAGGAATTGGGCAAGAGACCATGACTCAAGATTTGTAGACCCAGGATAAGTATATTTCCTGTACAAATAATATTTTATATTTTCCTGCATTCTTAAAACCCAGTAGTCAATTATGTGTAGCTTGGGTCTATACAGGTTAAAACAGTCTCAGTGGTAGTCTTTGTCTAGTCATAGCAATTGACCCATCCTTATCACTCATGGCTAAGTTTTGCCACCTGGTCTCTCACTCTGGGGTCTCACAGCTCCTGTTAAAGTATTATAACCTGCTTTGAGGATGTAAAGGACTACTGCCATCCCCAGTCTCCTAGTGAGCACCGAATTCTGACAATGTTGCCATTTCTCTCATAAAGCATTTCTCAAAGCCCAAGAGATGGGCGTGTTTTAACTTCCGGGCAGCATTTTCAGGAGGAGAGAAAGCAAGTTGCACACAATAATTTTGTTCTAACATTACCAAATTTGTAAGTCTGTTAGATTCCTTCCTTCCTTTAAATAATTACAGGGAAGTTCTGGCATCTTGACCTCATTAAACGTAGTCCTTTGTGGAATCCATGTTTTGTTCAGTTAACTAGGCAGGCTGGTAGGACATTTCCAGATAATCAAGTCAGGACATTAAATCCTATGTCCATCAGATCTACCAACCTAATTTTATAGTTCACTTCTTTGGCTTACCATGCTTAAAATACATTTGTGTATGTGATACATAGGTTCAAATAAACTTATATGTGTTAAGTGTTAATCCCTTCTTCTAAAATTTAAATGGTAAATGTCTTCCCTGATGTCCTAGAGTCTAGTACAGTATGGACTCTGACTCTAGTCTGAGGTCAAGAGACAAGGAAATCTGATAGTATGAATAGATTATAAGAGTCGAAGGTCCCTAGTCTTAGCTGATATCACCCAAATGTTTCTGCCAATGTCTAAGGAAACCATTTGTCTTCCTAATCCCTTTTAACAGAAGAAATGTAGCAGTTACCTGAGCAGTTTACTTCCAAATTCCCCAGATTGTACCACAAGAGTTTAGACCTAATCTTCAGCCATTCTTGACAATTAGGTATAATGGATTTAAAATATTATTTCAAGCTGTCAGGAAGTTCTCTGTTTTTCTACCTGTGATTTGGGCAGAGAGTTAAAAGTTTTGCACTGGCTTTGTTTGCTCCTCCCCTTCCCCAGAATTTCTTTGCTATTTTCTCTAATACTTTTTTCCAATCCGTACCAGACTTGTTATCATTGTCACTACAGCACGGTGTAACAGGTTACTTAGTTTCCTACAGCCTTGATAACCTAGATGACTGTGATGCTACTGCATACCAGGGATTATTTAAATTCTCCTCTCTGCCTTAAAGCAGGTCATTCCTGCTTTCTTGCTCTAACATGTACATGATGCTATGCCACAATTCTTCCTTGAGGCATTGTCTTCCGGGACCACTCCACTAGGCAAAATTAAATCTCCCACATTAGAACCAAGTATACAAATATCACTATGAATTTTTCCAAGGGCAAAATTGATGCAAGAAATAAGTACACCGTGTCAGGAAAACTAAGGAGACCTGAAGTGGACCAGTCCCTAGTAAAGAAGAGGAAACCACCACAACCCACAGGAAAAACACAAGAAGCGATGTCTCAGGAAGCAGAGATTCCAGGACTCTCAGAGTAGATGGGAGTGGGGGTCACATTTTCTGTGGGGCACAGCTGCTCCCAGAATTGGTGTCCAAAGCAAACCAGGAAAAGGAAGCATCTTATTTCTCTCATACTTTCCTGCCAGTGCCAGGAGTCAAACCTCCTGTGATACATCTGTGACACTACTGGCTTTGTGGAAAAAGAAAATCAGTCCTGATCAAACAGTTCCTATACCTGTGATAAAATAAGAGGCTGATCCTTCCAGAACAGAGCGATTTGCTTAAGAGGAGAAACTGTCCCTGCACCTCAGGAGTGCTCAGGAAACAATGAGCAAAACCCCTTGCCCAGTAAGGAGCACCCTAGAATGTACTATCTGTGTAGAAGATTGAAGACAAGGAACCCTTAGGATATTTCACAAGGATTGAGGAAACCAAAGGTAGTTACCTATGATATGGCAAAGTTATCTCTAGAAGAGAACATGATAGAGAACACCAAACACACAGAATAGTTGGGCCAAAAGACAAAGGACGTTTTTAGAAGAAAACTTGTTTTGACCCACTCACCAGATGGCATCATAAACAGGTGGTAAATGTGTTTGGATTATCATGATAAATTGTTTTTTCCCAATGAAAGTGTGAATAACTATAATTAAATGAAAATTGGGACATAAGGAAATAAAGTAGTTAGCAAATTCAGAGAAACGAATCCAAGTGTCACTTTCCCAGCAAAAACTATAGACGGCAATATAAAACTAAGCTGGACACATTCTGAGGATTTTATTTTCTTTTTCAAATTAGGCATAGTTAAGTGTGTAGGGGCAGCGCCTGGATAACAGCGCATGTCTCCACTGATGTATCTGCAACATTGTCTTACAGTACTGCACATAATTAGTAATAGGAATGCTGTAAATGGTTTTTTCCCCCTACATTTCTATTTTCCATCACTGAGTAATTCAAACCAGCCTGCAGGGCACATGGGATGAGCAGAAATTCTAAATTACACACAGGTTTGAATACTGGCTTCTTCAAGGATAAACTGTGTTATAAATACAAATTCCAGGATGTCTAATCCCTGAGGGAATCAAGTCTTTCTTGCTTTTATTTTTTTCCTCTTCAGATTACATAAATACCAATGGCATTTGTTGCAAAGAGACTCTGGAATTTTATTTGTTGCTCTCTGCACGTTGTCATTATTGAGTTTTTATAACTTGGCCTTCCATAGCTAAAGAAGTTGTCAAACAATCTTTTCCAATTAGGTTGTTCTTTCCAAACTCTTTTAGCTCCTGGAAAATATTAATTCTGATGCTTAAGTAGGATATGGTATTATATTAAAATAAAAAAGATATACTCAATTTCCAGAGCTAGAACAACTCCCACAGAATATCTAGCTCCCTACTTTATAGATAAAACAAGACAAGAAATACAGTACTTTTTTCCAGGGGGGAGGGGGGAGTTGTTAATAGCACAACTAGGTCAAAAAACCATTTTTTTTCCAGATAACTAGGGCACATTCTTTCAGTAATGCTTCATTATTCCGTAAGACTTCATTATTTAAACATGTGACAATAGTTCTGGTTTCTGGTCATGCGAAGTCAGAAGTATCATATAGTTTTATTCTCAAGGAAAACAAGACTGCTTCACCGAGGGGGCAACTCATTCCTTACTGTTCTTAGCTTCAGGTTATTTGAACATGAATTCTTCAGTTTTGAGTCATCTCACAATTTTTTTCCTTGTTTGTCTATGTAAAATTCATTCCCAAACCTTTGTTTCCCCACTGTCTCCCTCCTGTGTCCCAAAGTATTTTTAAAATTTGGAATGTAATTTGCTTACCTTGTGAATTTGCAGTTTGAAATACTTGGAACTGGTAGACACTACAAATTATAAATGCAGTCACAAACCAAAGTTGTTGCAAACAGACCTATTTGCATCCAGAAGTGACCCACTGAAGTACCATGTACAAAGCATAGAATCTAGAGAAACCAAAGCATTAGGGCCCATGGTTTGCTCGGGTATTTCTCCAAGGCCTTGGAATGGGTATCAGAGTTCTATTGGCAAGGCTATTTAAAATTTTCCAAAGTGAGCTAATTAGCCATGACACTTTCATTTATGCATCCTCTGTTGCATGTTTAGGAGACTAAATTCCTCCATTGGTCTTAGTGGGCGATGAGGAAATTAGTCTAGATTTTCAAACCCCCAATGTTTCAGAAAATGGACAGGTATCTTTGTATAGTTGAGGATGAAAGGTGAGCATAGAAACTATAGTAACTGAGCAGCTAATTCTCCTTCATGCAAGTGATTTAAAATCTCTGTAACTCATTTTTTTTGGGGGGGGGGTCCGGTCATGGGGCCTGGACTCTGGGCCTGGGCACTGTCCCTCAGCTCTTCAGCTTAAGGCTAGCACTCTACCACTTGAGCCACAGCGCCACTTCTAGCTTTTTTCTTTTTTGCTTATGTGGTGCTGAGGAATCGAACCCAGGGCCTCAGCATGCAAGGCCAGTGCTCTACCACTGAGCCACCTTCCCAGCCCTGCAACTCAGTTTTATTTTCTGTAATAAAGGAGTAAGGGAACACTTTTGAGGGTTAGGTTTAATAGTTAATGAGAGAATTTTTGTGAAGCTCCTGGCTATGGGGCCAGTATTTGTGAGGGTGTTTAATAATTTTATGAGGAACTAGGATACTTTAAAATATTTCCTTCAATATATAAAAATAAAATGAAGATTAAGTTATAATTTTGATTTTTGGCAAAAGAGCATCTGATCATTTAACAAGATTTGGAATTAGCAGTCTTAAATATGAGATTATGTTATTATATAAGAAATTATAGCCAGGTGCAAGTGGCTCACATCTGTAATTATAGCTACTCAAGAGGCTGGGATCTGAGGATCGTAGTTCAAAGCCAGCCAGGGCAGGAAAATCCATGAGACTCTTACCTGCAATTAACCACCAGAAAACCAGAAGTGGCACTGTGGCTCAACTGATAGAGCTAAGGGAAGGGCCTAGGCCGAGTTCAAGATCCACAACCGACAAGAGAAAAAGAAAAGGAAGGAAGAAAAGAAGGAAGACAGGAAAGACGGGAAAGAGAAACAGGAAAGATAGAAGGAAAGAAATTATAATTCTTCTAACCCAGTCACTATTTTAATGAGATTTGAGGTCGAGCTTGGTAGAAAAATGACCTTAATCCTTCAGGCCAATTTATATTAAATGAATTGATTGTGTATGTCCAAACTGAAGATAATGTTCTATAATTCCAGACTCTGTCACTCTATTTGACTTCCAAAAGACTTCTTAAAGGTACATGGTTCTTTCTTACTGCTTACAGTTCCTCTTCGGGCCATCTTAGTTCCTCTTGCCATTTCTATTATTCCAGCTTTTAATTTATTCTAATTTGCTGAGAAACTATTAAAATTTGCTGAGAGATAAATGTGACAAGTAATCTGTGACCATACTTAAATGTTACAATATCACAAATTTGAGGAAGCAGGTAAGAACACCTTTTTTTTCCTAAATTTTTTTATTGTAAAGATACTGTACAGAGGGGTTACAGTTACATGAGTAACATAATGAGGACATTTCCTAGCAAGCATTGTTACCCCCTCCTTTGTTTTTCCCCAACCATCTCTTCCTTCCCCACATTCTGGTTTGGTAGACCTGGGTTTGAATTCTGTCATTCTTACTTGAGTACCGAATAAGTGATGATTTCCACAATTACTAACAAATGAGATAATTAAAAGGGAAACAATAGTACCTGCTTAGTGGGAAATGAACTCCATACTCTGTTTAATCCCTTTAACTCTATGAAGTAGTTGCCTTGAAAACCTTCATTTTACTGATGACGACCTTGGGATTCAGAGTACAAATATGGTGAGCTCTTTAGTACTGTAAAAATTCAAATCTCCTTTTTTATATTAACATCCAAAAAGAATTGAGATAAAATAGTGTAATGCTTATGACATATAGAGAACTTAAAATAACTGTTTTCATTTCTTGTGTCTATAAATAGAAATTTCGTTTTCCTAAGGCAGTTTAAATAGATTTCATTTGGTTTTCACTGACAAACCCAAAAAATGTGGCACTAAATGATGTCAACAAATTACCATAGAAGCTGTTCTTGGAATTTGGGCCTTTCCTCTTCACATTTGTCACCTTTTTTCTCCTAAGCTTCAACCTTTCAAATTGTGTATAAAAAGACTCTTTAAATTTTTGCTTGGTCCTTCTTTCCTTTTTTGGGTCTGAGGAAATGTCATATGCTTATTTTCACAAAAGGATAAGTCTCCTGATCTTATAGGATCTGATAAAGCTGTCACAATTACAGTGATTATTCTGGGATCTCTGGGACTGACTGTCACAGCTGGAAGGCCACTCACACAGGACTTTCTCACCCCTTGCCGTGACAAGCCTTAATGGAATCTGGCCTGAGGAGTGTCTGGGCCATGTGTGAGACTGGTGTCAGAACGAGTCCAAGCAAGCTCCCCGAAGAGCAGCTTTTACAACATCATCTAACTCAGAAACATTCCTTGAAGGCCACACCCACCTCTTCCAGTGGGATCTACTGAAATGACACTCTTGAAAACAGCATGGAAGTGTGAGTGCGTGTGTGTGTGTGTGTGTGTGTGTGTGTGTGTGTGATGTCTATGTGTGTGAGAAAGAAAGGGGAAAGTGTTAAATTTTTGAGTTTTTATAAAAGTTGAAAGGGGAAATGAGAATCAAAGATGGAAAAAAAATATAACAAGACTGCCATCAAAATATTCAGCTCCAGGATAAGGGAGTACACCCTGCAGCTGTTAGCACTGTTGAACATATTTTGCATATTTACATACACCAAGTATTTCCAAACAGCCTTGTGTTTGTTTAAAATCCCCCATGGAGATGTCTGGTAAAGTAGTCACTGTAGAAAGCTATTTTCTTGGTAAAGTTTGCAAAATTTTCTTCAGTATTGTGTGTGCATGCATGCGCGCACGCACACACACACACACACATACTGAGCAGAAGAGTGTTGTCATTAACTGGGTATAATGAGAGAAATCTGGACTAGTCCATCTGTCAGGTAACAGAACAAAGCACTCATGTTTTAAGACAAAGGAAAAAGATATGACTTTATAGATTGAAGATAATTGTTTAGAAATACATTAAGGAGCTACGAAACATGAAAGGTTGACCCCCAGTCTTTTAGCTACTAATATGGACTTTCTTAATTACCATTAATTGTAATCTTTGTTTTGAAAATCGTTTTTCTTAAACTAGACTTAGATATATAATGGATAATGTGTATGTTCAAAGTAAGACAGCATTGCTAGTTATGATATTGGCAGATATCCACAGATATGGGTGAATACTACCTTCAATTAATTACTACATCAGTTATCAGAGGTATTTTTGTAAGAAAAATTATAATACTGGATAAGCATCTCATGTAGCTCTCTTCTTTTGGAAATACAAACTACCACAAACCCACACATAACTCATTTGAAAACGTGTAGGGAACATTAAGCAGAAGAAAATGGGTAAAACTATATTTTCCTCCTTTTTTTTTTGCAAGATCCACAAGAAAAGCCAGAGCATTATGCTTAAAGGGGAACAGATTTTGTAGTTTTTGGCAAGATATTAAATCCTCTGTTGCTATATTTGGCTCTCTGCAAATAGTCTCTTGTACAAGTGCAAAGCAAAGATCAATGCTGGTGTTCTTCATTCAGCCGCAGCCAAACTTGGTATGGAAAGTAAAACAGTTGTGTTTGCCATTGTTTCCAACAAAGTCTTGCAGCTCATTTATTGATCATCAGCATTGCCCAGTATGGTTACCTACTTTGCGCATTAAATCTATCAAAACATGTTTGCTTTTCCCTAACATTTTTTCCACTGCTTAACTGATAACAGATGGAATGATTCAATCTGGACTGAAAACTTAAAGCTTTACCACGGCAATGTGGTCATGTATCGCTCTGTAGTCAAATGTGTATGGGCAGGTCAAAGGAGATGCTTGCAGACTTAGGACATCATGAGATGGGCATATGTTCCCAAAAAAGGAAGCATAACAATTAAATAGTAGTTGGTTGTCCCTGGAGAAAACACACTTCAGCTCGGAAGAATCTGCACTGGATGACCTGCTCTCCACCCCTCCGAGCGCTTGTCTTAACACAAACACTACATAACCCCATGGAGTCCAAACCACTAGACTAGCTGCATGAAATGTTTCCTTCCTATACAATTATTTAAATTATTGAAGATGACCTCCCATTACAAAAAAAATATTCACAGCAACCCTATGTTGGCTAGTTCCAGTGAATTGTAAATCCTCCTGGATTATAAACCTGATTATGTTTTTAATTGTTGAAATTCTAAATTAGTTGTGGAAGCCTTTTAGGTCATTCATGCTGCACTGTTGGGAACCTTTGCTTACTTAAGGAACTGACATAAGGATCTAGAACTGGGAAGAGACATTCTGAATCATACAGGTAGAATCCAAACAATCATAGGGGACCTTAGATGGGTAAGAAGGAGTCAAAAAGGAGGATGGAGACACCATGTGAGAAGTAATTGACATTGTTGTTTCTGGCTTTGAAAAAGGAAGGCCGGACCATGAATGTGAAGGGCTGGAGACAGAGGAAACAAAAAGGGAACACATTCTCCCTTGGAGCCTTCTGGACAGAAGGCAGCCTAGACTTTGCAGTTCACCAAGAGAAAACTTGTTACTTTTCTGATCAACAGAACTATGAAATCATGTTATTGTTACTTAAGCTATTGTATTTGTAATAACATTTCTTAGCAGCCTTAAAAATCTTCATACACTAGGCTAAATATGGCAGGCTGTTATGATTGCTTTGACAAAGTATATAACCGGTACCATTGGAGACATATTTAGGTGAGTATTGATTTCCAAACATTTGCATTTTCAAATTAAAGGCACATTTAATAGAGGGCTATGTGGGAACACATCTACCTTTCTTCAAAGCTGAAGTTCTTGAAATGTACCATTTTTAGACACATTTCTTCAATGTTAATAAATTTTAGCTATTTACAGCAAGTCTGTGTCAACAACTGTAAAACACAAGAAATATCTTTCCCAAAGGGCCAAATGACTACTTTAAAAGCAATGTATTAAAGCAGGAGAAAAATGAGAGAGGGGGTACAAGTTAGACAAAAAAAATGTACTCACTATCTTACTTATGTTACTCTAACTCCTCTGTACATTACCTTGACAATAAAATTTAAATAAAAGATTTATCAATACTCCTGCTCCTATATAATTGGTATAATCCATTTCACTTGCTGTTGTGTTATAACCATTTGTTTTATAACAAACTGAATCAAATAAATGTCTTGGCTGTAGAAATTAACCTCAAAAATTTTAAATCTAGGATCTTATTTTGTAAGATATTTATATGTTCTTAATTGAATAAAGGAGAAACAAAAACAGTAAAGTTAATTCTCAAGAAGTGCAAAGCAAATTGCTACATCAAAATATAAACATCAAATTCACATTAAATTATTTATTGAACAAATTGAACATAATGGCATTATTACAAAGTCTTTCATTATTTTATATCATTGCCACAATTATGTGTCCTGCATTCGAAGAGCGAATAGAAATTTAAAATGTCTCCTCCCAACCCAACAAAAACACAAAAAATATGATTTTATAACACAAAGCCAAAAGTTTTATTATATATACTTTTGTTTAAGAATGATATCATAACTAAGAATTTTTCTTTCTCAAATGTAAAATCAAAGAAGTATAATTGTTCATAGAATTAACTAATCTGTCATTTCATTTTTCAATGCTGTAAGATAACTTTTTATTTGCTTTCAGCTTACCTAACAGAAGTGAAAAATATAAAGTTTACTATATTGTATATTTTTTATGAAAGAATTTCACCTTACCTAGGCTTATATGATAAAAACAAATTGAACTCATATTTCATCTTTAAATATATGTACTTTAAAATGATGCAAAGAAATCATATGCAAACTTTCCCTATATTGTGCATCTCTCAAAAATGTATGGGATATTGTAAATCAGATAGGATGTACAACATTGTAAATATCTTAAGATATAAAATCAAGTGTGTAAATAATCATTCACTTTTGCTTTATTCATAATGTAGAAAAAATGTACATCTATAAGTATAAAGAAATATCATTTGAAAGTTCACATCTTAAAATATGCCAAAAATTTCTGATTAAGCAACTTTTGTTCTAGGAGAATTATTCTGTTTTGTTTGTCAGTACTGAGACTTGAACTCATAACCTTGGCTACTGTAGGGCCATACCTAAGGCCCTGTGAAAGAATATTCTTTTAGAATAATGTAGGAGTCCAATATTTAGCAGAAATTGTAAAAAGGCAGTTTACTTAATTAAATTGGTAAATCACCATGTTTAAATCTATTGGAATTTCTTGGAATTGAGGAAAGGACATCTAGATAAACTTAGTGGATCAAATTAAGCTGATTAGAATTTCCAGAGAATATTTGATTATCTGAAATCATAAAAACAAATTCTCAAGAAGATGAAAAAAAATAGTGGAAATATAATTAAGATTTTTCACAATCATGTCTTTCTCTTAGTTCTGAATTTCCCAGAAAGCACTGAGGGAAAAAAAATACCTAGTATAAAATTTTAGAAGTCTGTTCTATGACCAATCTCCATGACCAAGTAACCAAGGTGACTAATATTTTGAAGCTATTGAAACCTCAGGCTTTTTATAGACTCCAATCAGCCCCTACCACCAGAACAATCAAGTTTTATAGTTTATTTTTCAAGTTTTGACATATATTTTTGAACTGGAATGTTTATCTAATTTTTAAATCATTTTAGCAATAATTATAATGTTGTAATAATGGCTATAAAAGTTCTTCACCTTTTAAATGTTCTTAGAAAACAAACTGCACTTTCACAAACAAGCCTTATCATGTCTGAAAGATATATTTTGTTAATCTACAGGGAAGAAAAATGAAAATTTAGTCTTTAGAGCCCTGTATGTTACATTTAACAGGCTGATACCAATTTTGGTCGCATAAAATGTGTGCTGTCTTCTGTCAGCTTGTGAAGGTGACTCCCTCACAGGAAGGCTAACTGCCATCAGTACCCCTTTTTGTAACTTCCATAATTCCATGCTCTTCTCCTGTCTTGAGTAACTGACAGTGACAACATGTGCTTCCAATAAAGTTGTTTCAGTTCTTTCCATTAGCAGAATAAATCTGCTGACTGAGATGGGAAAGGATGCACTTCTACAACCCTCCTTTCATACAGAAAAACATATTTTCCACCGTATTTTGCAATTTCTTCTCCAAGGCAAGTTTAAAAAAAAAAAAAAAAAGCAGGGGGTGGGGAGGAGTGATGTAGCTTCAAATGAAACATTCTTAGTTCAGTTGCCAAGGAAGGAAGGCCAAAATGTAACTGAAAAAAATATATAAACTTTGGTGATGCAATAGCATTGCTTTCTCAATTTTGGAGGCAGAGATACATAGGGGTTTTGGATGAATAAAATACTACAATATGTTTAAAAAACATATTGAGCCTACCTACCACTAATAAACTAATTTTCCTTCAGAGTTGGTACACAAAAGATCAGAGTCAACTAAGGAATTTACATTCTACTTCCACAGCAGTAGTAGAAAAGGAATCTCTTGCAATCATGTCTTACAGGAAAGCATTCGTTCATCTACTTGGCTGTGGCAGAAAGGCAGGTGCAAAGTGAAGAGGGTACATTTAGGAGCTCCAATTAATGACGTATTTAATTGTTGGACAATTACGGTAGTTGTTATGTATTGAGCATCTAAGTCAAGTATTCTATTTACATGTAACTTACAACTTCCTCAGTCTACCTGTTGCAAGTATTATCACATTTTGCTCATATGTGAATAAATGAGGTAAAAATATCAGATATTAACTTGTGATTAAGTCAGAATTCAGAACTTGTCCAATGGTCAAGCTCTTTTCCATTAATTTCTTCTGCCTCCTTGATCATTCCCTGCTCATAACTCTAATATATGTTCTTTTCTTCCCCATGTCATGTCACTGTTTCTGCTATGCAACAGATACACTCAGTAGGGGATAAAATGCAATTTCTTAAAATACAGGTTATAACCTGTATTTAAGATAGTAAGTTCAAACACTAGCTTGTGTCTCATAGTGTGCAAGTCATAGAAAGAAGTGGTCAAATATTATTGATAGGATGATGTTTTAATACTATTAAAATTGCTTACTTTAGAATAATGGGGGGCCAGCTAAGAAAATAAACTGGTTTCAAAAAGGTTCTAAGTTCTTTTCAGTTTAGGAATGAAAGTTCACAGATGCTACTAGGTTCCCAATTTAACAACATTACTTTATTCCTTCTCCTGATAAACTAATAGTGGAAGCAAAACACAGACTTGGGTAAATGAGATTTGTCTAGTTCAGAGCTCTTTTAGATAGCTTGAATAATGTTCAATTTAAAAAGTACACTGGTTCTACCTAAAATAGAGAGGTGGGTGTCAAGGCTGAGGATGTGGCTCAATGGTAGAGTCCTGGATTAGCATTCAGGGAGCAGCCTGGATTGGTTCCCCAGATGATAGTCTTCAAAAAAGCAATTTGGAATCTTCTAGGCCCAAAATCAATTTTATGTGAGAAAACCAGCACCACTAGTTTGATGGTTGATACCATTTAGATTATTATGCTGAAGTAAAATTTACTTCTGTGACATTTGGAGGCAATAATAATATGCTAATAAGGGATGTCAGACAAAGATAGACAATATTTACTCTAGTTCTACTTAAGATTTTCTTCTATTCATGCCAAAAATACTTAGGCCTGTTTGCAAAGAGAGAGTTCTCTTATGCATACAACAGAATTGTCAGGCTTCCAGAGCCAAGAAATATTTTGTCTATATAGAGACAAAAAATAAAAGTTTAATTTACAGGTGAAGCTACCTAATTGTCTGGATTATTTCAATTTCAATTCAATTTCGTGGTGTATAAGGAAAGAAGTAGAGTTTATATTTTACCTTCTTCTTAATTAGAAAAAAAAATTGAATGATGTGTGTTCAAGAAACTGCTCTAAAAGAAACAGAAAGGGAAGCCAACAGGTTTTATCAGAAATGGAGAGAAATAACCTCCAGTTGAGTCACCTATGAGAACTACTGAAGCTCAGGAGAACCCAAGACAAAATAAATTTTATAGATTCATCCATCTCTGTGCTCTACATATTTGGAGAAATTACAAGCAAAATAAATGTAGCCAATCAAAATGGGCAGAATTTAAGTAATCTACTCCCTAGAAATTGAAGGTCATATGGTTTGTGAGGATAATTACTTCAGTTTGGATTCCTGATTGGTAAAAATGTGGATATAGTATTAAAGAGAATATAGTTAAAAGGAAACAAAGTACAGCAAGGTAAGAATCAAAGAGCGTATAGAGGTTTACAACAACTTGCAGGATGTACCAGGCAAATAGTAATAATAGTAATAATAATAACGTATAAAATATAGTCAAGGGAAATATTTTAAATTCATCTGTAAGAATTCTGTCTGACTAAGCTTGCCATGTTGTGAATAGTGACACATGTAATGTGCATTGCTATAGATGGAATGGAGCATGTCAGTGGACATTCTATTTTATGTGAATGGAGAGGGAAGAAATTTGAGAAACTCTATACCAAATAAAATCATCTGCATTACTCTTTTTTAAATGGCCCATGCCTAGAGACAAGTTAAATTCTCACATTTCCAAATTTAGCTTCATTTAATTAATGGTAGTATAAACTTAAATACAAATACAAATTTTATTTTACCTTAATTTTTTAAGCGTGTTAAAGCAAGTTGAACTACATTTAAATCAGGAATGTCCTGCAAAATTTTATGCTTAAAATATTACCTATAGAATATATTATTTTTCAATTAAAGATGATGAGTTACATTACGTGAAAAAGCCAGGGCTTTTTGTGTAAGATTGTACCATATATTATTCCTTCAAACGCTCTCCAGGAAAAAAGAATCATTGGAAATATAATTTTGAAATTGCCATGAATGAATAATTAGAAATGAAGAAAACAAGTCACTGGCACTCACAGGTAGCATGGAGAAATACATTTTGTGTCCTAGCACAGTAGTTATATATAAACTCATGTTCTATCAAAGATAAATAGACAAGAAAGATACCATACTTTAGGCAAAGTACCCATGTGATTCAAAGTTTATGCAAACTTTTTTCCTTTGTCAACGCTTAAGTATTCTTTGGAAGAAATGAAAATATTGAAATATCCTTGCCTTAGTGTGACCCTAAAAACACAAACTCTCTTTCCAATCTGTACCTATAACTCAAAAGTTTGAGCTAGCATGAAATTTCATTTTCTCTGAGATTTAATGTAAAAACAATACTGCATTGGCTTTCTATGCTGTAGCTACTTTTGTAAAAAGGAGAATATATCAAACACTTGAGGTAACCTAGAAAGCATAGACATGAGCCTATCATAGACATTTTAAAAATGAGTATTTTAAATGGTTTTGCCAGTGCTTCTCTGAGAGCAAGTTCTTTAAACAGAACTCAACAAGTTTTACAATATTAAAACAAAAATACATCCCTCAAAAATAGCCCCTCAATGCGAAACCAAATTCCTGTATTAATATAAAAATAGATGACCATACATCTACAAAATTATATTCCTGAAAGAATGAGCATTTTCATCTGTGGTTCATTATTTCCTGACAATGTGTCTGCTTCAAAAATTAAAAGAAAGATAAAAATAAAACAAAAATGAACCCTGGTACTGGTAAAAGCTAAAGTAAAAAAGAAAGGGATGCACAGTTGACAAAGGCTCAGATGAGAGAATAAAACAAAAATGCTTTTCTTCAATGACTCAGACCAACTCTGCTTTCTCCAGAAAAGGTTCACAAACAAAGTCAACTGCCTGACACTTCTCTTTCCATTTCTTCTGTCCCATTGCAGAATGGAAAATCCCAACAGCATCTTTTTCCCAGTAGGCCTTGGATTGAGGCTGCACTCTGAATTCATACTTCTAACACTGTGGTGATTCAGTACCATGGTGATTCCTTGCTCTTGTCCTGATGCTGTAGACCTAGAGAAGATGACAATGAAAACAAACAAAAATGAGCATGGTTAACATAAAGTACTCAACGAATACTCTATTCTCCTACAATGTTTGGAGAATAGATACCAAAGCAATAATCCAAGCAAATGTAGGAAAACAACTAAGATTGGTAGAACAATCCATTCTGAAAGCAAATTCTACTCATGACTTTCAGAAAGCCAACCAACTCAGTATGCAGGCAATCTCTATACTACAATAGCGCTGTTTTTATAACATATATTCTTTGATAATGTTTTCATTTCCTTTGATATGAGGAAATAAGTACAAAAATTTTAAATTGTGTCAAAAGGAGTGAATATTGGGAGAAAAAAAAAAAACAGAGAAGGAGGAGTGGGAGAGAGGAGAGACAGAGACAGAGACAGAGACCAAGAATTACCCCCACAGAATTCTAAGTAACAGTTCACATATTACATAAACTAGCTGTACTTAGGAAATTCAGTATTTTCTGAATATCAAAAGGATGTCCCCCCAATATTTTCTCCTCAAGGAAGGGCACTAGAATTATATTTCTATGCAGAATCAGCAGGTTTTCCCCTTCCCCCCACTTTAAAAGAGGAAAGAGGAGGACAAAAGAGAAGGAGGGGAGAAAAGAGGACTGGGCTTTTATCAAGTCACTTGTTTGCTTTACTCAGTTTTAATGATTTTGTGGTTAGAATAATTTGCAACCTGACATATTCTCTGTTGGGGCACTCTTATAATCTAAACCACCTTGTCTGACAATCTGCTGACTACATAAATATTTTTTTCATTATTAAAACGTCTCATCTTCTGTATGACTCACTATTTCCACACTTGAAGACTGCATCAATCTATAGAATGTCAGCACTGAAAGTCATGAATATTGCTGTAATCATCAAGTGGTTTGACTGTGCTTTCATTTTTGAAGAAAGGCCATCCCTATGGGTTTTGTTTCACTTTGTTTTTTTCATACAACTCCTTCAGAATCATGTTAGACTTTGCTATAGAGAAATACTGAATTACTTAAGATAACCTCAAATTCTCCAACCTGAACAACAGAAGGCATTCTCTCATTTCAAATTCGTCTCAAATTCGGTTTCCATGTCTGTATACTACTCCAATACAAACCTTTAAAAATAATTTCATTTGTGGCATGAAAAAGTATTTTTAATAGATCCTTATGATTTTCCTCTTTCTTGACAGTAAGAAAAAAAAATTAAAACAGAGAGCTTAGGAAGTTGGCTCAGTGGTAGAGTGCTTGCCTTGCATAAATGAGGCCCTGTGTTCAATTCCTCAGCACCACATAAGCAGAAAAAGCTGGAAGTAGCACTGTGGCTCAAGTGGTAGAGCACTAGCCTTGAGCTGAAGAGCTGAAGGACAGTGCCCAGACCCAGAGTTCAGGCCTCACAAACAAGAACAAAAAATATATATATATATATTAAAACAGGCATAAGTATGCACAACTTAAAAGAGAATCACAATCAAAAGTCCCTACTAATGAATTCCAACAGAATGGTAGAGGTGTGTCTCATCTAGATTAAAAAAAAAAAGTTGTTATGTTGAAAACGAACTTTACAATTACAACTTTGGTTGGGGAGAGAAGGATGGGGGGGTGCGGGGGAGGATGGGAAGGGATGGGAAGGGGAACAAAGGAGGAGGCTACAATGCTTGATAAGAAATGTACTCATTATCTTGCCCATATAATTGTAACTCCTCTGAACAGTATTTTCACAATTAAAAAAAAAAAATCAGTTAGGATAGATCAGGACATTGAAGTGCCAGCCAATTAGTTCTCCCCAGAAACCAAGAGAAACAAAATGTATAAGCCCTCAATCTTAAGTGGTCTACAAATAGTAAGGGATTTCACTTTTTTTTTTTTTTTTTTTTGGCTAGGACAGAACCCACTCACTCTGCTACAAGTTTTGCTCCTATGTAGGCTTCTTCTTCCCTTCAACTCAAACTTACATGCAACTGGTTCATAACATTTCCTTAAGCTATTCCATTGGCTATATGAATCCACCCATGGGTCTTTTCTTTATATAAGCAGTTTAATTTTTATTACTTAGTGTGTGAGATCTTCAGTAGAGAGAAAAATAAATGACACTACCTACCACTGTCTTAGGGTTTTGAATATGGCAGGCATTGTGCTAAGACCTTTAGGTGAAATGATCTATGCAATGCTCCATGATATGCACTAGTAATGTACAGTTTATGGCTGAGAAGATGAAAATAAGAGGAAGTATGCAATTAATAAGTGGTGGATGAAATGTGTTATGGCAGAATCTATAGTCTAACCATAGGTCATCTTAGCTTACTCACAGCCTAATTAAACATCCTGTCACAAATCAATTCAGAGAAAAAAGCTAATTGAGTTATTTTTGGTATTCCTTTTTGCACTATTTAGAGACATCCACGTGTAATAGAATTGGTAACAAAATTAGCACAATTACTTTAGTGATTTTGTAAAACAACTATACCAATTTGACTTTTCTCCAGAGGTACAATAAATAATCGCTATTATTCTGTTATACCATTGATACTGTCTTCATCTGAAGATAATATACAATTATTTATTATTGATTATGTCATATCAAGTGGTATGTTTTTATATGTATTTTTAATATAACTAACTCTCCACCAACACCATACTTTCCCAATGAGGACTTAAGAATTTTGAAAGGGATACTTGAAACACTTAGATTGAAACACTGATAGTATGTAGGAGGACATCATTTATTGGCAATAACTCTCCAAATAGTTATAAAATGGTATCTTACTTCTGATTTTAGGAGGACATGGCTTCCCAGATTTACATTTTTTGAAAGGCTTAATAGGTCATTACTGAAGGAAACACTACATGTACTCATTACCTTACTCATGTAACCGTAACCCCTCTGTACAGTTATCTTACAACAAAAAACATATACTAAAAAAAAAAAAAAAGAAAACGAAAAACAAACAGGAGAGAAGGTCAATTTGAGTACACCAAGAAGGAGCAGCATGTGAATAACTTTGGCATGAGCAGCATGTGAATAACTTTGGCATGTGAATAACTTTGTAGAAACACAGGTAGAGCCCCAGAGAGAGGATGGACAATTTGAGAATTGTATAAATGGGATTTTGTTATAAATGAAAAACAAGGGAAATACCGATGGATTAAAGAAGACTAATCAGAACAAAATGAGTCAAAATTGCTTATGTATATTTATAAATAATAAATTAGGCAACTTCAGAGCTAAGTCATTTCTCACTGAAAATATGTCCTACTTCTAAGAAAGCCCAATCACTTGACAATACGATTGACCACAGATTAAGTTGATATCCTTTCAATTATTTTTATGGCTGAAGATAAAAGAAATAACTATACAATGAGAAAAATATTGCTGATAAAAAGTGAAGAGAAATAGGAATATAAAGCCTGAAAGGATATGTACACTACTTTATGATGTAAAAAAAAACTTGAATAAATACGAAGTTTTTATTTCATATATACTAAAGGTCTACAACTAACTTAGATTAGAGTGCTTTCTATTATAGTTAATAAGATGATAAATTAGTTCTGTATTTAAAAATTTTTTAAAATATGTAGGATATTGTACCAAAATATTTGTCCTCTTTAGGGACATGCAAGAATCATTTTATTTTCTATAACTTTATGAAAATATTCTTATAGGTGATCATATAACTGAATTTGTTTGAGCCACGGGTAATCCAAGACAAGTCAGGAATTTCTCCCATCCAGGTACTAACCAGGCCCTACCCTGCTTAGCTTCTGGTATCAGAAGAGACTAGGCAATTCAGGGTGTTATAGCAGTAGACAAGTTGGGAATTTCTAAATAAGATCTAAGTACTACACCTTACATTCAAGAGCTGCTCATTTTGGAAGCTAAAATTTCGTTTCAAGTAAAAATCAAATAAAATGTATAAGCTCCATAAATATCTTTTTATTGTTCCCCAAACAACTTTTTCACAGTCTCACATCATTATAAAAAACCTACTAAACAAGATGAATAATATTTAGAAAGCAAAAATGTCTATGTAATAATCTCTTGTCAGCAGAAAACCTGCTGAATTTAACTCAGATCTACAAATACATACTGTTTTATTGACCTGAAAAATTATTATACCAGCAATCAATTTGATCATGGAAAACCATTACTGCAGCTCAAATTTTGGAAGGCTTCAGAGCATTTGCTGTCCACTGTGTCAATTCTCTAAACATACATAATTTCGAGACACATATTCATACATGTACACTCATACTTAAGTATGTTTGTTACTTGTGTGAGTGTTTAATTAATATTTATATATTGTTGAAACTCTATGAAAAAGCCATTGAGCCTAACCTTTTCGTACTATTAGAATTAACACATTTTTGGTGAATGTGTGTGCACAGAAAGTTTATAATGTTCCTGCTTTTATTATTTATGATTATTATTATACATTTAAATATTGAACTGTTGTCATTTGCATTTGTTTTACTGTTCACGAAACACAGCATTCTCAGATTATGTCATTTCTCTTTCTGTGTTTTATTTTTGATCAATTTTTAATGTCTTTATAAAATAGGTATACATGACCACTTTTTCTTATGTATTGCAATTTTTCTGAGAATTTATCTTCAAATTTATTAGGTGAATAGGTGATAAGTCTTCTTAATATCATGACAAATAAAATGCATTCTTCTTGTACTAGACCAAACATTAATTTATGATGACATTTCAATTACAATTACTCTCTTGTGATTACAACTCTTGCACACTCATATAATGATATAAGAAATTAGATATAGCAGCATCTAACTAAAAGAATCATTCTTCTATCTACAGGTATTTTCTTGAGGCACATTTAGAATTCATTTATATCTTCACACAGTAGTACTGTCACAAATGAGCTGGAAACAGTCTGAACTTGTAAAAACATGTCTTTAAGCTCTTATTTAAAAGAGGAATAGAAATTTAAAACCTAACAAACCTGATGTTTCTAGTAGACCATAATTTACCATGTGATTGTCAGAACCAAAGCACCTGCACACCTGAGGCAAACATTGCAGGTAACAAACCATTGATTGCCAGGAGTTTCCCACTACTCTTGTCTTCCCTGGCCCCCACAGCAAGTCATCTAGCATATTTCCCTCT
This sequence comes from Dipodomys spectabilis, assembly GCF_019054845.1. Classification (NCBI taxonomy): domain Eukaryota; kingdom Metazoa; phylum Chordata; class Mammalia; order Rodentia; family Heteromyidae; genus Dipodomys; species Dipodomys spectabilis. The sequence goes on from NW_024870709.1 coordinate 18,193,274, forward strand.
CAAAACCTTCCTCCTTCCCAAACCACAGCCTTTTCTATGCACAGAATCTTTAGCCTTTGCCAATAGTGACATCCACTTTCTCAGGCTGGTGCACCATCCATCCGGAAGGTAAACTGGATGACACAAAGGCATAAAGCTGAACCAGCCATATAAAAAACTGAGCTTTTAGATAAACATAAAGTACAAACCACAGAACTGGGTGCTTTTTGATCCTGGAAACAATTTACCAGAGTCAAAAATGAACATTCAAGTGTTTGATTTCCTCTCCAATGATAGGATCTGGGGATCTGAGATCATGAGGCCACAATAAAGAATTTAGACAGTGCTTACTAATTCAGCAAACTCTAGTTCAAAAGCAGAGGGGCAAAGAATAAAGGAAGAAAGGAGTGGAGGAGAGTGAAACGAAATACTCTCTGTAATTTCTTCTACAGACTTTCTCCCAGAACTGTGAAGAACAAGACCAAGGAGGAGTGGGGGGAAGGGGGAAAGGGGGGGGTTGGATCACTTATTGTAACTGAAACCACAAGTTACAATACTCTCCAGAGATTCTAAGTATCCAGACATCTGTTGGATAACAAATGTGGCCAAACATGCATCTTTAAAGAGGTTTCTAGGTTATTCAGTGACAGCTTTACGATTCAGAAAACAGATAATCCAAATGAAGGAAGAGCTAATCTGCTTCCATTACTTGCCATGAAAGCATAATTAGGGATATAATATCCACACAGGAAAAAAGGTAGCTAGAAGCATAAATCATTTGAAGCCTCCAAAATATTAAAAAAAATTTTTCTTTAGTGCTGCTAAAATATAAGCATGTTTTAATGTGCATTTGGTTTATATAATCAATCTCCATTAAGACAAAATATATTAGAAATTATTCAGTAGGACTGAGACCCATAACAATGGTAACTCTTCACTCATTTCTATGAACACTAGGCTTTGTCTGGAACTTTCCAGAAGAATCTGTTCAACCTAGCAAACATAAACAGGGTTCCAATGATAATGAGGATGCTAAGTAACACCTGATACAGCTCAAGCAAAGCTGGCATGAAAATAAGCTTTAAACACATGCCTGTGGTTTAAAAAAAAATGAAAGCTAATCTTCAGTATATCAGGCATATTTTGCCTCTCATCAGTCCTTTGCAAGACTTTTGTTGGCTATCTTTGTTGCCAAAAAATGCAGAACATGTTGGACACAGACAAATGTTTGTGAAACCTTATATTGTTGATAAATAGAACAATAAGGAAAATCTAGGCAGCCCTAACTTTCATCCTCTAACCAGAAGGGATAAAGAATATCTGTAAATTCCTCAGACCATATAGAAATCTTGTTCATAATCTATGTCGTCTATTTTCAAAGCTAATGCAATGTTGTCTAGGACCAAATTCTGAAGTAGTTTTGTTTTTTCCATGCTGTTCTTTTAGATGTTTTCTTCTGCAAGATATGAGAAACAACAAAGAATTCCTGAAGAGATTATTTGCTGATATAGAATAACCCTGACCCTTAAAACATCTATTTCAATGTTTTGTGTGGTTCTCCAATGAGGGTTGCACAAGAATTCCCTGGGAAGAAATTTCAATGTCTATGGCTTATTTTCTCCTAAAACATTTCCATTTCTTTTAGGAAGACACAATATAGTTTGTTAAAGGTCACAACTTACAGCCTCAGCAAGTAGCTGGCAGAAGAAACAATCAAGAGGACTCTAAAACATAAAGAAATAATACAAATATGGAATAGAAATTCTGATTTGATATGCTACATACAACATATTGAAATTTTCTGTACACAATACATTTGTAAAATTATTAAATTTAAAAACCACCTGTTTTTCTCGAGGACAGCCTAGACAATTTACTGAGACTCTCATCTCAAAATAATACCTTGGTACTACTCAGTGGTAGAATGCATACCTAGCCTATGTGAGACCCTGGGTTCTCAATCCCTAGTATTGTCAAAAAACATTTTTTTAAATGTTTATGTTGCCAAATTTTGCTGGAGAGTTTTTAGGAAACATATTTTAAAATATGAGAGGTTATATAATTCATATAGTAATTGATACAAAAAAGGAATGTTGGAAAGTTGGTTGTAAAATAAATGCTGAGATGAATCGATGAACTAAAAAGTCACGTTTGAAAGATGAGTAGGAATTAATGGAATTGTTTTGAGTTTAACTCAGAGACTAACCTTCTTGTTTTGTTCACAAATTTCCTTTGGTTCCTATGACTAAAAATGGTGACAGTTACAGAAGCATGGTTAGATTGAGTCTATTAGTTTTAGTATTTTTCTTTTTCTTTATTTTTTTTGTCGGTCCTGGGGCTTGAACTCTGGGCCTGAGAGCTGTCCCTCAGCTCTTCAGCTCAAGGCTAGTGCTCTACCACTTGAGCTACAGCGCCACTTCCGTTTTTCTGGTGGTTTATTGGAGATAAGAGTTTAACGGACTTTCCTGCCAAGGCTGACTTTGAACCACGATCCTCAGATCTCAGCCTCCTGAGTAGCTAGGATTACAGGCTTGAGCCACCGGCACCTGGCTTAGTTTTAGTATTCTTATTGATTTGGGCCAAATGTGACAGAAGAATTCAAAGTTTGCATATCAATTATTCATTGTACCGCACACCTCAGTGTGAACTTTTCTGTTTAAAATGCACCATATTTTTTAAGAGTGAAATATTTCATTCTGTATCATTGATCATCACCTGGAAAACACAATCATGAGCAGTGATCATTGGAATCTCAGTATGGTCAGGTCAGGCAGCATCACCATTTGAATCTAAGGAAAGGATGGCCTGAGGAATTATGGGACTCTGTACAGCTAAAAAATCATGATACAGATCCTAGAATCTTTTTGTGGGGTCGGGGAGGCTTCCGTATGTTTTATACGCATTCCTGTCTTTTCAAATATTAAATTGCTACCCTGACCCTTATTTTTATGAGCTCTTAGGTGACTGAGGAAAAGTTACTAGAGAAATTAATCGCTTTCTCTTTGTAATATGATACAGTTCCATGGTAGAATACGTCCTGAATTTAGTTTGGTCTCTCACACATTCACCAAACATATATATTCATTGCCTCTCTTAATCTTTCTCTCTCTCTCTCTCTCTCTCTCTCTCTCATATAACATGTTTGTCGTATTCTCTCAGATATACACACATGCCCATACATAAGTATGTACATATTTCTTTCTTCTAAATTTCTCCTTTCTTCCTCTGGTCTCCTCACGCTCATATCATTTGCCCCATACCAGAAGCCCTAGAAGGTACATGACTAGATAAAATGATTTTCTCTACTTTCATCACACGTTCACTCACAGATTCCTCTCTTAAATTCAGTCTCCTAATCCTAGTTATGAATATTGTAACTAAGCTCTTTTATACACATATCTTCATATGCTGCTAACTGTAGACATGTTCAGTAGACTTAAGTGGATAACACTGCTAAGGCAAAACTTGAGTACTTTTTTTTTTTTTTTGGGTCTGGTCGTGAGGCCTGAACTCTGGGCCTGGGTGCTGTCTCTCAGCTCTTCAGCTCAAGGCTAGCGCTCTACCACTTGAGCCCAGCGCCACTTCTGGCTTTTTTCTTTTTGCTTATGTGGTGCTAAGGAATCGAACCCAGGGCCTCATGCATGCAAGGCAAGCGCTCTACCACTGAGCCACCTTCCCAGCCCCAAAACTTGAGTACTTTTAATAGAAAATCACTTTCCAGATTTTTTTAAAAACACTATACAATTCTTTAATTTTCTACCAGAAATAGAGATGTCAGACATAGAATTTCCCTTTAACTAAGATATCCTTTCCAAGGATTCAAATTTCGAATTCACTCTTATTTGTCATCTTATGCAAATTCATTCAAAAACATTCGTAATCCTCTTCCAAAGGCTCCTGCGCTTTTCCTATTCAAGTTGATGAGGATGTGTGAGCAAATTTCTTGGCTTTGGAAACTATGGCACTATGGAATCTATGGAAGAAGTCCCAGAGAAGAGCGTGGGCATGATGTCTTCATGGCTCTGAGAGCACAAGGGCATTTCTTTAAGGACCTGCAGAATCCAGCCATGGATACATGAAACTGACAGCAGTGCTCTGGAATGCATTGCTCCCCTCTGATTCACCATCCGCTTACTTTTCATGCCGACCTCACTATCTGGCAGGAATCTCCTAGCATTTTGCATGCATCTCAAAGATGGTTTCCATTACCCTTCTAGTCACGAAATTGTCATTCTGGACATGTGCCCGATACAACTAACACCATACAAAGACTGTGTAAATATTTTAACATATCTTTGATGGTTTTTTCCCCTCCCCTCAGTGGAAAATAGAGCTGTGACCTATGCCAAAAGAGAAAAATAAAGCTTTGTAGGAAGTGTGAAGCAATCATCTGTTGATTACTAGGCTCTTTATTGTTACCAAATCATAATAAACTCAACAATAACAACAAAAAGAAAGTGTTTCCATTAGCTCATAAGCTTTTCCTCTACCATTGTTTTTAATCTGCAAATATTGCCTTGTGACCTTCTAAGTATATTCAGTAAAATAGCATACTCTATGTAAGTATGCAAAAATCTCCGTATCTTTAGTGAATAGCATTATTGTCACTGGAAAACTATATAGTTTGCCTAGTGCTGGGTTTCATAAAGAAATATTATTTATGGAGGAGTATTTTTTAAATTGTATCTTTCTATTGACTGACACCAAATGCACCTCTCCTATTTTAGTACTATTAAAGAAAGTTTCTTAATTTTTTAATCATTCATAGAAATTGCTTATATTGTCAAGAAGGCTCAATTAATTGCTAATCTTTCAGAATTTAGATGGCTAATTTTTGTTCTATGGGAAGAGTTGAAGTGGAAGTGGACATCTGAAATATTTCTTCTTTGATGATGCTCTCTTCTCTGAGGGAAAAAGTATCATATGCTTTGATGTTTTAACATTAATTACAGTATCCTGTTAATTATTATTATGCTTCTCTAATGTGATTATTTGCTGCTATAGTATCAGATATTTTCAGATATTTTTCTGTATCTCCTATATCTCATTTTTTTTGTGGGGGGGGATCTGGTCATGGGGCCTGAACTCTGGTCCTGGGCACTGTCCCTCAGCTCTTCAGCTCAAGGCTAGTGCTCTACCACTTGAGCCTCAGTGCCACTTCCAGATTTTTTCTTTTTGCTTATGTGGTGCTGAGGAATCGAACCCAGGGCCTCAGGCATGCAAGGCAAGTGCTCTACCACTGAGCCACCTTCCCGGCCCCCCTCCTATATCTCATAAAATAAAGATATGTACATTGTTGTCAATGATTTCACTGCAAAGCATCCTTACAGTAATGACCATTATGATCTTAAGCAGTGGTTCAGCCTGTTCCCAAATGAACATTATACATTACCTAGCAAATTGTGGGAGGTACTTCATATTGGAATCCAAGCTTTGCCTATGCTAAACACATGCTCCACTAAACTACAATTTTGAGCATTAATATTAATTTTTGTCATTTGTGAATGAAGTTCCTTTCCCAAAATATGAACTATAAAGTTCAGATTAAACTACATAAAACTCCTATAAATTTCAGATTAAACTTTGATTTAAAAGACGCAAAGTATCTATGAAAAGAAATGAATAGATAAGAATATTTGTGTACTTCCAACTTCCTCGGTGGTATCCTTGCTCCCTTCCTGATAGCAACATTTAAGTCAGCAGGATTCCAGTCTTCATGAAAGAGTAATTTTAGTTACAGTTCAGAGTGAGGCTAAGGGACATTAAAAGTCTCTTCAGAAACAATCCATTTTATACATCAACATCCAACAAAGTTCTAGAAACTTAGCCTCCTGTTTTTATGGAAAATTTCACAACCTTCATTTCACAAGCAACGTGTGGATCTAATAACTATGGTAGTTTTGTTTTTCTCTGCCTGGCAAAAACCAATGTTCTGTGATACACAATCTTGATTTTTACTTGATATCTGACAATATTTTGGTTAGGGAGAGATGAACTAGATGATTTGTACTTTCTATCTATCATCATAGTTCGAGGAAAGCTCATCTAATGATTCCCTCATTGAATTTACTTGCACACATTTATGGCTAACACTCCTAAAATATGTTTTGAAGAAGCCAGAATAACATCAACATGTTTTTATTCCTTGTTAGCACCAGATTTCATGAACCTCTGAGATAGTACAGAATGTTTGGTTTTGAGTTTTAATTTTAGGTTACCTAAATATGTCAGTAAAAATAATACATATAGCACATCTCTAAGTTGTTTATGTAAATTCTAAGCTACACTATTGTGACATTCTTCACAAAAAAAAAAACTGTAGTGAAGATAACATGAGGTTTTCTAAAAAAATAAATCTGTGGCTCTACTGATGAATACAATTTCAAGCTATGACCAGCTTGTGTTTATAGAGATGTCCCATCACAAAGCATGATTCTTTTACTTTGATAAAATTAAAATGCAGTGAATGAAGTGAAAATTACAAAGCCACCCTTGTGGTTTAGTCAAAGGTTTCATTAACAAATCTCTGTGTAAAAATTAATTTGAATGGATCAAGAAATATGAGGTTGTATGCCTTATATTAGTGAAGTTTCATGATTATAACGGGAAGGCAGAATAACAATATTTCAATATAATGCATTGAACATCTATGACTAGTGAAAGGTGAATAGCACATCAGCATTTATTTAATGTCATCACCAAAAGCTTTAAGCAGAAAAGGATGCATATTATCATATTCATAAGTCTGACTGTAATACTGGCACAGCTGCAAACATTTGCACATTTAGATGTCTTATTCTTAACACACAAAGGATTCATACAATATTCTAAGGATTCTTGAAGCTAGATATTCCCTCATGGGGCTTGAACTCTGAGCCTGGATGCTGTCCCTCAGCTCTTCAGCACCACTTTAGCCACAGCACCATTTCCTGTTTTCTGATAGCTTATTGGAGTGCCTGGGCTGGCTTTGAACGGGGATCCTCAGAGCTCAGCTTCCTGAGGGGCTGGGATTACAGTCGTGAGCCACCAGCATCTGGCCCCCTTCCTTCTCTTACCATTATACATTAATTGCAGGCCCACCTAAACTTTTTAAACTCTAGAGTTGAAAGTTACAAATCAAAGTTTAAAAGAGTGTCTTTTGTTATGAAAAAAAAAAGCTAAATGAGCCAAAAAGCATTCTATGAGAAGCTAGTAAATATGCTAAAGACAAAATGTGCTCATAAGAAAACCATAGTGGAAAAAATCTCCTATTAAACAAATTTAACATTCATTTACTAAAGAATGTAAAAAAGCTTTTTAAATGTTAAAGCAGATGGTACTCTCTAAGAGAAGTATATACTAGGCAATGCTGTCAGATTTATTTGACAATAGATCTTTCTATTCATTCAATTAATCTCACATTCTGGAATTACTGTTCCCATGGGACTCATAGAAGCCAGTTAATAATAAAGGGAAGTAGCATAAGCTGATATCTGTGACAAAAGACTTTTGGGAATATGTGTGGTTTTTCAAGGAGATACAGGTGACTTAGAATCATATTAACACACTAATTGTAAGTTAACTGTACACAAAGTCTGTTCAAGAAACAGCAGTTCATGTCAGTAAAGTAGGCATGACCAATAAACCCTGCCAAATATGGCTAGTCCCATAAGGCACTCTTGATTCAAACTTCACAAAAGCATCATGTGTACTACCTTAACAGTTAGGATTTCCTAACATTTTGTGCCAAAGGAACAAGTAAAAAATACTTCATTCATCATTATTAACCATTGCGCCATTATCATTTACCTAATTTTTTTCTATGAATACAAAAGGAGTTTCTACTCCAGTAATTATTTAAAAGGAGGACAAGTCTTGGTTCAAATCTAAGGTTAGGTTATAATGCTATATAAGCTATATAGTTATAGAGATAGATAGATAGAGATTATATACATAGATTATATACATAGGTTGGTAGTATGTAGATAGGTAGATAGATAGATAGATAGATAGAAATGGATCAACTTGGAAATCTAATTTGCATATATGTGTATGTAAATAAATAAATATGGAGAACTGGATATGTAGATAGGTATATTTTCCTTGGATAATTCCTTATATAGTGTCTGTTCAATAAAAATTAATTCATGGGTGAATAAGTATAACAAAATATTTTGGGGAATTGTGGTTCAAGCCTGTAATCTAGTTCCATCTCAACCAATGACTCACATGGTAGCTTGTGCCTACTATCACAGCTGTGGGGGAAGCACATGGTTGGGTGCCATGTCATGTGCCTGTCATCTCCCATGACATGGGGAAACACAAATAGGAAGATAGTAGTTGAATGCAGCCTAAAATTAGAACCTACCTAGTAAATAACTAACATGAAAAGGTGCTGCAGACATGACTAAAAATATACTTTACAATACACCCAAGTGGATCCTCTTAAGATTATCCTACAACAAAAACACACTTTTTCCCACTTTTGAGAGGTAAGAATAGGGCTTTTCATCCTGACAAGACAACAAGCTGGCATTCTGAATAATGAGTGAATCAAACTCACTCTTCAGTTTATAGATATTAGTCCAAAGATAGCAGATAATTAAAAATGGAGAGCAATAAGTAGCATGTACACTTCTTTTAATGATAGAATACAGAAAGAGAAAACACCCTTTTCCTGCTGAAAGCATTGTTACTCAGGCCCCACAGGTACCATGGATGTGAAGCTGATGATACTGTCCTAGATTGGCCATCCACAAAGGAGATGACTAAAGTGAGACTTCAATAATACCTGACTACAGGCATGAATGACTCAAGAGTTGCTTCATTTGGATATGACAAAGGAAGAAAGTCTGTGTTTACTAGTCCCAGAACACACATAGCCTAGAAATCAAGACCCACTCCCTGATACAGGCTTGGTTTACCACACTTGGAAATATTTTGGAAAAGCAGAGACTCAAAAGGAAGATGAAAACTCAGTAGAGAAGAACCGACAAAATAAGAAAGTTCCACTCATAAGTGTGAATGGAGCATGATACCAAACATTTGATCATCTAGAGTGCTCTGTTATGAATCAACAACACTCAGGGATCATTTACACTGCAAATTTAAAAACTGAATAAGTATCTTTAATAGTGTCTTTTATGTCACAAAGTATGTTAGGTAAAGAACTTGGGATTTAAGTTGAAATGGGTAACACTGGAATATAGACTCGGAATATAATCACCTCAAAAATATATTTATATATGTATATATTGTATGTATATATACCTGAGTATATATACATATATACAAGTATACATATTGAATATTGTATATTGTCTGATATTATTATATTATATTATTATATTATTATTATTACTACTATTACTATATCTCCCATCTGGTCCAAGATTTAAGCTCAAGCATTTAATACTATCACCTTCAAGACTAGTGAATTCCATAGAGCTGAATACTCTGAAGAAGTGTATTCCTTACCATCTTTTAAAAGTCTATTGTAAATAAATTTTATAGTAGTCTTTTAACTCTTGCTTTATTTAAGTAGAGGTATTTGGGAGGAAAGAAAGTTAAGGATATCAAGGTTAGGAAAGACCCAAGAAGAAAAGAGAAAGAAAGAAAAAAACACATTCTTTTAAAATATGTTTCCTTACCCTTTTTTCAAAGGACTAAACTATAGATGACATTCCAGAAAGTACTTTGTTTTAAAACTCATGAGTGAGGTCTAATAAGATAAAAACAACATAAAACTTACTGAGGCATACAAATTCTCCTGGGCATTGTACAAGGTATTGAGCACAGAGATATAGGAGATATAAGGAATGCCTTTACTTGTTTATAAACATACGGAACCCGAGATTCAGTTCACAGGAACCTATCTCCAACCTCAAAGATAGGAGAAAAGTCCTGAGACTTTCCTCAGTCATAAGCTAGTTATACCAGTTTTCACAAGAATGCAAATATTGCAAAATCACTAGCATCTACAAAACAAAGCTTAACTTACCCTATACAAGAGGAAAAGCTATTTCAAAATGAATTTAAGCAAAACATGACATCTTTTCTTATTTCTTAACCATTTTCTTCTTTTGATAGAAAGAAGGGCAGCTGCCAGCTCACCTGTGTCAAACCCCACACTTGGTACAATGTCCACTGTTCCATGAAAGGCTCCAGCCCACGCTGAGGTAGCAGTGGTGACTGTGGTCGCATCTGTCTTTGCGATGTCACACTGGGGAGCAGGAATCCTGGCCGCACGCACTGATGGCATTAGCAGGGGCCCATAGGATGGATCCAGAGCAGAGCCAGCTGCAGGGTGATGGTGGTGGTGGTGGTGATGGTGGTGGCGGCGGTGGTGCATGTGCGCATGCGGGTGGTGCCGCATGTATACATCATGCATGTGGCTGTATGACGGGCTCACCTGAGATGCCAAAGGATAGTGCCAGGACTCAGACGTGGGAGTGGGAGGGGCTGGGCCAGTCTGATGCAGGCTATGGCCTGGCCAGGGGCTGGGGTCAGCTGCAGTAAAGGTGCCAGGGGGTGCGGTGACCTGGAAGTCAGGATGAACTCCCCCCAAACAGGGTGCCGGTGGGGGCTGGTAAGAGCTGGTCCAAAAAGAAGTTGGGAAACTACTCCGCTGGCTTGAGAGAGCTGAGCTGTCTGAGAAGACAGAAAACACATTATTTATGTAAGATTCAGTTCTGGGGCAGACTTGTCTTTACTTGCCTGAACATGTTTTATAAGCAGGTGCATTAGCATGCACTCTTTCTTTCTCCGCTTGGGGTAAACTGATACCACGTTAACCTCTGGGCTTCCATGCTAGCATAGTGGTCAGAATTCCAAGAGTTGAATGCTCTTCTCCCTTTCCTCCCCTTCCTAACATCCACTTCACATTTGATCATTCAGCCTGTGCTGTCCTGGGTTTGTAATTTGAGAACTGAAGAGTTTTGCTGACTCATGGAAGTCACGTGGGCCTTAAGCCTGCAAGATGACATAGCTGCACATTTCTCCAATAAAGAATAGTTATGCCAAAGGTGAGCTGTGAGTTGATTGGGAGTAATTTTATCCACCCTGGTTAAGCAAAAATAGTTTTTAGTCAAATATTTCCAATGCCAATAGTAACAAATTGCATCAAGATCATCTTGAATTGTGCTCACCGACTTATTTACCACTAACATTGTATGTCATTTCATTTTTCTCCTAGGGAAACTTATTGGTCTACGGACTCAGAATAACAGTGGTTAACATGATGAGAATCACATTTTCAACTCCAGGTCAGGGACTTTTCACAGATGATCTCAGTCAAGAATCCCACCAATGTCAAGAGGGAGTTATTTTATCCAATCCATTTTAGTGATGAGGAAATAAAAGCAGAGAAACAGTTTAAGGCAGACTGGTAAGAACAATCCAATAGCCTCTCTCAATGATCAAAAGGCTTCATAACTACCAGAGGGTACAATTAAAAATGTACCCCAAACCTCTGGAATTTATGACAATTCTGTGGAAATAATATTGTAAGGAGATTCCAGTATAGGATATGGGTTTGGAAGCTTATAGGTTTAGAGGTTATGAGGAGTTGGAAATAACAAATAATAGTTATAAGGAAGGAACCTAGTTATAAGGAAGGAACAGGAAGAATTCTCTGCAACTCCACCAGTCCTATCAACTTAATATCCTCATCATCACATGTATGGATAACCTACTATGTGACAAACATAGGGTCAGGGATGCCTAGACATCATTTTTATTTAGAGGAGGGCAGATAAAGTGTGGTCAAGTAGAAGGCGGAGATAAAGAACCTGGGAACAGCCTAACAAAGTGATAACTGTTAAAGCTGAAAGGTTCCATAGTAGGTAATCCTGTAAAGGAGGAGGAGAGAGTTACATATGTACACACATGTAAATATAAACGTGTGTGCAGACACACAGTACTCACACAGGTCTACATACAGTAGTGAGAGCAGTACATCATTTAAAGACTATAATTTGTTCATTAGGGAGTAAGTGACCAAAAAGTAAAGTCTATAAGACTGTAGAGCTTCAAAGGCCTCAGAAGAGTGTGACCTTTCTGTCCAGAGTACTGAATACAATTCTATTCCCTGAGGGAAATCTTCAAAGGATTTTAATCTAGTTAATGTAGAGTAAGATCCACATATGTTCACCTGTAGTGACCATGTCTCTAATCTCTTGTCTCTAGTTTTGTGTAGGTGGTCAAAAAGTTATCATGCCAGCTCACACCTTATGGACTACAAGTGAACATAATGATTCTTTTGCCTCTTCCCCCAAACCCCACTTCTCCAAAAAAAGTTTAGGGCTGAAATGCATTTCACTCAGATTATTGTTTTTCAGTCAGAATCTAGCATTCTGTTGAGTGCCTTATTGATTGTTCCTTGTTATAGCTGAACATAGCCACTAAAGGTATTAGTAATACATGTATTTTCATATATGATTCCATATTTTTAAAAAAAACTTGCTAGGTCTTCTCACTGAATGAAGGATATTCTAAGGAGTGATCTGAATTAGGAATACTCAAAATCTTAACATTTATTATCATTTCACTTCATAAATTTCTAAGAGACAGTTTTCCTGCCATAGGGAAAAGCATAAATAACTTAAATCAACCACCAAATATATCATGAAACTGGTATAACTAGGCTGTCACTGTGCTGTCATATTCTCTAATTTTCATACAAGTTGTGGCACTAGTAGTACAACTAATATCACCATCATTCTCTTTATTTGTTCCATGAATAAATACATTGACAGTAAAATTTAGAGTAAAACTGTAGCTCTCAAATCATTTGCAGAAACAGGAAAAAATGGTGTTAAGGAGGCATTAGATAAGACTATCTACTCATCTTCAGGCATTTCCAGAAAGCTATCAATAGATTGTGCTTCAACTCAATCTCAAATATGTTGTTCTCTTACTTGAAGCAAATATGTTTTCTTTAATCATTGCCTCCTGTGGGCATATGAAAAATGCTGCTAATGAAAAGGAAAATTGCAAATCTTGTGGAAAAACAATTCAGTTTGTCTTAGGCAATGGAATTTGTAGAACATTTTTGTTACACTAATAATGAAAGTCATCATGATTAAGACATAAAGCCCACATTAAGTTCATGGAGGGTTCTCTGAATCACACACCACAGCTTGGCCATCACCAATTTATCACTTTGCCATCACAAATTTCATCTTTGGGACGAAGTCTTCATTCTGCTCATAACTTCCCTCTCCTGGTACAACCAGAATTCCATTATAAAACCTACTGAACTCCAGACCACAAATATGTGCCTGAGACAGAGTTCCCTTTATTCACCAACGCCCCTCCCCCCAGCTTCAAAATGTCAAAAGTAGAGAGAATATTCCATTTTTTCTGAGTGTTTATGTTTCATCTCTTCTAGTTTGTATGTACATAGAACCAGTCGTATACATTTGTTATAATTTGAGATCTTCATACACAAATATATATTGAACAAATTCCTTCCCCAAACAATCTAATCCTATTTATGAATTATCATGTTGCAGAGAGTGAACACATCATCATTGAAAGTAGACATCTATTTTTCAAAGATTGAACAATAACACTTGACAATCCTGGAGGGAAAAAAATAAAATTAAAAGCAACTTAATATTTTCCCAGCTGGCATAAGCCATTACTATAAATTCTCCAGAGATCTATACATGCCTTTACCAAAAACACTGTTGCACTTTATAGATAACTGAAACAATACTGAGTGGAAAATAATTATGCAGAAATCTATACTCCAGAATCACTACTTGGTATCTTGCTTATTTAAAAGAAAATTCCTTACACAACAAAACAGATGACATGTTTTGCTTCATGCTGGAGAAGCAGTGTGCTTATTTCATATGTATGTAAATTTTTTCATTATGTGACTCTGCTTATGGGTACTTAATCATAGCCACATTGTTGAATATAAAAACATATGAAAAATTGTGCTAGCTATTTCCATGCAATACTACTTTTTCGGGTTGATGGAAGGAAACCCAAACTCTCTATGGTAATTTTGGGTTCACTACTATTCAAGATTTGGGTCACAATAATATTTCAATGATATTAGCTCTGATAGTCAAACATATATGTAGAGCCTAAATATAATTTGGTTCAGTTCCCATTTGAGATTTACAATGATTATACACTCAGAAGCACACATATACACAAATCTACACACATTCATTTCTAAATGAAAAAGACAATGGAAAAAAAGTATTTTCCAGGATGAGCTATCCCGAGAATGCTAAACAATATCACTAAGTAACTTTAGACCAGAAATGTATGCAAGAAAAACGAAGGAGTTTAACATAAGATATCAAATACCTCTTTCAATTTGGGATGCTTTTCATATTAACCTTATATATTTCTTTTTTAAAACTGAAGAGAGAATACTTTGAGGAAGAAAAAAATTCAAAATCTAAATTATTTTAAAATATTTAATTTTGAAAACAAAGAAAATTATCTTAAGAAAAGGGGAACATGAAACTCTTGAACTCATCATCTTCATAACCTTTGTATTAAATATTGATGAAAAATACTTTGCATTTAAAGATAACCTTTACATAAAAGATCTCATTAAAGAAAACATCCTCAACACAATTCCTGATATAATTTAAGTTCCATTCTCTTATTCTGCTTTCCAATAAAACGAACTATTGGATCAGAAGTCAAATGAAATCTCTGTTCCATTATCGATCATGTGTGATTTGTACCATCAAAAGATTGCCTCTGGTTATTTTATTGTAGAGTTGCTCAAAATAGGTCTTGTGACTCCCCAAGGAGAGATTTAGAGTGGTGTGGGCTGCCCATACCCCCGGAGGGCACTGGGATGACTTCAGTGGGACCTCACTTTTACATGTTCTTCCTAAACTTCCTGAAATCGAGTTCTTCCAGTGCCTCCTAGAATTCTTGCTCAGCTCTGTTGTTCCCAGTTAGCCAGCTTATCAGCATGCATCTCCTCCTATAGGCTGGTAAAGTTTAGTATTCATTTGCGGGGGTCTTCCCCTTATAACTGAGATGCTACTAGCAGATTATTACAGCCGCTGACCAATAGATAATTAGCTTTGAAACTACAAGAAAAAATTGCCAGTAATTTTATCAATATGCAGAATTTTTAAATCTCTGACCTATTTTGGTAAGCCTTGATAACTAACACTATCTTTTACACACACAACACACACACACACACACACATACAACTTTCAGGGAAAATAGATGCATAGTGTAAGGTGACAAGCACATTTTCTTAACTGAAAAGCTCTATTTACCACTCATTAAAATGTATAGTAAAGGGGCTGGGAAGGTGGCTCAGTGGCAGAGCGCTTGCCTTGCATGCTCGAGGCCCTGGGTTCGATTCCTCAGCACCATATAAGCAAAAAGAAAAAAGCCGGAAGTGGCGCTGTGGCTCAAGTGGTAGAGCGCTAGCCTTGAGCTGAAGAGCTGAGGGACAGCGCCCAGGCCCAGAGTTCAGGCCCCACAACTGGACCCAAAAAAAAAATGTATAGTAAAATTAGCGATAACTGATAAGAGGTTCTACCAACGAGCACAAAAAAATATTTCCTCTCAGTGCTGGGTGACAGTGGCAACACCTATAATTCTAGCTACTCTAAAAGCTGTGATATAGAGGTTCATAGTTTGAAGCCAGCCTAGAGAGAAAAATCTGTGGAACTAGACTGAATCTCCAATTAACTAACAAAAAGCTTACTGGATACATGGCCCAAGTGGTAGTGTACTAGCTGAGCAAGCAAACTTAAGCAAGCAGGTAGCCCTGAGTTCAAATTTTGGTACTGACAATGTCCCTAGCTCATAAAAAATGCACGTTAAATTTGATACTACTATATTATTATCTATGTCAGTATATTAGCCTGAACATTTACTATTAATCTATTCTACAATGAAACATAATTCAGTTCTTAGTTCATTTGTATCTCTGTATCATGTCAGTGGGTGTGTGATAACTTCATGCTACAAACTAGATGATTTAATATTGGTGTTTAGTAGCTCCTTTATAAAGTGCTATCACCTTTAACAAGATGGATAGCCTATAGCTCCTATTTTTCCAAGATATTTTTTTAAAAAAATAATGCTTCACAAAGCAATGCTTCAGAACAGAATCAAGATTTTTTTCTGTGCCAAATGAGTATAAACTAACTTAAGGAAAGAGAATAAGCACCTGACTTTAATTGTATACTTTGTTCCAAATCCTGTGCTAAAGTATTCACACACATTATCACAAAAATTTTATAACATTAGAAGAATGTCAACAAACACATACTACAGTGAGGGAATTTGAGCTCAGAGAGATTTTAAATTTTTAATCCAAGATTATATTGCAACCTGCAAATAATAAGGTAAGGACCTGAATCCAAAATGAGCAGGATCCAAAGACTACACTATTAATCCTGTGTCGTTTTTAGCACTTACAATTACATCTCACCACCATATGGCACTCACATTGTTACACTGTCTCTGCAACCTTTCTTTTGTGGCTCCCATGCATCATACCCGAGTTTGTATGTTGATTTAAAGCAAAGACAAAAGTAGAAGCAATAGTAAATTCTTTCTTTTGTGGCTCCCATGCATCATACCCGAGTTTGTATGTTGATTTAAAGCAAAGACACAAGTAGAAGCAATAGCAAATTCTTTTTACATATAAGAAGTAAATAATACATTTGAAATCACAGAACTTTACACAAAGAAAAACAGCAATTATTTTATTCAATTACTTGTTTTATAAGTGAGAAAACTGTACCAAGAGATATCATACAGCATAGTACCAAAAAATCCTCTACTGAAGACTTTTGTTTTTCTAATCTTAGGTGCATGGTACCAACTTAGTTCACCTCCAAAAACCTAATCAATCCGTTTTATTTAGAGTATCCACATAAAAAGACATTTTCTTGGAGAAAAATTATGTGAACCAACTAGATAGGGTATTTATAGTCACAGTGGGAGAGGAAGAGACAAAATGCCTTAGAATATGTGTCCTATCACTTCACCTCAAGCACCGAAGGATGTCTGTTCCTCACTGAACATTCTTTTTTTTTTTTTTTTTTGGTCGGCCATGGGGCTTGAACTCTGGGCCTTGGCACTGTCCCTCAGATCTTCAGCACAAGGTGAGCACTCTACCACTTGCGCTATAGCGCCACTTCCGGTTTTCTGGTGGTTTATTGGAGATAGGAGTCTCACGGTCTCTCCTGCCCGGGCTGGCTTTGAACCGCAATCCTCAGATCTCAGCCTCCTGAGTAGCTAGGATTACAGGCGTGAGCCACCAGCACCCGGCCCTCACTGAACATTCTAAGTTCAGCCCATCTTCTGGTCCTTTACTCTGGCTAGTTCTCCTCAGTAGAATTTTTTTTTCAGAAATATTCATATGAAGAATATTATTTTCTTCAGGTCTCTTGAGATGAAACCATCTCAGATAAGGCTTCCATTGTCATCCTGCAGGTCACAGTATCTTTTTCACTATCTCTACCATCCAGGAAAAAAACAAAACAAAGCTATTACGTGGACAGAAGGCTTCTGTCAATCTACTTGCTGTTCTAGTCCCCATATCCGGAATTCTACTTACTGCACAGTAGGAGAGTAATTATGTACAACATAAATTTCATTAGAATGAAACAAGAGGTACACTTGAAAAAGATATGAAATAAAAGACAACTTTTATCATAATCATTAAAAAACATCACTGTTCACTCTGTTTACTAAAATATTACATCTGCTTAAAGATCTCTGATTATTCTAATTATATATATATATATATATATATATATATATACATGAAGAGTACCCATGGATTGAAGTGGTTTTGCATATATATATATATATATATATATATATATACACACACACACACATATATATGTAAATATATGCATATATATGTAAATTCTACTGACTGTAATGCTGTAAACAACTTCTATGGATAATTTTGGGCCCAAGTTTCTGCTTTCCAGGCGGAGCAATCCACAGTTTTTGTTTTTTTTTTAAAAAGTGGACATCACATTTATTACTCTAGTGAAACATTGTTTTCATAGAATTTATTATTAACAGGCTATTTAGTAAAACTATAAGATTCATTGAGGATTTCTTACTTCCTACAAATTATTAACATTTACTATATGCTGTTAAATAGAATATGAGATGACTCCATAAGCATCTTAGGGCTCAGTTTCTGGAAAAAAGTCCATGGTATTTACCAATTAAGTATTGTGTATGCCAGAGAAAAATGGGAGGGGAATGGACAGGGAGGAAGGAAAGGAAAAGGGAAAGAGCAAAAAGGGGGAAAGGGGGAAAAAAAAACATTTGATCTACAGATCAGACCTAGCAAGCAAGCCAGCACCTGTCCAACAGAGTAGAACCATTCCTCTGAAATTGAGAGGAGCCAGTAGTCACAGCTCACCTGAGCCTACTTCAGGTGGCTTCTTCATGAGGATCACTCTGAGCATTTGATAGAGTATGATGTGGGTGCAATGGATTTGTGGCAAGGCACCCTACAACATGTCT
This sequence comes from Dipodomys spectabilis, assembly GCF_019054845.1. Taxonomy (NCBI): domain Eukaryota; kingdom Metazoa; phylum Chordata; class Mammalia; order Rodentia; family Heteromyidae; genus Dipodomys; species Dipodomys spectabilis. The sequence continues at coordinate 18,211,742 of NW_024870709.1, forward strand.
AGCAGCACTAGATCAGAACTTGTCACACTTTCTTCTCCATCTAAATCACTGAAAAGGCTAATTTAATACAAGCTAGAGTGTCTGATACTCTAGGTCTAAGGCATGGCTCAAGAATTTGAATTTCTCACAGACTTCTGTGTGATGTCCATCTTCCTAATAAGGAAAGCAAGCAGATGTAAAGAACCACGTTATTAGATTCTTCTTGTAAGTAGGTAATTTGGAGGAAAAAAATCTGTAATGCCTTCTCTCTGAAGCTATCATGGGAAGGACGTGGTATTTTCTCCTCTAGCCTTGTAATTACCATGATTAAGACGTCACACAATTTTTCATGAGTCAGAAGTCAGATGCAAACAAATCTCTGTTACCTCCATACCGAAGGCAATCAAGAAGAGTTCATCTGAAGCTTTCTGTGTGTATCAAGGTAAAAACATCAGATTAAACCATAAAGATGCTACTTTTGATGACTAGATTGTATTCTATAAAGAGTGAATAATAAATCCACAGAGGAAAAAAAAAGCTGCAGGAAGAACACATAAGGCTTTAAACCTGTGTTCCCTTCAGATTCAGACCTCTACTAGGTCACCACGTAACACGTACAGGAATGAGCAAAAGCTATTTTTTTTTTTAAATAGAAGCTGATTCAGGCACGCCTATTATTCAGAGATCCAAATTGGGCCATGGGGGCTTTAGCAATGGGGCTTTGCAGCTCCATTCACAGCCACTATAAACTCAGGCTCAGTTATATCACTATTTTCCATGAGGAATTTAAGGGGTGTGACTGCATCCTTTCCAATCCTGCATTCCACATGTGACAAAACTGATCCAGCTGTTTGTCTGAAAGAAATTCCTTGCTGTCCTTAAAAATTAAAAACCTAGTGGATATCCGTCCTCCAGGGGCAAGCCTCCAGCTGGAACCTGGTACAGGCAGTGGCGTAACAGAGACAGTGCCCTGGACAGCATCTGCTTTTGAATTCTTACCTCGCCATAGGGGGGTTAGCCCCATCTTGCTTTTTGAAATGGCAGATTCTGGGTGGAAGGTGCTGGCTTGGCCCAAAGCTCTTGAGAAGTGTTCATCCACTACTGACCCAATGTCTCCCTGGAAATAAGTGAAAAGGACACAGCGAGAGTTAAGGTACTCCATCTCGGCAGGCTGGTCTTTCTCCTCCTCCTCCTCCTCCTCATCCTCCTCCTCCTCCTCCTCTTGTTTGCTGGGAAGGGTGATTTCCAGAGAGTCCTGCATCTTGCTGTATACCGCTAACTTCTTCTGGGATGGAATAAACAAAACACAGTATCAAAGGCAGTTTGTAAAAAAGCATTAACCAGTTAACTTTTCACTTACAAAAAAAAAAGAATCTAAATATTAACATATGTTTGCAAACTGTTTCTTCTACAGCTATTTTACTCTATCGTTTCCCTCCCCAAACCTGCTGCCTCCTTCTGCACTAAGAGAGGGGAAAAAAAATCTGTCATTTTAAATTTGGCAAAGAAAAAAGTTCATTATCAAATTCCAATATTTTCAGTGTCAGACAGAATTTTGGTTTTGTTGTTTTTGCTTTAAATCCAACTACACTAATAGAGTGATGGTTAAAACACAGTGACAGATTCTTTTCCAACCCTCCCCCCCCATTTTAGATTGGCTATTAAAGATGTTATGTAGCAGTGACATTATAGCTTAGGATAAAGAAGAAGAGAGGAGAGGAGACCTAACTGTCCAGGGGCAGGGTGGAGAAGAAAAGCTTTTCATAAATGAAATAAACTAAAATAAAAACAGGAATGCAGCATCTTATAAAAGGATTTGGCAGATATGCTGAACTCATTTCTCAAAACTCAAACTGAAATGACAAAATAAGTCTGTGTGAAGATCCATTTTGCATGGAACATATTTTTCAGATGTTCTGCTAACCACCATTATCATAGAAAGAAAAAATGTTTTATTGTGGCTTACTGAAAATAATACCAAATACTAACAAAGACTATCTTTCTCAGATAAAAATGAGAAAACTTTGGCAATGTGAAATAACTGACAGACGATCATCACAACAGTAAAAATTAACCTATATTATGCTAGAAACACTTCTCCAACCCTGGCTTATTTCCTCACTCAATATTTACAAACCCATACCATAGTTATTATTACTAAACTTAAAGACAAAGACATTAAATCATCAAGGAGTTAAATGAGTTGCTGAAAGTCAGAAACATAGAAAGGGGAGCCAGAATGCACAATAAGGCATTCATAGGTATAGATGTCTGTGTGTGTATGTGTGTGTGTATGTCTTTTGTCTGTCTGTTTGTTCTCATGAAATTTGTTGAAGAAAGGAAACATACCTAATGAGACAGGTCACTGAAATATATTCTGTGCTGTTATTCTGTGTTATGCTGGTAGTTAATTGTTTCTTTTTCTTCCTTTTCAATATTCTTTACTAAGCATGTGCTATTTTGATCATCAAATGCTTCAATGTGAATTACTTTTTAAAAGATAATGCTAACATCTCATAAAAAGTGTGATTTTAGTGACCAAATAAACTTTCTATATTATATAAACAAAACTTAATGTTTTGTCACATCATTTCTTAGAGAAAAATAATATGTTCTGAAAAAACAAATATAAACTAAGAATGGAAAACTTTTCCAGAGTGTTCACTAGGGTTGCTTATGTTATCAAAACACATAACATACATATTATAATTATATACGCAACTATTAACTTTTCAACTTATAGCCAAAAACTATAAATTTATCATCAAATAAGTTGCATAGTTTCTCCTAGAAATAAAAATTTGATATTTTTTTGAGACTTTCAATTCTATTATAAGGAGATGGTTACTAACTCAGGAACATTATTTGTGCGTATATGTACTCCTTTTTAATTTTAAATTTGTGTCGAATAATAGATCAATCATACATCCTTGTGTCGTGATATATCTTCTGATTAATACATGATTACAATTACTGTTTATATTTATTTAATCTGCTTTATACATATTGAATGTATTTATACTTAAATTCTATAATAAAATATAGTAACATAAGTTACAGATAAAATGAGTAGATTGAACTAAATGACTTCCAGCTTTAAATTCTATTATAAAAGTAAACCAGTATGATTTATTAATCAAATCACAGTGTTGTTTCCCCATGTGTATATATATTTATCCAAAATGTATATTGTCACAGTATATGAAAGCACTTTCTCCTGAATATTCCATGAGATCAGAAAAAAATGTTTTTATATTTTAAGAAAATTAAAACAACTACAGTGGTTCACTGGCCAGAAGATTCATCATTACCTACAAAACCGATTTGTTGTTCTTATATCCAGCTCAGCTTTGTGAGTTTGCTTTAAATATATTTAAATGAATATTTTTAAATATATTTTATTTGTTTAATTTTAAATTTTATTCTTTCAAAAAGACTCTTGCTTGTGTTAATTACCCCAATAAACCCAAGTATTTATTTTACCCTCAATTAACAGCAATTATTTCTTATATAATAAAGTTTTATGTGTGTACGATTTGAGAAGTTTAAGTCCTGATACTAAAGTAAAATAGCATGGTGACCAATAAAAGCAGTCATAAAATATCTTAAATTTTAGTTGATGGCAGTTGAATTTATGCTATAGAATTTCAGTCTATTTAAGACAGAATAATTTTCTGAATACTGTGTATGTTGTTAGGTAAAAAAATTAATCTTTAAAAGTACGTAATTTTGCTTAGCACTAGCAGCTCATATCTATAATGCTAGCTAATCAAGAGTCTGAGATCTGAGGATTAAAGTTCAAAGCCAGCCTGGGCAGGAAAAGTCCATGAGACTCTTATCTCCAATAAACCACCAGAAAACCCTTATTATGTCTGTCAATCTTCAACATTTCACTCAACTCCAGACTCAAGTCACCTTGGGAAAAATTTGTTCCAATGGTGCAGTAGTAATGAAAGGTAATGTGTGCCTCGAAGTTAACAGCTACCTGGGGTTCTTATTTTGATTATTTTGGTTTTGTTAGCAGTTCTTTAGAGTTTTATAAGACATCCATTAAAAAAATATTTGAGAGAGTTGGTATTTTTTAACTGATTGATCATTTTAAGAAAAATAAGAACTAAATTATACTTTTACCTTGACTCTGGAAGTCTAGGGTCTAATGCATTGAGATTTTGACTCTAACACTAAGGATATTTTATTCCAAAAAGTGAATATCAAATAAATACAGAACATAGAAAAAGTACACATTAAAAAAAGGCAAATCATTTACTATAACTACCAAACCACAGCTATCAGAAAGTAACAAACTATCAAGTGTTTCTGAAGAAAATTAGGGTGGTGTGAATGTTATCATGAGTCAATTGCTATTTAAATTTTGTGTCTGCTTTCTTCTTGTTCTCAATTTTATAACACTTATACAATTTTAAATTATCATTTTAGGTAGTGATTGAGCCCTTTTGATACTTTTAGATTCTTATTTTAACCAGGGCTATTGGTAATCAGGTTAAAATAAATGTGTTGGGAATGTAAATATTTAAATTGAACCTCTATAGTTGGGTAATAACAAAGGTATAAAGTAGAAGAATGAAGGATAGTGGGAACCAAAAGCCACCACCTGAAGGCTGGCCAGGTCCAAACTGCAGCAGGAATGTATAAGGAAAAGGATTTGTCTGATGAGAGAGACAGACAGACAGACAGACAGACAGAGATAGAGAGACAGAGACAGAGAGAGACAGAAAGAGACTTCTCTGACAAGAGCCAAATACCACTAACTCCCCAAGGGTTAAGCCTGGAAAAGGCCAAATGATTAGTGTGCATATATGGAATTTTTTTAAGGAAACAAAAGTATTTTCATGAATCACTGAAATCATTGGATATTTAGAAACAACTCTTTTTTGATTTCCACTGGCTCTCTCTTATAAATGCAATGATTATTTTATGTTTAAAACATATTCTAAACCTCAAAAAAAGAAAATCCACTAACCCAGAGTAAATTCATCAAACTCAGAAAGTCCATAAAAGGAGTCCCTTTCTCTTTGATCATACTTTTAAAATTTTATTTGTACAACAGATTTTTTTTTAATATCTCAGAGAGATACTCTTCGAAAAAAACAAGATGTTGTTCCAAGATACTCTTGGAAAACACACCACAGATCTTTTATATATTTTGTTTCACTTAACTCTGACACACAAATTATTAGCCAAAAAATAATTCCTAATTTACATATGCAAAACCTAGTTGTCTAGAGTAAGGATCACCTAAGTAGAAGTATATGACTACAAAGTATGTGCTAATAAATAGACTAGGGAGAATGAGTCTCTATAAGATAATTATTTTGGCTGAATAAACTAATTCAAACCCAAGGATACCATCCCATTCTAACAAGAACAAAAGGGAAGTGAAAACTGCTATTATAACAAAGTTATCTGTCATTGGTCTAGTCTTAAAAATAATATATAAGGTTAGCTATAGCATTTAAAATTTAGTTTAAACATATTAGAGATATGTGAGATATTAGAGATATGCTATTAATAAATGCAATGATTTTCTAAGTCACACATCTGAAAATACATTGGCCCCTTGGCTATCAGATACATACTGCACATGCCTACAACCAGAAATTCTATTTTGGAAAATGTGAGCAAAGTCAGCTCATAAGAAACAGTCACACCTCATGATTCTGGGTTTGTTTTTGTCTGCTTGGTTTTTTTTTAATTTTTAATAGTAGAGAGAAGCAAACCAAAAATAATATTGCTTAATCTGATGTGCTACTTTTGTGTACATGGCCTTTAAATGATTCTGGTCATAATAATAATAATAATAAAAAAAACCTACCCTCTCCACGGATGAAAATTTTCCACTTTTGATGAAGTTAAAAAAAAATGTGCCACAGGCTTAGAAGCAATTTCAAAATTTGCATTCCCAAAATGTTTTAAGCAATGATCACATCATTAGAGTATGTCTTCTTACTCAAACCAACTACTTTGAATGAAACAACAGTTTCTGATGTATAAATCTCTGGTATGTGTGCATAATCCTGTGACTAGACTTAGGTATGATGCTTTCAAATTATCCATCCATTCATTCAACCAACTTCCCATTGATTCTTATTTGTGTCAGCAATTGTGCAAGCATTTGGATATATGAAGAAAAACAGCATACTCCATCCCATAAATGAAACTGTGCATAGCTAGGAAAAGATTTGAAGGAAACAGTAAATAAAGAAAGCTCCATGGTTTATCCAAATGATTAACTGTTATTTCTCCAAGTAGCTAATATTCCAAATTTTTTAAATGAGGAAAGTAGGGAGGGAACATTAGGTAACCATGAATTGAATTCTGCTCTGTAAGATAACAGATATAAGGAGAAAACAAGACAAATAAATCAAATAGCAAAGAAAATGGCAAAGAGAATTTCACCAAATTTTCAGAGCAAGTCTAAGAACCTTTTGGCCCTGAGCTTGCCTTTCTGAAAATGAAGTATTTTGATTGGATTATTTCAGTGGTCTCATCCAACTCTATATCCTAATAAGCAAAATACTGGAGTTTTAGACAAATTCACACTTTATTTTGTTTCTTTCATTGGCCACCTCTTTTGATTTCACAGAACCCTAGCCAAAAATTCATCTACAGACAACTGAACACTAACTCACTTCCAGATGTGGGCCATCTAGCCCAATTCCTAGAAACTGGTTATGATACATAAAAGGATATATCTTTAGAGTCTTCCTACTCTATCCTCCAAGGAAAAGCAATTGGGCATCCTAAAATAATAACAGTTTTAAGAAGAAAGGACACCTGTTGAGATTAGGTCACTTTTTTCCTCTACCAATATTAGGAGACAAGTGAAAAATAGCTCAGTTACCCCAGCTCAGAGCACACTAGTAAATCACTAGCATAAATCTGGTATCTACTGAGATATGTATAAATATGGTATTTACGAGTTGTTCTAACAGCAGCTGTGTGTGCCTAATGGTTCAAGGCACTTCTCAGGGTCTTCTTAAATGAGGAGCCAAAGCAGAAAAACAGCTGCTTAAAGAGGTATGTTTTGAAAGGCTGGGGGTAGAATTTTGCTCAAAATTACTACCCTCATTGCCTCTACAACAGCCTGAAATTCAACTCTTACGGAGAGTTGATTTCTCAAATTTAAAAAAAAAGAAACTTTCTAGAGATAATACCTTTCATTATTATCTATGACTGTTATATTTCTTTTGAGAATTTTTGTCAAAAGTTAGCTTGAAGCAGAGGCGTGAGTATGAAATTAGTTAAGCACCACAATATGTAATTAATCCACATTTATTTTAAAATTGCTGTAATCGAACTTTCAAATTTACTTTAGGATTGGCCATAGGCTTCAAGTGCTTTAATTGTTTTATCCTCATTGAAAATGGTGTCTGCACAAATGAAGATAAGACAAATATACATATTGTTCAACATGGTCAGCTCAGTGTCTCTTCTGAAATATCCTGAAGAGATGTTGCACAAGAGAGCAAGGCTACTCCTTTTTCCCTAAATATTTGTCATATCACCTCCATCTTAAACTCTGCCAAATGGAAAACTTTACCAAATGGTGATGAAGTAGGACTTCCTTGCATTTGGCCAAAAGCTCCTTCTCTTAAATTTCTCGTCTCACTGTGTGTGCCATGTTACTGGTTTCTTGATGAACATGTTTTCACTGTGTATGCTTTTATGATTTTTCAGTCCTTTCCTTTTGTAATTCTTATTCTATTTGGCTGCGAGAGCCAAGGTTCAGTTACTTTAAAGTTTAACTTCCTGTAGTTTTGAAATCTTTCGGTTGGGAAGTTACTGGGGACCTGCAACTATGGAGGAGTGTAAGCTTTTAAGACTTGGCAGTCAAGTTAATTTGTGTATTGTGGAATTATAGGGACTGCACTTTGTCAAACAAGTCCTGTATCAATCCTTAGAAATACACAAGTTCTCCTTTATGGTTGAAAGAAGAATTAAATCCTTTGCTTAAGTAGTGTGTGTGCTAAAATAATTTGTGTTATACTTGTATTCTTACTTCTTTAATGAAATTAAATTTTACGTTAGAAAGACAGTAAAATATGTGGCACTTAAAAGGGAGTGTCAATATCACTTCTGGTATTTTCTTATAAATAAATGTTCATTTACTAAGTGGATATTCTGCTTCATCAACAAAAGATGCAACATTGATAGCAAAAGTCATTAGCATAATATAAATGCTTGCAAAAGGCCTTTGGAATGCCTCAATTAAAAAAAAAAGTACACTACCAAGGACTTGGAAAGAATCTCAAACTCCAAGGCCAAAGAATCTACTTCATATTAATCTTCTTTATCAAAAAAACGTTGATTGGGGGCACTAAAGACAAAAATAAGTCCATTTTGCAATAGCCAAAAAGAAAAATTCCTTCGGCGAGATTGCCTGGCATGGTAGAAAGATTCTGCACCTGGTTCACTGGGAAGTTGGGGACCTGGAGGTCCTAATTTTGCCATCAATCAGTTTTGAAATCTTCATTATGTCGACCCTAAGAAAACGCATTTTGCCAGATGTAAATGGAAAGACTGAAGTATAATTTTTCCAGAATTTTCCCATGACATACAAATACTCAGAGAAGTTTCATGATTTAACCAAGGTGGCAGAGTACAGAGAGTTTGAAAATTTTCCAAACTTTATAACTGCAGTGTTGCATCCCAGGGAAATCCAATTGTTTAAGTAAAAGCATGCATGTGCATTGAGCCAGCTGTTACTCTCAAATAGGACAGCATAAATGTGTGCTAACTTACATCAAGGTTGAAGTGTGATTATTAAAAATAAAAGTAAAGAAAACTTTATTATATATAACTTCTATAGATAGAATTTAGGAATTGTTCTCTGCTCATGTCATCTTACATATAAACTATAGCATTCAGGAGACTTTACATATCTTCCTGATTTTAAAAGTATGGATATGAGGAACTATTTTGACAGCAGAGTAAGAGGAGACATTCACTGGGTACGAAAGGCATCTTTGATGTCACATTAGGGCCCTCAATTTTTCCTGACACATATTTCAATACTTTCTCCTGGTTCTTACCATCAGTGGTACACATGAAAATGAACTCTATTTGTGCGTGTGTAAGTATGTGTGTGCATGTGCACGCATGTGTGTGTGTGTGTGTGTGTGTGTGTGTGCCAGTTCTGGAGTTTGAACTCAGGGCCTGGGCACTACACTGTCCTTAAGTATTTTTGCTCAAGGCTACTGTACTACCAATTGAGCCACAGCTCCACTTCTGGTTTTTCAGTGATTCATGAGATAAGTTTCATGGTCTTTCCTGCCTGGTCTGGCTTTGAACTGTGTTCCTCATATCTCAGCCTCCAGAGTAATTAAGACTTCAGGCATGAGCCACCAGTGCATGATATGAACACTTTTCTGTACATATTCAGCAGTGGCATTAGCCTTCAGAGTATGTGCTGAGATGCTCAGTCCCAAGTGGACTGGTGGATGCAAGCGATCCTAGGTTACTCACTATCCCTCACAAATCCCTGGCTCTATAAAACACGCAGTTATGTTGTGCACGGCCACACAATTTCTTGGAGTTAATTATCAGGGACTACAAAATTTGCTCCTCAGGTATTTACAGATTGCTTTTATTCATTTAACCAACTCTATGCCTAACTAACACACTAGAGCTTATATAGCTGAGGTTATTATGTTTGTAAATATTTGCGTACAACTCACTTATAACAACACATAATATTTTTAATTAAAAACCTGACTTGAAAAGTTTCACTTTTCAACTTTGTAGAAAATGAGATTATGTCATTTCAAAGGAGAATTTCATGTATGATCATGTATTGAGAGAGAAATAGGCCTATGGTTAAATTCCATCATGAACCAATTTTGACACACTGACTTATAAGGAATAGAGGGCTGGGGATGGAGCCCAGTGGTGAATGTCTGCCTGGCATGTGTGGGACCCTGAGTTTGATCCTCTGCACTGTAAAACACAAAAGAAAGCATACAAAAGACTTCAGAGCTATAGATGGGGAAAAAAAAATCAAAGGAAGGACATATTACTACAAATAAATGTAAAAGTTGTACAAAACTATAGTACTCTCTTTTCTTGCATTTATTTTATAAATAAACTTTAAATTTGGTTGACTATTCTCCCACTATTTCTGTTGTTTTTTCATTTCTCTCTCCTTAACAACTCAGTTTTTCAAATGCAGTAGGAATAACATCCCTTATTTTTGTCTCCCAGGCAAGATGCTATTAGGGGTCACTTCCCATGTACGGAGAAAACAATCTTCATGGATAATAATGATAAAACCTTATGGAATGCAAAAACAACCAAAATATGTATTCTCAGATGACTACATTAGGGCCAAGTCAATATTAGTCCCACTTCACCCACGCACTGCATAGTCTAAAAATGTTGTCAGCCTGATAAGAATTCCTGATTTACTGTTTTCTCCAAAGAGAAAATATAGGTCATCAAAATAAACTCCTAACAGTAAAAAGAACAGTAGTTACTGTCAAGTCTCTGTTCATTTTACTGACCACTAGTAGTCAAACAGTTTCCTCACAAGGAAAAAGCAGAAAGAAATCTTGAATAAGTCAATTTAGTTAAAGTAACATGAAAATTTCCAAACACATCTCTCAACTCTACCCTTGTATTCAGCCAAACATCTCCTTAAGTGCTGTTTACAGAAGCGCAAATATAGCAGAAGTTGACCACTAGGCAACAGAGCCATGGAGACAATTCAGGCTTTTTTTTTTTCTTTTTTTTCTTTTTTCTTTTTTGTAGTTCATTCTGCAGCTTGTTGATGGATTTAGCAAAAGAATGGAATTTGGGGGCTGAGACTCAGTACTATTGCAAAACTAAGATTAAGTATATGCAGTCATTTCTTACTGAAAATGAAGTTATGATGGGACATTCATAATTTTTATATGAAATTATAATTTCAGCTAAAATTACAATACTAATGTAAATAATAGATGCATATTTTTATGAACCTCATTTCACAGATTTTCAAATAAGCCACCTTATTCCCTTATTCCTACTAGTTTTTGTTTGTTTTAAAGACAGGAAAGTATCCTTCTTAACATTTAGAGCCTATTCTCATCCACATTCCAACTGGTAATTTTGAAGGCTCCTAAGGTATCAGAGAGGAAGGAAAGAATACTTTATCCAGTCCTGAGAACTACTCATACCTGCAGTTTCTTTGCCTTACTTGCCTGAATTAAACTGATGTGGCTTTCTTCATTACTTATATTTGGTATATGCCAAAGAAAAGCAAACGACTATACAAAATGTTTTTATCTGTTTCCCCTGACCATAATCACAAAATACTTTTCTATCCTTCTCCTCAGAAGTCACTTTGCTTTGAAATAATAAAACTGCTAGATACTACAATCAATGAATAAATCATCACAAGAAAGTAGGATTCCTTCCTCTACGTGCTCTCAGTGGTCCTCAGTTAAGTTAGCTGTACCCTTTCAGAATCAGCTGAATTTTACAACCAACTACATTTTAAACAAACCTGTTTTTTTTGGTTGTTATTTCCAAAAAGTAACACCACACGTGTAAGCACAGAGAAAGAGACTGAGAAAATGTCCAGATTCAAAGATCTAGTTAATGCCAAGGCCAAAAACCCTTAGGGTTTGAATAAAACATAGTTCTGAAGAAATGAATAACCAATCAATTCTGCGCATTATAATTTTCTCAGTGTGTCTAGTTGTATTATTACTTTTATTGTTGTTTCATGAAATCAACACCCACTAATCACCACAGTCTGAGGAAGACTATTTGGTACATACAGCCCCTTGCCACAAACATACTTCAATATATATATATGTATATGCATATATATATATATATATATATATATTACAGGGCTAACTAAACTTTGGTGCACTTGCTCTTGTGTCCACCTTAATATCCCAGGGCACTTGTTTTTCAGTTTTCTGGAGTCTTACTCTCCCTTATCCAAAGTAACTCCATCATCTCCTACCTAGCCCCAGATCCGTTTTTACGGACAACATTTTCAGTCCCCTGGCATGGCGGCGCCCCCACAATTCAGAGATTCAAGGTTACCTCTCGAATGGGATCCACAGCCTGAACACCTCCTATAACCAACTGTCTTTTGGTGGGGTGAGGAAATGAATGAAGAGCCCGGGCATCCCCCGTGCCTCTAAACCACAGCCATAAAAGAAGTTCTAGAAACCTTCTGCTGCTATAGATTACATCAGACGCGCTGTCCCACCCTACAAGTCTCGGAAAGGTCAACCCTGTGAGCTCACTGGTCAGGTAGCCTGGGCCACCTCGGCCGCACACACTTCCTCCTCTTCAATCCAGAAAGCCCTGGAACTCTCTCAGCATTCCAAAGAAAGAAAACATTTGCTTGGAAAGGAAGTTTACTCACATGGTCCTAAACCAGATGCCCCTGGGTGAGCTTCAGAGACCGAGTCCTGACAGCCGGGGTGACTAAAGGCCAGCCGCCCGGGAGCTGGGGTGCGCGCAGCTCCGCCGCGGCCCCCTCCCTCCGGCAGGTACGGTCTCTCCAAGACTCCCCACCCGCCCCGCGCTGCCCGCAGCCCCCGCGCCTCTCCTCCGCGGGCGGTCCGCGCTCACGGGCGCTCCCGCAGGTCCCGGGGCATGGTCTGCGCCACCCATCCCGGCGGGGACGGCCGTCGCCACCGCCGGAGCCCCAGACCGATACTCCCGGTGCCCTCGGCCCCCGCCCCCGGCCGGCTGCCCGGTCGGTGACTCACCTGCTGGCCAGGTTGGGGAGCCGGATGATAGCAGGCTGTGGGGCAGGTTGCAGCTGCCACGGGGTTGGGCAGATACTGGGGCGCTCCATGCGGCTGGGGGTGATACATCACCTCCGCACAACTCATGGCAGCTGGGGCAGCGGCGACCCCCGGGTGGCGGCCGTGCGCGCGGGCGCGAGGGGCGCCGCCGCCTGCGCCGCCGCCCGCGTCGCGGCTCCGGCTGCTACTGCGGCGGAGGCGGGTCCTCCGCGGCCTGGGGCTCCGCGCCGGGCGCGAGCTGGGGAGGGGTGGGCAATCAGCGGCGGCCCATGCGCGGGCACCTTCATCTTCAGCCCCTCCGGGTGCCACCTCCCCCTCCCTGCTCTCCGCCTTCGTGCTTTACGAGACAGCCGCTCCGGGACGCCGCCGCCCGCGCCACGGCGGGAGCATGGCCGCGCTCTCGAGACCCACGGCAGCGCCAACCACCACCGCTGCCCGGGCCCCGGGGTGAGGCAGCCCTGGGGAGCCGGGACACTGGTTTGCGTCTACACCCTGCACGCCCCGGGCTCGTCCTATCACCGGCGATCGCGGCTGGGCCAGGACCCAGAGGCGGGAGCAAGAGATTGGGGGGGGGGGATGCTTGAGAGGGGGTTGAATGCTGGGGGGTGGGGGGGGAAGCACTTTGCCTTCCCAGGCTCAGAGGAGTTGCTTTGCAAAGTTCCCCCTCACCCAACTCCGAGAGCCGGTGGGCGGGTCGCCCGGCAGGGGGACCCTGGGGAGGGCTGGTTGCGGATTGGAGCGAAGTTTGCAGACCTCTCCGCCTCCCTCCGCCCGGGTGCGAGGCGGGTGGGAGGGGAATGGTATGTCAACGATTCCGCGCCCTCGGAGTCCGCGGGTCCCCACCCTGCTGCTGACACCCATCACCTGGCCTCCTCCAGGGCTAGGGTTTCTCAATTCCCAGCAACTTTTTTTTTTTTCCTTCAAGAGCATCAACCCAGACCCTACAATCCTATCTAAAGAAGGCCACGTGTACCAAGAGGGAAAACAGAGCAGGCGGAAAATAAAGGATCAGTTCCTACATTCCAAAATAGCCATAGGTGAAAGTGAACGTGATTGCAAGTGTGTACATGCCAAAGAATGCACCGTATCCCCCCCCCCCAACACACACACACACACAAGCAAACCTCCGCTTTGAATTTATAACTTCATGGCATGCATTTTTGTGAGTTGTGTACCTTTCTGGCTTTTTCTTCCGCTGTGTTCCATACAGCAGTAGAAGTCAATAGAAGTCCTATTTATTTGCAAGTAGCTTTTAACCCTGTCCAAAAGGAGGAAGAAAATCTGTACACACATAAATATTCATTGATACAATTGTAGAAAAAGATGACTTAGCCGGGCGCTGGTGGCTCAGGCCTGAAATCCTAGCTACTCAGGAGGCTGAGATCTGAGGATCAAGGTTCAAAGCCAGCCCGGGAAGCAAAGTCCATGAGACTCTTATCTCCAATGAGCCACTAGAAAACCTGAAGTGGTGCTGTGGCTCAAGCGGTAGAGTGCTCCGTCTTGAGCTGAAGAGCAAAGGGACAGTGCACAAGCCCAGAGTGCAAGCCCCATCACCGACCAAAAAAGAAAAAAGAAAGAAAGAAAAATAATATGATTTATTTTACCAGTGAACAAACTCTAGCTCTCTGATCTTTTAGAAGAACAGCAAAGTGTGTGATAGACAGAAAAGTCTACTCTCCCCGCCCCAAGAAAAGTCGGTTTGAAAACAAATGCACTGATGTTACAGTGAATTTTGTTCCCCTAGAGTTTATGCCTTGAAGCCTTAAGCTCTCCCTACCCATGTGACTGTGTCTAAAGACAGACCTTTAAAGCGGTCATATAGGCTCAATGAGGACATGAGGTAGAGTCTACTCAGATAGGATTGACGTCCTTATAAGACAATCTCCATCTTTCTCCCTCATTCTCTCTCCCTCTCTATTTCCCTCTCCCTCTGTTTTCTGGCCTAGCACAGAAGAAAGAAAAGTTCCTGTGAAGTTCTTATTTACAAGCCAGGAAAACAAGGGCTCACTAAAAACCAATACTGACTTCATATAGATTCTGGATTGGATTTCCACCTTCCAGAACTGAAAAATAAGTTTTTGATTTTTTCAGCCACCTTATCAGTGATATTTTGCAAACACATACCGATGTATGCCTTAACACACACAAGATACTCCAGCACACTCTATAAATATAACTGCAATAGATTTTCTGGGGACCTTTTGCTACTCCATAGTAGCTTTTATTCATTCACTTGTTGCTCCCATTGAATATTGAATGTTGTTTATTAAATGCTTACCCCTAGGTCACACCCCTTTTTGTGCTTCAGCCCCATGTATTCCACTTCTTTCTACAGAGTTCCATAGAGATGTTCCACAAGAACCACTACCAGTATTGGCAATCTCCTCATATCCCCAGTCTGGTCCATCTCATCAAATGTCCATCCCAGATAGCAAAATCTCCAGCTACCAGTTGTTCTAGTTATACACAATGTGAAAATCTTCTGATGCTCCTTCTCCTCACAGTCCTCACATCTGGTTATGGCATCCAGTAGATCTAAAATTTCACATTTCTACTGCTGTTCTTCCCCCATCACCTTAAATTTTTGCTCTAGTCTTAATCCTTTCAATATGTCTCACTTAGACTCCTGAAGAAGATCCTTGCTGATTCTCAGATCTCAAATTCAAACACATTCTAAGCCATTCTTCACAATTTACAATCCTATTGGGGTTTGTGTGTGTGTTGAACCTAGGCCTCATTCTTTTATTTGTTTGCTTGTTGTTTCTTTTTCTCCACTCAAGATTGGTGCTCTACCACTTGGGTCACACTTCCACTTCTACATTTGTGCTGATTAATTGGAGTTAAGAGTCTCACAAATGATTGTGGTCATACTAATTTCAAATAGATATCCTTAGATCTCACTCTCCTGAGTAGCTAGGATAATAGGTGTGAGTCACAATCACGCACCCTACAATCCTATTTTTACTGCTCCAACCACTGCAAGTCTAGTGGTGTAATGAGGTCTACTCCCTCTTTAAAATATTCTTTACCATAACTCCCTATAATCTGCAGTTCCAATTCTTAGTCATTCAGTCTAGCACATTGCATAGGACCATCTCCTACATTTATAGAACCATCTGCCCAGGTATGCATAGATGTGAAGAACACGCACAACCAGCCTCTCCTTCACTTGCTCTCTTCCTTATTGTTTAAGTAGTCATCTTTTAAGACATACAAAGGAAACTAGCTCCAAGCATCTCAGCAGCTCCAGCTCTATGGATATTGCCCTTCTCATACTAACCATTACTTAACAACGTTATCTGAAATTGTTCCTTGTCTCCCCAACATGACCTTAGCTGCTTGAGAACAGAGTTGATTTTATCTCTGAATCTCAGTGATATAATTCTTGGCTTAATAAACATTCATTGACAAAAAAGGAAAAGATAGAGTGATTAGAAGAACTTACAAACTCATAAGGGATCTGAGCAAATATGAAGTCATTAACAGTCACAACAGAACAGAACATGCGGCAAATTCTGTTTCAACATTTCTATTATATGATAGAATGAACAAGTCTTGGTGAGATGAGACAATTTAGGAGCAAGAGGTAAAATCTGCATGAGGCCATGATTCTAGTTTGTATGAAGGAAGCCTTTCCTCAACACTCCACATAATGCCTCCAACTATATCTTCAAATAACTGTTTTGCAACATAATGTATTCACAATCTGCCTTCTCCACCCCACTCATGGAGAAGAGTCTATTCTCCATGAGACATGCAGAGGTTGGTTGATTCTGTCACCTCCCATATTTATCATTGAAGAGGTGCCAGATTGTGTTTATTGAATGAGAAAAGTGAAGCCAGACCTAGAGTCAATGCCTGTCCCCATTGTCATAGCATCCATGTGTCCCAGTGTACTACAAATATTTATTTGTGTGACAAATAAATATATAACTCATCAATATAAAATAGCACAGAAATCAGTCTGGGTGTGTTTGGCAAAACAGACCTACAAATAAGTTATTTTTGATATCTCCATTTATTCTGTATTACAATGGTAGAAAAAAATGAGAAATTGAAGATAAATTGTTCCCAGAATTAAAATCTAGAAAGACAGGCACATACATACATGAGAGAATAGCTTGTGAAACGCTACAGTTTTCAGTGATTCATTTAAAACATTAAGGTAATTTCTCTTAAGTAGAGCAAAGTGGAGTTCTGGTAGGAGGGGAGATGTACCTGACCCATTTATCCCAGGTAGCTATTTAACATTTTAGACTAGTAAAGTATCAAAAGAATCACATCCTTTAAAGATTTCATTTTATAGACAAGCAGATTATCTAATGAAAGGGTGTTTGAGGATGGTGGCAGAACTAGAGCCAAAGATCCATATCTTTTTATCCTTGGACCAATTTTCTTCCTATAATCCTTTGGCAAGATTATCTAAATAAACACATATGTATACTTACAAACATTATAGATATGTGAGCATAGTCATACATATTTATGGGAACATGTATTTATAAATACATAAAAGAAGAGGCTTTCTGTTAGAACTCTTTAAAAATAAGTGCGCATGGGGGGGTATTTAGCATTAGTAATATGCTCAGATCGGAAAATGCAACCTGACTGCCAAGAGTACAACAAGTGTACAAAAGAGTAATAGGTTAGAATTTGGTTATATGGATGTCTGAGTTAAAATTTCTCAAAGTATTTGCTACTCATCCTGGAGCACTCTTCATCATTCTCCTATGATGTGGAATCCAATCCTACCCATATAACATTTACTTCCTACTTCTTTTATCCAAGCCACTGAAATAATAGTAAAAAAATCACAACAGACCCTTAACATTCCTAATTCTTCTGATTCAAGGGTTCATTGTCACTATATTTTCAATACTGACCAAGTTTCCCAGAATAGTCTCAAATTTGCAGGTGTAGTTTATTGAGCTGAAAATCCAAAGTAAATTTTCTGTAGAGGAGTAAATTAAAGTGAGATTTCCCTAGTTCATGGTATTAGGGTAAAAAGTAGGATAAAAAGTGTGGTATATGATTTATGATATGACTTATAATACATTTGAGTGGATCTCTCAATTGCTCAATTGAGAGATCAAATACTCTTCTCATCTGTCCATAGCAGCCAAGAGCTAGCTCTTGGTCATCCCTCTGTCCTATATTTAATCCACTGAAAATGCACCCTACACTAAGATTTGTGACTATAAGGAAATATATGTGCATCTTATCTATGAAGGGTATTACATGGTTGTTTTAGGCAGAATAGGAACACCTACTCCCCCGAAGAGATCTATATTCTGATCGCATAGAATTCAAGCATGTGTTTGAATATATTATATTCCTGTTTTATTTTGAAATAGTATCTCATTTTGAAGCCCAGGCTGATCTCATGCTCACTAAGTAGCTCAGGGTACTTCTATCATGTAAGCCTCCTGCTTCAGCCCCCCTAGAGCTGGGATTATAAGTGTGTGATGCCATATCCTACTTGAAATCCATTATCTTACATAGCAAAAGGGAGGTTAGATTGTGCTGGATTCAGTCTACTTATGAGTGGATCTTTCTTTTTTTTTAGGTTCAAGATGAGAGTTGAACTCAGTACCTGCTACTTTCCCTCATTGGCTAGTATCCTACCAACTCATTATGCCTCTAAAACCATTATGAGTGGTTCTAAGGAGAAGAAGATAATTCTGATTATCTAGGTGGGCCCAATGTAATCACAAGGGTTCTTTGAAAAGGAGGTAGGATTTGGGGTCATATTGATGCAAAGATTTTTGTTTTGTTTTGTTTTTGTCAATTGTGGGGCTTGAGCTCAAGGCCTTGGGTGCTGTCTCTGAGCTTTTTTTGTTCAAGGCTAGTGCTCTACCATTTTGAGCCTAGCTCCACTTATTAACCACTTTTGAGTGGTTAATTAGAGATAAGAGTCTCACAGGGACTTTTCTGCCCTTCTGCTCAGGCTGGCTTTATTGCGATCCTCAGATCTCAGCCTCTTGCGTAGCTAGGACCACAGGCATGAGCTACTGGCCCCTGGTTTTGTTTGTTTGTTTGTTTGTTTGTTTTTAAGAGACTAAAATGCCATCACTGGCTTAGAAAATAGAAAATACTTAAGAGCCAAAAACTCTAGGTTAGAAAAGCAAAAGAAATGGGTTCCTGTGGAGCCTCCAGATAGAGTGCAGCACTGCTTACATCAGAAACAAGATGTTGTGCACTTTTGACCTCCAGAAATACAAGATAAAGAGTGTGCATTGTTTCAAGGCACTATGTTTCTGGTACTTGGTTGCAGCATCAATGGGAAAAGAGTACAACTGTGTCTGAGGCAAGGGAGGTTGAAGGGGCAGACCTAAGATGAGGAAATCCTTGTTGCATCTTTTCCTAAGAAAGCCTAAGAGGGCTAAAGGAAGTTGACTTCAAAGCCTGGGAAAGACTCTTCCTACCCCTAAGAAAAGTGTCAATGGCACCAATAGAATAGAAATAAAAATAGGAGGTCAAAATTCAAGGATAAAGCATTAAGATCTAGTGTATTCAGTTGACCATATTATCTGCTTCAAATGGTAGTCCTCCATATTTAGCAATTTTACTGCTTTTCTTCCCTGTGAACAGACATCTTCCTATTTCTCCAACATTCTTCTTCCTATTTTTCCAACTTTCTCTAATCCCTAAAACACACTTTTCTTCATTATCTCCTTTTCTCTTCAGTATTTTACTCCATCTTACCATGAAAATGTATTCAGGTCACTAGTGATGGACCCGCTGACAAATGTGAACTTTTAGTATACCAGTCTCATCCAAATTCCTGTTCCGTGAGTTTTGGCCTTGTAAATTATCTCTCTTTAAATTTCCTCTCCTTTTGACATCTCAGCAAAGCATTGTCCTGTCTTAGTATGCTTTTTTTAATGTAGATATTCTTTCTCACTCTCCTTTGCCAACTCCTCTTCTACCAAATCTTTAAATATTGAGTTTGATCCTTTCTCATTCTGCTGTATGTTCTTATCAGTCTTTAAATCACCTCTAAATGAATGTAACATAGATGATTAACCTCAAAACCAGAATGTTCCACATAGTCTCTAATATTTCCAGTAAAGAAGCATCTTACATGGATGTTGTAAAATTAATAAATAAACTAAATAAAATCATATGTATTCCATATTATTTTAGTTTAAATACTTAATTTATATTTTATCCCAGTAATGTTTCTTTATCCCAGAAAACTTTTTCCAGTACCCCATAATGAGCTAAAGAAATGATCTGATCACTAAAATGGAAAAGCTTCTCTTTTCTTAGCTCAATCAGTCATCAAATGAAGTACTTTTTCATATTTAGAAGCAATATCTTCTTTAAAAACTACTCTAAATTAAAATGTGCTAAATCACACTCAGTAGGACAACATAATGCAGGCTCCAAAGGAAGGAATTTAAATCAACTCAAGAAATGATGGGCTTGTGTCTTCCATCTATTCCTATTCTTTGCCAACTATCAACTTGAAAGATGAGTATAGTGCTTATAATTTTTTCCTTCTTATCCCATATCTAAATGAGACAGAAAGCAGAGATTTAATGTTGATTTACAAACAATATAAATA
This sequence comes from Dipodomys spectabilis, assembly GCF_019054845.1. Classification (NCBI taxonomy): domain Eukaryota; kingdom Metazoa; phylum Chordata; class Mammalia; order Rodentia; family Heteromyidae; genus Dipodomys; species Dipodomys spectabilis. Next base: position 18,232,064 of record NW_024870709.1, read on the forward strand.
AAACTAGTGCCCAGTGATGGTGGCTCACACCTATAATCCTAGTTACTCAGGAGGCTTAAGATCTGAGGATTGGGGTTCAAAGTTACTCCATGCAGAAAAGTCCCCATGAGGCTCTTATCTCCAATTAACCACTCAAAACCAAAACGGAGAGCTATGTATCAAAGTGCTAGAGCACTAGCCTTGAACAAAAAGAGCTCAGGAACAGTGCCCAAGCCCCAAGTTCAAGCACCACAACTGACCGACAATAACAACAACAACAACAATAATAATAGTTAAAGAAAGGAAGAAAATTAATGGGATAGAACCTGACCTAAGTTGTAGATCAAAACATTAGGGTGTATCCCTGTCAGAAGCCTAGCTAGGAAAATTATAGAATATGCTAAAGTATATTCTATATCTAGAAGTATACTCTATATCTAAAAGATGTTATTATAGGACAGTTAAAACCTTTAAAAGGTGGGGAGGGAGCGAGGGAGGGAGAGAACCCTACGTATGGCTCAGGAGGTAAAGCCCTTCTCTAGCAATCACAATGCCATGAATTGAAACCCAGTCACCACCAAACTCCCCATAATTTGTGAATCTTTTTACATAGTCTGAGGTATAGCCACAATCCAACAATATAGTAGGACAATCTGTGGAGTAGGACATGTGTAAATTGAGTATGAGATATGCCTTTTTGCATTATGTTTCCATCCTGGAAACACGAAAGAGGTAACCCTGAAATACGTTGAAACATTTGCACAAGTATTAAATTATTATTGTTGCAGGCATTTTTTCCTGAATTTTTTAAAATGTAGTAAGGTAATTTCTTCTCTTATTAACTCCTCTTCTTCTGTTATTACACTAAGGTAAATGGTGAGTGTGGGGGGTTTCATTTGAAGTTGCTGTGGCTAGAATTTCATTTCTATCAATTAACAAGGCTATTTTTAATCCATATAGCTTGGTTTGTTTACTAAAATATAAGACTTGTGGGAGGGTGGGGAGGCTTGGGTGGGGGGGTGGAGGGGGAGGATGGGAAGGGATGGGAAGGGGAAACAAAGGAGGAGGCTACAATGCTTGATAAGAAATGTACTCATTATCTTGCCCATGTAATTGTAACTCCTCTGTACAGTATCTTCACAATAAAAAAGTTAAAAAAAAGAATATTCTAAACATATTATACTTATTACAAATGAGAGAAACCATGCAAAAAAAAAAAAAAGACTTGAGCTATTTCCGGTTGATCCACCAGAGACACCTTAATTGATGGCACACAGCATCTCACTCCTTAGGAGGCCAACCTGTCTTTCCACAACCTCCTTCTAGCACTTATATTGATCACTGAGACATATGCATGACAATACATGCTCTACTGAGTGTACTTTCTAATTGTAATTTGGTTTGCAGATTCTATAGCCTTTCAGATCTTGTAGATATTTAATAAGAAAAGCACCCCATTTGGGAAATAGTGAAATAAGATTTTAAAAAAATATCAATTAACAACCTGCATAATAAGAAATAAGAAGGCTGGGCACTGGTGGCTCACACATGTAATCCTAGGTACTCAGAAAGCTGATATCTGAGGATTGTGGTTCAAAGCCAGCCAGGGCAGAAAAGTTCCTGTGAGACTCTTATCTCCAATTAATTATTCAATAACCACAAGTGGTAGAGCACTAGACTTGAGCAAAAGAGTTCAAGGACAGTGCCTAGGCCCTGAGTTCAAGCCCCATGACTGATGGAAAAAAAGATGATAGATTTTACATATATATATATATATATATATATATGTGTGTGTGTATATATATATATATGTTGATGAGCTAAGTATGATCATCCTACAATGTATATATAATATATATGAATGTATAATAAAATATTATACTCCATAAGTATAGGTAATTAAAAATTTAAAAATGAAATGAAATATTTTAAAAGCCCTGAATTAGTAAAAAAAAATTCGGGAATAATTATTTATCCTTATGTTGTTAACAGCTTAATTACTAGTCAAACTCACGAAGCTGTATCACTTAAATGTATAACGGGTCATCTTTTCTCATGGAAAGCAATGACATGCTATTAGCTCAGGGTGTATGTTGAATTTGTGCTTTTGTTCTCTTGGTAGTAATGACAGATCCAGACTGACTCAAATCCATTCTCTCTGTCAGCCTCTGACAAGTGGAATGCACTCACTTGAAGTCTGGTCTGGGTATGAGTATGGCTCTGTCCATGGAATGGAACATAACTAAATCGGCCAGGGGGATTAAAGCCCTTGATCTTGGCATCATTAGCACTTTGTTCTAACCCACCGGCCTAACTAGCCACAGACAAAGACCAATTGGACTAATAAATCACAGCAGCCAGAAGGATCTGGTTTGCATTTATTTCTCATTTTTAATACATTAGTTTTATAATTTGATTTAAATATTTTAGAGTAAATGAAGCCAAAGGTCCATGTTGCTGTCATTCAGAAGACAGAAAACAGAAAAGAGATGCTAACCCAAACAGATTTGCAACAAGCATTAGGGACTAAGTGTCACCATTAGCTATGCTCTTGCGTTGCCCAAGAGGTATTCAACAAGAATACTGAGAGAAAAATCACAATTCTTACAATAATTGCCTTTAATAAGCACACAATGGCCTATATATTTAAGGGTCCTTTTAAAAAAAATCACTTTTAAAGCCAGTAACTTCTTAAGGGGGGAAAACGTTAACTTTTGCTATTGTTACTGTTTCCTGTTTTCATATTTTTCTGTTTGATCAAAAAATAATGTATGCATATATCTTCAGATTTTAAAATTTAATTGGACCCCAGCTACCCACTTCATTCTAACTGTACATAGATCACTGGAGAAGATGTCTAAACATTATTGTTTCTATGTCTGTCATTGCTTGAAACATATTAAGAAATTCCACCTACTTCCAAAGCCCATTTAAAGTAGCACCTGCCTTAGCCAGGGTTTCCTAATGTTTGAAAATTGACTTCCTTTATAGCATTGCAATTTGTATTCCCTTCATTTTATATTTGGAGACCTGATTCTATGCAATTAGAATTATTGCTCTTTAAGTTGCTCTGATCATTTCAATTACAATAATTACCTCCTTTATAAAAAGATGAATTCCGTGAGGGAAAAAGCAGTTAAATACTTTGCTGGTGACTCATCCAGCACCAAAGGTAAGGATTGAGTGTAAACCTGCTGAGCTTAATTTGAATTTAACAGCTCTGTCTGATCTGTGAATGCGGAATGCTGTGGAATTGTCAGTTTACCAGTGTTTTTCTCATGCTCTGGCTTTGGTCTCTTTCAGTCCATTAAAAACATAGATGATAAACATATTTTATATGGATTTTACACAAAAAACATATTTGACATTTTAGATTTTCAGTCTCTTTGATGAGTAACTTTCATATATCTCTAGTAGGCATCTTTATCCTTTTAAGCTATAAAATAATGTTATGTTGTAGGATAGTCTGTGTAGCACTTTTATTGAGATTATCTAACATGCCAAAAGGAGTGAGGAGACAATAATAATAGTGTTGATAATGATAATAATCATAATTAACCTTTAAAATGCTTACGATATTCTAGGACAGTTGTAAGTGCTTTACATATATTAGTTCATCTACTCTTCAGGCACCTCAGGAGACCAGAGTAGTTATTACCTTCATTATACGGATTAAGAAATAAAGGTACCATGTGATTTACTGATTTGATATCATTATCTAACCAGGCATTTGTTTGCACAGTCCACTCGTATTCAATGTGCCTACTATGTTCAAAGTGGGGAGTGAAGAATATTGATACATAATTTAAGTAGCTCTGAATTATTTTGTCCATTTCATTAAGAAACTCCATAGGCCCCTTTCAACCACCTCAAACCAGCTGAACAATTAAAACCATTATTTAAGTCTGCAAGAATGATCTGCATTGTGAATGTCATTGGTCTTTAGCAGAAAAAAATTATATTCTGCATAGACTATTTTGTTGAACTCCCAAGGAGACAGGAAACACAAAAATAAACAAATCAGGATTAAACAGTTCTTCAGCTGCCTTAACACATGCCCAGTTCTCTTGCTTCAAATATCCAAATATAAGTTTTGTTCTTTCTTATAAATGAACAACTGAAATAATGACATGTCTGCTGCCAACTTTATGGAACTAAATCTCCTAAATTCTCAGGGACTGAACTGTCTACTTTTGCTGGAAGCACATCATGTTCTCTATGGATAATAACAACTGTGTTTTTTTACTTTAAAAAAAAGTAAAAGTAATTTTAGAATATTTGATAATAGAGTCATAACATTATCAACTTCAGATATTCCGAGACTACAAGAAACTTCATGTGAACAGATGGGAGAGATAACAAATGTGAGAGTTATTCTTGAGCAATATGAGATATAATATTAAGCATTGTTACTTCAAGTTCAGAAAATATGCAAAAAGAATTATTAGAGAATCATTGCTACTGAAAGTGTAGTCTCTGGATCCAGTCAGATTGTTACTATCTGGATTAGAAAGAGGATACTCTCTGGTCTCTGTACTTGAAATTGTCCAGGTGGTTCCTTAGAACCACCAAATCCTACTGCTTCTTCTACCCAATGTCAAAATGCAGCATTGAATCACTTATATTGCCTTTCAGTCTAAGGTTGGGATCATAGCATCTTAGTAAAAGCACAGCAATGATGATAGATTCACAACTTAAATATTACAAAGCCCTTTCACCAACTGTTACCTCATGTAATAGCCTCACTCTGTCTGTAAGAAATTCATGATAAACACATACATACATATATTTGATGATAGTTTTGTATTCTAAGAGAGAAACTAACTTGGAGTCAAATACAAGGATGATAACTGAAACTTAGCTCTTCTCAAATCAGTTCAAATACCTTTTCCATTCCTGAGCTAACTGTCTGTACTTGTGTGTTTTCAAGCTGCGTCCTGCAAACATGGAAGCACCGACAGTCGTTATTCTAAGACTCAAGGTATTCTCTGTCCCAGCATATGGTCATACTGAAAACACAAAAAAAAGCAATTTTAGTATATCACTAGTCAATTCAGTCACTTCAAGATTTTCTCAAATTATTTGGGTAATGATGATTTGTGGTTAAAATAGACTGAAATGTCTATTTTCCTCTTTTCCTGTCAACATTCTCAGGAAGCTACAGTCTTTTAGCATGCCAGAAAACAAAGACACAACTATTTTGTCTAGATTTTGTTGCTCGTTTTCACATCTGAGGAGCTGACCCTAAGGATAAATATGAGAGAAGAGGGTCCGGGATAAAGAGCCACCTACCTCATAAACCTTTCCCACGTCTAGGTTTCTGGTTTCTTCCACAGCACTTACCTGTCTCCAAGAGTCTAGAGAGTTCAGATCTCTTCAAAGGCAAGAAAAACTTGATTTTCAAGTATTCACGTATGGCTTTTAAGGCTTAAAAGCCAGGAATTTGAAGTTTTCCTTCTCTAGTTTCCACAGTTGTTATTTACCTTGAGGCAAGGCCTGCCTCAAGCCTTGAGGCCTGAATGGAGGAGAAGTGACAGGCCGAAATGGAATGAGGAATTGTTTAGATTGTCTTCCTTGTGTCCTATAAATCTCGGGAGATGATGTAAGATGAAGAACCAGGGATCGCTAGAGTTTAAATAATGGGATATTTAGGCACAGAATTCACTTCTTACACAATTGTTAACATGTCATTAACAACTTGAAGGATGCTCAGAGGAAAAGAATGAACATGATAAGGTAGTAGGGTGATTTTGAATGAAGCTGATTATATGAATTATGATATTCAGCCTAGAAAAATAGAAACTAAAAGAAAGTATATGCTTTAACATTTATCTGTTATGCAAATACACTGAGTAAACCTTTACCATTCTTGATGTTTTCTCCAAAGAAATGTATTTATTGTGTGGTACTAGGATTGACCTCAGAGCCTTGAACCCAGGTATTTTACTTTGTTGTTTTTTTTTTAACTTTTTTTTTTTTTTTTTTATAAATTTCAACTAAAATCTTATGCTTTTGCTTGAGCTGAGATTACAAGTATGTCTCATCTGCCCGGCTCAAAAGATTAACTTAACGAAATAAAAATGTGCACAAACTGAGTTTGCTAAGTTGCCATTTTCATTTTACTTCTGGATAAAGCAGCATTATACAAGTGTCCCAGTTTTCAAGTCATCACTTGAAGGAAAAAGCCATGAGTTAGACCAGCTTCCAGATACACCAAATGCTAAGATGAAGAAATAAGTTTTTATGTCCACTCGCCACTATTGTGCAATTTTTATATTATTATAGCATAGCTTGTCCTATCTTAATCTTATAGTAAAGGAGAATTTCTGAAGACTCAGGTCCAGTAGTGGACTGGATTTCTATGCAAAACTACTTTTTTCATATTTTTAAAAGAATATGAATCTTTAATAAGTTCATAAACTCATTATGTAATCATTTAAAAAATATATAGATGTGGTACATTTATTGGATACATTCATGCTGCCATTGATTATGGTATGCAATGGAAAAAAAAAACACAGTCTCTCAACAATGGCTAGTAGCACTCTTGATTGGGTGGTATCAAGGCTCGGTTATGATTTAAAAACTTTAGGATCAACTCAGCAAATTAATAAAACATTTCCATCCCTTCAACTTACTACAAATGAGGCTCCATAAGAACTCCACCATTTTATATGCATAAGAGCCTGTGTATACACATTCACACATTTTTGTGTTTGTAAAGATATATTTTACGTTCCTTGTTATTGGGCTACCTAATGTTAAAATTATGAGACTATTCTAACTTGCTAGCTTGTACTAGATTTGTGGATGCTAGGAGGAGGAAAAGACTCATTCAAAACAAAAGATAATTTACTATCTATAGCAATAACAGAAGCCGAAACAGCATTTGCACTAATTCCCTGAACCCCACTTCCTACAAAGGCATGCATATCACAAAAACCAGGTGACACCTATATAGGTAGGTAGGGAAGAAATCCTAAGTACACATAGTTTTGGTCTTCTAGAGAGAGATGAAGGAAAGTCTAACCAAACATTGTTCCAGAGGAAGACATTGGTTTTATATAAAGATTGTGTGTGTGTGTGTGTGTGTGTGTGTGTGTGTGTGTGTGTGTGTGAGAGAGAGAGAGAGAGAGAGAGAGAAAGAAAGAGAAAGAGAGATTGATTTGCAGCCTTCACTACAAACATGCCTATTTCTACAACCTTGCAGGTAAAGATAGAAATTGCATTTCCAGTTATTCTCTACAAAAGTGTGAGAGCTGTCTAGAAAGTTAAAACAAAAGGCTGGCAGTGCTTTGGGTCACAAGACTTGAAGAAATGCTAAAGATCAGTTAAGAACGCACTAGATTTCCAGCTACGATAAATAAAAGTCTACCTTTTCTTTTTTTAATCACCACACCATTATTGCCTGGTCAGTTAAAGAAGGAAGTACTTACTGAATTCTGTGTCAGAACTTTAAAAATATCACTGCAAGTGTTAACTTACTTAAGTCTAACAGCTGTTATAAGACAAACACAAATTTTACTTCCATTGTATGTATGAGGAAACTAAAACCCTAAGTGTTCAGAAATTCTTTCAACACCATAGAAATAACAGATGATAAAGCCCAAATATGCATTTGTTGAAGAAGTGAATTAAAAATAAGTATATGTAAAAGTGTCTGTGATTATAAATATCAAATTATGCACTAAGATTCACACACAAGTTTGAACAGGATGCAGTTCTTACTCTAAACATAATATGCTCATAAAAGCAAATTAAATTCAGAATGAATGAATTGTTATTACATTACCCATCAATTTCTATATCTACCCTGGGATATTCAAGGAAATATATCATGCAACATATCCAATTTAGGCTTTACTGAGGAGTCTAAATTTACCCAGACTGACAAAACTGCAGGGTAAAAGACAAATTCTCTCTTAAAAATATGGCAATTCATTTCATAGTTATTGTTCTTGGTAGTATCTTCATTGGCAGAACATTAAAAACATATAGAACTGCTCTGTCTTATTAGCTATGGAATAAACACATAAATGGAAAAACTAGCTCATGACTTAAACAGGAAGAAGTAATTTCTGTGCTATGTAACTGTCCCTAGACAGAGATAGGACTATAGCTACACAAAGTATATACTGTCCTGTCTTAAAATTTATTTTTAAAGTACAATCTATTTTTTATTTGAATATCCCTGTCCATAGATGATCTCTTTTGCCAAGTTTGTCAGTATAAATTAACATGCGAATATTTATGTTCAAAGGATTCCAAAGCAAATAGTAATACATGACAGTAAAAAACATAGAAGAGAGAAGTAGAAAAATGAAGAAAAACAGTTTGAAAACTTAGAAAAGACAAATGTAAATATAATTCTACACACATACATGGAACTGGAATCACCTTTAATTGTACATTTTCTTTTACTATTTAAAACAGACAAGGGTGGCTCACACCGATAATCCTACTTCTTTAGGAAGCTGAGGAAGTTGAGATTGACACCGGAGGTCATCCTGGGCAGAAAAAAAAAATGTCCCCAAGAATCCTTCTGAAGGAAGAGCTAGACTAGACGTGGTGGCATGAGCTTGTTTTCCTAGTTATGGCAAGCTGAGCATAGGTGGATCATGCTCTTCTACATACTTAGGCAGAATAGCTAAGATTACAGGTGTGAGACACCAGTGCCCTTTTTTTTCTTTTTCCCTCCTCGTTCTCTTCCAACTTCTTCTTCCTAGTCTTCCTCCTCCTCTTCTTCTCTCTTTCTCTGTGTTAATATGAATATATCACTAAAAAACACATAAACATATACATACATTTGTAAGTATAATTTCTTACTGCTTCATCATCATCATGAAAAATATAGTATGACACATTATCTGTTATTAAAGAACTCTCTCCATATCTAAGCATGTGAGTAGTTGGCTGGGTAAAGGAACACGTGTGAATCTCATCAATGCAACACTGTAGTTGTCTGGAGTCAATAAATAAAGTGATTTTTACGTATTTTCGGACTGTTAAAATGATTACAGGTGAGAAAAAACTGGGGATAAAGTACTCATAAACTGTTAGCACTATAGAATCTCACAGCATAGTTGTTTGATTTTTCAAATGGAAGAGTTGAGGAGGAAAGAAGCAGAGACTTAACTAATTCATAAAAGTAAGATAACACTTAAATTCTAATATTAAAAGTAAGGTAACATTTAAATTCTAATAATATTTCAGTTGTAGACTACTGTTTTTATGCCTGTGAACATTTGCATATTTGATAGCTGCTATTTTTATTATAGTTTTAATTCTCTTTAAGCAGTTGTTAAAAGGGATGGTCATTCAACGAATCAGTTTATAAGTATAATGCATCTTCATCAATGCTACCTCTTTCATTATTCTCCTCCATCCTTCCCAAGTCAATCTCTCCCCTCGATTGTCCCATTTTGTAGATTATGCATAGAATATTAAGACACATCCTCCTTCCTTTCCTCTTATCATTCATCTATACCTTTCCCCTTGATTTATCCTCCACATTTCAAGTGCCAGTTTCCTGGTATTCATTTTGTTGGGCTGTGACTTGGCTTTTCTAAGGAATTACACCATTTGAATTCCCCCCTGGAAATACCATACTTCGATTAATGCTTGTGCATGCAACCCCACTTGTGTTTATTTGTGTATTAATAAATTAGATCTACCATCCACGTATGAGAGCATGCAGCCTTTGTCTCTTTGGGCATGACTTACTTCACTTCACAAAATTTTTCCAGGTCCATCCATTTATTTGCAAATTATATACTCTCATTCTTCCCAATGGATGAGTAAAATTCCATTTTGTATGTATTGCATTTTCTTGCTCCATTCATCCATTGAGGGGCATCTGGGCTGTTTCATACCTTGGCTATGGTGAATAGTGCTTCATGGAATGTGATTGTACTGATGCTTTACTATATCCTGATTTTCAGTCTTTTGGATCAATGCCCAAGAGTGCTATTGCTGGATCATAGGGTTGTTTTATGTTTAGTGTATTTTAAGGAATCACTAAGAGGTATTTTATGAAGTCTTCTTTTATTATGTCTTCTGTTCCTTAAATGGTTTGTGAATTAGAAAGTAAAAATAAGAAACAATAGGCTAGCATGCTTGTATAATTCACCTACTTAATAGCTAAAAAGTGGTTGTAAGTGTCTGTTAACTTGGCTTAGGGAAAATGCAATGGTTAGACAAGAGTCAGGAAGCTGGGCCAATAGGGAATTTATTTCAAACAACTGGATTCTCCCCATCAAAGAGTTTATAACCCTGAGCAAGACCACAGGAGCAAGATAGGAAAGTCAGAACATACAACATATTCCCTCTGATAGAACATACTTAGTACCTAGCAATTAAAAGATGCAGTAATATTACCCTGCTGTGATCAATAAGGACTTTCTTAAAATACCTAGAATAGGACAGTCCACAGAAGAATATACAAGAGTACCTAATGTATAATACTCCTTGGTAAATTTTGCTCCATCTCACCCTTCCAGAAAATGCAAGAAAGGAAGGAAGGAAGGAAGAAAGAGAGAGAGAAAGAGAGAGAGAGAGAGAGAAAGAAAGAGAGAGAGAGAGAGAAAGAAAGAGAGAGAGAGGGGGGGAAGGAGGGAGGGAGGGAGGGAAATGAAAAGAAGAAACAGGAGGAGGAAGAAAAGAAGGAGGAGGAGGAGGAGAACAAGAGGAGGAGGAGGAGAAGGAGGAAGAGAAACAATTGATGTTATCTTGTGTGATTTGTAATTTGTTTTATTTTATTTTAAAATACTTATTAAAAATGAATCTAAAGTATGCATTTTAATTAATCAGTTTTTCACTTAAAATCACTTGAATTATGTAAGAAGACTATTTTAATCAAAAACAATGATTTGAGCTATTGTTCTTATACTGTTATAGCTTGTATATATGATTCACTAAGGCATTCATAGAAATAACAAAATAATTCTTTACCTCTTTTTTGATACTAGTGTCTTATTTTTATATGAGAGAAGAAGAGAAAGGAACTGAAAGAGAAAAACAGAGAAATCTCAATTATATTTCATGCTTTTTTTCTCTACCAATCCTGGATAATTGTTTGTTCTTGAATAATGCATGCCAGTTGAATTTTCATATGCTCATATAATTTAAAAACTGCTAGAAAGCAATTTTGTCTTCTCACAAATTAAAATATGATGCCCATTAAAGTGTAGCATTCCTTATTTAGATTATGCAGTATTTCTTAGGGAATGAGAATGACTCAAAAAGCTTTTTATTTTATTGATGCCAATTCCTCTTATAAAACACAAAGACAAAATGCTTAAATAGGGATACAGGTTGACCCATTGTAACAATGAGATGTACAAGATACTATGTTGAAAAATAAACTTTACAATTTAAGCAGGAAGGGGGATGAAGGAGGAGGTGGGGAGTGTCGTTGTGGAGGTAAGGAGGGAAGGGATGGTAGGGAAAAAACAAAGGAGTAGATAACAATGCTTAATAGGAAATGTACTCATTACCTTGCTTATGTAACTGTAACCCCTCACTACCGTATTTTTACAATAAAAAATATTAAAAAAAGACAAAGACCAGAAAATCCATAGTAGATATAACACATGGAGAATTATTTTCTTAAAAATTAAATTGGTTTCTTAATTGTAAAATTACATAATAAAATGGCATTATCAAAGATGTGTCTAAATTGCAGGCTCTTTGCCTTTGCTTTTCCTAGTGCTATTATTTTCTCTTTCTTTTCCCAATTCCCTTCCTTATTCTTCATATCTCAACTCCATTGATTCTCTCTTAGAGACACCTTTTCTGAATTAGATCACACTCTGTTTATTTTCTTATATTCTTTAATAACTTCACTCATATTCTTTTATAATATCACTTGTAAGATCTATCCTTTACATTGCAATTTTATATTTATGTATGAAATTATGATTATTATGTATGAAATTATTATGAATAATTATGAAATTATGGATGAAATTGAGAATTGGCATTTTAGACCCAATCTATTTATGAAATAACATTAATATACATCTATTTGATGTTTCCAAAGACCCGTAAGCCATAGGTCTAGGCATTTCTTTTAGTATCACTCATTTGCTATGTACTACCATACAAATGGTGTTATCTGTAGTGTTTTATTGATTTATATCTTAGATCATTATTATACTACATTGCTAATTTTTGTTTTTTCCATCACTTTCATGCCAACAAACATTTCAATCATCTGAAAGTCTTTAAGCTCTTTTCTCTGTCATTAAAGTTAGTAGTGAGCAAATTTGACGTATTTAAATAAGTCAATATCTTTATAGTTTAAATTTTCAGTACCATGGCATCATCTATTTAACAAGACTATTCAAGCAAAAGCTGAGTGCCTATCACCCACTGGGCTGTCACTAAATTTGGCAGATAAGATTCCAACTTTTACTTCTTCTTGTATGCTATCAGTATATAACATAGGACATAAAAATTCAAATTTAACTGAGAATCTATGGTTTTCATTGGGCATTCTTAACAAAGATACTCAGAGAAATGATAATATTTCTTCCACATTGAGCACTGTAAGTTACCTATGGTACCAACCGTTGCCCATTTATTATATTCAGCCTACAATCAAGTACATAGCTATTATTAAAAAATTTCTCTGGACACATGAGGAAACTGGGGCTCAGGTTAAAGAATTTGCTTAGAATCACACACTCTGAATTCTCAATTCTGACTCATAGCCATAGTTCCAGATGTACAAGAACAGAGCCCAATTCTCCTAGCCTCTACAAAACACCAGCTCATCCAACACAACCTAAGCTGTTGAATGTACTGTGGGCAAACGTAGGAGCAACAGAAGGATTTCTCTCATCAAATATTTAATACCTTCTTGCCATGCTAATCCAGAGACCACAATGTAAAAATTCAGCACTGGATTTCTAAAACTCCAAATGGATTTCTGAAACTCCCTAAGGGAATTCAGGACTTTTAGCTACTGAATTCCCATAGATATGCTATATAGCATTACTGTCTAATTGCTGGTGAACTGTTTGAGAATCTTCTATAACACAGGCAAAGAAAAATCAAAATATAAGTTTCATTTTCTCCTATCAATGGAATAGATACTTCCTCAGTGACAAAAACATCAACACAATCAAGTTTTCTTGAGGTTTAGGAAGATTTGCATGATACTTCTCATATTTTGTAATGGAAACTGTCAATTAATAGCCACTCAGGGTTTTCCACCAGGACTTCTAAATCCTAGCTAAATGGGCCCAATTTTATGGAATGTAATTACTTGGTCTTTTGTAAGTATTAATTCTAATTGTTAGGTGACTTAAGATAATTATTAAGTTATATATGAGAAGCAGCTTGGATACAGTAATGAATTAAATGATTTTTTTACATAGCTAATATATTACTCAAAAACAGTCAAGAAAATTTAAGATAGATCATATGCCAGAATTTGAACATTTGAGGTTTTGAACACTTAATTATCACTTTACAATCATGATGCAAGGAAATAGTGACTCCTCAAATTTCATGCAAAGTAAACTTCTGTTCCTTCATCATTGTATAACTTTCACCAAGTACCAGGCCTTATAAGCTGATTTGCAATGGTTCCCATCCCTCAGTGAGACCATTTATGTTCTCTTGGTTCATTTAACTCAGCTCCTTTACTCTTTCTCACACCCTACGTCCTACTCTCCTAAAATCCTGTCACTTAACACATAGAGGGATAAGCTGTCTCCTTTCTTTGTTGTAGTACCTGGAACACAAAGTCAAGTCAGGATCTTGAGTCATACAGGCTTAAGGTCCACCCCCAGTTCTAGCTATTAGCTATGTCCCCAGAGCTAAGGATTGGACCATTCTCTCCTTCAAGGCATTCACTTCAAAACTCAAAATGATAATAGTACCAAATTCTTATGGTTGCCATGAATCTAAATGGAATCTACATTGAAAGTGTAGGCAAAGAGTAAGAAGCCAAAATGTTAAATAATCATTATCATTATTATCAGTTTCCATTATAAAAAAGGAAGAATGTAATTTCATAAACACAAAAGGAAAAAATAATAGTTTTGCTCTCCTTTTGGATCATACTCCAATCTCCCCCGCTCAATTTTCCTATTAATAAGATGTCTCTAACGTCAGTACTTTAGCTTTCAAAATACACGACAAGAAAGCCATTAAAGCTCATAATAGCCATGAAAAGCCCAGAGTAGCAAATATTGCTGACTCTGTTCCCATCTGCCTATTTCTTACAATTTACTACACATTGATCATTAGACAAGATTATCAAAAGTATACTTTTCTAGGCTGAAATGTTCCCTTCATTCTGACGAGAAAACTAAAGCAAATATTTCCTATGTGGCTAAAATTGTTAGTATTAGTTTTTGTACTATGGACATAACCTTTCTTCTTTCCCATTATAATCTGTCTGGCTAAGGGAAAACTTCACTAATATTATACTATGCTATCTGAGATAAATAAATTTATTCCTAATGTGAAATGAGAGGAAAGCTTATTATTATGTATATGTAGGATTGCCAGTCTATGATTGAGATTAATAAAATATATTTAGCATAGCCTCAATCTGGTCATTTATTGAAGGTTATTAACCATTGTAAGTGAACAGTTCTTGACTAGGAGCAAAAAGTCATACCACTGGGGTACAACTCCCATAAGGAGTATAAATTTTAAGCTTAGACTTAAACAATGAATATTAAGCCTTAGGACTACATGAAGTTTTCTCAGGTATCAATCCAAAGCTAAATTGTTTAGGCCTGTTTAGGTTACTTTCCCTATTCTCTTGTGTTGCTGTATTTTTCAAAGCACCATGGTCACCAACGTCAGCTCTGTCCAAGGGCAGCTGGTGGGATCTCCAGTTGCTGGGCAACCTGTTTGCTGTAGGTTTCTAGGCGACATGCCTTGCATATGGTCAGAGTTAAACTTTGTTGTAATCCAGGGTATTGGCTGCTGTAGAAAACGTATCTCCTCTTTGTTATTCTTTGTTTTCTTTTAAGCTTCAATTATATTTGCTGGTAGTGTATGATCTAATATTAAATTGTCTACCATAAGGAAAGGCTAAGGGCCCAAAGAAAATAACAATACGAGAAGTGACCAGTACTTTGCTGGATGTTGGTCACTAAGGAGAGTCAGATGCCCTGAGACTACACATAAGTGTCACCATCTTGTTTCACTAACATTCACTTAAAAAAATATTCTTCTTTGCCATTTGTCAAGAATATCAAGGATACTCTCCTAGCGTGGGGAGTTGATGGAATATATGATGGAATGGAAACTTCTACCTTTCCTTAGGTTAGGGAATTCATTAAGCTGGGTTAATGTCCTACTGGGGAAAACCCAAACCTTACTCCCTTTTTGTTATCAGCAGGACTGTAGTTGCAATAAAACATACACAGTAAGTGTAAGCAGGGCTATGCTGTGACTCTGGAATGCAGTGGAGCTTGCAAAGCTTGTGGCACAATCTTAGATCCATTTGTACTCTGCTGAATCTTGTTTAGGGCCTGTGAATCTGGATCTGTCCTTGTCAGTTCATGTATTAATTCTCCCAGGCTTTGCAACACCACAAAATCGAGTCAGAGAAGTTGAACTCAGCCTTGCCTTTCCCTCAACAACATAGGCAACTTACCTCAGAACGTAGTGCTGATGAAGAGGCGAATGATTGATTGACACACTGAAGTTTTGACGGAAAGTAAGAGACCCTCCCAATTCATACTTCAATCATTAAGGACAATCAAATTTCTTCATATTCTCTCCATATCAACATCCTGTTGTTTTCTAGCAGACTAGACCTTCATTTATAGCTTATCACCCATTCCTGTGAGGAAAATCTATTGCTATTTCATAACTCTCTTCTGCTCATTTAATGGTATTTTTCTCCATTGTTTTTCTTCTGAACCTCCATTTTTCCTCCAAGATGAAATTGTGAAGTCATCACTTCTGTGTAAATGGTATGAGTAAAGGCATATTCTTAGGTTCTTGTCTCACCTTCATTTTATTTGTAGTACAGCTATGTCTTTTCTCTTAAGATCCTCTTCTGACTCTACCTGCATGATCCTACCTCAGGGATAGCACAGAGAAGCTGTTAAATAAAAATTTCAGAATGAATTAAAGAAACTTTGGTTTGGAAACACAACTTGAATAGTATTCCTTTTGCTAGGAATAAGTTTCCACTCTATTTAGAGTATTTGAACTCAGGATCTCACACTTGATAAGCAAATGCACTACCACTTGAACCATTTCTCCAAACAGTTTCTTCAGTTACCTTTTTTTCCTGTATAGTTTCATAATTTTTGTTCAAATTGGCCTTGCATTGCTCTCCTCCTACCTCGTTTCTTTCATAGATGGGATTATAGACATGTGTTACTACTCTGACTTGGTTTTGAAGATAGGGCTTCCCTAATTTGTTTTCCTTGCGTGGCAGTGACACTCAGTCCTCTTATCTCTGTTTCAAATAGTCGGAATGCAGCAGTGAGACATCATGTCATCTTTTAAAACAAGTATGCTCTGAATAGTCTCAAATATTCATCTTTTGGGTAATCATTTGGGGTGTCCATAACTATTCTGGTTTTCCCCTATAAAGCTAACGATAACATAGGCCTAGATTTGGATATACTATGTTTGAATCCTGCAGTGTCACTTTTCCTTTTGGTGACTGGGGTGAGGCTTTGAGATGGAGCTCTGCTCCCTGATGGGCTGTGTGGGACAAAATTTCTGTTGTTCTCTGATTAGAGGGATGTTTGTTACTACACCTTAGCAAAGCCTTTCCTGACTTAGTTCAATGTTTATATTCTATTTTATTTAAGAGAGTATACATACTCTAATTACAAATCTAATACCAGGCCATAAAAGAATGGGTTCCAAAAAACAATTACATTAATATGTTTCATATAAGGGTTATTTTAAAACTATCAACAATACTTGAAGCACAAATGTGCTTCTATTTAATGTCAGTAAGCAATTACAATAAAATAAAAAGACTTTAAAATTAGTTTTATATAAACCATAAAGAGAAATGGAGTAGAATAAGAACTATTTTCCTCTTCTGCACTTAATTTATGTCCAGAAAAGATGGTTCAGTTTCTATATTTTGGAAAACAGTATTGCACATGGACTCAATTTTACTAAAATTGCAGTGTTTCTGTATATTATTTTCCAACTTATTCTTCTTTTCATGAAATATGGCTAGCTTCTTTTTTCATTTTTGACTAATATATTTTCACCATTTAATAAGTTACATAATGTTTTAAAAAATTATCAAAATTTTAAAAATACATTTTATGAACATTGGAACTATCACCCAGAAAACTAATGTCAAAAATACAAATAAATATTTCAAAAGATTCAGATAGTTGCATGTTTCCAAGTTTAGAGGTCAATCATTAAATAAAAATAAAATGGCATATTTTTCAATTTATTTATATTTTATTAAAATACACAGATTTTAGGAAAAAAGAAAGTGTTGTTTATCAATTAATCAGATCCTTGCTTGCCATTAACTACGAAAGATACCTTTTCTGTCCTAGACTTTTTTAATTAATTTTTTTATTGCAAAGATGTTGTACAGAGGAGTAACAGTTACATGAGTAGGGCAATGAGTACATTTCATAGCGAGCATTGTTAACGCCTCCTTTATTTTCCCCTTACCATCACTTCCCTCCCCACCTCCCCAACTCCTCCCACACCCCCATACCCTGATATTGTAAAGTTCATTTTCAATATAGTGTTCTGTACAGAAACAAAAGAATCAGATGGTGTATTGTAAGTACATTAAAACACTAGCAAGAAAGAGTAAAAAAACAAAAAACAAAATAACCCTTGTGTCCCTGTCTTGGGGTACATTTTGCTTAACATTATTTCATATGGGCATATGTACATAGCCTTTGACCTACTCTGCTTGTCCTAGACATGTACGAGCCACTGCAAACAAGGGAAACCATGGGACCTATATTTCTTTGGGCCTGGCTTACTTCACTTAATATGATTTTTCCAAGTCTTTCCATTTCCTAACAAAAGAGGCAACGTCATTTTTTTCTGATGGAGGCATAGAATTAATTGCATTATAAATATATACCACATTTTTTTTATCCATTCATCTACTGAGGGGCATCTGGGTTGGTTCCATATCTTAGCTATGGTAAATAATGCTGTGATAAACATGGTTGTACTGGTAGCTTTGGTATGACCTTGTTTGTGATCCTTTGGATAAATGCCCAAAAGTCGGATTGCTGGGTCATAAGGGAGATCCATGTGGAGTCTTTTGAGGAAACTCCATATTGCTTTCCAGAGTGGTTGAACAAGTTTACACTCCTACCAACAATGCAGTAGGGTTCCCTTTTGGCCACATCCCTTCCAGCATCTGTTGTTATAAGAGTTCTTGATTATAGCCATTCTAGCTGGGGTGAGATGGAATCTCAGCATTGTCTTGATTTGTATTTCTTTTATGGCTAGAGAGGTTGAGCATTTCTTCATGTGTCTATTGGCCATTCTTATTTTCTCTTCAGAGAAGTCTCTCTTTAAGTCTATAGCCCATTTGCTAATCGGGCAGTTGTTTCTTTGAGCATTTGTTGTTGGGGGATTTAGTTTTTTGAATTCTAAGTATATTTTAGGTATGAGAGTATTGTCCATTTTATGCTTAGTGAAGATCTTCTCCCAATTCGTGGGCTTTCTGTTGATCTTGTTAGCTATGTCCTTTGCCTTGCAGAAGCTCTGCAGTTTCATGTAGTCCCATTTGTCCAAACTTTCTTTGATTTGTTGTGTTTCTGGGTCTCTATTAAGGAAATTTCAGCCTGTGCCAAGAAACCCTAGAGTTTCTCCTATTCCGTCCTGTAATGTTTTCATGGAGTCTGCTTTTATTTCGAGGTCTTTGATCCATTTGGAGCTGATTCCAGTACAGGGTGATATATACGGTCTAACTTTAGTTTTCTACAAGTGTTTAGCCAATTTTCCCAGCACCATTTACTGAAAAAACTGCCTTTTTTCCTTTCTCGAAATAGGGAAGGATGAAGTAAAACTCTCCCTCTTTGCAGATGACATGATCTTGTAAAGAACCCCATCGTGGCCACTCCCAAGTTACTTGAGCTGATCAGAAACTTTGGCAAAGTAGCAGGGTACAAAATTAACCCTCAGAAATCAACGGCTTTCCTGTATGCCAATAATGAGAAAAGCACAGCTGAAATTAGGAAAGCAACTCCATTTGTAATAGCCCCACAAAAAATAAAATACTTAGGAGTTAACTTAACAAAAGAGGTGAAGAACCTGTATGATGTAAACTTTAAAAATCTGAAAAAGGAAATTAAAGGAGAAGTAAACAAATGGACAAACCTCCCATGCTCCTGGATTGGGAGGGTTAACATCGTGAAGATGGCAATACTGCCAAAGGCTATGAACAAATTCAATGTGATACCTATCAACATTCCAACCTCATTATTCAATGAAATAGAGGAAGCAACCCAAAATTTTATATGGAACAATAAAAGACCCCAAATAGCAAAAACAATCCTTAGTAGAAAGAACAGCGCTGGAGGAATATCAATTCCAAACTTCAAACTGTACTACAAAGCCATAGTAATCAAAACAGCTTGGTACTGGCACAAGAACAGAACTGAGGACCACTGGACTAGGACTGAAAACCCAGAAATGAACCCACAGACCTATAGCCACCTAATCTTTGACAAGGGAGCTAAAGAAATAGAATGGAAGAAAGACAGCCTTTTCTGTCCTAGATTTTTAGGGACAGATATTTTGATACTCAATACTTGACTAAGACACTACAAATTCCCATTTTTCTCAGGCTAACCGGGGATCTTATAAGCTAAGTGTTAACTAACAGCCAGACATCCTTGGAGCATCATTTGATTTCTGAAAGCTTCAGGTTGATAATTATCTGCTTCATACCTTTGTTATGAATGGTAAGTGAGATGTGGTATTTAGTTGCAGAATTATTAGTTGTACAAAGGTATTCTCTTTTGCTCCTGCTGTAGCCCCAATGTTTATCACACTTTTATAATGTTTTTGAATCAGTGATTGAGTAAACATTTAGCAAATGAAATTTATCACTAATAGATCAGTGCAACAACAAAAAACTTAAAGTTTGGGTCTATAAATTGTGCAAGCAATAAATATCATACATGAATACTATTTCATGAAGCATTGCCTAGTTTTAACTTTAAACTTTGACAGGATTTGACACTTTTACTCTTAGAAAAATTATTTTGATTATACCATATAATTTTATCAACCAAACTATTATGGATTAAGGTGCAACACTGATATGAAGAAAACCTTTCTATAATTCTCGGTGAAAAATCACTCATTATTTTCAGTGTCCTATATCAGCCTACAAAGATTGGAATCATTTTTACGTTCAGGTTTTAAGTAAATTATGATATTCATACTTAATCAATTTTAGTGAAAAATGTAATTTTTAACTTTGTATGTCTTAAACACATTTTCTTTATGAAAAATAAAATTTACCCCTCTCTCTGAATTCTTCTAGAGACTAAGAAAGGGCACATTCAGACTACTCAATGTGAAAAGCACAGTCTCTCTCAGCGTCCTTCTACAGAGTAGGCCAGATCTTGGCAAGACCACTCTATTGGATAAGCAGAAGTACAGAGTCACACATTTTCTCCCCCTCATGTTGTTGGCCATTCACTAGTGGACTATAAAGACTTCAGCAACAAATACCTCACTCCTCCTGGAGTTGACCTCTTCCGTAGGCTAGGCTTCTTGGCCCAAGAATTCTGCTATTCCCTATAAAGATCAGTGATGAGCCAAAAAAATAATAAGCAGAACTTTGAAATCCCTCCGGGTAATGCTAAATGAGGATAGCAGAGAGACAGTAACTCTTTGGGATTCCAGGGGCATCCAAAAACCTATGGCTACATTAAATTCCTTCTGAAGACAAAATGACCAGTTGAAACTATACTTACAAAACTTGACAGAAAGAATAAAGAAGCAACACAGTCATTGTTATTTCACATATCAAACAATCTATGTTTGTTTGCTATTATTTTACATTTCCAAGTTATTCTGGGAGTGTTTGCCTGTGTATGTTTGTTTCACTATTAATCAGAGCAAACTCTAGTTTTGTTTTAAAGTAGACTAAGTTCTAGTTTGGATACATAAAATGGTATCATAAAATTAGGTGAAAAATATTTTTTTCTGTAAACAAACTAGCAAAATTAATTACAGGTAAGGAGAAGAGAAGATATCAGATTATTCTGGGCCAGAATTTCTTTAGGGAAAAGTGCATAAATGCTTTTAACAGGTCCAGGTTTTTTAATTTTACAGCATTTATTGTTCTTGGTTACCTGTCCCAAAGGCATTGAAGTAGCTCGTCAAGATGTGGATGAGGTGAAGTCTAGCTGACTGGGTCAGCATGGTTGTGGTGTTACCTACAGCATATTTTCAGAATCAGAGGACCTACCAAATATACGAATACAATGAAGACTTCCATTTTTATAGTAAGCCAAAGGATCACTATTCTTCCAACCTACTAACATTTCTCCATCCCCATTACAATATCTTGTGCTTAGTAGGCATTTAAAAGGCAATTGAGGGAGAGGCTCCATCCCGCCAAAGCCACCCGGCACCAGCAGCGCCACAAAGGGACCTGTCCGCCGACCACCCGCCCAATCGCGATCGCAACGACCCGGCGGGGGGCCGCCCAACCCAGCCCGCAACCACCCCAACTGAACTCGGACTGCAACAACAACTGACGGACTGCAACAACAACTGACGACCTACAGGAGAATCAGCAACCAAGCAAAGACAGACACACCAAAACAAGATTGAAGAGCAGTCTCCTGAACCCCCATGCGAAAATCACAGAGAAAAATCACAAGGTTTACCACTACCCAGGACAGCAAGCTCACCTCAAAAGCCAGCAGCCACGCAGGGGAGAGCCCCAGTGGGAGCAAAGCAGGAATGGAAGACAAAAACTACATCCAAGGGTTGCTGGAGGCAATGACTCAAGAAATAAAGCGAGAAATGGATCAGAAATTGAAAGAGCACAAGGATGAACTATCAAAAGATATACAGGATATCAAACAAAAATTGGATGCAAAAATAGAAGCTGCACAAACCTCAGTAAGAAGTGAGATAAACGCCAAATTAGAGGTAATGCATACTGATATCACCTCATTGAGAGGTGAGATCAGTACTCTGAGAACCAACATTGAATCCATAAAGGGATCCATTTCCACCATGCAAACCACAATAGAAGCCACGGTCAACAGAGTGAATGAAATGGAAGGTAGAGTGTCAGATACAGAAGACAGAATACACCAACTGGACCAAAAAGTGACAGATATGGAAAAATCACTCAAATTAAACCTAAGGGAAATTCAAGAGCAAGCAGATAATGCTAAAAAATTTAACCTTCGCATAATCGGAGTGGACGAAGGTGAGGAATTCCAGAGCAAGGGAATGCAACACCTATTTAACAAGATAGTCAATGAAAATTTTCCCCACCTCAAAAACGACCATCTTAACTACATCACAAAAGCTTATCGAACACCCAACAAGCAAGATCCCAGGAGAAACACTTCTAGGCACATAATAGTAACAATGATGGATCTGAATGATAAGGAAACAATCCTGCATGCAGCAAAAATGAAGAAGGAGCTATACTACAACGGGAAAAAAATTAGAATCACTGCAGATCTCTCCACACAAACAATGAATGCAAGAAAAGCCTGGGAAAGCACCATACGAGCCCTGAGAGCCAATAACTGCCAACCCAGACTGATATACCCGGCAAAGCTAGCATTCACATTCGATGGAGAACTGAAAACTTTTAATAGCAAAGAAAAACTAAATGAATACATAAACATTAAGCCAGCATTACAAAGAATTCTAAGAGGGGGGACACAACCTGAAGAAAGCAACCAGGAACTGGGACCTGCCCCAAACAGGCATTACTCAAAGTCTAACTGAGCAAGCACAGGAGGAAAGGAAAGAAGAAAAACTTAGGAAAACGGAATGGCAGGGACAACAATGCATCTCTCTATACTTTCTCTTAATATAAATGGGCTGAATTCGCCAATTAAAAGAAAACGAACTGAGGACTGGATCAGAAAACAAGACCCATCCATCTGTTGCCTTCAGGAGACCCACCTCTCAGCCAAACATACAAACAAACTCAGAGTGAAGGGGTGGAAAAGGATCTACCAATCAAATTCCCCCAATAAGAAAGCAGGTGTAGCTATCCTGATATCTGACAAAATAAACTTTTCATTAAAATCAGTACAGAAAGACAAGGACGGACATTACATATTAATAAAGGGAACAATCCAAGAGGAGGATATAACCATCATCAACTTATATGCCCCAAATATCGGTGCACCCAGATATGTTAAACAAATGCTCTCAAACTTACAGAATAAAATAGATCCCAATACGATAATACTAGGAGACTTTAACACGCCACTCTCACCAAAGGACAGGTCTACCAACCAGAGGATTGGCAAAGAAGCTACCGAATTAAGTGAGGCCATACTTCAAGCGGAATTAACTGACATCTACCGAGTATTTCACCCTAAAACAACACAGTACACATTCTTCTCAGCAGCTCATGGAACTTTCTCCAAAATAGACCATATCATAGTTCATTCAAGGAACTTAAGCAAATACAAAGGGATCGACATAATCCCCTGTATCCTATCTGACCACAGTGGAATCAAGCTAGCTCTCAATAACAAAGCATACCGCAGAAATTTCTCTAATACATGGAAATTGAACAGCACACTCCTTAACAAGGCCTGGGTAACAGAAGAGATCAGAGAAGAAATAAAGCATTTCCTAGAACTCAATGAAAATGAAAACACCTCACAAAGAAACTTGTGGGACACAGCAAAAGCAGTCCTGAGGGGCAAATTTATTGCCCTCAGTGCCCACATCAAGAGAATGGAGACAGACCAAGTAAATAATCTCATGTTGCAACTAAAACAGCTAGAAAAACAAGAAAAAATGGGACCTAAAGCTACTAGACGAAGCCAGATAACCAAATTGAGAGCAGAGATTAACCAATTAGAAAATCAGAAAACCATAACCAAAATAAACCAAACAAAAAGCTGGTTCTTTGAAAAAATAAACAAAATTGATGGCCCGTTGGCAAGATTAATTAAAAAAAGAAGAGAGGAAACCCATATTAATAGGATTAGGGATGCCACGGGAAACATCACAACACGTACCCAAGATATCCAAACAATTCTAACAGACTACTTTCAAAAGCTATACTCTCTAAAGGAAGAAAATCTGGCGGAAATGGATGCATTTTTAGAGAAATACAAGTTACCCAAACTGAGCAAAGAAGAAGTTAACCAATTAAATAAGCCAATATCCTATAATGAGATACAGGAAGCTATCAAAAGTCTTCCAACAAAAAAAAGCCCAGGACCAGATGGATTCACAGCAGAATTCTATAAGACCTTTAAAGAAGAACTAATACCCATACTCCTCAAGCTCTTCAGAGAAACAGAGAAGGAGGGAGCTATCCCAAACTCATTCTACGAAGCCAATATCACACTCATCCCCAAACCAGGCAAAGACCCAACCAAAAAGGAGAATTACAGGCCAATCTCCTTGATGAACACAGATGCAAAGATCCTTAACAAGATTCTAGCTAACAGAATCCAGAAACACATAAAAAAAATAATACACTATGATCAGGTAGGCTTCATCCCAGAGACACAGGGATGGTTTAACATACGTAAGTCAATAAATGTAATCCAGCATATCAACAGAGCCAAGGTCAAGAATCACATGATTATCGCCACAGATGCAGAAAAGGCCTTTGATAAAATTCAACATTCATTCATGCTAAAAGCTCTGGAGAAAATAGGAATAGAAGGAACATTTCTAAAAACAATAAAAGCCATTTATGACAGACCAATAGCCAATATTATACTTAATGGGGAAAAGCTACAACCAATCCTCCTAAAAACAGGAACAAGGCAAGGATGTCCACTGTCTCCACTCCTCTTCAACATAGTCCTAGAACCCTTAGCCAGGGCAATAAGGCAAGAAAAAGACATTAAAGGGATCCGCATAGGGAAAGAAGAAGTGAAACTATCCCTTTTTGCAGACGACATGATACTATACCTCCACGATCCCAAAAACTCCATCCCCAAACTTTTAGAAATCATAAGTCACTTCGGCAAAATAGCAGGATACAAAATAAACCCACAAAAATCAGTTGCCTTCCTATACACTGATAACGCACAGGAAGAGAGGGAAATAAAGGGAGCAACCCCATTCACAATAACCTCCCAAAAAATAAAATATTTAGGAATTAACCTAACCAAAGATGTAAAAGAACTATTTAATGAGAACTATAAAAAGTTAAAGAAAGAAATTGCAGAAGACACTAGGAAATGGAAAGACCTCCCATGCTCCTGGATAGGCCGACTTAATATAGTAAAGATGGTGATACTTCCAAAATTAATATACAAATTCAATGCAATTCCTATTAAAATCCCAATGACGTACATCACTGAAATACAGAAAACAGTCCAAAAATTTATATGGAACAACAAAAGACCTAGAATAGCCAAAACAATTCTAGGGGATAAAGACAATATGGGAGGGCTATCCATGCCGAACTTCAAACTCTACTACAGAGCTATAATCACAAAGACAGCATGGTACTGGCACAAAAACAGACCCGAAGACCAATGGAACAGAATAGAAGATCCAGATATAAATCCACAGGCCTACAGCCAGCTGATATTCGACAAAGGAGCCAAAGACATACAATGGAAGAAACACAGCCTCTTCAACCGCTGGTGCTGGGAAAACTGGGCAGCCACATGCAGAAAACTAAAAGTGGACCCCAGCCTATCACCATGCACCAACATCAACTCAAAATGGATTAAAGACCTTAACATTAAACCTGAATCTCTGAAACTACTGCAGGACAGAGTAGGAGAGACACTTGAACTAATAGGCACAGGAAGGAACTTCCTGAACAGAGTCCCAGGGTCACAACAAGTTGGAGAGAGACTCGACAAATGGGACTACCTTAAAATAAAAAGCTTCTGCACAGCTAAATCTATCGCAACTAAGCTAGAAAGACAACCAACTAATTGGGAAAAAATATTTACCAGCAATATATCAGACAAGGGGTTAACATCCTGTATATACAGGGAACTCAAGAAACTAATCCCTCCCAAACCTAACAAACCAATTACTAAATGGGCAAGGGAACTAAAGAGGGACTTCTCAAATGAAGAAATAAAAATGGCAAAGAAACACATGAGGAAATGTTCATCATCCCTGGTGGTGAAGGAAATGCAAATAAAGACAACCCTGAGATACCACCTTACCCCAGTCAGAATGTCCCACATCCACAAATCAGCCAACGACAAATGCTGGAGGGGATGTGGAGAAAGAGGAACCCTATTACACTGCTGGTGGGAATGTACACTTATACAACCACTTTGGAAAGCAGTCTGGAGGGTCCTTAGAAAGCTAAAGATTGACCTCCCTTACGACCCAGTCATACCACTTCTAGGCATCTACCCTGAACAACAGGAACCAATATACAAGGACACGTGCACCTCCATGTTTATTGCAGCACTGTTCGCAATAGCTAGGATATGGAAACAACCTAGGTGCCCCACCACAGATGAATGGATCCAAAAAATGTGGTATCTATACACAATGGAATATTATGCAGCCATTAGAAATGACAAAATAATGGCATTTGCAGGGAAATGGATGGAGCTAGAAGGAATCATGTTGAGCGAGGTAAGCCAAGAACGAAGAGACAAACGGTACATGGTCTCCCTCATAAGTGGATGCTAAATCCAAAAGGTTAGTGATACGACAAAACTAACAGGACTTAAGAAACAAAGAACTCCCGCTCATCTGGTTGAACCACTACTAAATATCCTCATGCTGCTGATCACAAATATGGTATATAACATGTGAACACTGTTATATATTACAGACTGTGGTAGACAATTTGCTCCAGGGAAGTTAGAATGAACTTGTGACTTTGAAATTATGTAATCATTTAATCACAATCAAAAAAAAAAAAAAAAAGAACCTCGGGGAAGGGAGGGAGGGAGGGGATGGTAGGGGGAAAACAATGGAGGGGGTAACAATGTTCAAGAGGAAGTGTACTCATAACCTCACTCATGTAACTGTAACCCTCTGTATAGTAGCTTTACAATAAAAAAATAAAATAAAAAAAAAATAAATAAATAAAAAAAAAAAAAAAAAAAAAAGGCAATTGAAGACTGGATTAGTAAATGGCTGGGAAAAAACTCAAGTTCTTTGGTTAACTAGATAAGTGATTTCAGGATTCATTTGTACTCGGTTTTGCTATCGGCATTTATGAATAAATTTAGATAATATTAAATTCTATCGTTTCACTTGGGTGATAATGAATTTTATCCACAAACATTTGCCTAGCTGGCTGTTTATTATCAGGATGGCAAGCACCCAGAGGGGCTTTGACATGTTTTCCAGAAGGCATTGCCCTATCTACATTATTGTAACATACAGAGCTACACACAATGATAATGAAGAAATTAAGTTATAACTCAAATGGTGTCAGATACAAATCTAGTTTTTTTGATGCCCACCACCAGTTCAGTTGTCTAATTTTGCAATAAGAAGTGTCTCTTTTTAGAAAGAAAATCTCACAAATCCTTCCAGTTCTTCTTCCCACTTAAGCCAAAAGTCTAGAATCAGTATGAGACTTCCTTCTGCTCTAAGCAACATGTTTTCCAACAACTCCTTGGATTTCCTCTCTAACCCTCCTCCCAATTTAGTCCTCAGACCACAACTTAGAGCCACTTCTTCCTTCAGCCAATAGCTCAGTCGACAGCACTTAGCGAAAATCTGCTCTCAAGTGCACTCATTTCCCATGCTCACAATCTTTCTGCTCACACATCTGGATTTGAGCAAGATGGGCAAGGAAGTTAAGAAAAGGCCAAGACCCCCCCCCCACGCTACCCTTTCAGCTAAAATAAACATGGGGTATTTTTAGAATTAGGTTCTGTTACTTCATACAAGTAGAACAAGAACCAAAAGAAGAATATCTATGGATTCTTTTTCTGTTGTTTTGTTTTGTTTGTCTCTTGTGAGGCTTGAACTCTGGGCCTGGCCACTGTCCCTCTGCTCTTCAGCTCAAGGTTAGCACTCTTGAGCCACAGTGCCACTTCCAGCTTTCTGGTGGTTAATTGGAGATAAGAGTCTCATGGACTTTCCTGCCTGGGCTGGCTATGAACTGTGATCCTCAGATCTCAGCCTCCTAAGTAGCTAGGTAGGAATCTTAAAAACTTGTCTTCCTTTTTCTAGATCTAGACACTATACAATCAATACACTCCCTAGAATGTTGTCAAAAGAAAATAACTAAAAAGATGTTCTTTTAGCTGGATTTAAGATCTATCTTTAAGCCCTTTTGAGATAAAGACAACAAATTGCCTTTTTGTGAATGACCACCTCAAATGAAAGTTGGTCTGTTTTACCGATGAATGTGGCGAATCCTCTGTGCCATATCAAGATAGAGGAGTCTCTGGCAGATCTGTTATGCTGTTTTCCCAAATATTTAGCAAGTGAGCATATATAAGAATTCTTCATCTATAAATTCTCACCTTATCATAATAGATGAGTAGACTCTAGAGTTTAAAAAATCATGAACTTATATCATTTGCTAGATAGACATGAACAAGGTGAATCCATTTACAAAAAAGCTCCATTTTAAAAGTACTAAGAGTAACAAAAGAAAGAAAAAATGGCTTCTGATATTTCTGGATAATTCAAGTAGGGTGTACATCAGAAGAATGAAAATGTTAATAAATGAAAACTTCAGAATTGTAGACCATTCAAAGAAAGCCACAAAACAGAAATGCTATAATCAAAATGACTCAAATGCATCTCTTTTACCTAAAGAGAGCCCAAAGGATCTAACACTTAAGGTTTCTTTAAATAGTCTTAAGAAGAAGGAAAGCTTAAAACAATGCTTATTAAAACACCTAAGATTACCAGCTTTATTTAAACACAGCATTATATGATGTCTTCTATATGGAAATTCAGTAAGACTATGAAAAATTTCTGAAAGCCAATAGAAAAGAAGTACTCTGTATTTATTGTGAAACAAAGGCCATGGAATGTATGACCTTGGTAACTTGCCAACAATTTCTCAACTAGACACTTATAACCCTATGCCACCTGAAAAGGTTACGGCATAGTTCCTGACATATCTTTTTACACCTGACACAAGCAGGGATTCTGGAATGAGACATGAATGACTTCCAACCATTATTTATTTGGTATCATTCTACACATTTGTTGAGAATACACTAGCATCAGAAGAACCAGAAATCATTTTGAACCAGTTTCAATGCAGATTCATCAGTTTAAATTCTTTGGAAAGTGTAACACTGTAAAATAAATAAACCAAACTGTCTGCCAGGATATGATATGAAAAACATATGCGGATAAAACAGTCAAAGGAATGGTTTTCTTTCTTCCACACTTCTTGCTGACTGCAGTTTCTGGTTATTCAGGCAAGAGCAAACGTCCTAAACATTGTGAAACGCCATTTCTCACCATTAACGTGATTTCATATGTTTTCGGTACCTTCCTTTTTTCACATTTGAAAAACACAGTGTGGTGTTTCTTTCTAGTGTCTCTGTTTCTGTCCCCCCCTCCCCGTCTGCCCCCCCCACTCTCTCCCTTTCTGTTTCTCTCTGTGAATATAATGGAGAATATTATTTTTAGAGAAAGTGGTTGCAGAAAATCAGAAAGCTAATATTGTAATTTCTTAAGGAAAAAATATTCCCACCCAGTATAAAAACATCAAGATAACGTGATATAAGAGCATAGTACTTCTCCACCGGTATAGCTAAATCCTGAAGCCTATTGGTACATACCTTAGGTGGCAAGAGACTTTACTGACGTGATTGATGACCTTGATGTGGATAAATTGTCCTCATTGACCTATGTGAGCCTACTTTAATCATAAACATATCTAAGAAGAGTTTAAGAGGATCAGAGTTAGAAGAGACTTTGAAGAGACTACACTCCTTACTCCTAAGATGGTGAAAGAGGCCACTAGGCAAACATTGAAGATGGTTTATAGAAGCAAAACAATTTTAAAAAAAGAAGGGATATAGTCTTGTTTACAGTCTATAGAACAAATGTGGTCTTGTTTCTTTGACACCATACAAAAACCCTAGTAGGCTTCTTATTTCCAATTTGTGGTACTGTAAATCAATAGTGTTATGCTGAAGTTTTTTTAGAGCAGCAATAGAAAATTGAAGCAAATTCACCTCATTTATTGAATAAGAGGAAGGACTCGGGAGACAGACTACTTGGATTTTGAATCCATATCTTTGTGTGATAATAAATAATTTTTATGTCTTTATCACTATCATATGGGTAATAACAGTTGCTACTTTGTCATGTGAGGGGGATTAAATTAGTTTATTTAGGCAAGTCTCACAAAATGAGCTTAAAATACAGGAATCTCTGTTTTGTAGATCATATTGAAAATCAGAGCAATTGCCATATCTGACAATTAATAACATCAGTATAACTTTTACACAACTGAGACCTGCTGAGGTGATGAATGAATGCTAACTTGGTCTATTGTAAAGGTATGTGGAAATACATTGTCTCCTACTCTATAATTTCTGTTCTGCTGGGATGATTCATGGCCTATTTCCTACCATAGGGCAGAACAAGTTTAAATTATTCTGAGGCAAGAGTTATGGAATTATTTTCAAGATTCCAAAATTAAATCAATAAAAAGAGCAATAGAAGACAGATTGAGACCAAATGTAAAGTCAAATTCAGAGATGATGTCAAACCTGAGCATCACTAAGAATATTACATTCTGTGGTTTGTTCTCAGCCTAAAGAAGGAAAATGGTAGAGAAATAGGAAGGAATAGGGAAGAATGAACAGCCTGGAAAGTCTCAATTAATTTTCCTCAATCATGTTTTTAATGCTGTGGAATGTCCCTACTCTTCATAAATTCGGAAATCTTAACAGAGACCAAATGGTCAGTGGCCATCTAGTGGTCAACTGGTCATCTCTGTAATATTTTCCCAATCGTCCTTATCTTCCCAGATCAATGATACCAATATACCACTCAGAAACTGGGAACTATCATCAACCTTTCATTCATAACTCATATCTAGTTAGCCACATCCCATCAATTCTTCAAGCCAAGGAAATTTCAATCTGCCATCTAGCCTCACTCCATGGTTTAAGCCCTAGTAATTTCTCATCAGCTTTTGCAAAGGTCTTTCTGACTGTATTCTTATTTCTACTTCACTTTGCCTGAATTATTTCTGAATGAGCCAGATTTGCTCTTGGTAATACCCTGTCGAATAATTTTCTTAGGCAGATTCTTCTCTACTATGCAAAAGCAATGGCGCTTCACAAGAATTTTACAGCTCAACTTGTGTCTTTTTACCCATCACCATGGCCCTACCCACTAGTTGTTTGGGTACTACATTTTCTATAAGTCTTACCCAAATGCATCATTCTCTTACTGTATATACCTTTGCATATATTCTCCTTTGTTTCAAACACACTTGATAAATATTTTCCCTGTGCATTCTTATTCATATTTCATTTTTTCAAATGATACCCTCTTTATGATATCATCTTTATAAATAATATGATGCCTGCCCTTACTGCAAGGTGTTTCTTACATAGCTGTTAATGGGAACCAAAAATTAGGTACAGTAAGTGTGCATGAACTTGATGTAGAAGATGCATACTTTACTTAGTTGAAACATGAATTAGCTATTTTGAGCTCTCATTTTGCCAGTATAGCAGACAACTATCTTGACAGTTTGAACTTCCTGCATCTTTTTCTGAGGTTAGGTTTAAGTTGGGGGAGACTTAAAACTATTCTAAGTGCTTATGGGTAAGGAGCCAAATCTTTGCCTTTCCATCTCTGCAAAATTGTATGGTCCTTAATCACCAAAACATTGAACTCCACACTGAAACTCCTACTCTGTGACCCCTTCAAGTGGGTTAGTTATTTGCTGTTAATATAGTATTTCCAATACATATTTGGGCTACAGAATCATCGCAATGAAGGCTATGGTTTCTGGGCCTCTCAGAACTCTAACTGGACACACAATGATCACAATGTCCCTTCCTCTCTAATCTTCACACTCCTACAGACTCTCTGTTCTCAGATTTCCTTCTCCACCACTTTTCTCTCCAACCGAAAGTGTTGGTGGGAAAGGTAATTATTTTCCTTACATTTATTTATTTTTAATATGTTTTTATTGTAAAAATACTGTACAGAGGGGTTATAGTTACATGAGTAAGGTAATGCATACATTTCCTATGGAGCATTGTTAACCTCCTCCTTTGTTTTTCCCCTACTCATTTATTTTTATCTACACATCAAATGCTCTTATTCCCTCAAGGCTTAAGTATTTCAAAGCAAAAACCATAGTGAAACCTAAGCTATCTTTCTTCTTTTTCAGTTGTTAATTGTTTGATTATGATTTTGGCTATCGAGGTCATTGTTGATCTAATAAGCAGTGATGTTTATCTGGAGAAGTAGGAAGGAAGGGAAAGAATAAGGTTAAGTGGAAAAGAGAAAAAGAAGCACAATTCATATCTGAACTGTATTACCCTGCTCCATACTATAACTGAACTGACGCAAACACTTGATGGAACCCCAATAACTAATTTTCTACCAAGGCTAATATAAGCCAAGTTGGGAAGAAGAGATATTGGTATTTGGAAATCACAGCTCTTGAATTTTTCAATTAATTTTCTCTTCAGTCCATCAAACAGATTTCTAGAAAAGTTTCCTTAATTATTCATGATTAAATAAAATGGTAGTAAAAATAGGAAATTCATAGTAGTTGATATTTCCTGTTAATCTTCCCTCATTACAGAAGTTAGAGTAATATCTGATTTAGGAGCACAAGACATTTAGAGAAAGGCATATGTCCTAACTCAAAAAAGACATTTTCAAACTTCGTTTTTAGGTCACCCGTGTTTTCATGAGGGAGGAAAAGAATCAAGCTAAGAAAATAGATACGCAAGGGATGGTAGGGGAAAAACAAAAGAGGAGACAACCATGCTTGATAAGAAATGTACTCATCTTCCTCATGTAACTCTAACCCCTATGTACAGTATTTTCACACTAAAAAAACATTAAAAATAGATACGCATGAGACTATCCCCAAAATAAAATTTGTTGTCATCTTGTAGACAACCAGGAAACAAAATTATTAGTAATTCCTTCTTTACCTGACTTTATATCTTGTTGTGCCAGGGGTCATTTGGGGTTCAGTTACTCATCATAGTTTGCAATCATAATTTTTAGGTCTTCCTTAATGACCAAGCATCAGCTGCCAGGTTTGATTTACTTGGTTACAGGGGCTAATCTTATTTTAAAAATTATTACCATATGAATATTTATGCACAAACATTCTTTTTATGCTATCTTGATATAAGGAAATGTATTAAATAAATAAAACATTCATTTTTAAACTATACAGAGGAATATTGGTTCAAAATGTATCACCTTTCAACTATGTACTTTAGATGCAATTATAAAAAAACATACAGGATTAGGACAAAATTGTGCTTTCATAGGGAAAGATCTAGATATTAATATTCAGCAATGTATGCATTTCTAGTCATCCATTTAAGTTATTCAATTTTTAATGTATAAAACCTATATTAAATATACAGCAATGAACTGCCTAGCTATTTGGAAGTTTTAAATTGTTATTCTTAAATTTAGAGGCCAAGGGCAACTTTTTTCATGCACGCATAATAAAGCCAAGAACAAAACCTTGAAATAAACCCAAACCATTTGAGGGTTTAAGTATCCTTGTTTTTCCAGCTGTGCATTCTAGAAGAGTCTACAGATACCTAACAGTTTACATTTCAAAGATTTCACTGAAATGGAATAAAAATGTTTTTCATGACACAAAAATACTTGTAATAAAGATTAATGTAAATGAAACCAGGAGGTACATTTCATGGTTTCACTAAAAGAGAAATTTTATCTACCTATAAACTGCTTTTTCCCCTCATCTGACTTTGACTTGGATTGCTTCCAATTCTGTTCTCTTTGTGTTTCTTAATTCATTTCCATTTATCCATTGTTTAGGTACTGTGTATACTGAATAGATTTTGAATATTAAATAGATCCAATGTTTGGAATTGTGTGTTCCTTTCTCTTGTTCAACCATTGTTTCCAGCAGATATTCCATTCATGAGAAGAAAATAAGAATGTGGCCCTCGTATAATTTCCATATATGGGCAAGTTGCTAACATGTTCTATTTGTCTACTTTGACAGAGAAACTCAACTCACCTACCAAACAAAATTTTGAGGAGGTTTCATTGCATTGTGAATAATAGCTTTCTGAAATGAAAACATGACTTAACCGGTAGTTTCCTCCCCATTTGTCAATGACCAGGAAACAGAGATATTACATTTGGAAAAGACTATTACAGAATTACCAAATTATATCGATATTCCCTATAAATAGAGCAACAATCTTGTGGAAAATACTGTAAACATACATGGGTAAGTGAATACTGAATGATTTTTTTCATGAGTTAAGATTAATATTTTTGAAGCAGGCTATAAGGGTTTTGTGTGGATCTGTGTTTGACTTCACAGAAGAGCCAAATCTGAGTGATCAATGGATAACTATAATTGTTACGTTAGAAGAAAATATTCCCTGATGTATTTTAAGTGTTACATGTAAGTATCTATGTATGTCTATATACGAGCACAAAAATAAAGTAAAAGCTGATTATTATGTGATACAATGTTTTGTCCACTAGATGGATCTCGCTTTCATATTTTTTTAACTGAGAAACTTTCCTATATTCATTCTGAGTAACCTCACAGAGGTATCTGTCCAAGTTGAAGACAAGGAGGAGAAAAAAGAGAAGAGGACAATGAGGAAGAGACCAAGGATGAATAGCCATTAATAGCTAGAAGGGTTTAATGTGAAAAAATAAGTAAGTGTGAAAGCTGGAATGCAACCCTAAAAAAAAAAGAAGCAAATAAGTGTGAGAATTTGTAAAATTTAGATGATGTACAGTTCAGATTATAATCAGTTAGTATATATATGGAGGGAAATATGAACTAATCCTATTTTATTTGTAATTCTTTTAATTATATTTCTGATTCTCTTAATCCTAATTCTATTATATTGTGTGTGGACCACTTTCAAAATTAAAACTAAGCCGGGCACTGGTGGCTCACGCCTGCAATCCTAGCTACTCAGGAGGCTGAGATCTGAGGATCGCAGTTCAAAGCCAGCCTGGGCAGGAAGAGACCAGGAGAGACCGTGAGACTCTTATCTCCAATAAAACCACCAGAAAACCGGAAGTGGCGCTGTAGCTCAAGTGGTAGAGCGCTGGCCTTGAGCTGAAGAGCTGAGGGACAGCGCCCAGGCCCAGAGTGAGTTGAAGTGAATGACAAATTAGGAAAATATAATACTAATCAAAAAGGTAAAAATTCTGGTTAGCAAAAAGTTATAACAAAGACAAAATAAATGAAAAGTTAACTCTCTAGAAATTTACCTATTCTGCTAAGTCAAAAGGAATATAACAATTATTGGTTATTGGTTCATCAAAATAATTAAGAAATCTAAAAAATGTGCATGGCTCATAAAGTTCTTTTATTACTACTTTTTCTTTTCTTTTATTGTAAAGGCACTGTACAGAGGGGTTACAGGTACATAAGTAAGGTAATGAGGACATTTCCTGCCAAACACGGTTACCCACTCTGTTTTCCTCCTACTAATCCCCACTTCTCCACCCCTCCCCGGAATTGTACAGTTCATTTTCAACACAGTGTCTCGTGAATATCATTGTTGCTTTGGGTCATCCTGTGTCCTCGTTTCGTCTGTCATTTTGTTATTCCCCTTCCCTTCCCCAAATCAGATAAAGGTATATGCAAGACTCAGGATACCAGAATCAGTGATTTCCAGGGATAAACCGAAGGGGAAAAAGAAAAATGAAATAAAATAAAAGAAAGAACTTGATTCAGTATATTGGTAACAACAAGGTTAACAACCATAAAAGGACATGTTTTTTCCCATGTCTTGGAGTTCATTTCTATTTGCACCATTTTATATGATCCTATGGACATAGCTATTGACCTATCATGATCCTCTCCTAAGACTATCCTAAATATTTAGTATTCTAAATATCAAAAATGAGGGAAACCATGGAGCCTATATTTCTTGGGTCTGGCTTACTTCACTTAATATGATTTTTTCCAAGTCTTTCCATTTCCTTATGAATGGGGTGAACTCATTCTTTCTGCCCCTTAATAGATGAATGGATCAAGAAAATGTGGTATATATACACATACCTAATATTTTAGTTGTCAATTTTTCTTTTAATATAGGTTATTGCTTGGTAACATAACAAATAGCTAAGTTATATTTTGGGGAGGAAATGCATATGGATTACTTATTCTCACAAGTAAATGGCCAAATCAACACTCACAAAGGATAAATCACAAGATCATCAGATGTAGTAGCTTACTTCATTTTTCTTCAGTTATAGGAGTCACTTGTTTTATATGTAAAACATGCAATGTTTTAGAGATTTTTTACCATTGAAATTAATAATAGCTTTTTCACAAATTTTGGCAGTAAATACACACTTATTCAGCATTGGCAAGTTTCACTGTATAAAATAACTTATTATTTATATTATAGTTTCCTTTTTTTAATTTTAATTTTTCCAAAGCTGAGGACCAACTCAAGGCCTTGCATTTGTCAGGCAAGTGCTCTTCCACTGAGCTAAATCCCCAGCCCCTACAGTTTCCTTTTTAATTGTTTGGAAATATTTATTCATATTTTGTATATAGCAATTATATGTTCTAGCCATGTAATCTGGTTTACATCTCTAGTCACATATTTATTTTTCTTTCCTTCTTTTTCTTCCTTACCCCTTTTCTCTCTTTATCTTATCTCTAAAAGATTCATTAGACCCATTACCAAAAGTTTAGCTATCGTACTACTGTAAAGTTTTACAAAACAGATTTTACTTAGAAAAACTGGTCAAATAAACACTAAATTTATCATTTTTTCTCATGACTTCATGTGAATCTATAATCAGTTAAGAAAAATAAAAGGAAAGATGAAGATAATTCTCAACTTAAAAAGAGAAGCAAGAGATAAAGAAATCTGAAAACGTTTTTTGTTCTATCAAAAAAAGAAGAATCTATTTCAGAGAGCCATGGAGTAAACATTTTAGGCTTTGAGAGAAATACAACTCTTGAAACTATTTATCTATGCTCTGCTAGCACAAAATCAGTTGTAGTTCATACAAAATAATGACTAGGGAAGGGCAGAAAATAATGCTTATTTATGATAATATATTAACTTCCATTGAACTTTTTCAAAAATTACAAAATTTCAGTTTATTCTTAGCAAGAAAGTCATAGAAAAATAACAAGCAGGATAGAATTTGGGACAGAGTTAACTCCTACACTGGAGAGACAGATTTGGGCAGAAATAATGAAATTAGAATCTAATAAGAAGCTGATATTGGTGGCTCTCATGACTTTCAGTTTGAAGATTATTATGACTTTTAAGTGTTCTTTGTCTTGAAATGTAGAAATTAAAAGATCAATGAAAAATTTAGCTATGCAAAAGCATTTTTTCACTTGTTTCAAAATATTGACCGTTTTTTCCTAGTATTTAAAATTTATCGTGCTACATTTCCAGAACACAAACAGTATATTTCAAACCTGAATTCACTGGGTTTTGATTCATATTTGACTTTCTGGAACTATCCTCAGTGAGCTTATTTAAATTAGTAGTGGAAGATATAATTTTTGAAAGATTCATTCATTATATAATCAACACATTCTGACTATTGGGGCCATTATTGTTTCTATTTATTCATTATTTTTTATTTATCTACCAAGTTTATTTAAATACAACATTTGATCAGGCCACAGAACAAGAGAGAAACTCAGAGAACTTCCTTGTACATTCAGACTACTGACAAGTTAATATATGAAAGGAAAATATTTTATCTCAAACTTGAGAAAAGATTTTGCTCCTCATGGCCATACATCTGAAATTCTACTAAGCAATTATATTATTATATGTTACAGCCTTGGGCCCTCTGTAAATTAAGCAGTTCAAAAAGATTACCACAATAAGCTGTATAAAGGCGATCTGAACTAGGCGCTGTGGGACATGAAACTCTTCTAACATTAAAACTAAAAAACTAAAATCACATTTTAAAAAAGTGAGCATAGTAAAGAAATTTGAAGGGGCTGAGAAGGTGGCTCAATGGTAAAGCGCTTGCCTTGTATGCATGAGGCCCTGGGTTCAATTCCTCAGCACCACATAAGCAAAAAGCAAAAAGCCGGAAGTGGCGCTGTGGCTCAAGTGGTAGAGTGCTAGCCTTGAGCTGAAGAGCTGAGGGACATCGCCCAGGCCCAGAGTTCAGGCCACATGACCGGACCCCCCAAAAAAAGAAAAGAAAAGAAATGTGAAGCTAAGCTCTATGAGCTTGACAGTTAATTCAACTCAGTAACAGTACCAACCAAAAAGAAAACAAAAATACTTCATTAAGAGCATTTATGAGGGCTAGGAAGCGCTCAGTGGTAGAGCGCTTGCCTTGCATGCTCGAGGCCCTGAGTTTGATTCCTCAGCACCATATAAGCAGAAAAAAAAAAGCCGAAAGTGGAGCTGTGGCTCAAGTGGTAGAGCACTAGCCTTGAGCTGAAGCGCTGAGAGACAACTCCCAGGCCCAGAGTTCAGGCCCCATGACCAGACCCCCCAACCCCCAAAAAAGAGCATTTATGAAACATAACATTAGAAACTCCAGGATTTAAGAAAGTTTTTTCCATACTATGATCTTCACCATAATCTATCAATGGGCTACACTATGAACTGTTAGTGTGTTTGTCAGAATGGGAGTAGGAATAACGGGAAAGGAGTGATCACCAATGATAAACTACCTCCTTCCTTTCATCACAGCTTCCATGGAACAGTAATGCCATCCTGTCACCTGTCAATTTAGAACCTATGTTTCCAACAACTAAAGAAACAAATACCCAATTGAAACAAATCCCAAGGAAATATATATACTTACAGTGTTGGAAATATTGGTCAATGGTGGAAAAGAGGATTTTCAGTAAAGACCTTCTTAAAATATGAAGTAGGGATTTTGTTCATGAGACCATCTTTATGAAAAGCTCCATCTTCTTCTAAAATAGATGGATATTTTAGGATGAAGGAAAGGGTAGATCATGGACCAGATAACCTCATGATCTCTGAAGCAGTTCTGGTTTTCTTTCTCTTGTCATTAAGTAAACACATTGAAGCATGTAATTATGGCAGCATGCTGAGAATTGAACTGCTGCTACATGAGCATATGTCTTTTTTTCTAAATGCCCTCTGAGCAAAAGCTGATCAATGAGCGTATCTTTGCAATGTATGCCAATATTTTTAACCTAAGACAATTTCCCCAGTATTAGCTGTATAGTAGAATCTTACATATTTGGAAAGAAGCTTGTCTGTATTTGGATTAATCTATTTAAATCAAATCTGCTGTTTTTATTTTAAAAAATTGGGATATAAGCTGGCCTACGCCACATGAATCTGACTACACGGCTATCTATATCATCAAAAGCAAATCTAAGATTTATTAGTAGTATTTCTAATGAGATGTATCTACAATTGCAGGATAGATTGCAAGTTGCTTTTTAAAAATAGAAAAGAACAAAAGGCATGCTTAACTCTTAAAAGTATAGCAGATTCAAAATGCTACAAATGCATTAGTTTCAAATGCTAGATTATTAGATTCTATCTTTGCCCAGAGAAAATAGGTGAAATTATAACTACTCAGCTAGAAACTGTGTATAGCCCACAATACTGGTGAAGCATTTAAGTAGCTGCTTTTATTATTGGTGTAACCATTATCTGCTTTTAGAACGACTCATATAAAATAACTATGTGCTGTTTTATCTGTTTAATACCCCATAGCATGTAACAAATAGCAACTAATCTACTGAGTCTATTATAGTGCAAAGAGATTGAGGAGCACTGGTTTAAACCTTCCAAGGGCTGGGCATCCCTGATGCCTTCAAATTTGTAAATGCACCAGAAATTGCCTAGAGGTAAAATAAGCTGTGGTTCACAGCTCCCAGACATGCATAAAATATTTTAGTATACAATTGTTTTCATCTAGGCCCTTCTGAATTCACAATAGATTTTTGGCCTTGTATCTTTTCACAATTAATTGACAATAAACAAAATCATTATTGTATCAACAATGAGAAATATTTCAAAATAATAAACTAACTCAAGTAATGAAAAAGTTTAGCAATTTCTGTAATTCTCCAAAGTTGGATTCCATAACTCATTTGTGTCCTAAGTACCTGTATTATGCATTCCTCTTTACTCTTGATAGCATTTACTTTTGTCATAGCATTATTTTTTATTCAAATCTTTATCTGCCAATAAAGCAAGGAGTCTTTAAAGTACCTGAGTAGGTCCACCCTAAATCTGAGTGAGATTACTCCTTTAAAACCAAATAATTCTCTTTTAAACCCAGTAATCCCTTAGTAGCCACTAGCTCATTTTAATGTTCTTTGATTTAAAACAATTGTGATTTATAGAGCGGAGGTAATAGCTCTGCTTAAGATCCTACTGTTATTAACAACACAGCATGAGAGCTCTCAAGACAGCAGCATTTCAGCAGAGAATGTTCTGACACAACTGTAACACATTTCAATAGGTACAGCCCAGTATCTTTAAAGCACCCAGAGAGAAGAGTGTGGTGCTAATTTATGTATACACATATCTGAATAAATTTCCTAACAAATTTTGAGAACCTTTGTTAATGTACACTTAACAAAATCACACTGTATGCCTGTGCTAATGCACTTTTTGGATGTGTCATATATAATATTGCTTTACAACAAGATGATTTGCCAATGCCAGCTCTCACACAAAATTTTCCTATACCTCACAGAGTTACCTAGTAGAATTTAAAACACAACCCATTTCTTTGCTGTTTAATTCCAAAACTTGAGTGTTTTTTAAAGTATCTTCCTTGTTCATTTTTAATTATTAATTAAAATTAATTGACATCTGGTAAAAAAAAAAGTAATGACATATTTTGGGGGTAAAGTTAGTATTTCTTAGCTTTACTAAAATGAAGTATGTGGGAAGTAATTGAAAATATTATTTCAGAACCCAAAACAAAGATTGCTGCACATCTATATAAACATTCAATAAGGAAATACTTGGTGTCAAGAGGATAATATTGCACTAAATCACCATGGAGAACTGCTTTTGAAAAAATCTAATTTTTAGACATTTCAGTGAGCCACCTAAAATTGTTATGAAGAATATTCTCACAAAACAGATATGCAGAAGGTGACCATCAGAGTTTCTCAAAAAGCAGAAATAAATATTTGAAAGATATAAATGAAATGTATCTCCTTTGAAGTCACATAGTAGAAGCTTCTTATTTTATTGATGGTAAAATTCAGATCAGAGAAGTGACTCAGTCAAGTTAACACCAGGGTCTTAGAAGACCTAGTGTGAGTTCATGTTCCTTTTATTAGGTTATATTGTTCTGTTTCTCATCCACCAACCTTCCCCCTTTGTAGGATGAATGCCTAGAAGCATGTAGGCAACTGTTACAGGTGGTCTTGCCCAACTGTAACTTGATCTTTTAACTAATATGTAAGTGAAAAATGAATCCCTCTTCAATTATTGTAAGTGAGATTCATAGGACAATTCATTAGTGTCTTTTTCTTTCTTCTAAGGTCATTTTATCTACATATGCTGACTGGTAAAGTCTGAGCAGGCTTAGGACAAGTAAGGACACTTCATAAATAGTTGTGTGTGTATGTGTGTTTGTGTGTGTGTGTGTGTGTGTGTGTGTGTGTATGCATGCACTACCTTTCTGGTTCAACTGAAATGACTGGATGAAACATTTTCAGATTACTTCAAACAGAATAGAATAACATCCCTTTCCAGCTCTTGAGAATGGTACAACTCACAGAATTATATTTCCAAGGAATACTTACCTTTGTCCCAAGATTCTAAAATTGGTAAGAGGAAGTATATCAGGGAAATTAGAAAGAAAGAATTGCTATGGCTTCCCTGAACCCAGAAAGTCATGTGTTAGTTATTCTAAATGAAAAAAAAAAACATAAATCAAGCTTGAGACCAATGCAATTTGAATTGATATTCACTGACAGTAACTCAAGAGTTTCAGGAATATTACAACCACAAGTTGCTAAGCATCCCTCTAATGTACACAGAGGGAGACTAAACACTTTTAACACAGGCCAAAACTATTCAAATAGAAGGTCTCAAATGATCCTGAAAGCAACGTGACTTGAATACTTCCAGATCTTAACAGGATTAGGTTCTGCTATTGTGGTATGACAAATGAAAATGTTATTCAAGGAGCTTTCCCAGTTCAAAAGCAATCCCATTGAATTTCCACTTGATTTCACTCAGCAAGTATTTTATTTTATATGTTAGGGTTATTACACATACAAAATTCAATAACTGAAGGTAAAGTAGAGATTTCATAATAAAACACTACAACTTAAGTGATTTTTTTTCTTTAGCAAAATTATATGGGTCTATATACTCAGTGTCACATACACAGTAAAAACGTTTCAGTAAGATATAAATGAAACAAACTTTTATTTGGCTAAATATAGAAATATACTGCCTACCAGATTTTTAAAGTATTTATTTAGTATCTTTTTATATTTAAAATGAAGGCTCAGATTATGCTATTTGATTTCAATTTCAAACAGCTTTTTTTCTTTATTTCTTTTTTCTTCTTTTATTATTTCTTCTTTTATTATCTTTCCTTTCTTTTTTTTTTTTTTTTTTGTCGGTTGTAGGGCCTGAACTCTGGGCCTGGGCGCTGTCCCTCAGCTCTTCAGCTCAAGGCTAGCACTCTACCACTCGAGCCACAGCGGCACTTCCGGCTTCTTTTCTTTTTGCTTATGTGGTGCTTAGGAATCGAACCCAGGGCCTTAGGCATGCAAGGCAAGTGCTCTACCACTGAGCCACCTTCCCAGCCCTTTTTCTGTTGTTTCTTTGTGCAGTCCCTGGTGCTTGAACTCCAGGCCTGGGAGCTGTACCTAATGTTTTGTGTTCAAGACTAGTAGTCTACTACTCGAGCCACAGATCTCAGTTTCATGAATAGGTAGAATTACAGGCATGAACTACCATACTTGTCTCTAATTATGTTTTTTTTTCTTTTCTTTTTTATTTCAATAGAGTCTTGTTATGTAGCTCAAGCTGACATTAAATGTCTGCATTTCTACATCTGACTAATACATGTTGGAATTACATGCATGTGTCATTACACCTGGCTTGTATATTCCTTCCTAAACTAAACTCTGATTATAACTCTAGCATATACTAAACATTGAAAAATAGCTTTAAAATATCATAAAAGGAGATACAGAAGACAGATTCCATCAAACAAGTCTCAGCACTCACCAATATCCACTCTAACTCTATCGAGAGAGTGGTGGCACTTTGCCAATGGGGGTTCAGTAGAAGAAACTAATTTTCGCATACTTTCCAACACCAGCTCAACACTACTTTTACAAATGTCTTTGATACCTTGTCAGATTGCCCAAGGATGTTTTCTCATATTCAGTGCTTAGCTAGTAGCATCAGGGTTAACAGAATTTTTGAACTCAAGTTGAGGAAAATGACTGAGGATTTAAATATGCAATATGTTTTGGTACTGACATGTACCACTACCATCCTTGTACACAGTATCTTCTTGTACAGACATCTCATGTTTACATATCCAGAAGATGTAAACTTCTATTCCTTTGTTTTCATAGGCAGATATATGAAGATCTAATCTACACAATCTTTATAAACTGTTCATTTTATGTTAGCTTCTCCTTTATTCCTCTGTCCATGGGACAGGACCAGGAAAAACTGATTCCTGAGACCCTAGAAATCTCCATTGTGTGAGAAAACTGTCTTTTCTATCAGGGTGTATTGCTTGAAAGTTCCTACTTTGACCTGGAGGCTTGGCTCTTGTCATAGAAAAGAGGAACTGCTTTGGGATAAGAAATCACTTTTGAAAGGTAAGGTTTTGTCATAAATTGGTTTCCTTTCAAGATGGAATTAATAAACACTCCTAGACTGTTCAAGAAATAGCATAGAGTGTGGGTATATAGTACTGTGGGTATATAGTATTTGTGTACTGTTAATCTTTTTTTAATTTAATTTTATTGTCAAGGTGATGTACGGAGGAGTTACATTTACATAAGTAAGGTAGAGAGTACATTTCTTGTCAAACTTGTTAATCTTATTACAAAATCACTTTATGTAAATACATTTTACTCTATTCAAACTAGCCAATCACAGGCAGATTGTGAAACTGAGTTCAACTAATCTGAGCAAAGGGGTGGGACCTGCTGCATTAGGAATAAATACCAGAGCAGACTGCCTGCTCTATGTGCTTGCTTGCACACCCTTCTGTGCAGAAGTAAATTTTGCCTTGCTGAGACAATTCTTTATTTTTGTGTCTACCATTGTAACTCCAGTGGTTCTTGGAGAGTATATTTATAACAATTGTATAAAGCTGCTTAATTACTACTGGATTCTAATTCTCAATTACAGTCAGGATGGAGCAATAGCTGGGGCTTACTATTTCAGTCACATGGATAATAGGCAACTCCCAAGGGGCTTGCTGATAAA
The DNA here is from genome assembly GCF_019054845.1 of Dipodomys spectabilis. NCBI lineage: Eukaryota > Metazoa > Chordata > Mammalia > Rodentia > Heteromyidae > Dipodomys > Dipodomys spectabilis. Next base: position 18,276,757 of record NW_024870709.1, read on the forward strand.
GATTTCTAAAGAATTATCCCTCTGGAGATTTATAACTGGAGGTAATCCAAAACTGGAGGTTATCCTACTTTCCTGATTTTACCTACAAACCTACAAACCTGGCATCTGATTCAATGTTAAGATATACTACACATCAACAATGATGTGTTTGTATATAGGAATTTTTCACTGAATACAATGAAAAGTAATGAGAAAGAGAGAGAGGGGAGAGAGGGAGAGGGAGAGAGAGCACAAATACTATTGCTTGACACTCAAGCAATAACATAGGCATCAGGCTGCCATAAAATGATAACTGCTCCAGCTGATCACATGTTAAACGTATATTTTAATATACAATTAACATCACATTCTATTACCTATGTTTAATTGTTACTGGTGTATCAAAAATCATTTCCCAAAATGATTTCTTAAAGCTATATACAGGATTATTCTATGCAATCATTAATACATTGACAATATAATAGCTAATATTGAGTGTTAATTAAACTTATATAAGTGCATTGGTTAGTCATGGATGATGGATAGGCAAATAGATGATGGATAACTAGACAAATAGATTTTCAGATATAAGCTCAACTTCACTGAAACATTATACTAACTCTCATAACATGGGGTTTGATTTACTCCCATTTTACAGACCAGGAAACTGAGGTATAGAGTGAATAAGCAATTTGTTCAAAATAGTGACAATGAGGGGCAAACCTTTAATTCAAAGTCAGATACTGTGCTCCAAAAGTTATACTACAGAACATGAATCACAGCCCTGCACTGCCTCACTCTTCCTCCTAGTAATGTTAATCTCAAACAGCTCTCACAGTCCCATTTGTTTTATCAGCCATAGCACGTGAGCAACAATTCTCCATCTACCACCCAAAAATCTTAAAAAATAATAAGCATAAAAATACCTTATGTCCATGATTTCAGCTTATTTCTATAGAATCACAAATATTGTATGAGCACTGTATTCTTGGGTATCAGTCTCATGAAGCACACACTGACTGATAAAATCAAGATAATAATATTTCACTAAACACATCCTTTCAATTTTAACATAATTTTTATTCCTTATTCATAATAAGATGTGAAAATAGCTTCTGAATGAATTAATTAATATTTTTCCACACAGGTAGTGAGGCCAGGACTATGGGATACATTAGTCTTGCCAGTCTCTCCACATTTCTTTCTATTTCAATTTAATAATCATAATGGGAAATTATTAAGTCACAGTAGAAAGATCATTGCAGAGAACTTCAATATGAATTCACTGTATATTTGCGCAGATTGCTCAAGATTCAGAGAGAGAAAAAAGGTTTAAAGAAAATGCTATCTTAAGGAAAGAGTATGTTTTATAGAACATTATAAGAAAAAAACTTAAAAGTCTAGGTCCTATTTCATTTCTATTTCTAACATAAATTTGAGCAATGCTATTTACATTGTTAATTTGCTAAATGGGAATGTTAAATTCAATTCTCACAGAGGATTATTCCTAGGCTAAAATATTATTTCATATTTTTTACAAAGCAAGTGGATTGTGATGACCTCTCTCCAGAATCAGTAACTAAGATCAGATGATTGTGCTTCCCTCCAAAAAATAAACCCAAATAATGTCAGAGTACTCACATTCCATTATGAAGCTGACATTGCTCACAAAAGGAGAATCAGCCAGGCACCAGTGGCTCACATCTGTAATCCTAACTACTCAGGAGAATGAGATATGAGAATTAAAATTGGGAGCTAGGCTAGGCAGGAGACACTAAACTCCTGTTAACTACAAAGGGGAAAAAAAGAAAACCCAGAAGTGGAGCTCAAATAGTAAAACACTATCCTTGACCACCCCCCCACCCCACCAAAAAAAAAAAAAAAAGCTCAGGGGAAGTGTCTGAGCCCAAGCTCCAGATCTGGAACAAAAACAAAAAAGTAAAAAACAAAAAAGTAAAAAAGAGAGAAAGAGAAGGAAGGAAGGAAGGAAGGAAGGAAGGAAGGAAGGAAGGAAGGAAGGAAGGAAGGAAGGAAGGAAGGAAGGAAGGAAGGAAGGAAGGAAGGAAGGAAGGAAGGAAGGAAAGGAAGGAGAGGGAGAAGAGAGGGAGGGAGGGAGGGAGGGAGGGAGAAAAAGACAGAAAGGTAAAAGAAGAAAATGAGACCAAATTTTAACAAACTATCTCCTCTATATCCACTCACCAAACCTCCACCATTTGCTATTTGACAGCATGCTGAATTCTTACACAGTAAACCCCACCAATAAGAAAGTACTTTCTAAGAAATAACTTTTGAGTTTCCTAAGCCTCATAGATAGTCTCTGACATTCTCACTTTCCAAACTGCTTTTGAAACAGGTTTCAGGGTGGTGTTGGCACAATCACTGTTTGGCTCTAAGCAACCTGCTTTCTCAAGACAAGTTATTATCGACTTTGACTACAAATGAAGTTTCAAAAACTACTGATGATGGGTTCCTAGTCTCAGGGTTTCTGGCCAGACTAGAATGAAGGCATTGAGACATTGTAATAGTTCCTCAGGTGATTCTAATGAGCAGCCAGTGTGAAAGAATCCAAACTCTGTCTCGTTTAAAATACTGTGTTTATTATGCTGCATTTGTCTACTTGTCTCTGCATCATTATTCCTGATGTATTCTTTGTTAAAAGAAAGGATGTTATTCATTTGTAGCTGCAATGGAAGGCTCCAAGTTTAAAGCAAAGTTCCAGATATTTGCATAATTTCTCTTAAGGAAAAAAATGATTCTTTTATTTTTTAACAAAAGGAAAGTTGTATTTTGTGTTATATAAAACAAAACAAAAAGTAGTGTTTGAATGAGACAACATAAACATAATTAACTGCTTTGCATAATAATAAGTTCCCATTTGTATTTGCTGTTGTGGAAAGACTATTTTAATGTAAAATAATTTTAGTTTTGAACGGGCAACTCCTGAGGCAGGAAGTTATTGTTTTTGTTTGAGTTGCCTTAGCTTGTTTCAGTTGTAATTTTATTGTTTATTTACTTTTTAAATTTTTGCACTTTCCCTGGAGGATGTTGAAGAATATAAAGAATAAATGAAATGATCAGGGATATGGAGCATTAAAAAAAAAGCAAGAAAAATAAGACTTTGCAAGGAGAGCATTCCCCAGAAACCTGGTTGCAGAAGCCTGAAAGAAACAATCTTTCACAGTGATGAACTCCATAGGACAATACTTGATTACAAAAGTGGTTTTCTGTTCTATGTTAACCCCAATAGTCAATGTAGCTTTATCCACTACTTTTCATAATTGCACTCTTCACCTTGCTTTGGGGAGTAAGGTTTCTATGTTTTGATTTTTAGGTGAAGTGGGCCAGAAAGACTGGAAGAATCTGTGGAGGTAGCAGAAATACATGAATGATGAGAAAAAGTCAGCCCAAACCAGAAATTTGGCAATGAGGGATGCAAGGAGCAAGCTCAACATAGAAGCACAATCTCCAGGAATTCTCAGGAGCCTTTAGGAAGAATACGAACTTCTTACAGAATAAAATGTGAACCGAATTCAATTTTTTTTCATTCAGAATTTTTTTAAAAAAATGTTGTTCTATGAAAGGGGAGAGAGACCCATGAGTGATATATTCCTGGATGAGACAAAATTCCTAGCACAGATCAATAATTGATTCCCACATCCAAAACCTCCAGAAAAGAGGCTTGGAGCTTTCATCTTCTTTTTCATTTTGTTTTGTTTTATTTTATGTTGCCTTATTTTTCCATCTTTAAATAGTTGTACAAAGGAGTTGCCATTTAATAAAGCAGTGTTATGAATACATCTTGGTCAACGTCACCCTTTAAACATTCTCACCCATCCCTACCCATACCCACCTTTTCCCCATGCCTTTTAATTTTGTAGGATATACATTGAGTTCTTGGCTGCATCCTCCCCACACACACACCTTTTCTCCGCTTTATTGTCTACCCCTTTCCTTTGACCCACTCTACCACTTTCATGTATCTGCGTTCTGTGTTCCTTTCTAAGAAATTTCACTGAGTTCTCCCTTGAATCTACCACATTTCAGTTAATGCATTAGTATAAACTTGCCTGGCACCCATTGTACTTACTGATAACTCAACAGGCTAAATCTAACTTCCATATAAACAGGGAACTAGACAACTTCTATCTCTTAAGCCTGATATATTTTATTTTTTTTCAAGGTCTTTCCATTTCATTACAAATGATACAATATCATTCTTTTTAGTAAAGGAGTAAAATTCATAAAATTCATAACATGAAACCTATATCCAAGAGCTAAGATCGTCTGAGAAACTGTTGATTTTTAGATTACAGTCTTTAATCTAAAGTAAGAGTTATTTCTTTTGTAAAATGGAAATCAACTGAACAATTCCAAACAGGCCATGTGTTGTCCAGCATTTGGATAACTATTGGATACCCAACAGTTTCTTAATAGTAATTTGTATTTATATTGTTTTTTCATTTTGTAAAGGCTTTAAAAAGAGAAATGTTTAAATTCTTAATGATGGCCAATTTTAGTAGACATACGACTATACTAGACTATAGTTTTACTAGACTAGACTATATTCTTTGATAGGTCTATATTTTTTTTTTTTAGGGAGATGATAGTTTTTGCAGAAATACTACCAAAAGTTTTAGCCCAATATTTCAAAGGTATATAAAACACAAAATAAATCAAATACAGAAAAATACATAAACAGTGGCCTATGTAAGAAACCTCTGTTGGCTAATCAAAACTGCAAATGTTTGTCAAAATGTATTGCATTCACACATGGACACGTTGAATTGGAACTCCTTTGTTCACCTATTTAAGAATAATATATTTTAATGCAAATGTTTGGATTAGATCAGGGATAGAGGAGGAAATCAATTTTGCAAAAGATATACCGAATAGTTTTGACCAACAATGAGATAGTCAGATAGGCTTCCTTAAGCAATTCAGAAGTTTAAATGTCCTTTTCTGACCGGATGAATATATTGTGCTTATGTTATCCATCTTTATTTCACAGTTTTAAAATACTGCCCACTGGTTTTTCTCCATCCCCTTCTTCGTCCCTATAATCTTTTTGTCCTTCATTTTGCTATCTCTACTTTTCCTTATTAACAGCCTTTTGCTTTGCCCTTCATTCCATCAGTTTCTTAAGATATTTTATTTATAGTAAGGAAAGCCAATAATTCTGATATACAGAAAAGATAAACTCAAAAAGAGATTCAAGCGTTTATACAGAAAGTGAAAATATTTCAAAGTACTCTGCAAGGTGTCATATGCTATCATCTGTTGCTTTTCAATATTTAGTTTCTAGAATGTGGCATACCCCAAATACTTAATAAATACTTTTTGAAAGAACACATATGAACAATTAACAATACAGAAGCAATATATCCTAGAAGTCATTAGAAAAGTTCTTGGATTCAACCAAGTATGTCTGTCAATTATATCCTGTAAGTAACTGAATTTTTTAATTTTTAATAAGTTTTTATTGCGAAAATACTATACAGAAGGGTTACAATTACATGGGCAAGATAATGAGTACATTTCTTATCAAGCATTGTTGCCTCCTCCTTTGTTTCCCCTTCCCATCCCTTCCCATCTCCCACTCCCCTCCCCACCCCCACCTTCCCCCACCTCTGCCAAAGTTGTAAAGTTCGTTTTTCGACATAAGGATTTGTACATCTCATTGTTGTTTTGTTCCCTTAACTACTGATTTTGCACAATCACGAACAAGAATACAAGAAGTTTCGTGAGAGAGCTTCGAGTAAGCATTGAGGCATATAGGTTAATTTGGTGTGTACCATAGTTATAAAGCCACGAAGGATAAGTGTTATAGGAAAATGTCACTGGATGATCCATGATAAGCCCATTGTATCTTTTTATTTTTTTTTTAAATTTTATTTTATTTGAGAACATACTGTACAGAGGAGTTACAATTACATGGGCAGGATAATGCATACATTTCATTGTATAATGCATTGTATAATGCATACATGCATTGCAGCCTCCTCCTTTGTTTACCCTTCACCTCCCTTCCCAGCCTCCCCCCTCCCCCCCACCCAATCATACCCCCCCTCCCCCCCTCCCCCCCCCCCCGACATTGTAAAGCTGGTTTTGACATGACATTTTGTACTTCTCATTGTTGCAACAGGTCCACCTGAATCCTTAAACGACTTGTTGGTCCCCGTCTCCTCCACATGTTATACTGACATCAAATCTAGTGAAAGCGGGGGTTACACTGTGGGGGAGGGACATACAAAGCAACAAAGAAATAATCTTATAAATGCGTTAGAAACACATGCATGAAAGAAACAAAAACATTAAAATACATATTTGAGGGTTCGTTTTCCTAACATCACATTATCTGACTTTTTCCGCTTGACTCATACCTATACTAGATATTGCAAATAAGGGAAACCATGGGACCTATGTTTCTTTGGGCCTGGCTTACTTCACTTAATATAATTTTTTCCAAGCCTTTCCATTTCCTAACAAATGGGGAAATGTCATTCTTTCTGATGGAGGCATAGAATTCCATTGTGTATATATACCACATCTTCTTGATCCATTTATCTACTGAGGGGCATCTGGGTTGGTTCCATATCTTAGCTATGGTAAATAATGCTGCAATAAACATAGTTGTGCTGGTAGCTTTAGTGTGGCCTTGTTTGTGATCATTTGGGTAAATGCCCAAAAGTGGGATTGCTGGGTCATTGGGGAGCTCTATGTGGAGTCTTTTGAGGAACCTCCATACTGCTTTCCAAAGTGGTTGAACAAGTTTACATTCCCACCAACAATGAAGTAAGGTTCCTTTCTGTCCACATCCCCTCCAGCATCTGTTGTTAGAGTTCTTGATTTTTGCTGTTCTAACTGGAGTGAGGTGATATCTCAATGTTGTTTTGATTTGCATTTCTTTTATGGCTAGGGATGTTGAACATTTCTTCATGTGTCTATTGGCCATCCTTTCTTCTTCAGAGAAGCTTCTCTTTAAGTCTTTCGCCCACTTACTTATTGAAGCCCATTGTATCTTGATCTTCTCCTTTATAACTCCAATTAGGTATCTGTGCGTGTGTGTGCTCGTGCTTGCGCAAATAGGTAAGCCATGTAAACCATGTAAGCCATACATGCAAGTACTGAGGCTTGAACTTAAGATCTCTTATATCACTCTTAGCTTTCTTAACTTGGTGCTTTACTACTTAAGCTATACCTCTAGTCTGGCATTTTTCCAATTAATTGGGAATGTTTTCTCACGGACATTTCTGCCCCAGTTGGTTTCAAGTTGCCATCTTCTGAGTTCCAGCTTAACTATGATTGAATATGTGAGCCATTGCAGCCCAGTCTCCATGTACTTCTTAAAACAATTTTTAAAACATTATGACTAAATGGGATCTTCTTGTTTAATTCACAGTCATTTTTGTATCATGATCTTATATCTGGAAACTGATAAGACTTCATTTTAAAATGGAACCATCACTTATCAACTTAGCATTCATAGTCTGTGTGAACTAGATTTTTTTATTAATACTTTTCACCTTCCTAGAAAGTAATACCTTGAGAGAAAAACAGATTACAACTGAAAAAGAATAACAATGATTATTTAATTAATGAGAACTTATTACTTAACCAGGAAAATAAAATAAAATTTCCTAAGAAATAACTATGGACTTTCTTTTGCTTAAATGGAAAAAATACTATTCAAGACAATGATTTCCTTGAAACAAATCTGGAAAAGTCTATGTTATAGGATGAAAAGAACTTGAAGGTGGGGTAGTGGTGGGAGAGGGTAAGGAAAGTGGGAGGAAAAACAAGGGAGGGGGTAACAATGTTTGACAAGAAATGTACTCACTACTTTAGGTACATAACTGTAACCCCTCTGTACATCACCTTGACAATAAAGTTAAATTAGAAAAATAAAACTGGGAAGAAATAAATTTTCTGGGAAAAAAAGAAAAGAACTAAATGAACTTCCACTGTCTTGATTGCTATCTACATGTAGCAGAGGAGTTATCCAATCTAGAATGTGGCTTGTAGGAAAAAAGTGAAATGGGGGCTAAGCTCATGTTTTAGCCAGCTGTGATATGGTCCATGTTACACACCCAAGACCCCATGGTTTACTGTGATTGTTATCGTCAGGTGCAACACAGCTTAACTTCACTTCTGCTAGCCGAGGTATTTTCTTTATCCACATTATTCCAAATTTGGACATTAGAGCATGGGAAAAGATTCAGATCACTGTGGCTAAGGTGCAGATAGTTAGCTTTACCTAGGAATATAGCGCCAAAATTTTACCTAGGTTTCACCAAGCTGGTGAAACCTAACAATGAACAGAGCCTAATGATCTCCATTGCCCCACGCTAAAGTTCACCCATGGAACAGCTCCAGTGTCAGAGATTTATATTCTCAGCCTGTCACCCTTTTATTCCATCTAGCACTATCTCTGGCAGATCATAGAAGTCTGAAGTTGTAGCACTCTTAGCTTGGTGACCTAAGCTGAAAAGAGCACATAGCAGAGTAGGACTTAGTGTTTGTCCAGTACATAATCCATCTGTGGACTATATAGCACTGGGTGGCCACAGACCAGTTGTGGGTTCAGGAAAAGTTTGAAATTATCTCAGGTACAAGCATGGCATTTGTTATAAAAGATCCCTCTGTTTAGTGCTGAAACAATGACACCATAGCTTACAGCAAGATTGGCTTAGGTTGCCACCTAGTGCCGAAATAGCAAATATCACTACAGGGTCAGAAGAATTAAAATAAAGACTGCTCAGAAATTCTGGGAAAATGGACACAGAAACCAGGCTAATGAAGATTGGAATATATTCTTCATGACTCAGTGTCCAGAAGGTGATTCACACCAAGCATCAAGCCCTTTCAGAAAATCTTGGGTTCATTTAATCTTCAAAATAAGGTATTGGAAAGCAACCAGACAAGTATCTAATATGGCTATTTTCTGAAAGTCAATACCAGATGTTTAAATACATTTAATGAAATATTTAAAAAGACAGAAATACAAATCAATAAATAACAGGACATTTTTCACAGAAATGGAAACAACTTCTAAAAAACAAAATGGAAATCCTTGAACTAAAAAATAAACTTAGCAAAATTAATAGAAGGCAACATTATCAGAATGGATCCAAGAAAAGAAAGGATTGCTGTGCTCAAAAATAGCCTTAAAGAAATTATCTAGTTGGAGGAGAAAAGGAGAAATAACTTTGAAGAATAAAGAAACCTCATGGGGAAAGTGGGACTGTAGTAAAAGCAAAATTCTAGTTAATGGAATTTGATAATAAAAAAGAGTAGAAATGTTATTCTAAGAGTTAAAAGTAGAACATTTCCCAAACTTAAAGATTTATATGAAAATAGATATAATTACAAAGACAGGTTGAGTTGTATTATAATTCAAGTGTACTATAATCCAATTCTCAAAGATGAAAGATAAAGAGAAGACCTCAGGACTCCAAGAGAAAACAAATAATATGTGTGTCCCAATTTGTCTGACAGCAGATTTTTCAGAAGAAATGTCCACATTGGGAGAGAGTGAAATGGGATTCATAGTACAAGGTAAAAATTGCCAAGAATACTATACCCAGCAAAGCTATCCAATAAATACATAAAGACATTTTCAAGCAGACAAAAATACAAAGAATTCAACTGTCTCATAATTGACTTTAAAGAAATGCTAAAGGGATCTCTTCGTACCGAAAAAAATTTTATAAGCAGGAAGACAATCATAAGATGATAAGTGAGACAATAATTAGAAGATTTAAAAAACTCAGTGGTAGAGCAGCTGTAGAAATATTCAAAATTCCATACTATTTTAAATATGGCATACAGGTCTTTCATATTTTAACAGCATGAAGACTAAAAAAAGACAATAATCACACACTATATTAGTAGGTTAAGAAATAGATAACATAGAAAGATGTAAAACCAGACAGCAAATGTTCAAAATATGCAGAGAAATCTGAACAAGTGTAGTGTATTTTCTGAAGTCTTCTTGTTTGCTTCATTCCTTACCTTTATAGTCATAAAAAGTGGCCATCATTTCACAATAGCTTGTCATAATCATAAGATGTTTCGTTATTGTAAGACCTATGGTATTTTCAAAGCACAGAAAAGCCGGGCTCTGGTGGCTCACGCCTGTAATCCTAGCTACTCAAGAGGCTGAGATCTGGGGATCGCGGTTCAAAGCCAGCCCCGGCAGGAAAGACCGTGAGACTCCTATCTCCAATAAACCACTAGAAAACCGGAAGTGGCCCCGTAGCTCAAGTGGTAGAGCACTCGCCTTCAGCTGAAGAGCTGAGGGACAACACCCAGGCCCAGAGTTCAAGCCCCATGACCGACAAAATAATAATAATAATAATAGTAGTAGTAATAATAATAATAAGCACAGAAAAACAGGAAATATTGAAGCTTTGAGTAGATTAGTGGACATTGAATCTGGACTGGCATTATTTTCAGAGGACTCAAAGTATGTCTATATTTCACTAGTCAGAAAAACCATTATTTCTGAAAGCCATAAGTAATGATTTAGTACAAATCCAGCAGTGCTCCCAAATAATCTCCTAATCTCTATTTATTCAGAGTACTATTAATCTATGTTTCAAAGATATGGTATTATACTAGAAATAGGGATTTGTAAGTTGATAGTGCTAAACAATTTTAAATCCTCACACTTGATCTTTCTTAAACTTTATCCATAGTAACACTGTCTTTGTTTTGTTTTGAACAGCAGAAATAATAAATTACTACAAAGGTCTACATGTACTTCTCTGTAGTATGTAAAAAGATAGTTCATAGAAAATATCAATTATTGCATAGGTGGTGACACCAATTACAGCTAATATTTCAAATGTGATTACTTTTGTTAGAAAAAATTAGCATATTTATTCTCCTTAACAGGTACAGATTTTGACTTGGAAAGTATTCTTCCAACTCCATACCAATTATGGAGCCACATAGGATTGGTGAAGGTTTTTTTTTTTTTTAATGTTAAACTGGGTCAAGTTTTTGATCATCTGTCAAACTTGAAGGTTCCGGGCACTTGATCATTGTATGATCTTGCATGATCATCTTCATAAAGCTTTAGAAATGTCAAACTGAGGAATGTCCAGATTAAATGAATGGCAAACTGCTTTGCTTCAAGTCTCTGTGTGATAGAGACAGAGTGAGCTTCTTTAGATTTTGAAGGCAGTGTGAACTACATAGAGCATGCTGCTCTGAGTCAATTAACAGGCAGCCATAACACTGGATACAACCAAGGCATTGCATATGGCATTGTCTTCGGGAATCTGAAAATATGCTCAATACATGGCAATATGACTACACAACTAAGTTATAGAACTTCCTTGTGGAGTCTGTTCTGTGTTATACAGATAGACAAAATCGAATCCATGGATTCTTGAAAAGAGAGTCATTTCCATTCTTTCAAGAGATACAGATGTAACCAGGATGGAGTGGCAAAAGAGATGCATTCTGTCAGAATTTGAAGATAGAAAAAGAATAATCACAGTACAATGAATGTGGGTAGTCTAAAGGATCTCCAACTAGATGGAAAAAAATAATAAAGCACCTTGGATTCAGCCCCACAAGACCTGTACTGGATTTCTTTATTAAAGAGCCCGAGTAGAACTTGTTGTTTTAGGCCTTTATAAGTTTATAATAATCAATTACACAGCCATCGAAAATTAAAGTAGGACTAGAACAAGAAAGTCTCTGAAGCTGATGCATATATTGATATAAGTATGCCATTTTCCTTCTTGGATCTTGTGAACTAACAAATTCAATATTGTTCCAGATGTCATTTGTAGATGGGAGTGCTGATAAACAATCTGGTAGTCTCTGATGGGAGAAACATGAAAACATTTTTGTTTTTGAATTGCAAGTGAGCCTTCATTGCACAATTGACTTGTTATTTCAAAAGTTTGCTTCTGGGCTTGCCTCTGGGCTCTGATGGACCTCAAATGCCTGACCTGGAATATCAGGTGTACACGGGTGATCTGATCTCCCCATCTCTGAAGCAGCTGTTATCTGATCTGAAACTGTAAAGCAGGATGTATGCAGGAGCTCATCAGCTGCAACTAGCATCAAGGAATGATTTAACAGTCTCTGAGACCAAAAGGAGGGAGAATATGTGTGTGTGTGTGTATGTAGATATTCTTATGTGTGTGTATATAAATCAACGTGTATGCAAATATATGTGTACATGTGTGTGTAATATGTGTGTGTGTGTGTATATATATATATAAATTCAAATTCTTAGAGTACTTCTTGCTTCTACATTGTCCCATCTCTCTCAATTTGAACTTTGCAATGAGTCCTCCTGACAATTAACAAGAAGTTCAAGCAGATACTGGTGCTTAACACAGGATGTTGCAGAACAAGTGGGTTTTAATAATCATGTATATCTTATCAGTTAAGTGTATTATTCTCTTCCCAATCAATATTCATGAGGAAAAAAGGTACCCACACTGACAAGGTTATCAGTTATGACCATGATCTACATAGCAAAATTTTGTTTGACATTCGTCATCATCATCATCATCATCATCATCATCATCATCATCATCATCATCATCATCATCATCATCATTTTGGTGCTTGCTTCATTTTATTATCTTATTTTTTATTGAATTTATTTATTGCAAAGGTTGTATACAGAAGGGTTACAGTTACATAAGTAAGATAATAAGTACATTCTTTGTTGTTGTTGTTGTTGTTGTTGTTGTTGGTCGTGTGGCTTGACCATCCCTCAGCTCTTCAGCTCAAGGCCAGTGCTCTTCACTTGAGCCACAGCTTCACTTCCGGTTTTCTGGTGGTTTATTGGAGATAAGAGTTTCACGGACTTTCCTGCCCGGGCTGGCTTTGAACCACGAGCCTCAGATCTCAGCCTCCTGAGTAGCTAGGATTACAGGCATGAGCCACCAGCACCTCGCAATAAGTACATTCTTGTTGAACATTGTTACACCCTTCCTCGTTTTCTCCCACTTTCCATCCCCCTACAATTTCCCTCCCTTGCCAAGTTGTGAAGTTTCTTTCCAACATAGTATCTTGTGAATATCACTGTTGCATTGGCTCATCATTTGTCCTTTGTCTCACCATTTTGTTATTCCCTTTCCCTTCCCCAAATCAGATAAACATGTATACAAGACACAGTGTACCAGAATAAAAAAGAGTGACCACAGGGACTAAACCAGAGGGGATAAAAAAAAAAGAGCTTCATACGGTACATTAAAAACAACATAATCAACACAAAAACCTCTTGTTTCCATATCTTGGAGTCCATCTCAATTAAAATCACTTTATATGGTCATATGTACATAGCTATTGAGCTATTGTGATCCTCTGCTAGAACTCTGTCTAGGAGACTAATTATTACAAATGAGGGAAACCATGAAGCCTATGTTTCTTTGGGTCTGGCTTACTTCACTTACTAGGATTTTTTCCAAGTCCTTCCATTTCCTTTTGAATTATCTTTGAATAATTGTACGAAGGAGCTGCCATATTACAAAGCAGTATAGGAATACATTCATCTTGATCAAAATCACTCCTTTCAGCATTCTCACCCAACCCTTATTGCCTCACTTTTGTTCATGTTTTTAGGCAATACATTTAGTTATTGATTGTATTCTCCCCACTCTCCTCCTTCTTCTTGTGTCTAGAGTAATTCCAACATACTAAAAGCATAGTTCCAATGCTAAATTTTGTATGGTTCCATTTCTTAATATAATGACTAGCACTTGAGAGCATGATAATTAAATCAGTATTCTTACCCATGGTTACTTCTTCTAGAAGAACTACTTACTCTTTACTTTGTTCATGATTGTGGTATACTGTACAATATTGTTTCTGTCAGAAGAACTCATTTTTTCCCTACAAAATAACTGAAGCGAATATGCCTCCTCCAGCAACTATGAATCACATCATCCAGAAATAGCTTGCCCTATAAAGTGCTAGGAGACTTTGTTTTCCTCAAGGCTTAGCTATGAGAACAGTTGAGAAAACACTTGTGAATTTGCAGGGCTGTCCTACAAGCGGTGAAATAAGCTATGAGCATAATTTTGGCTCTTAACATAATAAATAGAATTGTTTCTTTCAAAGACAAAATAAACCAATACTTAGACTCCTCCATTGGAGATTTATGGTGGTGGTTTCGACAGAAGCTTACTGAATACTAGTCAGTTGGGAAGACTGACATTAGTTCCTCAAATAATTTGTGTTTGTCTCTAGAAAAGTGGATCTTGATCTTCAATGTGAAGAATGATTATGCTCGAAAATGTAATTATGTTCTACTTGAAAAAAAACATGGAAACTCCCATTTTAGTGAGTATGCGTCATCCTCTAAACTATGCTACCTGTCTTTCCTTTTCCCTTGTTTATTTATCAGGCTATATCTGCCCTACTAATCATAGTGATAGAAGTTTCAGTGACATGTGAATATGAAATTCTACTCTTTGTTCCAACTACAAATGTTAGGAAAGCATGTCTAGTCAATTTGAAGTTGCCTGCTGGGTCAAATCTGATAAGGAGAGACTAAAAAATGCTAAGATCAGAGACAAAGAGAAAAGAGTCATCATTGTCTAGGCAGACATTCCAAGATGTGTCACAATCCCCAGGTGTGTTCTATGGCTCAATCTTCATAGAAAATATGCAACTAAGATGACAACTATAACTTCCTGCCCTTTGAGTTGTACAATTGACTGGGAACCCTAATTCCTGACCGGTAGAAGTTCAATTCCTCCCTAAAATGCCTGGAATTTCTCAAAAGGCCGATGTGTTCTGTCTTCAGGGCATTGTCATCGCATCTTTGCTCTACTACATCAGAAACCAAAGGGTAAAACACAACCATATATTTCATTTTCACTAAAACAAGACAAAAATATTTATTTACTTATATTATACAAATTTATATTTATAGGAAACAGTAACATCACAGAAAGAATATTGTAATTTTTCTTGTGAAAGTTTTAAATAGGAGGAGTAGTAGTCCTTTAATTCTTTAATTGTTGGCTCTCGGTGGTCATTCAGATACTAGAAAATCAAAATAGCAAATTCGCTTGGACTGTACAACTTAGCTCTCTCTTGTCTACATTACTAGAAACTATCATCAGATTCAAAATCCAAATTATAAAGCCTTTTATCCTTTCATAGAGAAAATCTTCTCTTTAGTTATTTATTTATTTTTATTGTGAAAATATTGTACAGAGGGGTTACAATTACATGGGCAAGGTAATGAGTACATTTCTTATCAAGCATTGTCATTGTAGCCTCCTCCTTTGTTTCCCCTTCCCATCCCTTCCCTTCCTCCTCCTGCCGCAATCCCCCACCCCCACCAAAGTTGTAATGTTCGTTTTCGACATAACGACTTGTACATCTCATTGTTGCAATGGGTCCACCTGGATCCTTATTTAAACGATTTGTTTTTCCCCTTCCCCTCCACAAATTATACCGACATCAAATACAGTGAAAGCAGAGGTTATTCTGTGGGGGAGGGACATATAAAGCAACAAAGAAATAGTCTTATAAATGTGCTAGAAACAATCGCATGAAAGAAAAAAAAACATTTGAATACATATCATAGGGTTCATTTCCCTAACATCACCTGAGAAAATCTTCTCTTTAAAAATCTATGAGGAGGGCTGGGAAGGTGGCTCAGCAGTAGAGTGCTTGCCTTGTATGCATGAGGCCCTGGGTTCGATTCCTCAGCACCACATAAGCAAAAAAGAAAAAATGCCGGAAGTGGTGCTGTGGCTCAAGTGGTAGAGTGCTAGCCTTGAGCTGAAGAGCTGAGGAACAGTGCCCAGGCCCAGAGTTCAGGCCCTACGACCGGAACCAAAAAAATAAAAATAAATAAAAAATAAAAATCTATGAGTAATTGTGATCAATAATATGATAACTATATCAAGTGACAATTTTTTAAAGAAATGATACATTCTCACAGTTAATTATTAGGCATGAAATATATTAGAATGATTGTCCCAATAATTTTTCCAAAGATTGTCAAGAGAAATCAAGCAATGATAAGTTAATGCTACGTTATGAAGTTGTAAAGTTTTAAGTTCATGCCATTTTTACTGTGGTACACTTTCTCCTATGTGTTTATAATAGTCTTATTATTTGCCAAATATTTTATCTATTATGCTTCATGTATTCTTTACAAACACACTGTAGAGTAAGCTGTCAGATATTTTTAAATACGGGGTCAAGATAAGAAGCACTGGCACTAATAATCCTAGTGGACATTTTAGATTTCAATCTTATGTACTGTGTTAGTTTTTCAGTCATACTTCTTCTCTATTTGTAATAACAAATTTACAGTGTCTTCAAAAACTCAAAACTCTTCCTCCAACACTTATGCCATGTATTATAATTATTTTTTATGAGTATATCTGTTAGGTATACCTTGGAGAAGAATAAAACACATTCAGGGTTTGATAGATACTTGTTGAATAACAACAGTATGGTTGAATGTTATTTAACTATATCACTTATCTGGTACTGTCATATTTATCAACAGAGCATGGTGAAAAACTGCATTAATATCTAGTACAATTCAAATGGAAATATTCTTCTTTTTACAGACATATTTTATTTTTAAACAGTATAATGCCTTCACAGAAAACCTCCTTACAAAGATAAAAGTGAGTTCATTTTTGAACAAGTAGTATATTCACTTTAGATTTTCTGTTGTCATGTTTTTCTTTGTTCATATTGAAATATGAATATAAAGTCATAAATTCATACTGGTCATTTGTTGGCTGTATATTTTTGTTATCTCAAAATGAACTTGTACACAAGCTGCAAACATTTTTATGTATAAAGTGAAGTAATTTAATTCTATTTTGAAAGGTAAAAATAAGATAATTTTGCTCCTGTCAATATGAAAATTGAGCATTCCATAATAATTCCTCTGAAAATTACTTATCTACTAATTTTAATATTTAATGTATTGTTTATCAATTATTACACTGCTATTAATTGAAATATTTTAAAATATTATGGTCACCTGCTATTAATTAATTATATGATTAACATATTTTTTACTACCTTATGGGTGGAGAAAAAAATTAAAAATATTCATAGAATTTAGATGAGCTGATTAAGCAGTATTCTGAGTGCTCATTTTCTCAGTTTTGCTCTATTCTTTTACCCTTATGTCTTCTTAACATAGGCTGAATATATGGTGCTGGGCCATTCTATGCAGTATTTCTTGTGTGACTGTTATACTGACTCTCTGAAAGTGAATCAGTCTGGAAAAGCTTGCAGCAAACGAGAGTCTCATTTTACCCTAAGTAAGTAAATAAATGCTAAAAATGGAACTAAAACTTAGAGCTTACCCTGATATCTGCTGAGTTTTCAAGCTGATTTGTAAATTAGAATATTTTAGATGTAAATGTATTGGCAATTAGGGTTGCTTTATTTGCTTTCCTTGTTTCCTTCTGTCAGAAACATTATCTTATAGATAACATTATTTTGTGATGGTAAGTGGAATGAGAAGTAAGGAAACAATTTTACCAGCCAGGGTGATTAGTGGAGACACATAATTGCCTGCCTATTTACTTTGAAGCAGTCATTAAATGAAGTGGTTCTAACTAAAACTCTAATGGAAAGAAATTCTTAATTCCTTTTTAATATTTCCCTATGTCTGGGAATGTAATTTAAAATAAATTTGAATGTTGATTGCTAAATTATATTCTTTCCCATCAGCAGCATATCAAAGTGTTTTGCTGTTTATAGACAACAAAACAGATCATTTGAGATGTTATATAAAATAAACAGCCAATCATCAAAAGATAATGGTGGATCCAAACAAGATGCCAATTCTTACAGAATCAACCCAATGTAAATATTTGCTTTTTCATGCCGGGTCCTTAATATATTTATTCCAAAAATGGTTAATTATCTTTTCTGTATTGTCCTTTATAAAATTGTATTTAAATTTAGTGTTATAAAGGATACATTTTTATTATAAACAATACATTCTTTATTATAAAATCAGTAGGATATTCTCCATAGCAATAAAGCAGTTGACATATTTACATTTCTCAACCAAGTAAACATATTAAGCATCATGTAGTCTAGAGTCAATCATAAAGGACTGCTGTACAAATTTATTTGTAAGTTATTGGAAAGTTGGTGAAATTATAGACATGAGCAGGCTACTAGGTATGGTGAGAAGGAATAGCTAATGGTGTATGTAAAAGTGTATGCATGAGGAAGGTGTTGGGGGTGATGGACTAAATATGTATGTTGATTCTATTAAAGGTTTCATGCAAAGACATAGGTTATGAAATGTCAGAGCAATAATAACTACACACATACATTAAACCATTAAGTTCTGTAGGGTAATTCATTACAGCAGCCATATTAACCAAACAAACTTACTTTAAAACTTTTTCTTAGTCTTTATTAAGCAGAAAGGTTACAGTCACATAAGTCAGACAAATCTACATTTCGTTTGGATAATGTCACCCCTTCCTTTGCTCTCTCCCAGTTTTCCCCTCCCTTCACACCCACAAGTTGCATAGTTCATTTTCAACATGGTGTCCAGTGAGTAACAGTGCTGCATTTGGTTGATCTCAGTCCCTCCATTTCTGTGCCTCCCATCCCACCCCCAAAGACATATAGACAAACAAAGCAAAAAGAAAAGAAAAGAGAAATAGTACAACAGAGAAAGACCTCTTGTTTCCATTTCCTGGAATTCATTTCGATAAATATTATTCTGTATGAGGCTATGCACATAGGTGTTGTGCCTTTCTGTTTCTTTCCTAAGAGGATCCTCCTTTGGTCTTCCTGTGTGCACATGCCTAGAGACCTTGATTATTATTATTTATTAAGTCTAGGTTCTGCACATGAGAGATAACATGAGCTGTTTTTCTCTCTGATCTTGGCTTATCTTAACATGATTTGTTTTAGGTGCATCCTTTTCCCTGCAAATGACATAATATTCTTTCCAATAGCTGTATATTCCCCTGTGTATAAGTACCACATAGTTTGGATCCATTCATCTATTGTAGGGCATCTGAGCTGTTCCCACAACTTGGGTATTGTGAGTAATGCAGCAATGAACATGGATGTGCCTGTGTCTTTATGATATCCTGGCTTGTGATGTTCTGGATAGATGCCCAGGAGTGGTGTGGCTGAGTCAAAGGGAAGATTTATGTTTAATTTTTTGAGGAAGTTTCAGATTGCTGTCAAGAGTGGTTGTACTAGTTTATACTAGGGTTCCATTTTCTCAACATCCTTGCCAACATTTATTGTTGTTCAAATTAATGATGTTGGCCAATCAAACCAAGGTGAGATGGAATCTCAGATTTGTTTTGATCTACATTTCCTTTATGACCAAGGATGACGAGCATTTCCTCATGCATTTCTTTGCCTTTCTTACTTCTTCTGTGAAGTCTCTCCTTAGCTCTTTTGCCCATTTAATGATTGGTTTATTAGCTTTGGGAGGAAGTATTTTCTTGAGGTCCTTGTATAGGTCATATATTAGGCCTTTGTCTGATGTATTGCTGGTAAAGATCTTCTCCCAGTCTGTTGGCTGCTTTTCTAGTTTAGTAACTATGTCCTTCAAAATTCTTGAAAAAAAATAAAATTGCATTTAATCAACTAACAAATTAATCAGTGCACTAACATCTATTAGAAAAGAGTTCTGCACCTATCTGAAAACCACAGCCAGAAAGAAAAAAATGAAAAACTTCAGGAGAAATATCATAATCTATGATGGCATCAAGTAAAGGAAATACATTTTCAAATGAAATATTCAATTTAGGCTGAATTGAACCCAAAATAAATGGTAAAAGAGAATCTCTCAAAGCAATTGAAAAGACCAGCCATGCATGCAAAAACCTGGACACCTGTGAAATGTAAACTAAAATTTCTCCAAAAATATGGGGAACAATCACTGGAAACTACCAATGTTAGTATATTTCCCTTGAGAATGAAGCTTGTAACAGGTTGGAAATACTGATCATAATAACTTTGATGATTTTAGGAAATGGAATGATCCAATTAAGTTTTTGTTGTTGTTGTTGTTGTTGTTGTTTCTGGTTATGAGGCTTGAACTCTGGGCCTGGGTGCTGTTCCTCAGCAATTCAACTCAAGGCTAGCACTCTACAACTTGAGCCACAGCGCCACTTCTGGCTTTTTTGCTTATGTGGTGCTGAGGAATTGAACCCAGGGTCTCATGCATACAAGGCAGGCACTCTACCACTGGGCCACCTTCCCAGCCCCCAATTAAGTTGTTGAGGTAGGATTTACTAGGCAAAGTAAGTGGAAAGCATTGTTATGTTCTGTTGTTCTAAGCTGGACTCTTGGCAGAAGTTGGAGTACACCATTAGAGGATTGACCATACTCCCAAATCCCAAGGAACAAGGCATAACAAGTTGGTATGGGGAGATTGAGGGTAAGATCCAAATGCCAACTCCAGAGCTAGCATGCCAAGGGAAGGCCTGTCCCACAACAGAGAGACAGATCACACCCAGATTGCCTTGGAATTTGAGTCTTTTGACTGAATGGGCATGTCAGTTCTTCATCACTCTAATGTCTTGTAAACCATTTCAACCATTTTATTCTTTTGGTGTTAGTTATTTCTTACTTTAAATGATTATATAAGGACTCAAATGGAAATTTCACAGATAATAATACTCAGAATAGTTGTAAGGTATAAATATATTTTCCATTTATAGTTATGCATATAAACTGTAAATGAAAAAATGTTTACAAATGCAAATCTGATTGTAAATTCTTTCCTTTTTACTTTATTTTTAGATAGTGTAGAAATAATTTTCTTATGATATAACTAAATTCTTTCATGGCCCAAAACCAGAGTAATGCTGCTATTGTTTTACTTACAAAGAAAAAAAATTCTCTTGATTTGTCTTCCTATTTAACTAAAAATGATTAAACTTGTTCCCAGAGCTTAGGAACACCCATGAAACATATTCTCACGATCCCTAGGTCTTATGATTCCTTCTGGGTTCCCTCTCAGTAACTCACTTGTCTGCTGAGCTAACCTGTACATTAGTCAGTGAGCAGTCTAGTTCTGGGGTGTCATGCCACAAAGAAAGCAGGTCACAGAGGGTTGAAGAGGCAAACAACGCAATTGATCTTAGGGAGGAAGTTCCTCCTGATGAGTGAACTCAGGGAAGATAGCCCCTGACCTGGTTGAAAAAGAAAGCATGAATGGGTAAGCAAATGGCGTGCAGGGGTCAAACCCTCACTGCCATCCCCTTGTTTCTCAACCACACCCAAGTCCAAGCCACTCCACCTTGTTGCCCCTGAGAATCTTCCTGTGGTCAATAGGAGACACTGAACCTGAGCTTAACCCTCATCCTGTCCAGGACAGGGCATGACAGAGATGACAGTCAATCTCACGCAAAGAGAAAGAATATTCCCTCCAAATGCTGCCCACCCAGCTCACTCCCCAAGATGCCCGTTAAGCTATTGATGGAGGTCCACTGTGTACTGGGGGTCACTCCGAGGATGGGTCAGAGCATGAAAGACCCTTTGGAGATTTCCTCTTTAGACCAAACCAGGAATGCAATCCAGCAGCTTCAGGAATTAGTAGAGGAGAGCAAATGACCAACAATCTCGAGTATAATGATGAGAAAAAGAAACATCAAAGAAGAAAAGCAGAGGTTCACACTATTTAGAATAAATTCTGTGCTGATTTTCAATGATTTCTTGTGTGTATAATGGCATTCCGGAGTGTAGGGATAGAAATCCCACACCAATTTAGATATAATCCACATTATTAGCATTTACTCCACTAATTGCTTCAGTCTGGACAACCTACAGAATGATAAATCCAGAACTTAATTGAAGTATTTACCTAGTTTTGCATTTAAATATCTACCAAAGTCACGTATTTTAGCTATGATATGTAGTGATGAATTGCTGATTCATATAATATACAAAAAACTTTGTATATTATTTCTAGAACCAAGATACAATAGGCAAAAACCTGAAGAGCATAGTAAAGAGTAGAAGAATGTAACAAACTAAGAAGATATAATATTCAATTATGCATTACCAAGTAGGATTTATTTACCTAATACATTACAAACGAGTATGTGCACTTCAAGGTTTGATCAACATTCCATAGTTTTAGAAGTAATTGCTTTCAGATAGTTTGTGTGAGTTAACTCCAGAACAGATCTCTCCCATTAAGACACATTTCAAGGAGCTGGTGGATCATGCCTGTAATCCTAGCTACTCAGGAGGCTGAGATCAGAGGATTGCAGTTCAAAGCCAGCTCTGGCAGGAGTCTGTGAGACTCTTATCTCCAATTAATCACCAGAAAACCAGAAGTGGCACTGTGGTTAAAAGTGGTAGAGCACTTGCCTTGAGGAACAGAGTTCAGGAAGGCATGCAAGCTCTGAGTTCAAGCTCCATGACTGAAAGAAAGAGAAAGAGAAAGAAAGAGATGCAAAGTTTATGTTTTAATGTATGGGTGTATTACTAGAATTAAAATGCAATAAAAGCCAGAAAGCAAACATGCAACAAAATAAACATATGCCATCAAAAATACTGGTGTTTATCCTTGTGTGTATATATACACACCCTTCTGAGTCATTTTGTCCAGAGTTCACCCTGCAGAACTGAATATTTCTCAGAATGACTAACATCTACCACACATGTCAAATCCAGTTTGCTGCTTATGTGTCAGAGAGGTCAGGAGGAAAAGAAAGTGTGTATGGCCTTTACACACTCACCTTTTAAAGACAATGATTCTTCTTATCAAAAGAAAAAAATAGGTGGTTGTTGAGGTTAGTAAAGGCAGCAATAGTAACCAACTATAGCATGAGGCACATTGTACCCAGTGCTTTTAGATGAACTGGCAGATGTGATCACTCATTCTTAGTGACTTACTTGAGAAATCAATATTGCATATGAGATGAAAACAAAGAATCATCTTTTGTGAATAGGCTGCTTAGAACAAGCTAAAAAGTATTAGTTTCAGTACAAACTGAACTAGAATTTTCTATAAGTGTTCAACTGATGCAGAAACAATAAAGGTAGAGCAAAGTTTGTAAAAATAGTATTAAGGTGTTTAAATCCATCACTCTTCATTTCCTTATTCATTGGGGGAGTACTTTGCATAGAAAATTTTTAATTAATGCTGTCACTGGTGCCGTCCAATCTGGTAGACAGTTACATAGCTTTACTTTACTTTCTTGTTTTTTTGTTTGTTTGTTTGTTTTTTGTGCTGGTACTGGAGTTTGAACTCAGGGCCTGGGCATTGTTTCTGAATCTTTTTGCTCAGGGCGAGCACTCTACCTTTTGAGCCACAGTTCCATTTTTGGCTTTCATGGTGATTAATTAGAGATAAAAGTCTGGAGAACTTTCCTGCCTGGGCAGGCTGTGATCCTGGATCCTCAGATCTCAGATTCCTGCTTAGGTAGGATTGCAGGTGTGAGCCCCCAGAACCTACTCATACCTTCGCTTTTGAGTCAGAAATTGCAGCTGGGGAGCTCAGAATATCCATCTCCATAACTATTACACGGCCATTTTATAGGCTCAAATTAACAAATGCTTTATTGAGCATTTTTTAAGCTCAGGATTTTGATCAAAATATTTTACAAATAAAAAGTTTGTCCTTGGCCTATATTAATGACCACTACTGACTTTGACAATTGACTATGTGGTGGCATGGTTCAAGTTGTATGGTTCCTGCCTATCCAGTGAAAGGCCCTGAATTCATATCCCATTACCTCAAAAATACAAAGAGTAAAAAGTTGGCCGCAGATTTAATACTGCGTTTTAATTATTTCAATCTGTAGTTACAGGGAAAAACAGGCCTGATATGCAGAAATTATACTGCAATGTATACTAAACCATTAGTGCCTTAAGAATCACTAGTAATGCTTCTTGCTTATTTTTTTACATTGTGTAACTAAAGTATGACCACTCTTCCCACCAATATTTGGAGCATACAAATTTTGCAAGATCAAGCTACAACTTCAGCAGCATTTTTCTCATCTTAATGAGATATGCAGTTTGTTAATGAAATTAAATAATAAAATTTCTTAGGTCCTGAATTCAAGGAGTAAGGAAATTATGTATTTCAGAATGCATTTCATTTCCAGTTGAGATACTTTCACACAAAGATTAAATTAGAAATGAATACACTTTGACTCAGTGCCATAATCAAAGACAGATATCAAGAAAAGACAGAATTATATAAGTGTTTCATAAAGGGATAAATGAATCTAAGTAAAACCATATGTTAGTAGACTGACAATAGTATCTGACAGTACCTCTACATGGGAGAAGCCATCTTCAAAGATGAACTCTTAAAAACTTTAGTTCAGTTAAGGATTAACTGATGAGTATTTGCAATGTGGACATTATGGTTTTAATTATGCTCTAATTATTACATGTTGAATTTTATCTATACACATTGAAAGATTTTTTTTTCTGTTTTGTGGCATATGTATACATAATATCTCAAATTTGAACTTGACTTTACAAAACTTAAAATCTTTAGTAACTAATCCTATGTTCTGTAAAAAAAAATTCTGCTCCCTGATCTAGTTGAAAACCAAGTATTAAATATTGATTGACTCTAGAATTTATGTAACAATTCTCTCATTGATTCATTAATGTTGATAACCAGGAGAAAAGTATTTTATAGATACAATTTTAAAATTTCCTGTAATAGCCACATATACTATAGACTCAGTCAATATTCATATATTGTCCATTAAATATATGGCCACTTAAAATAATGTAAGTATGTGTTATCACATCAAATAATGGGTTATTTGATGTGAAATTTATTATTTTTATTTTTTTTAGTATGCTTCATGCCATGTAGAAATTTTGTTTTGTTTTGTTTGTGTTGTTGCTGTGGGCCATGGGTCTTGAAATCTGGGCCTGGGTGCCGTCTCTCAGCTCTTCAGCTTAAAGCTAGCATTCTATCACTTGAACCACAGGACCATTTCATTTTCTGGTGGTTTATTTGAGATAAGACTCACCCGGCACCAGGGGCTCACACAGATAATCCTAGCTACTCAGGAGGCTAAAATCTAAGGATCACGGTCCAAAGCCAGCCCAGGCAGAAAAGTCTGTGAGACGGTTTTGTTGTTGTTTTGTTTTGGTCAGTCTTGGGGCTTGAACTCTGAGCCTGGGCTCTGTCCCTCAATTCTTCAGCTCAAGGCTAGTGCTCTACCACTAGAGCCACAGCGCCACTTCCAGATTTCTGATGATTTCTTGGAGATAAGCGTCTCAGGGACTTTCCTGCCCGGGCTGGCTTTGAACCACAATCCTTAGATTTCATCCTCCTGATTAGTAGGATTGCACCCATAAGCCACCAGTACCTGGCTGGAATTGTTTTTTAAATATATGAATACATTTCTAGTGCCATTGTGCCCAGTCAGCTTAATATATAATATTGTTCATCAGTAGGCTGTCCACCAAATGACCAAATGCAGTATTGGTCTGTTAACTGTCATTGCATTACCCAATTTGCCATCCTGCTCTCTTATACTTATCACAAAATACGTAACAAAACATTTTTGTGAAGTTCAGTATTGACCAAGATAAATACTAGATTTTTAAGTGGATAAGAACTTACTATTTTGTGTAAAAAAAAAAAAAAATCTATTGGTAGGTTTTTGTTTTTGTTTTTTAAGCAAACCAACTGAAGTCCTGGAGTGCTCTCTTTCTTTGTCTCTCTCTGTCTCTGTCTCTCTGTCTCTATATGTCTCTCTCTGTCTGTCTCTCTGTCTCTGTCTCTGTCTCTCTCTGTATGTTGGTATTTCTCTTGGAAATAATTCTTTTTTTTTAAATTTTAATTTTAATTTTTTGTGAGCATACTGTACAGAGGGGTTACAATTACATGGGCAAGATAATGAGTACATTTCTTATCAAGCATTGTTGTCTCCTCCTTTGTTTACCCTTCACATCCCTTCCCAGCCTCCCCCCCACCCAATTCTCTCCCCCACCCCCCAATAATTCTTTTTTTTTTACCTAGAATTTGTCATTTGTTTGCTAATACAAATTCTGAATTTGTAGTTCTGCAATACTTATATTTTCTTATACAGCTGACTGAACATAAACAGAAAATCTTCTACCACATGACCTAAATCAAGAATTGAAGAATCCCTGTCTGTGAAAAAGTATCTGTCTGAAAATTCTACCTTGACTTCAAACCTCAATACCATCAACCAACCAAGTCAACTGATAAATATACAACCTTACAAACCAACATTATATCCTTGGACAAATAATGTTATGCACAAATACTATCAAATAAGTAAGAAACTGAAGAATTAAATTTGTTTTAAATTTGTTCATTCATTAAGCATATATTTTTCTGATTGCCAACTAAGTACCAGTGCAATGTTCCCAGCACAGTACAGGCAGTTAAATCCAGCAGAATAATAGTTATTGTACTATCTCATTTTTATTCTATAATAAAATTATGATCTTATGTTTTATAAAATGGCAAGGAAAGGGTTACCCTTTTAATGAGTGCTGCAAATGTCATAATTTAGTTAAAATATTTAATATTATATTTATTTCTCTAATATAGAATAATAATGAGACTGTGTTTATCTTCTTCCTCGAGTTTAACTTTTAGTTATCTTTCAAAATGAGAATATAAAGTCAAATTTTATTCCAAAGACTAATTTCTTGAACTACTAGCCTTTGCTTTAAGCTTAGATTTTGGGAAGTGTTTTCTTACTCCTAGAAGATGAATATATTTAATATACTTTAAATTACATCATATTTTATGAAACCTTAAGGGAGTCATTGTTCTCTGAACTAAACAGTATTACATAATTATTATTTCAGATATCTCAACGATGACTAATTAAATATACATAAAAGATATCTATCAGTGAAAACATTACAATGTATCAATTTTTCTTCCCTATTGAAAATGCCATATCCTTTGCAGAAGTTTTAAGATCAATTGTCAGCAACTGAGAATGTGGTTTATCATTAATATTTCATAGTGCAATTGAAGTACATGGTTAAATTGAGAAATGTCAAAATCTTCCAAGTAATTACTATTCTTGCTTTTATTAGCAAGCTGATAAGCTGGGATACAAGGAAGATGAGAAGAGCTTCCTTTTTGCCAATACACAGTACTCTACAACTTGAACCACAACTCCACTTCTGGTTGTTTTTTGGTTTTTTTGTTTGTTTTTGGTAGTTTAATGGAGATAGGAATTTCACGGACTTTCCCACCTGATCTGGCTTTGAACTATTATCCTCAGATCTCAGCTTCCTGAGTATCTAGGATTGCAGGCATGAACTACCAGAACCAGCTGAAATTTAATTTAGGGTTATTATTATTTTAAAGTACTGTCAAAACTAAATTTCTATTTTGAAAAAGAATTAAAAATACCATTTGTTTCTTCACTATGCAAATTTTCAAATAAATTTTGTTACATTTTACTTCTGTAAGATATCCGGTCTTCTAAGACAAAACAAAAACCCTAGCTATTGATCCTCTTCTTATAAGGGACTTTTGTCCAGTGACTTTTCTCCAGCTTATAGTTGGTTATATTCTATACAGAATACACAAACAAATATGCACATCCACACAGGTAAGGAGAAAATACAGATGCTTTACATTGCCTAGCAATGTAAAGGTAAATTCAGAATAGTTGATATTTACTCCTTTTAAGGCTAAGATTTTTTTTCTCCAAAATGATAATGATAGTAATTTATTTAATACATTAATATTGGTTAAATTGGCCATTGTCAACATCGGTCCATTTCTTTCTTTTTCCTTATTTTATGTTTTGCTATTTATTCTTTTTTTCCTTTTTTAATATTAATTTATTGTCAAGGTTATGTACAGAGGGGTTACAGTTACGCAAGTAAGGTAGTGATTACATTTATTGTCACACTTGTTATACCTTTCCTCATTTTTCTTCCATTTTCACTCACCCCCAGTTCCCCTCCCCCCAGGTTGTATAGATCATTTCCAACATATTATCTTGTGAGTATCACTGTATTTACTCATTTTTGAAATACAAAATCCAAGACTTATGTTGTGTGGGAGGTCAACATACTTTTCCACATAAATAATTTCATAAAGAATCCCAAGCTAAATCTACCTTATATTTTCTCCTACCCATAGATGAGCAAAGTGTCCAGAGCATAATGGAATGTGGTTAACATAAATGAAAATAGTGATGTTTCTATTTCTCGTGGGTTTAGAAATGTACTGTTAATTAGTTTTCCTTCAAAATGTTCCTATAACGAAGGTGGAGAACTTTCTCTACATTCTTTTGTAGAGTGATTTATGCACCAATTTCAGGCAAAGTCAGTCCTGTTGTTGCAAAAATTTTGTTTCCTTTGAGTTCCTGCCTATCTAAAACATATGAATGGTTCAAATTATCTCAGTTTGGTTTTGTTTCAATAAATTTTTTTCAATGTATATAAAACACTATCTAATGCAAAAGCTTTGCAGCATATTGAGTATACAATTTAAAAATAATTTCCTGTCCTTTCCAGACAATTGCTCACAAATAATAATACACTCTGGGAAAACAATACAAAATGCAAAATAGAATAATAAAAGAAATAAAATAAATACAATAGCATTAGGAGCTTTGAGAAGTTCTCCTATGGAAATTACATTTTCATTCTCCCTTTGTTGTGGTCCTTTTTTCCAGTTCATAGTTTTGACTAGAATTTTATTATTGTTACTTTAGTAGATATCTACTATACCTAAGGATTTATGCAAGACTAGATGGAATTAAGGTGTTAGTTGAATCAAAACCCTTTACAGGCAGGCACCAATGGCTCACACCTGTAATCTTAGCTACTCAAGAGGCTGAGATCTGAGGATCGCGGTTCAAAGCCAGCCCGGGGAAGGAAAGTCAGTGAGACTCTTATCTCCAATACAAACCACTAGAAAACCGGACATGGCGCTGTGGCTCAAGCGGTAGAGCACTCGCCTTGAGCTGAAGACAGCTGGGACAGTGCCGACCAAAAAAACAAAACCAAAAAACACACAAAACAAACACTTAACATGTAATTTTTATTTTTTGCTCTGGAGAGAAAACTAAGAACTCCTTAAAGCAATCAAACAAAACATGGTAAAAATATTGGGGGGGGGGGCATTTTTAGCAGTATTATAGGTCTTTCTCTCCTTTGGTAAGCATGAGCCCTTGGAGTTGCAGCATTTAGAGAACTGGTGGAGCAGTACTAAACATTTTAATCTCACATAAGAAGGTCACATAACACTTGTTACATGAAGCATCACCTCAAAACCAACTACAAAGTTCCATTCACATGTATCTGAGGCACTGTTGCTTCTAGAACCAAAAGCCATCTTGGATATTTATGTTAGTTTCATCAGCAGTGTTTTCAAAGCAAACAAGAAATGAAAGAGAAGGCTATTAAAAATATTCATATAAGATTCATTTTCTCTTTCTATACAAAAGAGAAAAGGAAAAACATCTCTTTTTTATAATTGCTTATATTTTAAATTTTATTGAATTTTTAATATTCAACATCTTTTTTTTCTTTTTTTATTGTGAAAATACTGTACAAAGGGGTTACAATTACATGAGCAAGATAATGAGTACATTTCTTACTAAGCATTGTAGCCTCCTCCTTTGTTTCCCCTTCCCATCCCATCCTCCCTCCAGACCCCCCATCAAACCCTCCTCCCCCCCACCAATGTTGTAAAGTTCGTTTTCCACATAACGACTTGTACGTCTCATTGTTGCAATGGGTCACCGAGTATATGACTTGTTAACAGATTCTCTTAACTCCACCAAAGAAAGTAGAGTTTATTAGAGAATCATGAAGGGTGCATAATATCAATTGCTGAGTGTTTGCTATGCAAACTGTGCTCTCAGGATTGGGAGTTGGACTGTCTACTTGTGAATTTGTTATAAACATATACTTTGTAATTCAGTTTCAAAATGAGACCTTCAAGTGATTGAAGTATTTCAAGTTAAATTACTCCAGTTGAGTTTTGCTTATCTAAGGAACTTGTTAAATTATAAAGAAAAAATCATATTGTAGCAAACTGTCATGCTCTATACTATCATGTTATTCCAGGAAAAGTCCATTAGTTTCTCCCTCTTTTTACTGTTCAAAATATATTTTATGGGTTGGGAAGGTGGCTCAGTGGTAGAGTGCTTGCCTTGCATGCACGAGGTCCTGGATTCAATTCCTCAACACCACATAAGCAGAAAAAGCCAGAAGTGGTGCTGTGGCTCAAGTGCTAGAGCACTGGCCTTGAGCTGAAGAGCTGAGGGACAGCACCCAGGCCCAGAATTCAGACCCCAAGATCTACTATATATATATACACACATATATATGTATATGCATATATATTTATATATACATGCATATATACATACATATATACATATATGTAGAACAGGCCTGCATAAGTAAATCTGTTTGGTATTCAAGTGTAAACAAAAATACTAACTGATATGGTAAAAATATTAACTAATAGGATATATTCAAAGGAGAACTCAAATAGTGTACTTCATTAGAAAGGCAACTTCAAAGCTCAACAAAATAAACAACATTGAGTATTTAAAAGGAATGAGGTGAGATCAAGGGGAAATGGCTGAACAAATGAGGAGATGGAGAGAATGAAGAAAAATGTTGATGTATGTCCTATAAAATTACAAATGATGGAAGGGGTGGGAAGGAGAAGTATGGCAAGAAAATTGAAAGTAGTGGCATTGCTCAAGATGAATTAATAAACTGCTTTGTTAAATGGCAACCCCTTTGTACAACTCCATAAAGATAATAAAAATTTGAAAAATGCATTTTCATTGACACAATAAACCCTATTCAATCGTGCAACTTTTGATATCAATATTAATAATAATTAAAACTTAAACCTTTCAACATCACTCAGAAGTGATATATACATCATAAAGATTCTTGTGTGACTTTATAAAATAAATCAATATTTAGTTTAAAACAATGCTAGATGAATACATACATAACAATTTTTTTAGGAAGAAAACAGCTTGCAATCTCTCCAGATCTACACACACACACACACACACACACACACACACACACACACATACTAGACTTGCACAGAAAAATCAGTTTGAAATAACTACCATCTTTAATGGATAAAGAGAGGCAGGAACATTGAGTAATTTTCTGCTGTGTATTCAAGTATAAAAATTGAGACATTATTATAATTAGCCATATGCATATTATTTTTTAGGCAAGATGAGTCTAATGGATTTATTTCTTACATTTTACTTCTTTACCATTGCCAAAAAGATAGTCCAAAGAAGAGCCATTTTAGGTGAATTTGATTAATAGCCTTCACTTCTTTGCAAAGCAGGAATTATAAGAGCATAGATGGATATTCAACAATGAAAATAAACAAATCTTTGGTATGGTTAATGCAAGAGCCTCTCAAATAAACTATTTGGACAAGAGGGTCTGTGGAAGCAAACAAACTAAAATGAAAATGTTTTACTGTATAATGTCTTATAGAGAATAAATCAGCACAACCCAAGATGTTAATGCTCAGTATTACGAAAAAAGAGATCAAGGGTAATCTTGAGAAGTGAACTGTATGAAACAACTCCTGTTGAAATCATTTGTTACAAACAGCTGATTTTTAATCAAAAAAAGATAATTAAGCAGAGGTATATTGTATTACTTGCTGTTAACTAGTACACCATGTCAAGGTTGACCTGATTCTTCATGATTCTCTTCTATCAGAAAATTATGTTCAGAGAGAAGAATCCTGTAGATGTGGTTCAATTGCACATTATCTGCCATATGTAGAAGTTCTCTGCAGAGATGTAGAAGGAATATTTCCTTGAGATTTTTCTAAGATGAAAGCACATATAGACTATATATTCCATGTCTACATATGTGCAATCAAAGGAAAAGATTTGATCAAGTCTTCATGAACTGTTTTGCTTTGTTTTGGACTAGAAAAAGCATATTTTCTCCCTGTGTGATACGCTATTTTGAAGATAGTTCTTATATTCCATGTCTACATATGTGCAATCAAAGGAAAAGCTTTGATCAAGTCTTCATGAACTGTTTTGCTTTGTTTTGGACTAGAAAAAGCATATTTTCTCCCTGTGTGATACGCTATTTTGAAGATAGTTCTTTTTTTTTTTTTTTTTGGTCTGTCGTGGGGCCTGAACTCTGGGCCTGGGCGCTGTACCTCAGCTCTTCAGCTCAAGGCTAGTGCTCTACCACTTGAGCCACAGTGCTACTTCCAGCCTTTTCTGTTTATGTGTGCTGAGGAATCGAACCCAGGGCCTCATGCATGCAAAGCAAGTACTCTACCACTGAGCCACCTTCCCAGCCTCTTGAAGCCCAGCCTCTTGAAGATAGTTCTTATACTAATCTGCCTGGTCTGTCAAACAAAACACCAAAGGCTGAGTAAGTTAAACAATCTGTTTACTTTCTCACAGTTGTGGAGGTCAGGAGTCCAAGATCAAGGCTCTGTGAGTTTTGGGGGTAGCAAGGTGTTTACTTTTTCTTAACTTACGGGGGCTGCTTTCTCCTTTTGTTCTCACATAGACTTTCTTCCCTATGTAAAAAAAAAGAAGAAGTGGATGGAGTATGGACCTGATGTCACTTCCAGTTGTTGTAAGGACGTTAGACCAAACTCATCAGTGCCTCATCAGCATACCCTCACTGGGGTTTAACTGTCTTCCTGAAGTCTTCTGTCAAATATAGTCCTAGTTGGATTTAACGCTTCAGAATTCATGGGAGTGGAGATTCATAACATTCAGCTTCTGGTAAGTCCTTCTGAAATACTTTATTTCATTATTTTGTGGAAAAGTTGATGACAAAATAGAAACATACCTTCAGGAATAGGAGAAACACTAGAGCTCCTTGGCACAGGTCAGAATTTCCTAATAAAGATCCAGAAACACAACAAGTCACACAATGGAATTCTCTGCTCATCAGAAATAATATCACCCCATTTGTAAGGAAATGGAAAGACTTGGAAAAAATTATATTAAGTAAGGCAGACCCAAAGAAACATAGATCCCATGGCTTCCCTCATTTGTAATAATTAGTATATATCTAGGATAGTACTAGCAGATGAGGAGAATAGCTCAACAGTTATGTACATATGACCATAAAAGATGATGGTAAGGAAAATGACCTTGCAGATATGGAAGCAAGAGGTTTTACTTTGTTGTTGTTGTTTTTAAGGTAATATGTGATTTTTTTTATTTTATGGTTTTTTTCCCCATGGTTTATCCCCTATTGTCACTGTATTTGATTTTGGTGCCCTGGGTATTGTATATACGTTTACCTGAATTAGGGAAGAGAAAGGGAACAACAAAATGGTGGGACAAAGGACAAAGGGAGAGCCAATGCAACAGTGATACTCACAAGACAATATGTTGGAAATGAACTGTACAGCTTGGTGGATGGAGAATTGGGAGGGAGGGAAAGTGGGAGAAAAATGAGGGAGGGGGATCACAAGTTCAACAAGAAATGTACTCAATACCTTATGTATATAACTGTAGCCCCTCTGTACATCACCTTGACAATAAAATTAAATTTTAAAAAAGAAACATACCTTCAGAAGAATTCATTTGTTTTAACTTTTATTATTTTGTTTTAAATGTTTGTTTTACTGAATATGTGCCAAGTTTCATTTCAGTAAAATTATGTCCAGAAGACATTTGCATTTTCACCTGCTGACTTACAGTTGTGCTAGTAGTCAAATGTGGCTCCCCAAGTTATTGAATTGAATTAGGTTACTCTTCAGAATTTTGAATTAAAAGTTGGCAAACTAACTGCACCATTGGTTTCCCGTATATAAACAGTGATATGAATATTTTGCTTGCTAACAATGAGACAAGGAGATCCTAAAATGGAGAGGAGGAAAGGGAAGCAAAGGGAAATTAAAGGAGGTAAAGAGAGGGGATAGGAGAAGGGGAAGAAAAGAGAAAGAGGGAGAGGGGGGGGATAGGGAGGGAGGGAGGGAGAAAAAAATCCCAATGTATGCATTAATGAATTAGTTGAGACTACTGTAACAGCTCATTGGGCAATTATGTAATCAGATGAGCCCAAGGGATGAATATGATCAAGCTTATAACTGTTCATTTTCTTTGAATACAGCTGTATCCAGTGCCTCTGGAGATTCTTGAAGCAATGAAACTACAACAATTATTTTGATTAATAACATTTCCACTTTTTAAATCCCTCAAACAGAAAGACATATTGTAGTGCCTTCAAGAGTATGCATAGATGCCCAGGATCCCCTTCTGGAAATAAAGAAAGTAGCTGAAAACATTTCAAAATAACAATATTCATTTAACTGCCTTCTTATAGATAGTCTTCTAAAATTTAGTTTTCTCTCTCTTTTTCTTTGTATTTAAATTGGTAGGGTTAAGCAATGCTATGATTGCTGTAATTGTAATTTCTTTCCCGGTGATTTTATGGGCAACAAGAAAACATTAACACCCACTGATTTCTTGTGGAAAATAATCTATTTAAAAATAGTTGCTTCTGTTGAATCTCTCTTATCCATTTTTTAGTGCTTTACTTTATTACTTTATTATAGAGAACTCTTAACAAAAGCAGACTTGTAACTTGCAAAGAATTCACTTATCTCTGTGTTTTCCTTGGGAGTCAGGATCCTCTGTTAATAGCAGCCCAAATGGGTGTTAAGGAAGCAGTTAGGGCTAAAAAACATGATGTGAATGTGGAGAGCTGCAAAACATCTGCAGATATCAAGAACTCTGGAGAAACTCTTAATCCCTTACCACGGGTAACGGTTTCTCTGTAATTATTGGGTTGTTCAATGCATGTATTGAGTTATTATTGGGTTACTAATTATCTATTCAATGCTTCTTGAGGCCTATTTAACATCTTCTAATATATTTTCATTTGATCCAACTTTTTCTATCATTCTTTACCTTCAATTGAAGGAAGATAGATAATGTAGCAAACAATGAATTATGTTTGATGATAAGGTTTTTCTCACCAGTGTTGGGCACATATAACAAGTGATCTTTTATCTTTTATCCCTGAAATCCTATGTAGGTTACAGTAAAGTGAAGGAAGTTTATGGTAATTATAATACAAGCTGTGTTTAATGTTTCTTGGATAGTTTTGAGACACAATAAACAGTACCTAAAATATAGTAAAATTAAGACTTTATAGCACAATAGGTATCTTGGGGAGTAGTTCTTTGGTGCCCAGAGGGTCCTGCTTTAGATTATTTCTATGTATGAGTACCTGATAACAATTTCATCTCACTGATGTCAGGTAGCTTGGATAGTAAAATCAACTACTCAAGTCCTAGAGAGTCTTTGAGAAGATACCCGAAGAACAACACAGACAAGATCAATGGTGGCTAAGAACTTATTAATAATAGGTGATAAAAGAAATATTAGCACCAAGTAGTTTTATGAGGTGGGGCATATTTTGGCATGTTCTTATATGCATACAATGTACCTTGATCATTCACCAACTCTACTGCTGTCTCCAATCCCCTTCACCATGCTTCCCAAACCAATCTCACCACGCTTCATTCTTCTATCTTAACACATGCACTCAAAGTACCTTTCATTTTTTCTTTCATTCTTTCTTTTCTTACCATATTCACCCTTCTTCACTCTCTCTATTCACCATTTTCACTCATGCTAGTATTCATTTGGAACGTATCTTGAGTTTCTGTTTTGTTCTAGGCACCAAATTGTCCACTGAACCCTCATGAACGAACTTCCTGCTCTCATAGAATTAAGTCAGCTATCATTCATGGCAGTATTTTTCTGCAAAATGCTCAGATATAATTTAAATATACAAGAATAAATAGGATGATATATCAAAAGCCATAGAATTCAGTCAGGCCTAGCTCTCCTTCTTACTGTGTAATTTGATTGACTTAGCCTTTCTGCTTCATATTTTTAATCAGTAAATTGAGAGTGATGATGCTAAACTGGTAAGTGATGTTTGAAATCCATATACAGTCATGAATTTACAATGCCTAGACCAGTACCTGGAATATAATACGAATCTTTAAAAATGTACTCTCTTATCCTTTTGCCCTTCACTCTGCATGTGTTTCATATTCTCAGGCAGCAGCCTCTTATTACTAATTATCCACCAAAATAAAATACTTCTCAGATTACCCCATCTGGAAATTTTTGAATAGTGTGTATAGAGACCTCTAAAAAAGGATTTCATTTTTTGGATCACCAAATTTAAATTTAGGCCAAATTCTCCAGGCTTTTAAGCCATGATGTAGTTTATGATGGAAATCTGGAGATCTAGAGTTTCTCTTTCAGGGAAGCAAGTTGACATATTTTTCTTAAAAAATCATATTTATTATCTTTAAATAGTTATACAAAGGAGTTGCTAATCAACAAAGCAGTTTATGAATACAATGCACCTTATTCTTTGTCACTCATTTCAATATTCTCATCCATTCCTCCCAGCTCACCCTTTCCTTCACTTTCCTTAATTTCATAAGACATATGCTGAATATTTGACTACCTTCCCCCACTCCTGCTTCTTCTCTTCATTTATCTATGTCCCACCTCTTTTTAAGTATCTATTTCCTAGTGTTGTTTTTATTATTAAACTATAATTTTGCTTTAAGGAATTAGACTGTTTGATTTCTCCTCTAAATCTATCTTATTTCAATTAGTATATTAATCACATTTGCCTATCACCCAAGGTATTTACTTACCTATTTGTAAACCAACTCTAGCTGCTTCCTTATTTCTTTTCTTGAGAATACAGGAGGGTTAAAGTTTCTCTCATAGAGAAATGCCATATATATAAAACAGAATACAACCTCATTGTTATTCAGTCTCCTTAATTTTATAACATACCTCTTTGGACTCCAAGTTGAGAACAGAATAGGAGCATAAAGTTGTACTTATTTGCTACCAAGAGCTACACATGTTAAAATTAAAATTGAAGTATTCTGAAAAGCTTTGGTGCACAAAATATTATCTGTTACCATTGCACACACTGCAAAAGGAAAACTTTGAATTGATTTAGTCTCATAGGCCATGTGTGAATATTGATTTCACTCCTCCACATCTGCTTTTCTAAAGAACAGGGAAGAGATTATTCTTGCAGTATTTCAAGACAAGACCCATCTACCTCAGTGATTAATAGTGAAAACAAGACACAAGAATTCTGTCTAAATCATAGCCTGCTCCTATGCTTCCAAAATTTAGCCAAATAATATTGACATTTCAGCACACAGTGATAAGTCTTTGTTTTCTTAGACTGAACCTTGAAGTTATTTTAGGTATCCAGTTTTTTATATCAAAAGACAAGTAAAGTCCCACAATTTTGCAGATTTATAGGAGAAAAATTTAAATCCTTAGGTCTTAGCAGACTGTTTATATTACATAAGTATAAAATACATTAAAAACTATATTTAAATGAAGCAAAAATCAAATGCTTTATTATATTTTTTATGTAATCCATCAGCCCCACTAAGATTTTCATTTCTTTTCTGCATTTGTGAAATATCTTTTCAGAGTTTATATTCTAATTGATCTTTTTCTATATTAATATGTATTTTTATTGTAAAGATATTGTACAGAGGAGTTATAGTTACATGAGTAAGATAATGAGCACATTTCTTATTGAGCACTATTTTGCAGTACCATCCTTTCTTTCCCCACATCCCCCCAACTCCTCCAGATCATTCCCACTAAATACAATGCAAAATCCCTTATGAATTATTATTTAATACATGTCTGATAGCAAAGATATCCACCTGGACTGTATTCTCTTAAAATGTCTAAATATATGCAAAATAGTATAATATAATGTGAAAATGTTTTAAAGAAGTTATTGTGTCAGTGGCTTAAATAATTTTCAATATGGAATTGTTATATGAGAAGTCGATCAAAAGGTACAGAGAAGCTACATTTTCAGAGTTCTAATTCAGAGTCTTTATTAGAAAGCCAGTGACTACAGGCGGACACACGTTCTCCCAAAGCTTACAGCCACAAATACACTTAATATTGTTAGCAAAGTGGGCCACAAGGGTAGTAGAATAGAGAAAGAGTAGAAAAACAATCTCAACAAACCTGATCAACTGTAATGGAAAGTTGAAGAGGGATGTCATGGTGACCTGGGGAGAGTCAGGAGATAGGAGACATGGAGCAAAATGGCGGCCAAGATGGTCTGGGCTTAAATAGGGCTCTGTTCAGGGGGCAGGGTCACACAAAGCTTGAGAGTTCAAAGAGTCTTACCAGTTCAGGGTAAAGGTCTGGCAGGTATAGGAATCTATTTTCCCAAGTTCCCACCCTGCCTCTAGGAATTCAGGCACGTGCATCACATGGAGATATGACTTCACCTTCATCAACCAAGAAGCCAAGATGGTGCCAGTTAGACCCAATTCCCTATCATCCAACATATTGTCAAGATGGCTCCAGGTAGACCCAGTATCCTTATTGTAGAATAATATAAATGTTACTTAGGGTATTGTATTCACAATGTTATATTTTAAGACATGTTGAAAATGGACTAGTTAAATGTTCCATGAAATTTTAAAGTTTTTGAACTTTATTTCCACATCACCCTATGGAAAAGATATTATGGAGTCTACTGAAACATCTGCTCCCAAACTCAAGAAGTTGCAAGTGTTCTAATTAAGGCCATTGATTTCAGAAATACGAGGTTATATATTCAAAAGCAATGCTTTATGCAATAGGCAAATCATTTATTCTGAGACTGCTGAAGTCTCTAAGCTCAAAATTTCAGAATCAAAATTATTATAGCATATTAGAAGTAAGTTTATATGACATTTAACTCCAAAAATAACTTTTGACTTCAAATGATAAATACTTTAATAAAAACTTCATCCTGCTTCAATGTGTCTCCTGATCTGTCATAATATATTTTTTAGACACTGTCTTTACTTAAAGAAGTAATAGTTCATATGTGTGCTTATAGGTTCCTTGTTTTATATAAATTACATACACAATCTCACTGTATATACTACATAGAACTGTAAGAACAATTATGTCCTCTTACAGGTGAAGAAAGTGAACTTTCCAGATGTTAAGTATCTCATGTTACTGAGGTGATGGAACTCTGACCTGCAACTCTCCCCACTCCGAGTTGAAAGTCTTCTCCAGCATAGTCATTAAAACTATCATGGTATGAGACAGCTTCTCTAGTTCTCCAACTTGTGAAATTCTGCAATGACTATAAAACCTCTGGCATTTCAACAGTAGAGAGTATGAGCCTTAGCAAATAATGACTATTTGAAGCATATTAATGATTAAGTTAACTACCATTATTGCTCCATATATATTGTATGTCACTATTTTAAAAAATGGACATGTTGATCATATACAAATAATTGTTCATGATTTCCCAACACCTATAATGCAACTGATTCTCAACATAGGCAAGTAAATATTAGGTTGTATTGACAACAACAAAGGACATATTTTTCCCAGAAAAAAATATTTGTATTAAAAATATTCCATTCTATGAAAAACATACCTCACAACTGATATATTAACCAAGGGTGAAAAAACTAAAGTAGAGAAACAGAGTCCTGGAAGCTGAACACTGATATCACCTCAATGAGAAAGAAATCATAATGACTCCTTCATAGATTCCCTGCCAATACCTTTTCCTTTATGCGGGGCGTACCAAGCTGCTTACCATATGGGTGTTATTTAGCCATTTCAATTGCTTAGGACCAAACTGAATGGCAACCCCTACACACAAATGTCCACACATTTTTGTAACTTGAAAAATGAAATAATAGTTATTATTATTCCGGATGAGAGACAAATGTTCCACCTTTACAGTTTGCTTAATAATCTAGGAATTTAGCCAATAAAGCTTTTATATGATCTGTCTGAAACTACTCACATTTTTATAATGCTTTAAGTTAAAATTTTTCATTGCTATTTGCATTATAATTAAGCATCAGTACTCTAAAATCAATTTCCTAAACAATGATATTTACATTATTGTAACGATAAATGACCATGCTACTAGGCTAAAAATCTCCTGTAGAATGGAGCCAATTTTTTTAGGCTTTCAGTACAAGTTTATGTCTCAGAGCTTTAAAGTTTTAATATGGTCAAGAAAAATATAAGAAAAGAAAATGAGAATAAAACAGTAAAGGAATGAGTTTAATTGAGAAGAGCAGGATGCTTCATTCATTTACTAAAATTTTATCTTGAATCAATTAAAATAGAAATGTTATTTAAAAAGAATCATAGACTTTTAGACTAAGAAAGGACCAAAAAAGGTATATGCAAGCCAGTGACCCCTGGTTGCCTAAATTATTATTATTAATCCTATACCTAGCATGGAAACAACACAAATACAAACAAAAATGGAGACTTTTCTTTTAGATAAGTTATTTCAGCCTTTTGAACTTCTTTTGCATTTCTTTACTCATTACCTTACTTATGTAACTGTAACCCCTTTACAATAAAAATAAATTTAATTTTAAAAAAGGAAAGGATATGTGAAATACAATACAATATATATCTAATTGATTTATCATCTCTGAGTCCTTGCAAATCTCTAGACTTCTTGCTAATCTCTAGGTTCCTTCAAATAATGGGAAACTAAATGTTTGAGGCTTCTGAAGAGCTCTATTGCTTTTGCTTGAAGTGGGGGTCTCATTATGTTGCCCAGGTTGGAGCTAAACATAAAATCTCAGCTTCTAAAGTCTGGGTTTACAGGAACTCACTTCCAAACCTAGCCAAATGCTTGCATTACTTAACTTTATTGTTGACCAACACAGTTTCTACAAGCAACCGAGGAAACATTATTTTTTCTTTCAGAATTTCTTATATAATTTTGGGCTTGAATGCACATCCTTTTCTCACATTCTTTCCATTCCTAAGTGAAGTAGAAGTAGAAGTAAACAAAAAGGTAATACATCTATTTACATGACACCATATGTATTGCATTAAGTGAAATATTAAAATTGAGAAGTTAAAGATTTTATTGGGACAGTGTTTGGGCGTAGGGAAAAAAAACCCGATCATTTATTCATTTATTCAGAAGAAAAAAACCTCCTTGTTTTCCAAACTTATATTCCACCCAGATTTTGTATTAATTAGTCCAAAATACACAACTGATTATTCCTCTTATGTATTGCCTTTATATTTTCAGTAGCTGGGTTTGAAATACAGTTTTGAATTTTTCACAAGTGGATTAATGTCCTAACTTTAGTTCCTGGCTCTTGCTTTTTCTACTCCACAGCTGTTAGTTAAGCTCAGAAATATTTCTAGCTCCTAAACCTGATTTAGATATTTCTTGCTTCTTTTCATGAAAGCTGCTATTTTTTCACCAGATAAATCTATAGCCGTTGTTGAAGTTCCAAACAATCTCAAGGAACATTTATGGATTTCCCAAGTGCCTCTTCCTGAGACTGGACTCTATCTTTATGGCCCCATATTAGTGCATAGTGCTTTTCACTGACCTCAGCAGTTTACAAATACCATTTCTGAAAGAATCTTCCACTAAATTTCGAACTACAAGAGAATAATACTAATTATGGAATCGAATAATAGAATAAAATCATCTTAGAAAAATCTGTCAATTATTGTTCATGAAATAATAAAAATAATAATAGAATAATCTCTTTAACCCCTTTCTATATCTCAGCACAATGTTCGACATGTGATAATTCATGGTGAATACCTACAAGTGTATTAAAGAAAGCCAATTGTCAGTTGGTGATATTGATTTTTCTGTATAGGAAATTTCATTTGTCTGTGAGGAATCTTTGATAAGGACATTAAGACAATAAAAATAGGCACCTATTTGTATTGCCAAACAATTTGACACTTAACTTGAAGAAACATAGTGACACATGGAGGATGTTTATCACAATCATGTACAGTGTTCTCATTTCAAAGAGCATTTCAAGTGATGCAACTTGAAAGTGGGAGGAAAGCACATCCTTGAAGCCCCCTCCTTGGTTCTGCTAATGGAAGGGGGTGGAAAATGAGGGGAAACTGTATAGATAGCATGCACATTGCCAGGGTAGCTGCATTCAACCACTCTTCTGTCCTGCCAAAGTGGAGGTGGTGTATGGAGCATGGTCTGCAAAACAGCAGATGAGGATGGTTTGGTCCCCATGGAAACCAGATCTCCCACTGAGAAGTAAACAGATTTGGTACTTTTGTAATCAGAACCCATCAAAAACCAGAAAACAATTAATTTTTATTGTATTGTCTTAAGAGAATTATTCCAAATCATATTCCCTGTGTTCTATTTCCAACCTTTCCATTTTTTAATCAAGTGATGCCTCATTTGAACAATTGATGCAAGAGATTTGTTTTCAAGTCCTTTATTTATTTAGATTCATGATGTGCTAATTGCATTCTGTCACTTCTTGACAATAAAATATGAATCTCCACCTGGAGTCAAAGATATTTCAGTATCACAACCTTTGACATCGATAATAGTACTAACTGAAATTAAATAAATAGGGTCATTGTCATAGCCAAGGTGACTTTGTTTTTGTAAAACCCTAGAATCTGTGTTTCACTTCTTAAAAATCTGGAAAAGATGCTCTTGAATCCTAATATATTTATTAACTAGTCATTAAGTGCTATAAGAAAAAATATTCAATCTTGTCTCTTGAAAATTTCCTACTGGCCATTATTTTTGCATTTACCAAGTGAAAGGATTCTGTATGAACATTAATAATTAATTGAATACTAATTAGATATTAAATAAATAAGTATTAATTATTGGAGTCTCTACAAAATTTTACCCAGTGTCCTACCATGGAAAGAATTTTATCACTACTTTTATTTAGAAATAATTGGACTTATGTATTCTATTTTGGAAACCAAAACTTTACCACAGTGATACTGTTTTTATGAGGATAAAAGACTGAGATAAAAATACAGTTCATTAACTAGACATTAGTATCTAAGTGCTATGAAACATCTAGATAGTTATAAATAATGAGATATCTGGCAAAATGTAGACAAATAGTTTTGTTGATTGTTCCATCATT
The DNA here is from genome assembly GCF_019054845.1 of Dipodomys spectabilis. Lineage (NCBI taxonomy): Eukaryota > Metazoa > Chordata > Mammalia > Rodentia > Heteromyidae > Dipodomys > Dipodomys spectabilis. The sequence continues at coordinate 18,319,676 of NW_024870709.1, forward strand.
TAATATGCATCTTCTAAGCAAAATAAAAACAGCTTTTATAAATAATAATTCACCCCTTTACATGTGACATCTCCAAAACAACTATGTCTAAAACTTACCATATTATTTTTCTAATTCACTCCAGCACTTGCCAATCTTATATAAGATTGGTTCTCTCTACGTCCTGTATAGAAATTAGCATCCATGTGTTTCTAATAATTCTTGAACACCAAGAATTCTTGTGTTGTCTATTTATTAGGTTTGTGTAGCTGTTTAAGGAGATGAACTCGAATAATCTGTGATCTGTTGTGATGACTGATAATAATGATATTATGGAAAATTCCCCAAAGTTTTTTTTTTTTTACAAATGTCAATAACATTTTGTACCTTGTTCCAACATAAAGTTTCAAAGGCGTTGCAAATAGCAAACTTAAAAAAAATAACAAGATTGAAAAAGTAATGATCTCATGAACAAGCATTTTTTCATGTGTACATACTGTTCTGGAACACACTATTTCAAATGTCATATGTTCTATGAAACCCCCAGGCAAGGACAAAAAGCTCAGCTGCAGAGACTTATGGACTATGGTCTTGTCATTACTAGGGCTGAAGGACTAGGGCCAGGAGGGGCTTTCTACCTATTTGCCTGAGTTCTTTATAATTACTTTTTATACATTGCCCTGTCCCAGTACCTTGCCACTCAGAAAAGCTTCAGTTCATCACATGTTGCAATACCCTTAATTTCTTATATGACTCGTTTTCCTTGTTTCCTAGTCCACACCCTAGCCACTTCAGGAAAGTCTTGTCTCTTTGGAAATAAGCATAAAGAAATGAATATTTGAAGGCCAATACCATAGACTCACAGTATAGTAAGTTATCTAGTATATCTCATTGAATTACCTTCCCTACTGAAGAATGTCTCCAACAGTAATATCACAGTGCCCTGACTGAATCAGAGAACATCTATGATCAAAGTTTGTTCTTTCTTCAGAAGTCAGTTTTATCTTTGCCCAGATTTACTTTTTGGCAAGGTCTTTCTTCTTCTAACTTTAACCTAGTTGGTCAAGTTTTCAAGATCAGTCTTTTTTTTTCTTTTACTCACCTTTGCAAAAGTTGGACATCAAATAATTTCATCAATTATATACCCAAAATTCATGTTTGACCAGGAAGCATTACTTATTTTATGGGTGTCTTCAACATTTGATAAAGAAAGCTGTTTCCAAATTGAATTCAGAATGGAAATTGGTTTCCCAGATAGCTGAAAATGGAGATACCATGAGAGTCAGATCTCATTCTGTAAACATTCTGCCTGACTGAAGGAGTGTAGGGGTTTTCTTATGTCTCCCATCTTCTCAGTTACTATCCAATCTCACTTACTGTATTGGCAAACACCTAATGAGCAGGTAGAATATTGCCCAGATACTCTAACAGGGACAATATGATTTAAAAAATCACTAATCCACATAAATCCGATAAGTGTATACAGCCTATACAGAGCACTAAGTCACCACAGGGCAATAACTGCAGGAAGCAGTTACCATCCATCCATGTAAAGAAACAAAGGAAAAAGGTTACTATTATTAAAATAAGTTTTAAAAAGGAGTCTCTAAGCTGGTGTTAACTATTATTTTTGGGAAAAGACATACAAAGTCTGGAATTCAGACTCTGATGAGGAAGTCACTGGCCCTCCGTTTTGGTGTTTTTGAAAAGTTGCAAAGAGGATGGTTCCACTAACAGAGCAAAGTGCATGCTGGATTGAATTGCTGCTGTTGGAACAAAATATCACATAATAGTGCACTCGTGAAGCTGCAGAGATATTTCAGCAATAGAAAGCTAATAGGGACAAAGAGGAAATAATGTATTTTTTTCTTTTTCTAACTTTCAGCCTTACTTTAGCATCCAAACTTGTACAGTCTTAACAGGAAGCCTTCTGCCAAACCAGAAATGTGGCTTGCAGAGACCCAGCACAAACTTCATGAAGAAACATCTGGGTATGGGTGTTGAAAAAGAGAAAAGCTTAATGACTGGCACACTTGCTTTTCTGTGCTTTTAGTTCTTTGTGCAGATAACTGCCTTTATTTAGCCTAAAAATTCCTCCTCCAGGGCAGGAAATAAATTTGTATCCAACTCATTATCCAGCATACTATTAGAGGTATAGTTGCTGGTGAATAAATTTATAGTTAATATATAACAGCCATATCTACCCATATTAAATATTATTGTTAGATATGTCAAATCTTCTCTTTTCATTCTTTTCTCCCCTCCTTCTTTTCCTTCCTTCCTTCCTTCCTTCCTTTCTTCCTTCTTTCTTTCTTTTCTTCTTTCCTTCTTTTGTCTCTACAAGTTAATGCCAGCTTTCTTGGTTATTACTCCCTTCTCTTGATTCATCTGTAAATATTTATCACTTACTATTTCATATAACTAACATAAAATATGTTGTAAAACTGTCCTCTAACTTTAGAGCACATGAAGTTCACATGGAGACACAGAATATGTTGAGCCTGACCTGAGAGATTCTGATTTACTAAATGGGAAAGACACCAGAGAACTTGTGTTTCTAACAGTCTTGGAGGTATGTCCCTGTAAGACACATTTTTTTTTTTGTTATACAGTTATAATGAAAAGTCAAGGAGGAGGAGTCTTTTGAAACTCATTTAATGCTTTAATTCAACCACACATTCATTGAGTGCATGGTATATAAAGAGTCATGTTGAGAACTGCAATCAGTATTAATTAAGATGTGGTCTCTCTCCACAATGAAGATTTTTAATTATTTTAAGGCGTTGCCATTTAACAAAGCAGTTTGTGAATACAATGCATCTTGATCAAAGTCACCCCATTCAACATTCCTTTCTTAATTTTATAGTATATACATTGAATTCTTGAAGGCATTTTATCCCCACTTCGCCTCTTCATTTATATATTCCTCTCCTCTTCGCCCTACCCTTGCAAGTGCCCATTTCCTCACACTTATTTTATTGGGCTGTGGCTTTGTCTTTCTAAGGAGTTACACTATTTGAATTCTCTGTTTAATCTACCATATTTCAGTTAATACTTTTGTAAACATTTGCATAACATTTAGTGTGTTTACTTTTAAGTTTATAGCCTAATTCTAGCTTCCAAATAAATATGTGGGAAAACATGCAACCTTTGTCTCTCTAGGCCTAACTTACTTTATTTAATATACTTTTTTCCAACTCTTTCCATTTCTTCACAAATGATGCATTATCATTCTTTCAAGTTGAAGAGTAAAATTCCATTGTGTATAATACCTCATTTTCTTGCTCCTTTCATCCATTGTGGAAGATCTAGGCAGAGTGGATACTTCAGCTATTGTGACTAATGCTGCAATAAACAAGATTGTGCCAGTGGCTTTATAGTAACCTGGTTTGTAATCTTTTGGGCAATTGCTGAGGAGTGCAAATGCTCAGTCACAGGGTAGTTCTGTGTTTATTTTTTTAAGGAACTTTCTGCTTTCCAGATGGTTAAACAAGTTTACTTTCCCACCAACAGTATAGTAGGGTTCCCTTTTGGCTACATCCTTGCCAGCATCAGTTATTGTCTGTTTTCTTGATAATAGTCATTCTATTTGGGGTGAGGTAGATTTAGTAACTTAGTAAAATACTCACAAGCAGTACATTAAAGTAAAAATGGTTTAAATAGTGTTCTTTGGGACATACAGAAGGAAAGATAACAGTCAGAAATAGTGGGGCTTTGCTGTAAATAATGTATTTTACTGGCTGATTGATTATGTCATATTTTAGTCACTTTAGTTTGTCTTTAATGGGTGAACAATATGATTTGTATATCCTATTACAGATGAGCATTATTTAGCTTCAAATATTTAATGAATTTGCTTTAATTCACATAAAGCAGGAAAAGGAATCTGGCAGATAGATGGAAATCAATCAAGGGGTTTGATATTTATGGGAAGAGAAAAACTCATGGGCAAAGATTTCTTTTATGAGAATAGATTTAATGCAGTTTGTACCAAGAAGTTGCCATGTTACAAAGCAGTTTATGAATACAGTGCATCTTGATCAAAGTCATTCCTTGCTGGATACTAGAACTACCTGGAGATCTTTTAAGAAATGCTGATGACTAGCCCTACTCCTTGAAACCATAATGTTGAATGTGGACAGTACTGCAATTTTCCTTTTTTAAAAAAATTGTAATGGCGATATACGAAGGGGTAACAGTTCCATAGATCATGTACTGAGTATATATTTTTAAAACAGTGTTAATCCCCTCCCTGATTTTCTCCGGCTTTCCCCCTCCCCACAAGTTGTAAAGTTCATTTCCAACATAGAGTCTAGTGAGTATCACTGTCGCATGGTTCACCCTTTATCTAAGCATTGCTCCTCTAGTGGTTGTTCCTGACCTAGCTTCAGGATCTAGAAGCACTTTTTCAATGCAAAGTCCAATGGCAGTGAAACAAAGCTTTAGGACACTAGAGAAAAGAAAACTTCTGAGACAGTTATTACTTAGTATTAACGAAGACTACTCCTTGTGATCTTACTGGTTTAAATATTACAACAACCTTTAAAATGGTTGTTAAGATCCTTTTCTTATCATTGAATAAACTGAATCACAGAAATAATAAGGCAACAATGCTTGATAAGAAATGTACTCGTTATCTTGTAATTGTAACTCCATGTAATTGTATCCATGTAATTGTAACTCCATGTAATTGTATCCATGTAATTGTAACTCCTCTATACGGTATTCTCACAATAATAAATAAATAACCCCCCCCCAAAAGAAATAATAAGATACTTACTTAAAGCCAAGTAGGTAACAGAGCCTAAACCAAAACCAAGGAATTTAATTTGCTCTCTCAAATACTATGCTATTCTTCCTAAAAAATGAAATAAGAAATAGGTTATAGTAAATTCATAACAGTAATGGATCAGGAAGAACAGTATGCAATTGTTTATAAGCAAAGGTTCAGAATCTAAAACTATGCCTATTTAATCCCAGATTCTTTCACCACTTTCTCTATGTTTTCTCATATATAAAATTGACAAAATTAGACACTTGAATTGCATTGTGGTTGGATAAGATAAATTGACATTAATATTAGCAATGATATTTGTCTTTTTTAAATATCTTTATTGTAAAGGCGGTAAAAAAAGGGTTGCAGTTATATAATTAAGGTAATGAATACATTTCTTTTTAAATGTTGTTATCTCTTCTCTCATTTTGTCTTTAGGAAAGGAATAATTACCAGGGAATTAGACATATCTGAACCCAATGCACTGGATTATGGAAGATATGTAGCTTATACATGAGTGTAACTGCAATGACTAGTTTAGATCTACTACATAATTACAATAATGCACTTTCTCTGCTTTGCTTTTAAATGTATCTTGAATTGAAGAACCACCTACCATGAATCAGTTTGTAATATTGCCTCAGTAAGAAATTAATAGAATGGATTTTCTTTGAGTTAGGAAGTGCCACAATGAGAAAAAAAATAAAAAAGATGTGATCCTCTGAATGAATAATTCAGCAACAGTATTAGATGTATTGCAAATTTTGTAAAAAAAGTTTACAGTTTCCTACTTTAACACAATGTGCTTAAAAAGTGCTGGGCATTTGGGAACTTAAGACAAAGGAGGAAGAGGCGAGGATGGGTCGTCGTAGCCCCTTAAGACTGAATCTTTAATCTTTGAATTCAGGGACCAAGCCAGGATTTGTTTTCATTATTAAGGCCATGTGTGGCCTGAAACATTAAAAAGGCCAGACCTTAGTAAATCTGGCCAAATCACCAGTGGTGTGTGGGTTTGGATTTTTCTCACTTCAGGAAATCACAGTAATGCAAGTCAGAGAAGAAAACACAGTGCCCGGAGTCCTTCTGACCTGTAGACTAAGAAGAGAGACTAGGTGTGTGATAATAAAGGCAAGGGAGAAAAGCAAGGAGAGAAATGGCTGCTGTCAGATCTTTTTATTGTTACTGTTTTAAATGTACCATGTGATTTTATTTGTTGTTGTTGTTTCTTTTGTATGTTCTTTCCCCTATGGCATATCCCCTGCTGTCAGTGTACTTGATTTTGGTATCTTGCATCTTGTCTATATATTTGTCTAATCTGGGGAGGGGAAGGGGAATAACAAAACGCTGAAACAAGGACACAGGATGACCCATTGCAACAAGGATATCCACAGGACAGTGTATTGGAAACAAACTTTAGGGTTGGGGTGGGGAGGAGTGTGGGAGGCTGGGAAGGGAAAAGGATAGAGGGACAACAAGGAAGGGAAGGGGTAACCATGATCGCAGCCTTACTCATGTAACTGCAGCCCCTCTGTAGAGCAGCTTAACAATAAAATAAAATAAAAATTTTAAAAAGCACCATCCACCTGAGAGAGCACTGGCACGCAGCTCCAGGAGAAGTAGCAAGTCTGTGTTGTTTCCCTTACCATGGTGATTTTCACGTGGATAAGATTCTCCATCCAAGATCTCTTAAAAAGAACATATCACCTCTCAAATAACATTCCAGAAACATGGCAAATCAGTGTGACTGAGAAGTGAACCTATGCTGGGAAACTGGAACCAGCGTTTCTGCATTCCTTGCAAGTACCCATAGTTCCTTTAATTATGCTTGAAGCTTGTAAACAGGAAAGTGTTTCACAGATGTAAAGAATCCAAGAGGTGAGCCAAAGAAATAAAATAAATATATGACTTGGCCAAACCAAACTAGATTAAAGCAACATGATTTACTAAGGGGAAGAAATATTTTGGATAAATAGTAGCAATGATAGAATCATATGCAAAATGCTACTTGCTTGGAGAAACTTTTCAACTGAGGGAGAGATTGAAAATTATTGAGAAATATAACAAAGATATATAAAATAAGAAGAATGACTTATAAACATTAAGACTTGAGGAAAAGAACACAAGAACTCTTTAACATATTGCACATTCACATGGGGGTGAAGAGGGCTAGAGAGAAAGTCCATTGTTAATTATTGTATCTTTGAGGGTTTGTTTTGGTGAGGAGAGGGGTAGAAAAAATTATATTAAGTGAGGTAAGCAACATAGGTATGGCTTCCCACATTCATAGTAATTAGAATGTGCCAATAACTCTACAAGTAAATACAATGGATGGTAAAAGATGAAAAAATTACACTTGGACAAGATAAAGAGAACCCTAGACATTCAAACAGTGAGACAAAGGAAGATATTCTTAGGAGAGGATCACAAAGGCTCAATAGCTATGTGCATATAATCATATAATATGACGTTTATGGAAATGAACTCCAAGAAGTGGAAACAAGAAGTTTTTCTGTTATTTTGACTTTTGGTTTTGGGTTTTTTTTGTTTTTTATTTTTCTTCTTTGTCACTGTTTTTGATTTCTGCAATTTATCTTATATGTAAGTTTATCTGTTTGGGGGAGAGCACAGGAGGAGCATAGAAATGGTGGGACAAAAGTTAAACAAATGCAGCAATGACACTGATCAGACACTGTTGGAAATGAACTCTACAACTTGTAAGGGAAGGGTATCAAGAGGAAATGACTGGGAGAAAACAAGAGAAGAGGTGACACTGTTAACAAAGAAATATACTCACTATCTGACTTATGTAACTTTACAATTAAAATAAATAAATGAATATATATGTATATACTGATTATAATCTCCAGTAAATAAAAAAGCTCCATCTAGAAGGAAGATAGAAAATTCATTGAGACCCTTATACAGGAAGGATTCAGTTATTCCCCACAAATTTACAAATTCCTCCTGTTCATTAGCAATCAATATGTAGCTTGTCAATTGATTCATTTGCACATTTTTATGAACACAGTATGCTTGCTATCTAATTTGCTTTCCCAGAATTCCTCTGGCTTCTCTCTGTGTCAGGAAGTCACTATGGTGACCTCCATTTCTTGTAATGCTATCGCGAATGATAAGCAGCTTCTTGTGCTCCTTAAGTCATGGATTTCTCCCCCTTTCCTCTAACAATGTGCTCCTTTTCTGTCATAGGAAAAGATAAATACCAAAACCCCAAATATCAGGAAAAAAAATGAGAGTAAAACTCATTGAACACTGAACATGAAGGAAGTTCTTATGAAGTATGTTCAAAAGTGTTAGAGTTTCTTTTTTTTTGCAAATAAATTAGTGACCCCACAAAAATGAAATGTAATGAATGTTTTATATCATTCTATTAAAACAATCTAAAATGGACACCAAGTTACAACCATATCTCAATTCCAATTGTTGACTGTTGTTTTAAAAGAAAACACAAAACTCTATGCATTAAAATATTTTCTTTTTTTTTTCTTTTTGTCAGTCCTGGGGCTTGAACTCTGGGCCTGAACACTGTCCCTCAGCTCTTCAGCTCAAAACTAGAGCTCTATAACCTGAGCTACAGCACCACTTCCAGTTTTCTGGGTGTTTTAATGGAGATAAGAGTCTCTCAGACTTTCCTGTCTAGGCTGGCTTTGAACCATGATCCTAAGATCTGAGCCTCCTGAGTAGCTAGGATTACAGGCATGAGGTACAGGCACCTGGCAAAATTATCATAACAAGTATGTGGCTTCATTGCCCTCAATGAGGCGGGTTGAAGCTGAAGGCTTATTTATGCCTTGCTCTGAGAAGTTAGCTGGAAATATTTTCATCATAAGTCTTGGTTGGACTAGATAACTATAATGAATCACTTATATGGCTACTAAAGTTGATGTAGGTTATGCCTTGGATCTATAAAATTTTGAACTTGGACAAGCATCATGAAGCCAGGGCAAGGAATGGTAGACTGGTGTCACGAAATGAACCAAGATCCAGCAACCTAGGCAAAAGATAATGATATTTGTTATAATTCTTATGTACAAGACATTCAAAATCACTTTTGTCATAGTCTGCTAAGAATCACAGTGTCAACCCAAATTTAAAAATTAGTGGCAAGTGTTAGAATGGAAAGAACTATGTCTCGTGGGATGAGTCTAGGGAATGAGCTAAGAAATCTGTCTTTGAAGACTTAGATATTGTCCTCAAGTTAAAAGATATACAGAAATTCAGAGCTAATTCATTATGAAAAATATATAAGCATAGAACTTGTAAATTCAGGTACCATTTGATTCAGGAATCTACTTTTTGTCTACTGTCCATTTGTGATTATATAATACTAGATTATATTGAATCTTATCTTTCACAACTAATACAACACAAATATGTATAGTGAGTAAGGTTTCGTATTACTATTGTTATTGCCATAGTTGTACTTTTTTTTATCATTTTTGGTGGAAATCTGGGACACGGCAGTAGAGCAATTTGAATGTATTGTTCATTATGCATGAAAAAAAGTAAAAGATGGGAATACAACATGCTCAGGTGGAAGATTTGAGAACGATCCTGTTCTAAGATTTGGGGTTTGTCTGGGTGATTAAACTGTAAGGAAGCTGAGCTTTTCTCTAGATCCAATGCATCAGTGCTGCTGGAAAATGAAGACAATTTTATGATAGGATGTCTCCAAAAGAAAAAAATCTGAATGAAGAGTAAACTACAGAAAATATAAACCTAGTTTTAAAAATAGGGGAATCTCTCAGATTAGGCATGTCAGAGGGATGTCTGATACTAATATTCTCTGAGAGTTAAGTACAACAGTAGAGTAAGAGGGCTTGGTGAATATCAGGAGTTTTGTTGTTGTTTTGTTCATTTTCTATTTCAATCTAATTTGCCTGCCTACCTGCCTGTCTTCCTTCCTTCCTTCCTTTCTTCTTCTTTTTTTTTTCAATCAGTCCTGGGGCTTGAATTCAGGGTTTGGGTCCTGTCCTTTATATCTTTCATGCTCTACCACTTGAGCCACAATTCCACTTTTGGCCTCTTGGTGGTTAATTTGAGGGAAGAATCTCATGAACTTTCCTGATAGGACTGGCTTCAAACCATGATTCTCAGATCTCAGCCTCTATATAGCTAGTATTACTGGTGTAGGCAGTATACTAGGTTCTATTACATTTTTAAAATTTTTATTTTAGCTTCATTTTGTTCCAGACAAGGTCTTGCTATGTAACCTGAATTAACTTGGAACTCATGATCCTTCCAAGTTTTTATGGGACATTCAAGTTCAAACCATAACAAGTAAGTAGGTCTTACTTCTCTGATACCGTATTCCTGCTTATCCTTTAAAACTAAAGTTACCATTTCTTCCTATAGTTCAGATAAATGTTACCTTTCATGGCCTCCAAAATACTATTAATAATTTTATTATGACTTTTATTTTCATATTTCCCTGAATTAGAACATGGAATTTTCAAGAATACAGCAATTCATCTCCTTTCCTTAGAGTCTAGCAATGTCCAGTTTCTAATAACTAGTCTCTCAAAACTGGCTATTGAGTGAACTAATAAGTGAACTAATCAATGGATATTAGGGTTTTTAAAATTCTGAGTTGATAAGTAAACTTGTAAGAATTTTCTTTCTCATAATAAGTATATAATACTATTGTGAAAAAATTATCTTAAATCTGTAAATGCACACAATAAATCAGGTTACTTAAAACATAGTCCTTTTCTAAATATGCAAGATCTGACTTATTTGTCCCTGATTTTAAAGTTAATTTCTTTTTCTGTACCAGAAGACAAGATGTTCTGTAAAGGCTATTTTGTTGTTTTGGTTTGGAATTTGCTTTAGAAAATATAAAACAGGTGTGGATCATATGTAGTCATTTAAAGCAACTTAAAAATGAATTTTTGAGTGTGTACTTTAGAAAACATATGCAAAGTTAGCTTAATTTCCAATGCAAATAAGACAAATATTGATATTTATAAATACCACATGAAAAGTTTCCAAATTAATATCAGGACTTGAAAAAATGAACTCTCATGCCTGATTTCTAAGAGAACAAATAAATCAAATGTGTTAATTCACAGATATTTAAACCATATATAACTCATTAAACAATGTTGCTATAGACTATTTTGTAAGGCAGATCATATTGAGCTTACTAAGTTCCGTGAAAGAAATGTGGAAGATAATATCCAGAGACCAGTCATTTTTCTTTATTAAAAGTAAACAGTCGGGCGCCGGTAGCTCACGCCTGTAATCCTGGCTACTCAGGAGGCTGAGATCTGAGGGTTACAGTTCAAATCCAGCTGGGGCAGGAAAGTCCGTGAGACTCTTACCTCCAGTTAACCACCAGAAAACTGAAAATGGCGCTATGGCTCAAGAGCTAGAGGGCTTGCCTTGAGCTGAAGAGATCAGGGACAGTTCCAAGGCCCAGAATTCAAGCTCCATGACCGAAACCTGCCCTCCTCCCCAATCAAAAAAAAAAAGAAAAAGAAAATTTCGAAATTTTGATTCACATTTCCTGATGAATGTGTTGTAGTCATTTCCATTATCGTTCAAGTTATAATCAATTCAATTATATATAATTTAATTTGTAACAATTCACAAAGAGACTGATACTTTTATGAGACATTTAAAATGGACAATTTGAATTGCTTAATATAACAAACTTTAACAAAGTTAGTAATTGCATAATTAAAACTAAGATCAAATCGATGGTTGATATTAGTAAGCCATCCTAAATCTTAAAACATTATTTTCTTTTTCTTCATGGAACTATTATTCTTAGAAATGAAGAGAAGCAAAGTCCCAAAATGGATATAATAAGCACGTATTGTTGATTTTAAGCATACAGCAATTTAGATATGGAAAATGTACTATGTTAAATTATTTGGGAATAGTCTATGTAATTATGAAAGTGAATATTTTACTGGTAGTAAAGACTATTTTACTATGATCACAAAATGACATTCTGAGTTGGAAGGAATTTTTCATTTAACGGAAACTATAACCTTTTCTTTTTGCTTTGTCTATATGTCTTTGGGAGTGTATGGAGAAGCACAGAAATGGAGGGACAAAGGCTAATCAAATGCAGCAGTGATATTCACTTGGACACCATGTTGAAAATGAACTACCCAATCTACCTCGTGGGTGGAGTGGGAGGAAAAAACGGAGAGAGCAAGGGAGGAGATAGCATTATCCAAAAGGAAATAGACTCTTTGCCTGACTTACATAACTGCAACCCATGTTTACTAAGATTAAAAGAACAAATAAGTGCTATAATGTTAACAAAAAATTCATGTTGATAGACACATGAATATTTGAACAATGTTTATCCTACCAGTAGTAAAGAACCCCCCCATACCCTAGGCCCTACTAATCACTTATCAAATGCTAATTAAGCATCTGTAATCTAAGGTATGTTGCTGGTGATTATTTGAAAGATTAGGATTCTATAACTGATTTCTAGATGTGGAATATATTAATATAGACCAGATGGATACTTCACAAAGAAATTGTACTCAAAGGTAGTAATGTGTTCATGCTATATAGACAGTAGAGTTGGATTCAAATTCAGACTAACTCATGTTTGTACCCAGATCTGGACTACCTTGAAAATTGTAAGAAAAAAATGGCCAAATTATTTTCCTTGTACTAAATAGTTGTGAATATTATTTCACTTGTCTGCACAACAAATGTAAGACTTTTCATTCTCCTTATATTTTATAGATAAGAAAAGGAAGGCATAGGAAGTGAAGTGCCAAGATCAAGATCAAGACTGCATATCCAGTAAATTTTAACGTCAATATTGAGAGCAACATTTTAGCTCAAGCTTGAAGATATGGTTTTATTTAACATCTGTCATGCACCAGTCACAAGTTTAGAAAAACTTGACACAATCTCTACCCTCAGTGATACTGTACAGAATTTTTAGACTCAGTGTTGAATTACATGAGTAGAATTATGTCATCTTAGAAACAGAGTGAAATGTAGAGATTTAAAATCTATCCATAGGAGATCGCTGTCCTTGGTCTGTTCTACACTCAGGCTCTATGACTTATCAACAAGGCAAAGTAGTCACAAGACCTATCTAGGTTGTAATGTTTCCATCTAGAAAATAGTGGACAACAACAAGGAAGGGAAAGGGTGCCAATGATCGACAAGTAATGTACTTATTGCCTTACTCATGTAACAGTAACCTCTCTGTACAGCATCTTTATAATAAAATAAAATAAAAAATGGGGGTAGCAAAATTTTGGGGATGGACTGATGAGGTTAGTATTGTATGCTGACTAAGTTAACATGATACACATTTAGAACAGTGCCTGGAACATGAGAAGAGCTCAATACGTGCTAGTCATGAACATTAGCAACCACATATGGTCAATTTTTAGCCAAATCCCAAAATGGCCTCTTCTCTAAAATTCTTTTAACTTCAGTGAGATCTATGTCTGTGGGCATATTTATTTGTTTTCTTCTTTGTTCCTGTCATCTATCAATATTCAGGGGTTGGAATTTACCTGAAAAAAAATGATGACATTAGGAACTTTTTTTTCATCTTTTCAGTTTCAAGACTGAACTTAAAAGTGACAGAATAGCTCACAGACTTTCACCATAATATCAAAGCCTTTAAAAGGCTCTGTCTACATTGATTAGTGTCTCTGCCTGTGGCAAGTTACTGTGTCTCCCTACAGTGACACTCTACTTTTTAATTCTAGTTTACAAAATAAGAAAGTAAGGCATGAGCATGTCTATAACAAGCATACTATTAAGACATATTCAAAATTAAATAGTGCTATAATACCTTCTCCTTTTTAAATTCCCAAACCCCATTGATATTATGCATGCATGGGCAGGTGTATATGTTTTTAAAACACACTTGTTTCGACAAGATGACTTCCACACTTGAATAATTTTATCTTCTAACTTTAGGACTTTGTACTCCTTTCTTATATGCTACAAAAACAACCTTTTCTTTTTGCTCTGTATTGCTTGGCAAGTGATTCGTATAGTGTTAATGAAAAGAAAAAAGAAATTTAATTAAGAAAGGTACAATTTAAAACAAAACATCCACAAGTGATTAATTGGCTCTAAAACTTGTCAATAGACCTTTTAGAAAGTAGCTTTTGTTAATTTAAAAGCATTTGGATAGTTTATCTAAAATGTTAATTCAGTGTAAGATAAAACTATTTCTGTCAAGGTATGCGTACATACACAAATTTATTTTTAAAAAGAACTTAATAAGCTGCACAAATGAAACCGTTACAAATGTGAATTATGCATGTAAAATAAGCTTAAATTTCTTTCAGTAGACTTCCTGCCATTTGGACTTACTGGATCTTTGAGTCTATAGGATCTTTAGGAAAATGCAGCTTACAGTGAAATTTAGGGGGACATAACAAAGCAGGCAAAGCTACTTGATGAAAGCTGTCAATAGATTAGCCATAAGATAAACTTGACAGGTTGTTCCTAACTCTGGTGCCAAGAGGAATGTCATTGTGATGACTGTATCTACAACCTCCTGAGACGTCTCTCCCCCCACCCTCCCCTTCCCACTACAAGCAGGAGAAGTTGGTTCAACTCAGTCTGACAAATAGATATTTAATGTATAGAAATGTAGGAGGCTCTGCAACTTAAGGTAAAGCAACAGGATGACCAGTCTTTTGGATCAGAGATACAAAGCCAGTAAATTGAGATCCAAGAAGAACTATTACCAAGTTTCCATTTTCTACTTGTAGATGTACACTGTGAAACCACAATGTATGCATGGCTCTGCAGATAACTTTGTTAGACTGGATAAGCTTCAGTTTAGAAGGCAAAACCAGATGAGTTTTATCAATGCTTAAAAAAAAAACACCTACATTTAAAATGATCTGGCCAATCAAAGACACATTCTTTTGCACTGATAGCTGACATGTAATGGGGGGGGAGGCTGGCAGGGGGAGGAGGATCGTTTTCTTTCCCTAATTTTTGACAGACAATTGCTTATGAAATCAAAGTTACTTCAAAAAATGACAAAAAAGTGCATTTTTGAAAGAAATCCAATCATGTTGTAGAAACCATAGCAGTGATACACTCTGAAAAAAGACAACTGACATAGTAACCAAACAACAAGAAAGCTCCAGCAGTAAGGGTATGTGGGGTTCTGCAAGAGCAACAGAAGGAAGGAAGGAAAAGAAAGAAGGAAGGAAGGAAGGAAGGAAGGAAGGAAGGAAGGAAGGAAGGAAGGAAGGAAGGAAGGAAGGAAGGAAGGAAGGAAGGAAGGAGGGAGGGAGGGAAGGAGGGAAGGAAGGGAGAAAGGAAGGGAGAAAGGAAGGGAGAAAGGGAAGAAGGGAGGAATGGAGGAAAGGAGGGAGGGAGGGAGGAAAAGAGGGAGGGAGGAACTGAGGGAGAAGGGGAGAGAAAGAAAGACAGGAAGGAAGGAAGAAAAGGAAGGGAGGAAGGAAATAAGGAAGGCAAAAAGGGAGGAAGGGAAAGGGAGAAAGGGAGGGAAGGACTGAGGGAGGGGGAGAGAGAAAGAGAGAAAGAAAGACAGCAAAGAAGGAAAGAAGGAAGGAAGGAAGGAAGGAAGGAAGGAAGGAAGGAAGGAAGGAAGGAAGGAAGGAAGGAAGGGAGGGAGGAGAGATGAACTAGTGAAAGCAGTAGTAATGCATGTAGATATATCCTTTCCTGAATAGCTGGCCCTGCCCCTTCTATACTACAAGATCTTCTGATCAAAATCTGGATCTTCCCAGAAGTCAGCAAAAATATCTATCTCCTATTCAGTTCTATCGATTGCTTACCTTGCTGACAAAGAATTATAGCTCCCAACAATTCTTGAAAGAAAAGGAAATCAGAAGGAAAAGGAAGATGAATGTAAAAAAGGAATGAAGCCAAACTTGAGGTGCAATGTGTGCAATAAGATCTATTTGATCTAGATGAACTTCAATTTTGCCTCAGAAAAGTTAGAGTCTGGAGCAAAGTGGGAAACATAATAAATTATGTGAGTGAATTGCCCACCAGATAAAAATAAAACTAGTTGCTGAATTTCCACACATTGAATGCTGAGAAAAACAGTCCTCATAAAGAGGGCTGTTGAAATTACATATAATGTACTTTGAAGAGGAGACCTTATTAGGAATTAGAGCACAGTTTACAATACTGTTTCTAATAATATGCTAATGGTATGATAACTCATTAAAAGGAAATTTAAAACATCCGAAATAAGTGTCTCTGGTGTCAATAAAATGTAATGAGCTGAATAAGCTAATAATATACTTTGTCATATTGAGCATTTGGTAATACCCAAAAAGTCTGCTTCAAAGACTCTACCTTGAGACTATTCAAAAGCAAAGATATCATGCTCTATGTGTATTTGTGGGTGTGTGTTTTCATCTATTTTAACATAAAGCTACTTTGTAGACAAGTTAAACAATCATTGCAATGCCAAGAGCTCTAAGAGGAGCTATGCCCCATTAGTTGTAGTCTTGGTCTAATAGTTAAAGCACAAATAAATGGGATTCTAAAAGAATGACATAACTCTAGACTAACAATAAACCCTTAAGTGATTTTACTGGACAGTCAAGTCAAACCTCACCCACAATTATAAACACATCAGGCAAGTGTGAGTTTAGCTTTGAATGTTAAGGCTGCTTTTCAAAGAGAATTTGTAAATATTGTCCTTCTGTGGATAACTAGGTCAGCATGTCATTCCTGCTCCAACAATGGTTTTCTACTCTCCTTTTCTATTGCATCTGTGTGAGTCTGCAGAGGATGGAGAAGCTGTTGTATTTCTTCAGTGCCTACTGTGGTATTACCAGGGCCCTGCTATGTTAGAAGTGACTACGGACAGTATGCCTTTCCCCCAGATTTCCAAAGGTTAAATTTGTGCCAGTTGTACACTGGACAGCATGATGTTATGCTAGAGACAGTTTCTCAGTTTTCAACTTCCCTTGTCATGCTTTGGTTTTATACAATGGCAATCATTTTCCTTGAACTCCTGGTGGCTCTGCCCTAGTATGCATATCTATTTCTATAGCCTGATGTCCCCAGACAACCAGAATCAAAATGCCATTCCATTTTGTAGGCTGACCTTTCCCCAAATCATCCGGTTTCCCTGTTCAGAGCATTTCATCTTGTAGGAAGGTCTCAATTTTTGAAACTCAGTGTTCATAGAAAAAGCCTGTGAATTCTCAGTGAGAGCCACAACCACGTGTACTCTCCCTGGGAACTCCAACAACTCTCCACACATGGCACTTTTCCTTCCATTCATTTGAAGTGCTCATGTCACAGCTATGAGATAAAATCAAAGTGGCTCTCTGTCCCTAGGGCAATCCAGACATCAGAAAGGCTTTGAGATATTTGACACTGACTTAATGCTTGTTATGTGTGCATCTTTTTAGTTTCAAGAAGTCAATGCTCGAAAACACATGGAGGAAAGTAATGCCTCATAGAGAATCTTCTCAAGGCAGAAGATTTATGCCCACCAGGGTAAAGAAATAATTCACCTAAAGGGTAGTATATCCAGGAAAAAGCATTATTTCCGATGTCACATTTCTTCAGCCCCAAATTGGCAAGGTCAATCAATTTGCCAACCTGGGAAGTATCTCTCTCATAATTTGGGGGGGGGGTAAAATTTCATTTTCAGAAGACCATTCTTAGAGCTATTCCCTTCTTTACTCAAACTGAATAAAGGAGAACACTTGATATGATACTCTCACATATGTAGGAAAACATTGTTCTGTTTTCACAATTATCATTCATTACTGAGAATAGCTATCTATTGTATGGAACCAACTATTGCTATGTGTTGACAGAGAAGGGGAAAAGAAATTGTTCTCTTGTGTTATTTTAATTCTGATCAAAGTTCTCATGAGGAATGCTCATCTTTGAGAAAAATTCAGACATATTTCATGATACCTTCACTCATGTCCAGGTCACATGGTTGATAATTAGAATAATTAGATTACTGAGAGCAAAGGAATTTTATGAGTAGAGATCTCTTAATTCAGGCCATTAATTGCTGCTCCCCAAAGCATCTGGTATCTCAACAAGTAGCTTATTTCTTTGGGGGAGAAAAACCCTCTGGCTAATAAAATCAGGATAGTCAAAAAAAATCAAAGAGCCATAATAACATCTTTTCGTGAAAAAGCAGAATCTAGCCAGGAAAATAATTCATCCCATTGTTTTCTTTTGTAAACAACACCCAAATGTTGATTAAATGAAAAGTAAAGTTTAGGGGTAGCATGTGAGGCCTTGTCCTTAGTAATCAAGCACTCTACCACTTGGGCCACACTCCAGCATTGTTTACTCTTAGTTTTATTTTTCTCTATATGTCTCTTGCCTATGCCTACACCACAATCCTTCATGTAGCTGAAATAACAGACCCACATCACCATGCCCAGCTATTAGTTGAGATGACGTCTCTTTCATCTTTCAATGGACTGTTCTTAAACTACTATCCTCAGGATCTGAACCTCCTGAGTAGCTGTAATTACAGGCATGAGCAGCCATATACAGCAAAGACAGAGAACTATGATCACCAACAACTCATACATTGGTACTTTATCTTATAATTAACTGGCTTTTAAATTCTTGGATCTGTACCTATTCCCAGCAGATAAATTAATCGTTTTTATCCCAACTTTACATATAAGAACAAAGCAGGGGAATGTTAAGTAAACTGTCTAGTAAATCACCCAGGGATATACCATTTATGAATGGCAAAAAATAGGTTTAGGTGGTGGAGGATGTAGCTCAGTGGTGGAGGGCTTGCCTGAATTGTTTAAGGCCTTGAGTTTAGTTGCCATTAATATTGACATTTTAAGTTAGGTAGCTCGATCCAGACACTTCACTTTTTAGTATTATATTATGATTTTTACTTTGGAATGGAAAGTTAGAAATATTGCCTTGTAAGGAATGCCGTACCTGTTGCTGAACAAATTACCTTTCTGATTCATGTTGATGTTTGCAAGGTTAAGAAGTATCCATGATCAAGAGTAATAACAGCTAAGTTTATTGAGCACTAATTATGTCTGCATAATTTGTAATTTCAATAATAGCTTTTCAAAGTGATCATGTGATCTCAGTCTATATACATACAGAACCTTATAGAAGTTTAGTAATGGTTAAGGCCTCATCGCCTGTGAATGGCATCATTTATATTTAGACAAGGTCTCTCTAGTTCAGGAATTATATGTGTAAATTCAGTGCTAGAATCTGAAGTCTATTTTATAAGAGCAGTAATTGAGATCCACAGTCCAAGTTTAAGTAGAGAGCTTCTAACCTTAGTAGAGTACTTGCAATGTATCAAACATTGCATATATCAAACATATGCAAATACATTTTGCAATTTCAAGCACACGGAAAATAAACATGATGTAACAAGAAAGAACAGAATTCAAAACAGGAAGATTTCTAGTTGAAGCTATGTTAACTTTTAGTAAAGCATGGACCAGCAAAATGGGTAAATAGAAAGTGACCTACGAGTCTAATTTTAGCAAATGCCACATGTCTATAGGAATAACTTCCAGATGTGGGTCTGGGTGTCCATTTTGTTATTTTTGGCAAAGAAAATTCTTACATTTTGCCAGCCTGAGAGAGCAGAATCTACTAATCAGTACCAGCCATGATTTGTTCTTCCAACATAAAAGCACAAGCCTTCTCCTTGGAATGCTTTGTTATAACCGTGGTTTTCTCTGTTCCTGCCTACCAAGGCACAGATTCATATTCACACCATGAACTGTGTCAGAATTGAGTGCTAGCCTTGTTAATTTAATGAATTCATTGTCATAAAATGGTAAAAATCCTCAGGGAAGCCAAGGCTGCCATTCTCAAATGTTGGTTGGCATTTGAACACCTAGAGTGTTAAGGAGAGACAGGCTTGTGGAAGTAAAATCGAGCCTGATTCTTTGTGTGTTTATCCAGTCCCTTCCTTTTGAATGGTTTTCTATCAAAGCTGAACCACTGAAGCTTCCTAGATGTTTGGGTATGGTTTGAAAGCACCTCCCAAAGGTTCCTGTATAGCTGCTGTGGGAAATGGTGGAATCTAGTTTGAAGTACTTAAGGTCACTGAGGGATCCTAAATAGTTCTTCCAAGTAACTTGTTATAAAAAGAGCAACAGTGGCCTCTGAATGGTTTGCCTTCCTGTATTGTCACATGACATCTCTGCCAGCTGCCAGTCTCCTTCCTGCCTCTCCCATGTAGGAATGCAGTTTGGAGCTGGGATGTCTTTTACCAGGATGAGAGCACCAAGCTATTTCAATCCTCCGGCCACAAGAATCATGAGCCAAATATCCAGCTTTGAATTTCCTTCTATAGCAGCAGAAAAATGAACTAAAATATCAGACTGGGGTCTATTTTTCTGTTTGGCTCTTATACTAGAAGCAATGAGGTTTAGCAGGAGTTGCTAGCACAATCCAAGTCACCTCTGTGCTGTTTCCTCAAGTCACAACTTTTCCCTGTCTGTGCACTTCTTTTCTAGGCTTTAGCTGAAGTTCTTTCTTCCTTGGGGCTCCTGCCAACCATTTCTTCACAGTATCTTCACAGTGCCAGTTCTATGACTAGAATGAAACCTTCATTTGGCCAGTGTTTGTTGTGTTCTGAAACACATTCGCTGAAATCTGTTTCCTTATATTTATCTCTTAAGCCACCTAGCCTGCTTCCTTGATGAATGTCATTTACCTACTAGAGCGTTTGCAACTTTGGTTTTATAGGTAGGCAGTCTTTATGATACTGCTGATGATTCTTTTCTCAAGTCATGCTGCCCTGGTGAAAGTCCTTCAAGATTAACATGAGTAATTATCTTGAATGGAAAATGGCAGCATGTCATTTTTGAGGTGAAGCTATTTGAAAGACTGTGATTTCCACCTTGGTGAAACATCTCATCCATTCATTCATGTACTGTTCACCCTGAAGACACAGCTGTAATAAGAGGAGCAATGAAAACATCCAGCGGGTGCTGGGGAAAAAAATAAAATAAGCCTTATATACGCATAAAAATTCCACTGGACGCTTATAAACAAGAGATCAACTTTATAAACAATGAACAACAGACTCAATGATTCTCATTTTATAAAAGAAGATATCCAAGAGAATAAATAAATATTAAATTTATATTCATTTAATGCAATTATTCAGAAAAAAATGTTGGAAAGGAGCAGATAAAACTTTTGTGAGCATGAAAAACTATCCTATGAATGAGCTAAGAACCCTTCTGGTTTAGGTTAAAATATAGATTGCCAACCTCCCTACGTGCGGTGATTAATTAAAAGCAAGAGAAAGAGAATGAGAAAAGTAAAACACTGTCCTCTAAGAAAGTTACTGAAGCACATGTGCTTTGGAACAAGAGAAAAAATTAAAACTATGACCACACAGAAAGGTTTGTTGAAGAAAAATGAAGTAGAATCTATTGAGTATTATAATAATTGGGTCACATATTTACAGAAAAAGAAGTTTCTACATGGTGATGACACCACACAGAACCTAACTTGCGGTTATTTCTAGGAAAATGTTCTAATATTTTTCATGTGCAGCCACAGTTTTAATCAAGTCATCTTTAAATGTGACACAACATTTTAATTTTTAGATTAACATTTTAAATGCAACATTTACTATTTCACTGCTATAGGCTTAATTAGTTTTTAGATTTTTCTTTTTAAGTTTTCAGATGTTTAGCAAATTGAGAAATGCTTTTTATCTAACCAGCCAAAATTGCATGATTTCTTTTTACTTCCTGCATGAAAAATCTGTTATACACATATAGTTTCCCATTTTCTCTACTTGAGAGCAGAGTAGGATCTCCTTCTTGGTTCTCCCTATCTCTGAGTAGAAAGATGTTTCAAAAATTCATCTGCTTTAATACCATTAGTATGTTCAAAATGATCAACTGTGGCAAAATCTTTTTAGAGTCAGTCAACATTTTCAAGAAAGCAGGTGGATTCCTCTGAAAACTGTTTAATTAATTTAATCTAGAAGAGCATTATATAGAATTTACAATCTACCCCCCTCCTCCTATCTAGTGTCAAATACAGGAGACTGAACTTGAGGCCTCTCAATCACTGTTGTTCTACTTTTTCTACTCACATGTGTCACTCCAGCAATTGAATTATACCTGTAGCTTCAGCTTATGCTGGTTATTTAGAGGGGAGAAAATCTTGTGGATTTGTCTTCTAGTCTGTCTTTGAACAGAGATTTGCATATCTTAGTCTCATAAGTATCTAAATTAAAGTTTTGCCTGCACTATCAACATCTTGGTTTCAGATTTCCACTTTCAGGTTTCACAAAAGAATAGATTTTATTTTATTTAAAGCCACCAGATTGCAGTCATTGCTATGAAAACAAGAGAAAACCAATATAACAATGTTAAAGCAATTTCTAATTTAAAAGACAAAACTAGTTTTTATTTATCTGTTCCGGACTTAAGGTTATACGGGAATATCCTGAAATTAAAATTTTATATTCATACTGACAGTTACTTCCTCTTCCATGAATCCTCTTGCAACATTTTAATTCTTTTTTATTCACTAGTATAACACTAGTGTTCTTTTAAATCAACACATTAGGGACATCATTTATTATTGTTCATACTTATGTTTCTCTGTAGTGTTAGATTTGCTATAATTTGTTTCCTAAATGTATAAAATAATCATGAATTATTTTATGATATGTATAAAATTGTAGCTAATAAAAAAGGTTGTCATACAGCCAACCACAGAAAGATTATTTCTCAATTTCCCTTATTTGACATTGGCATGACATTCTTTTGAAAATAGGTGAACACTGTATTAAGCTGCTTTTAAACTTTTTTTTTTAACAAAGCAAAGTGGATGCTTTCACACTTGGAGATTTTTTTATCTGTGGTTTTCTTATGAAGCGCAATTTCATGAGAGAGGGTGTTTTTCATTACAGACTACCATGTCCTGACCATAGAAACATTTATCACTCTCAGATAATATGAAAGTAAAATTCCATTACAGAAAGCAAAATGCAAAATGTGCAATATAAAAAGCTTAAGAAAAAAAAATACATTGAATTTGGAGGGAAGGAAAGAAGGAGAGAGAAGGACAAAAGAAGCTGTAGGACACTGTGAAGAAACAAAAGCAATTGGAATATTTCTATAAAATTCAGTAATGTTTGTTATCTTGTGATGAAAGCTGGAACCCAAGGTAAAGTACACAAGACCTGTAGAAAATACAACATTGTCAAAATCCCATGTCCATGATAAAAGCAGGAGGTCATGATGATAATCACTGTAGGAACCTCCGAGATAAGGATTTATCTCCAGGAATAGCTATAAAAAGCTGACAAGTACAATTTAATTATGATGGAGTAGGGCTTGAGTGACTGTAAATCTACTGCTGGGGTCTGTATGAAAATTAACATGCAGGAGTCTACGTTTTAATTTATAGGACTCTTCTTTGAACTGCTTATAAATCTCAAGAATAGCAGGAATTTCAAGGACAAAATACTGGCTCTGCTAATTTTCTGAGGCCTTCTTTGTAGGTCAGGTTTCTTTTTTTTTCTTTGTGTAGTAAACAAGCCAGAATTCATGGATTTACCTTTGTTTTTCCTATTACTTATTATATCCATATTCACATGCCCTAATGAATGCAGAGCACCAATACAGCATTACGGACTACTAGCATTTAATTTCAAAATCTGAGAAAGAAATAAAGGAACATCTTGAAATACTACTCAATATTACTACTAGTATAGATATGTAAGCAAAGTATGAGATAGTTTGCTTGGCTGTAGATATCTATATGGACATTTATTGTAAAGTATATCACAAATTATTTTATTTGCCTATCCAATTAATGCAATCACACTTATTATCTATTATAACCAATAAAAATGTATTTTTCTTTATGTAAGAAAAGCAGAAGGACAATGAAGAAGTTGTTCTTCCCTTTATCAACGAAAAGTGTTAGTTGGAAAACTAATCATGGTTAATTGTTTTTCTTATGTTTTATTTGAGCTTGCTTGAACATGCATGTTGTTATGTTTACATTTAAGTAAATATAACATGGGCTTTCAGTCCTATTTCTTACTCTTTTTTTTTTTTTGGGTCCGGTCGTGGGGCTTGAACTCTGGTCCTGGGCGCTGTCCCTCAGCTCTTCAGCTCAAGGCTAGCGCTCTACCACTTGAGCCACAGCGCCACTTCCGGCTTTTTTCTTATGTGGTGTTGAGGAATGGAACCCAGGGCCTCGAGCATGCAAGGCAAGTGCTCTACCACTGAGCCACCTTCCCAGCCCCTTACTCTTTACTTTGTCCTAATGATGAACAATAGTTTTTAGTGTCCAATAACATAACTGTGTGAGAACAGGCATGACATTTCTTCAAGCAAAAGTTTACAGAGAGCTTACATGATAAAACAAGATCCGGAAGTTTTGAAGCACACAGAAGATTGACATTGGGGTGAATGCTTGGCTCTAAAAAAAGTGAGGATTGGGTTGTGGTTTATAATCCGTGTGTCTGTGTGGTCTGATGTCATGTGATCCTGTCATTCTGACCCCAGTGGTTAAGTCTAAGGCAATGATTCTCAACCATGGGGACATAATTTGAGATTCCGGTTCTGTGCATCAGAGCCATTTAGAAATCTCTAAGATATTTTTGGCTGCACAACTTGAAGTAGCGGGATGCTCCTGGTGTTTGGTGGGTAGAGACCAGCGATGGTTCAAACCTTCTGCAGTGCACTGTGACGTTCCCAGTGCCTGCCTACACAGTGCTAGGGTGAGGACATCTGTCTAAGGGCAACTTGAACAAAGAATTAGAGCTGATCCCTAAGACTTTATTTGTTTGGTTTTGCTTCACTTAATTTTAAGGGGATGAAGTTAAAGTTCAGTGTACTTATGGGACAAAGTTGGGAAAATGGGTTATTTTTATTTTTAAATTATAAATAATTTCATAGACTCACTTTTGTTCTCTGTTTTTAATATATATTTTTATTGTAAAAATACTGTACAGAGGGGTTACAGTTACATGAGCAACCTAATGAGTACATTTCCTATTGAAAATTGTTACCCCTTCCTTTGTTTTACCCCTATGGGTCCTTCGTTCTCTTCCCTCCCTAACTCCTCCAGCGGCCCCACCCCCCAGAAGTTGTAAAGTTCATTTTCAACATAGTGTCTTGTATATCTCATTGTTACAATAGGTCAACCTATATCCTTGTTTCAGTATTTTGTTGTTTCTCTTTCCTTCCCCAAATTAGAAAAATGTGTATATAAGATGCAGAGCAATGGAATCAAATACAGTAAAAACAGGGGTTATACCATGGGGGAAGAACATACAAGAGAAACAAAAAAAAATTCACATAGTACATTATACATACATTAAAAACAACAGCAACAAAGAAAAAAACCTCTGGTGTCTATCAGGATAAGTTTTGCTTAGCTTTTGACCTTTTCTGCTTGTCCTAGATATATTCTAGTTGTTTCAAATAAGGGAAACCATGGAACCTATGTTTCTTTGGGCCTGGCTTACTTGACTTAATATGATTTTTTTCCAAGTCTTTCCATTTCCTAACAAATGGGGCAGTGTCATCCTTTCTAATGGAGCATAGAATTTTGTTTTTATTAGCACTCTAATACTTGAATATTAGATATTTTAATCATGCCTCACCCCCATGACTCTTCCTTACCCTCCTCCTTCTTCCCATTACATGACTCCAATTTACCCTACTCTGTTTGCATGCCTTTTATTATTTAAAAAAATACATTTAGGGGTTTTGAACTCAGGGCTACACAATTTTTTGAATGTTTTTTTAATTGTGAAAATACTGTACAGAGGGGTTACAGTTACATTAGCAAGGTAATGAGTACATTTCCTATCAAG
Organism: Dipodomys spectabilis; assembly: GCF_019054845.1. Classification (NCBI taxonomy): domain Eukaryota; kingdom Metazoa; phylum Chordata; class Mammalia; order Rodentia; family Heteromyidae; genus Dipodomys; species Dipodomys spectabilis. The sequence goes on from NW_024870709.1 coordinate 18,345,247, forward strand.
CCTTGTACCTCCTCCTTTGTTTTTCCCCTACCATCACTTCCCTCCCACCTCCACAACTACACTCCCCCCCACCATAGGGATACAGGTTGACCCATTGTAACAATGAGATGTACAAGACACTATGTTGAAAAACAAACTTTACAATTTAGGTGGGAGGAAGGTGGAGGGCCGCACAATTGTTAAGCAAGAATTCTATCACTTGAGCTATACAAGAGCTTTAAAAAGGTTATTTTTTTAAAATCCTTTTTTAAATTTAGTGCAACCTGAGACCTTGATCCTCCTACCTGTATCTCCTACCTAGCCAGAATCACTTCACCCTATTTATTTCCACAGTGGAGCTTTCCCAGTGGAGGTTTACATTGTGCTGCCTCAAACCTCAATCTGCACAATATCTACCTCATGAATAGTAGTTGATGGAAAGTAATACACAGAACTTTTTAAAATACTTTTTCAATCTAGGCTTGCATTTAGGAGAAAACAAGATACTTGTCTTTCTGAGTCTAGCTCTCCCGTTCCCTTCATGTTCCTGCAGATTAGAATGATTTTGTTCTTGTTTCTATATGACCTATTTACTTTAAACAGTAACATGTTGGTGGGCAGTGAGGCCAATTCCATAACAGATATTTTGAATTGTGCAGCTGTGTAGGTATGTAGATATTTCTATTGTACTTGATTATTGATTCCTTTGGGTATATATATACTCAGAAGTAGTATGGCAGGATTTATAGTAGTTCCAATTTTGGTTGCTGTTGTTGTTGTTTGGGAAAACCTTCCACGCTAATTTCAGTGGCTGCACTAATTTACATTCCCACACATTGTACATAAGTTTGTTCTTTATTTTCTTGGTAGTGTTGTTTTCTTGATGCTTCTAACTGTTGTCAGATGAAATCTTAATAACGTTTTGATTTGAGTTTCTTTTACTGAACGTTTTTAAAATGTGTTTATTGTCCATCAGTGTTGTTTCTCCTGAGAAGCACAATCTGCTCAATTCATTCTCATCTTTATTGATCGGATTGTCTGCCTCTCTGGTGTTTACTTGCTTGGTTTCTTTATACAGTCTGGATATCCTGGCTTCTGTTTCTGTACCCTAATGGACGCAGTGAGGGATGAGGACAAAGCAACCACCTAGCAGACAAAAGTAGAAGAAATAGCAGAGCATGCGGATTTCATCAGTCTCTGTCTACACTATTCTCTCATAACAACCCAGCTCTTCCCAGTTCTAGATCCAAACTGGTTGGTGATTCTACAACCTTGCTGTGGAAGTAATATTGAGACTGATGAATACTGCTATTTGCCCACACGTAAAATTGTCAAAATTTGTGTTGCAAATATCAGGCTCTTCTTTGTGATTTGTGCTCGTGTTTAAAAACTTTAGGATGTCCACATTGTGCTTTGTGCACTGTGTAGGCATCTGGTTTGTGGCTCTGGTTTGAGGACTGTAAATCACTAACCACAAGACACCTGCCTGCTGTGAGACTGGTCAGGCTAACAGGGTGGAAGCTGCCATCAGTGTCATGTCCTCTCTGGTTGTGGACACATTGTTATCACAAAGGCTGACACTGGAATCTCAGAGACATCCTCTCCTTATACTGGGAGTGATTACAAATCACTCATCACCCATTGGAGGTGGGGCAGGACCTAGATGGCGGTCATACAACTCTCCTGCTCACGCCAAGTTCTGGGTGCGTACAGTCATTCTGCTGGCTGAGACAGGAAACGTCTTAGAGAGGTAACCCTACCATTGGATCCTGCCTGCAGGAGATTGGGGGTCAGCCATTGTGACAGCCTGGAATGCATTTGTGGTTCTGAATCCCGCTTCTCACCGAACAGTGATTGGAACATTGACAAATTACTGTAGTTTGCTAGGGTTGTCTTTTTATATAAAGAAAATAAATGCAATAATTGATACATATATATAAAAGACGAGGATGTGATACTGCCCAGGTTTGCTCTGGCTAACATGGACCTCTTACTATGTAAAGGAAGCCCTCTGACCTGCCAGAAAATCAAGCTGCCAGAGAATAAAGCTGTTTAGTGAGAGAATCTCTGTCAATTTTTTTAATCCACTGTCTATGGCTAAATCATCAGGCTAAAATAGTTATTTTAAAAGCTGAGGGGTATGAATTATGTTCTGCCAACCTGCCCTTAAATCATCAGTCATGAATCTTATTTTTGTAGCATTTCTCAGTAAACATATGTGATTCCAGCTCCTGCCACTTCTAGTATACATGCTGATCCAAGGAGAGTTATAATCCTCAATATTTTTTTAATCATCTGGCTCCAGGCTAGGGTTACACACAAGGCCCACCATCTTCAGCCTTTCCAGGCAATTTAAACGTCTATGGGGGAGGGAAATAGGTTTGAGCAGTAATTTTCCCCCAGTCTCTGAGAAGGGATGCTAGGTTCATAATGCAAATTAAATGGCCTCATGCCCAGGGCTCTGAATTCTGTGATTCCAGGGCACTTTACTAAGGCAAACAAAAGATCCTTTGATATATCCACTCCAGGTGGACATAACAAGGGTTGTAACCATCTGCTCAAAAGTACAGAATCTAGGGGTGGGGGAGGTTGTTTGTTTTTGTTTTTTTTCTGAGAGCAGCTTCTTTCCTTGAACAACTTCCCAATAAGGCTTCCCTTGGAGAGAAGAAGCTTTCCCAATCGAAGTCTCTATCCCAACCCAGTTGTACATTATACGTGAACATGAATCATTAAACAGCTCTCTCAACTGCCCTTTGGTAGAAGTTGGATTTTGTCTACTTTGTGATGGAGATTCTTTTCAGTAGTGTGTGTAGAACATTGTAACAAGGTGGTGCTAGAACAGCAGATTTCCACCTGAGGGGGAATAATGCTCCCAGGAAGGCTGACACACTGCCCTACAACCCACAACCCTTCCTTCCTTCCCTGGTTGCCTCCCTCCGTTTTTTTCTCTCCCTTCCTCCTTCCCTCACTCTTCCTCTGTCTTCTCCTCTTTCATTCCTATGGCAATATTAAAGGATCTCTCTTCCTCTGAAATTGCTTGCTTTTTTATTTATTCTATAAAAATTAAATAAAACCTCTCTTAATACTTTCAGGTTAATTAGGCTTATGTGCAATTAAAATAAAAGCACCTATTAGTTGCCAATGAATAAGAAGTTATAATTTTTCTTGTCTACATTCTAGCACTTTCCTACCCCAAAAGAAAAAGTAGAAAATGACAAGAGAAGATAAACAATTATGCCTCTCCCTAATGTCTCTCCCTAATCACTTCTCAGTGCTGTTTCTTCATAGATAGATAGAGACATATATAGGTATATAGACATACATATAGCTCTCTAGATATAGATAAAGAAAGATATATAGATATCTATATATACATCAGTATCTGTATTTACCTTCAATTATATTTGTTCTAATCACCTTGATAGCTGTTGACATTATAAATGGCAATTCTTTCAATGAGACAAAACCCTTCAACATCAAGCTCACTAGTAGCAGGAAACTTGTATATACCATAAGGATAATTCCTTTAAAATATGTCTTCAGTCCTGCTCATTAACTTAAAAAGTTTATATTCCCATTCAGTGAAAGGAATACTAACATAGGAATGTTGTCAAACTGGTTTCTAAGGAGAGGCAAATTTTACCACACACCAAGCTATTTCCAGCAGACCATTGGAAATGTTTAAAAAATAAAACAAACCCTGTGGTCTTTTATTTTTCCTTTCTCAGTCCTTATCCATGCAGGTTCACTATCTGTAAAAATTAAACTTTATAGCAGACATATGTGGATGCTAGAAGTCTTTAGTGACTCCAAGTAACACTGTTCTTCAATACATAAAGTTCATTGCCTTGGTCACCCTTTGTGAAATGAGACAGAATATTCTAAATTTGCATTTCTAACTAAATTTTCATTCAATTAAAGTTTCAGGGGCATCAATTTTATTTTGGCTTGTGTATACAGACATTGCAAACTTTGAGTTTATTGACAAATATGTACACAGATTGTTTTTAAGGTTTTTGGGTTTTTTTGATTTGTTTGTTTTTGCCAGTCCTGGGGCTTGAACTCTGTCCTAGTCGCTGTCTCTGAACTTCTTTTGCTCAAGGCGAGTGCTCTACCACTTGAACCACAGCTTTTAGTTTATTGGTGATAAGAGTATCAAGGAGTTTCCTGCCCAGGTTGGATTCAAACTGCAATCTAAGATTTCAGCCTCCTGAGTAGCTAGGATTACAGGCGTAAACCACCAGAGCTTGGCTAGATTGGTTTATTTACTTCCTTACTTAGCAATTATTTAATTTACAAGTGAAGAATTGGAGCTTATATGCATACCTTTATTTTGTTAAATAAAGTATTACAAAAAGTTTAAAATTATTTATTATTTTTATTGTACATTTTAAGGAATATAAATTCTATATAGGTAGGGATGGTATGTATATTTGCCTTAGAAATACTGTATAACACATGCTTATATTATAATCAGAATACACACAAATCTTAATTTTCATCACTTTATTTTTACCCTTTATTATTATCCAGATAGCATTCCACAGGAAAACATTAAGCTCACTGTGACCACACACACACACACACACACACACACACACACACACACTAAGATAAAAACACTGCAAGAAATTACCCACCATAATGAAAATACTGCATTTTTAGATGATGATAATTCATTAAACTGTTGACCAAGAAAACCGTTATCAGAAGATCATTATCTATGGACATAGGAGTTTTGTAAAATGCTTTGAAAATTCCACCTGGAAGACACACAGATTGTCCACACCGATTATGTCTTTTCTTATTATCTTAAATAGAAGTACGCTGCCCCAAACGGTACAAACCAAACTGAATGGAATTTCTCTGTTTTGACCTATACAAATTTTTAAAAATGACATTCAAAGTCCTTCAGCTTTGCTTGCACTAAATATTTGTGTGTATGGGATATAATTCTATCACATCTGTACATCCCATAACCACAACTCTATGCCAGTTCCAGAATAGTCCCATAGCCACGGGCATCTCTTCTAACATCAGGATGTAACAATATCTACCTCCTATTCATCCCACCTTCTGCCTTGCCTGTGTTCCTAACCTCTGGTGTTCACTAATCTATTCTCCATTTCTAAAGTCTTGACTCTAAGAATTGTTTTATAGTCATCATATAAATTGTTGCATAAACTATTGAGATTTGATTTCCTTGCAATTAAGATTATTTCCTTGATATTTATGTAAGTTCTTGTGTATATTATGTTGTCACTCTGTCATATGATTGTACCTCGGCTTGTTTAACCGTTCACTTACAGAATGGAGTCTATTTTCTTATCTGGTGAAATTATGAACAGCAGGGCTATGAACATTTGTGAACTACTCTGGTATGAATGTAACTTTTCATTTCTCTAGGACAAATGTCTGACACTCATTAAAAGTTCAAACAAAATACGCCATATGGGTTTTATAGCCAACTACTCCAGCACCATAGGCAATTTTGCCATTTTGTCAAATATCAGTTTGCATATTTTGGGATATCTTCCTAGATACTTTATTGTTTTCATATATTTAATATATCTACTCCTCCCAGAATACCACCTAACATTCATTCCTGTAACTTTCCTGTAGCTTTGCATTAAGTTTAGTACCTGTGTGATTCCTTTCAATGTGTTTCCTTTACCAGGTTGTTTTGACTATTCTATGTACTTCTTGTACCTTCCATGCAAACTTTATATACATATATAAAAATCCTTGTTGAAAATGATATAAGATTTATGCTAAGGCTATAAATTAATTTGGAGATAATTGGTATACCTATTACATTAGGCTACCTGATTTATCACCATGGTGTATATTTATGAAAGTCTTTGATTTCTTTCATTGCACGTTGTGATATGTCACACCAAAATTATATTGTGTAATTTTAATGTGCAAATAAAACATTTTTATTTATTTTGTAGAAATCATAAACAATTCTATGTTTTTAATTTCAGTTTCCAAATAGTGACTGTATGGAGAAAAGTGTATTAATTAATAAAAGTGTATTTATTCTGTAACTTTACTGAATTTATTGGATAGTACTAAATATTTATCTAGATCTTTTGAGATTTTCTATGTAGACATTCATGGAATCTTCATCATCATCATGACTTCATAGCATCTTTACTAATGAGAAAAGATACCAACAAGAACTATGAAGATTTGTTTTATGAATTACAAGAAGGTATATATATATATATATATATATATATATATATATACATAATTTTTATCTTTAAGCTCTTTCAATATGCCTGTTACTCCCCACCCATTCTTATTAAGATCACAAGTAGAATAAAAAGTGTTTAGAATTGGCATGCTTTCCAGTTCATACTCTTAAAACATTCTATTTTCCATTGGTTCATCTTATAATATCCCCAGGGGTATAAAGGTAACACTTCGTATGTCATTCCCATTCCTCAACTGAATGTCTAAAGGTAAAAAAAACCCACAAACAGCAAACAGGGAAATCAGAGACTATTTTAGCTCTGATGTCTCTTAGGATTTAAGATAATTTAATAAAGATTTGTTTTATTACTTATAAAAATTAAAATGAATAGAAATGTATTATTATTATATGAGTTTAAAGTGAAGGCTATTACATGAATCCTGATATCAGAGATATGCTAGTCAAATGGTAGCTACTGAGTTGAAAACAGTTTAATGTGTATGTGTATAGTGGTAGAATGCTAAAACAAATCACAATTCTGTATACATAAGCTAAAGCAAATTAGACACACGAATACATTTTTCAGGGAAACCTTCAGGTTTACAGATGTACCCTACTACAGAAGAATATTGAATATCAAGCAATTATTTTCCTGTATATCTTTTCTGAAATTGTTTAAGAAGATATTTAAATACAACACTATAGCTATTCCATAGAAACTGTAGGGAAAAATTGTTGGCAGGTTTCCTCAGGAGCTATACCTCAGGTCAAAACTTTCTAAGAAGAGTAAGATTATTTTCAGAGAGCCTCCAGATGGAAACAGGCTACATATTCTGACATAGATAACAGAAAGAAAAAAAATAGATCTTAATGGAGAAATTACTTAATGATAAAATGGTTTACTCTGTCATATTGGCAAACATGTAATATTAAAAATGTGAATCCTGCTTATTGCTTTAAAGAAATATATTTTTTTCTCATTTATAATCAGTCAGGTTACTTTTGTCTCAAAGAAATATTTTTTTGTGTAGGCAAAATATCCAAATTAGTAAAAAAAATTAAATTTGTGAATTTTAAATTACACAGTCATGGTCTCCAAGTTTTTCACTTGATTAGACAAATAGGTACTTGGTAACACATTTCTGAAAATGTGATTATATTTTACAAGACTGCTTAAGTGCTCCAATACTCAAAGAGTGAGATAACATTTTGAAATCATCTAAGAAGCCAAGGAACCTGGCAGGGCGGAGGGAGGGGGGTGGTGAATGAGCTTTTCGAGGATTTTCGAGGATTTTATGAGCAAGTTTGTTTCAATAGTCCGATTACTTTTAATAGCATGAAAGGAGACTGATACTGCCATCTAGTGGTCCTATGAAGAACTATGAGCATTGAACTGCAGATAGTCTTGCTCTTACAGGAAATCTTTCCACAAGAATATTAGGCGAAATAAACCCCAAGATAAGGGGGGCTGGGAAGGGATGTGAAGGGTAAACAAAGGAGGAGGCTGCAATGCTTGGTAAGAAATGTACGCATTATCCTGCCCATGTAATTGTAACCCCTCTGTACAGTATGTTCACAAATAAAATAAAATTAAACTGAAAAAAAAAAAAGGACACAAGTGGTTTTTTCTTTCTTGCTATTGTTTCTAATGTACTTATAAGATGATTTTTTGTTGCTTTGTATGTCCCTCCCCCACGATATAACCCCTGTTTTCACTCTATTTGGTATAATTTGTGGAGGGGAAGGGAAGAAACAAATTGTTTAAATAGGGATGCAGGTGGACCCATTGCAACAATGAGTCGTGCAAGACGCTACGTCGAAAACGAACTTCACAACTTTGGCGGGGGAGAGGGAGGGGGAGGAGTGCAGTCGTGGAGATGGGAGGGATAAGAAATGTACTCATTACCTTGCTCGTGTAATTGTGAACCCCTCTGTTCGGTATTTTCACAATTAAAAAAAATTTAAAAAAAGAAAGAAGGCAAGGGACTCTTCTCTTGTTAACCACAACCAAACTAATTATGAATGTGTCTCATATTCTGTTTGGATGCTAAACAAAATGATATTTCCAAAATAAACTTTTTCTCATGTACATTGTGCCTTCCTAGTCGTTTCTGTTTGGAAAAAGAAATGGAATATTTACCTTCTGACACAAGTCACGTGATTTGAAAAAACAGTGTAGAATTGTTCCCCTCCCCTCCGTGGTACACTGTCTTGTGTGTGTTCACATAAGTATATGCAGCTCTTTGTGAGAGCAGAGAGGAGCAGAGACAGGAACACAAACAGGGAGACAGAGAGCAAGAGAAAGAAAGAGAGATACGTGGCAGAAGGGAGGTATTATCTACCAGATATGAGACACAGGTAGAGACTGTTTTTGCCATGCAGAGAATATTATCTTTAGAAAAGGACTGTTAACAAAGAAAATAGACTTCTTGTTTCTTTTTACTCTACCTGTGCCCTCCAAACCAATTATACCAAGACCACAATTCTTTTGTGACAAGTGCAGAATCTCAGGATCAAGTTCAATGTCAGAATCTAATTCAAAAGTAGACTCTCCAGAATCAAAATATTCATATTTAAAATACCCTTAGATGATCCTTGATACAAAGAATGCAATTCTAATTTAATCTACCTGACACATTACATATACTGACATGATTATTTATTATTGATTCTAGTATGTATATTCTTTATTTTTATTTTAACATCTTTCAAACTGCAATATGCATTTTGATCTAAAGTGTCTATGTAAATAGTCATAGTGTCTTCACTGTAGTGTTACATAACGAAACATCTTAAAATTGAAGAAATATTGTATGTTTATGAAATATGAATATAAAATATATAATATATATATAAAATATATAAACTATAAAAACATTACTTTGTTGGTCAGAGAAGTAATGCATTGAGTTGAAACATAGAACAGATTGCAATAAAAATAATTAGTTTTCCTAAGTGATTAGCACAGTAGTCATCATGCTCAGTGAATATGTTGTGATACTTAATCATATAAAGTCTATAATCCATAATCTCTTTTTGGGAAAAAAAAGCTTCCCAAGTTACCATGTCAATTCTCACAGAATTCATTCTGTTCCTTCATATTCATTCTATTGGGTACAGAATTCAAGTTCAGGTTGCTCTGAAAAGTCCTTTGCTTCATCACAAACTATTGCTTCTGATAGACAGATTTTTGTTTGTGTGTTTGTTGGTTTTAGTGCAGAAAAGGTAGCAGGTAAAGCCACACACACATACAAGTGACATAGAAATGCCTGGGAGCTGGTATCTCAATGTTGTTTTGATTTGCATTTCTTTTATGGCTAGAGAGGTTGAGCATTTCATGTGGCCATTGGCCATCTTCCTTTCCTCTTCAGAGAAGTTTCTCTGTAAATCTTTAGCCCACTTATTTATTAGGCAGTTGTTTCTTTGAAGATTTGTTTTGGGAGGATTTAATTTTTTGAGTTCCAGGTATAGTTTAGATATGAGACCCTTGTCTGTTGTATGGATAGTGAAGATCTTCTCCCAATCCGTGGGCTTTCTATTGGTCTTGCTAGCTATGTCCTTTGCCATGCAGAAACTCTGCAATTTCATGCAATCCCATTTGTCCAACCATTATTTGATTTGTTGTGTTTCTGGGTCTTTATTATGAAAGTTTTGGCCTGTGCCAAGGAGACCTAGGGTTTCTCCTATTCCATCCTGTAATGGTTTCATAGTGTCTGCTTTGACTCCGAGGTCTTTGATCCATTTGCAGTTGATCCTGTGCAGGGTGATATATAAGGATCTAGCTTTAGTTTTCTACAATTGATTAACCAATTTTGCCAGCACCATTTACTGAAGAGGCTGTCTTTCTTCCATTCTAATTTTTTAGCTCCCTTATTGAAGATTAGATGGCTATATGTCTGTAGGTTCATTTCTGGGTTTTCAATTCTATTCCATTGGTCCTGAGGTCTGTTCTTATGCCAATACCAAGCTGTTTTGATTACTATGGCTTTATAGTAGAGTTTGAAATTTGGTATTGATATTCCACCAGCACTGTTCTTTCTGTTAAGGGCTGCTACAGTCAACACCATGCTTTTTTAGTTCTCAGGGAACTTACAAGCCCCTCTTATACCGCAATAACCATGTTCTAATGTGAGTTTAAGAGTGATGACAGGGATGCTTACAGAACTTCAGATTTCAAGGTGTCACAACCAGGTAATGGTGGACCGGAAAGTTCCTAATTTGAATATACTTGATTGACTAGTAGGAGAGATGACAGTGGATATTAATGATCTTGTTTCATGGATTAAAAAAAACAACAACAACCAAAAGGTGAACACAAGGGCACCCAGTTCACATGAATCAGTCTGGTTTATGGTTCTTCTATCAAATTTACCTTAATGAGATGCCTTGAGCTCCCAAAGTTGTCCCAGCTTGAACAATAATATATATGGCCAGCTGCCATATAAAAAAGCGATTGACAGAGAAGCCATATAGAATTCCCCTTGGATTATTGCCGAATTTTTCTTGGTGAGGACCTCAAACAACTCGCATATTGTATAGTTAAATCAGAAAAATAAACCATGTACACATCTTATTTTTTTAAGGAAATAATAGTTTTCCAGAGCACATCTTCTAGAGCAAGCATTCTCTTTTCCGATGGGAGCTTGGAAAGAAGCATATTTATTTTGTTATATAAATATTACTAATAACAACAGTAATGATGTCCCCCATTAAAGGTTGAACTCAATGTAAGCCTCCTCCTGCTGATAAATTACTCATGGATTAAATCAAGTTGATATAAACACCACAGGGTGCCAATCAGGAATACTACTTTAAACACAACTTTAAAATAACATGGCAAGAAGCCATGTCCTATTGGTGTTAAATGTTTTAAAGGCTTTAAGGATATAAAGACACCTGAGGGATTTGTTGTTCTGCAATATATTTTTCCTTTTACAATTGGAAAATTTATTAAATATACAGTCTGTCATTTTAATTGGTTTGAAAGCATGACTGAACCCCAAGCAAAATGAACTCTCTTGAGTATGCTTAGAGGATCTATTTGGCCTGAAAATGTGTTTTCATGTTGGGTCAATTGAGAAATCTCTGTTCTGATCAGTCTCTCTCTACAATTCTAAAGACACCATATTTTCATAATATTCCACCCTGTGTCATTTGCAAATGTGGTGAAAAATACAATCATCCAGTGCTGACTTATTGTGTGCCTCTTCATACTATTTTCAAAAACATGAAAAATAGAGAAAAATCACCATCACGTATTAATGATGAAAACTGAGATGGTAAAAGAGATATCTAGGTAGTACTTAATCACTAAAGGGAAGTCTTTCTTTCTTATATGGTGCTCATAAAAATGGGATTCTGAAATGGCAAACAGGAACTACATTTTTATGGTTTAAATTTTTTTTTTGGATAAAGTCTATCAATGCATCCTATCTTCTTCATGGTATAAATTTGTTCTCCAAATTCTATTTTTTTCATTCTTTGTTTTCTGTTTTGTATTGTTGTGTTTTGTGTCATTTTTAATTTTTTAAATTTATTTATTCTCAAGTAGATGTACAATGGGGCCACAGTTACATGTGTAAGATAGTGAGTACATTTCTTATAGAATCTTGTTACCCCCTCCCTCATTTTTCTCCCTCTTCCCTTCCCTGCATTCCCCATCCCTCCCAAGTTGTAAAGTTCATTTGAGCTCAGGCCTTGTGCGTGGTAGGCAGACATTCTACCAATTGCAGCCCTTATTGATTTTGATTATTTTTCAGATAGGGTCTGAATTTTTTGCCCAGATTGGTTTTAGACCACAATTCTCCTAAGTATCTAACTATCTAGATGATAGGCGTGAGCCACAAACACCTGGCCTTTTCTCAAAATTCTTCTCACCATTCATATAACCTTGCCTTATGATCTCAATCTGTATTCTTTGTTCTTTTTACTTTTCTTTGTGTGATGAGTGTGGCTGGGGTGGTGGGGGAGATGGAGGAAGGAAGATAAAGTAAGGAAAAAATCTAGACCAGGAGAAATACCAAGGGAAGAAGGATGCCTAACATTCCCAAACATTGAGACTGTAAACTACAAGGAATGGGTTAAAGTGAAGAGTTCTGACTTTCAAACATTAACTTCTATTCCACTTTTCCCAAATAACCAATTTTTCCCTCTTTTGAATTTTTGACTTTAACCAGTCAGTGTGTCCATATTACTAGTGAAATGCTGCAACCAACTCTACATTTGAATGACTCTAATAGCTTTATATTGTTGAAAAAAATTGGGGATGACACTTTCCATGGACACCCATAACGTGATCAACAACATAATTTTTCTACTTAAAAGACCATAATAACAGCTACCAGTATCAAGATCATTATAAATTATTTCAACAAAGCTGTTATTTGTTTATTCTCATACAAATGAAAAAGAATACCATTTAGAGAAAAAATGATTAGTTGAATAATTGGAACTCTTCTTATCTGTGTGGAAGAAAAGTACAAGTTTTCTACTGTGCCGATATTGTGGTAATAAATTATCTAATATACTACATGAAGACACTAACATCAGCTGACTTATTTTCATGCCTTAGAGAAGATACATAGTGTCTTTTTTAGGTGGAAAACATAATGTCTCAGAACTAATAACCAGGTAATAGTTTAGGTTCATGTTATTCTTGGTCCAATTACTGGTACATTTGGTCAGAAAATATAATTTTGCTGTAGACAAAACACATGTTGGTGAATTTATTCTTAATGACCTAGAATTCACTCATTCCTGAGATGAAAAGAAACTGTTGTACACTGAATGACGAAATGATCTTTAGTTTCTTAGCAAGGCAGGCATAATGAAGGTCTATGGCTCATCTGTCATCCTATTCTATATCTTACTGTTATTTTTGTTTTTTGGAAAAAAAATATTCAGAATAGCAAAGCATTCAAAAATCATGACTTTCTATTTTATATTGTTTTTCTAATGTTTATTTTATTTTTAATGAATATATAATATTTACACATGTTTAGTAGAGGATAATTTAATGTTGTATACATTTTATAATGATGAAATCCTAGTAACATTCACATCTCTTTCAATATTTTAAGCTTAAAAATTTAATCCAGCTTTATATGGAAATATTTATTCCTCCATTTTCCATTTCTACTTACAAATTTTTCTACTCCAAACAATATGACAACCTAACAACATGTTTATAGCACAAAAATAAAAAGGCAAAAAAAATAAAAAGGATAGTTGAAGTAATTAACTTTAACATACAAATTCTTTTTATATGAGGGGAAGAGAGAAGCAAGTTTTCTAGGAATTAACTAAATTAGTTTCTTGTATCAATTAAGAGCACCATATAGAATCACTCAGCTTTCCTCTTTGCCCTTTAGCTATAATGAGAAGTGAGAGAGAAAGAAATTAATTTTTTTAGTAAGTACTCGTGCTTTGACTAATTTTGAACTGGGAATAATTCAATAGCTTTAACACATGGTAAAAATCCTGTTTATTTTAGTCTTAAGACCCTGAGTTTTGGGGTTTTTTTCACTAGCACATGGTGGACAGAGACCTTTATTTATGCATTTAGGTCATGTTTTTTATTTATGCTTTAGTAATTTTAAAAATACCAGATCAAATGGTTAGCCAATCCATAATGCTCTTTGCATAACTGTGTGGGAGTCAAACCACAAATATTATCTATATTTGTGTTGGGCTGCCCAGCCTTTGGCTGTCTGCACAGCCCTGGTTTATAAAGCCTGACCCTCCTGGGTAGCAGTGGCGCCACATCCATTTGGCATAGCTGTCTACATGGGATTTTTCTTTCTGTTGTCTCTCTTTGGCACAAACGAGCAAGTGAAGTCATGTGAAAATGCATGCCTAGTCACTGAAATGCCTGTGACTGTGATCATGAAGTCTGCTGTATTTGGCTATATGTCCTATTGTTGTTGAGCAATCTTCATACAGGTCTTTGGTCAGCTTGTTAAATGTGTTTCAAGCTCCGTATACATAGAAGCAGTATGCACAAGGGCAGAGTAGATGGACATAGACGCTAGTGGAAGCAAGTCATCTTAATCTTCCATCAGGGTTCACAAATCCTCATTGCTCTATTTACATAGTCATTTAGTTTGTGTTTCATGCAGACATGATTTCTTAGAGGAATAATGTATACTCAGAAAATTCTTACATTATTTATGATTACCTTGTAACTCGTCTGGAAACATCTAAATCTTTTTCCATTCTCAGATCTGTAAACAAATCAGTGTTACATTGTGATTACAAGAGGGTCATCAGTGCCTACTGAAATCATCAGAAGAGAGAAGAGAGAGACAGCAAGATTGTTTGTAATCTATTTGAGATTAAAAGAAAATGAAATTGTCTGCACATGTAAAAGGAATTTCAGAAGACTTAGAAATTGGCTGCTGGTCAGGCAGTAGCAGGCCAATTTGCCAGGGCATTGAAACTTGATTAGAAATCAAACAAATGGTTAAATTAAAAGATGACGGACATCATCAACAAATATTTAATGGACATTTTTTTTGTCAGTTGTGGGGCTTGAATTCAAGGCCTAGCCACTGTCTTTGAGCATCATTTTCTCAAGGCTAGTGCTCTACCACTTCAAGCCACAGCTCCTTTCTGATTTTCTGGTAGCTAATTGGAAATGAGTCTCATGGACTTGCCTGCCCAGGTTGGCTTCAAACAGCAGTCCTCAGATCTCCGCATCCTGATTAGCTAGGATTACAGATGTGAACTACTGGTGCCTGTCTTAGTGAACATTTATAATACATAACTTAGAATATGATTGCACAAAATGGGAGAAAGTAGTGTAAGATACCTTATCAGCATTTTAGAATCTAACTAGAAGCAGAAATCAATTAAAAAAACAAATAGAAATTCATGCCAACAAATAACAATGCTAAATAATAATTCTAACATTTCTACATGAAGTCAAAGGATAGGTGACCAGGAAAGAATGCATTGATGAGGTGAGACTTTTAATCTGGTTTTGCATAAGTACAATGTATATCCCAAGCATTATGATGACTGTGGAAATTGATTAAACAAATATCAAAAGAATTAGTGTTCCACTACAGTGGAAATTAAAGAAAAAGTGTTATAAGGGATTTAAAAAAACTAATATAGAAGGAAGAAAGATATCATCTACCTCAAATGTAACTGAAGTCTTTATAGAAATACTCCACAGTGACAGAGAATTATCCTACCAGGTAAAATTTGCCAGGAGTGTATAAAGCCATTAATGTCAAGACTCATTAAGAAGCAAATAATCACTAAAAGTTTTTGTGTAAGCACTGCATGTACTAAAATATATAATATGATTAATATTAACTGTTGTGTTAATATTAAAATCTCTCAGAACATTTATTTTCTTGTCCATTTAGAAGACAGTGGTATATGAAGGAGGAATTCAGTGAACCTATTGTCATGAAGACATGAGATGAAATGTGGTGACAGCAGCAATAGAGACTTGATGTGCCCACTGTTGGAATTATGAAAGAAGGAAAAGGCCTGGGTTATTGAGAAAATGCTGATTGTAGATTTCAGCATGCTGATTTTGAGCAAGCTAGAAAGAGAAAACTTAGCACGAGGGTAAAATATAAGACTGGCATTGAAATGAAGCTAGAGTATTGTCACTTTCTTCAACCTTCAACTTGTTCATTGAGCAAAATCATGTAATTCAACTATCCATCCTGAGTCCTGAGGAGAGTTCACACTGGTACAGGGGGAAAAAGTCCAAATTCCCATAAAACTGAAAGAACTCTAAATCTTTCTATGATGCTGAGCTTCAAATCTTTTTCTTCCCATATACCCCAAAAATATCAAGTCAATTTTATTTCCATTAGTGTGTAACAAAATGCACCTCCAAGATGTAACCAATTCTTCTACTAGATTATCATTTGCTATTGGATCTCAGATATCCCAAGTCACCTTGTTGCTTTGTTAAGTAAAGGGCAGCAGCATAATCTTGACATATACATGGCTCTGCACTGCAAAGTTGAAGTGGTTTTAAATTCTGTTTTTAACCACTCACCAAGAGAGTTCTTCAAGATCTAATATCTGTGTCTAGGAGAATAAAAAATAACTATATAGGATAGTTGGCAAATGATGAACACAAAACTAATAAGTGGAGAGATCAATAAACTATGTCCCTGAATACTACTGAATACATTATTGCACCATATTGAACTAATAGACATGCCTTTGGTACAAATGCAAAATTATTTATGAAACAATAGAAAGTCTGCTCTTAAGTAGAAAAAAAAAGTGCTGCACATGATTTCAGTAAAAAAAAAAGAACCAGATGTTACACATACTTCACACACACACACACACACACACACACACACAATCCCATATGCAGTTATCCATGAAATATTCAACACACACACAAAAGTTTAGGGCTTTCTGGCTGGATTTCTTTCTTTCCTCTCACCTTCATGCTAATCTTCCACATGTCAGCATTTCTTTGGAATCAGGGTGTGTAACTAAAGTCAAGTGTAGAGAGCCAATTGAAGATTGGTTCCAGTTGCATTTTGTGTGGAGGGCTCAGAAATGTCCTCAGCCATAAAAGGAAGGTGGTGCAGTCCCTGCCTGCCAGGAATGCACAGACATGTGTCATTTTCCATCTGTAGCCAGATTGACCTCTACAAGCAAAATCATTACTGGAGCAATATGTGAGCAAGAAATAAGGCGATTTAATTTACCACCTTCTACTGCAGAAGATAAAAAGTGAGATAGGGGATTATCAATTATATCCCCACCACTTAAGGTGGCCTCCATTGCTTCAGTTAGAGAATTAGACCTGTGAGTTGGACTCTGACACTCTCATCGGAATTATGTCTGCACAGTTAAGTTTTTAAAAAATTAAAAAAAATACAGCTCATTACCAGCCATGTATTTATCCACTTATTTTTCTTTTCTTTTCTTTTTCCTTCAACTGGCACAAAAGACCCAGGTATTACACATATAATGTGTTCTTGGTAGCTCTACTCTTTCTGTGTTGTTCGTAGACATTTGACACGGTAAATTTTCTCACATAATTAGATTTAAAAGATGCTGAAGTTGAGACTCATCCTTTGGAAATACTCAGATACTCTGAGTGTACTAAAAAATCACCTTTGTTTTTACATATTAGTTTATTTGTTTCAAGGTTAACAAGACAAGGCTCTCTACCCTCTGATAAGCACTCACATTCATTATTACTTGTTAAACCAAAATAATTTCTGCACCTAAACAGAAAGTTCAGTCAGAAAGCTTAGTTCTTATTTTCCATTCAATGTAATGGTAGGTACTTCCAGTCTTCTGCATGAAATCAACAACCAGTTTTTCAGAAAGTCTCAAATTCCCAGATCCCTATTTAGGTTCCAAGTCCACTGGAGGGTGATGGCATGGAGTTACGCCCTCTACTTGTCCCTAAACTCCTGTGAGCAAGAGGAGGTAAGATGGAGAAATGCTAAAATACTTCATTTCAGGCACAAATATACTAGTCCCAATAGCCTTACCTCTCTCAAATAATATATAAATAATATGCTTTTCTTATTTAAGGAACATAACTCATATTTTTGTTACTTATTAATTAACAAAAATACAAGGACTCCATGACATCCATAAAGTATATACATTAAAGATGACATAGAGATAGAATTATATTTGTACATATAAAATAAATATATATTTATATATATGAATATAACTACAGAAATGGTATAATATTATCAAAACATTATATAATCAAACATGTCTATTAGCCAGGTGCTGGTGGCTCATTCCTTTAATCCTACCTACTCAGGAGGCTGAGATCTGAGGATCATGGTTCAAAGGTAGCCCGGCAGGAAAGTCCATGAGACTCTTATCTCCAATAAACCACTCAGAAAACTGGAAGTGTCACTGTGGCTCAAATGGTAGAGTGCTTGCTTTGGGCTGAAAAGCTGAGGGACCAGTGCCCATGCCCAGGGTTCAAGCCTCCTGACCAACGATTTAAAAAAAAGTCTGTTTTTACATGTAAGTACATGAAAGTGGGTTAAGAGAATATGTATAGTTTCTATACAGACTCTTAGAAGGTCAGCAGAAGACATCTTCTTTGAGTCATGGCCTTGTCAATTTTTTTTTTTTTTTTTTTTGGTGGGTTATGGGGTTATGAACTCTGGGCCTGGGCGCTGTCCCTCAGCTCTTCAGCTCAAGGCGAGCATTCTACCACTTGAGCCACAACACCACTTCCGGTTTTCTGAGTGTTTATTGGAGTTAAGAGTTTTACGGACTTTCCTGCCCCGGCTGGCTTTGAACCGCAATCCTCAGATCTCAGTCTCCTGAGTAGCTAGGATTACACCCACTGGCGCCTGGCTAAGACCTTGTCAATTTAATCTGCTTTCCATAAGAAAGAAAATCTATGGTATGATGAAACAAAGGATTCTCATAATACTTATAGGAGAGTTATTTGAAGCCCTGTCCTAACCTGAACTATAACTATACTTTTGCTCAAGTGGCAGAGCATTTGCTTAACATGTACAAGTCCCCAGGGTTCAACCTTCAGTACTGAAAAATAAAATAAAAAAGGAGAATAGTGAAGAAAATAAAAATCAGTGTACCCAATGCTATGGATGAAGTTAATGTACACGTTAATCGCATCCTCAAGACTGAGCAGAAAGTCCCATACATAAGACTTTATTTTGCAATCTGCTGAATCATTGGATATTTGCCCCTGGATATACTAAAAGTTATATTGCCTACTGATGAATGAAAGAGAGAGGCAGGAGGGAGCATGCCTTCAAGAATTCATTGTATAAACTACAAAATCAAGAAAAGTAAGGGAAGAGGTGGATTAAAGGGGAGTAAGAAGGTTGAGATGGGTTTCACTGATCAAGATGCATTATATTCATAAACTGCTTTGTTAAATGGCAAGTGCAATGAACAAATAGTGAAAGATAATAAAAAAAAAGAAGCAAAGAAAAACCTTCCTGTTTAGAGTTAAAATATCAAGACATTTCTTGAAACATCTTAAAACATTGATGGAAGATATAATTAAAAACTGCCTTGACTTAGTCATTACCAATCACAATTGTTAATACTAAAAACTACAACTTTAAAACTATAAGCATTCTTCCATTTCCCTCCTTCCCTCTTCTCCTTTAACTCTTTTCAATATAGCTGTCTTTTATTCACAGAGTCTTGAAAGTACTTCATGAAAAGAAATGTGTATAATTCTTCAAAGCTATCTACATCTGAAAGGAGAGTGGATAGTTTTGAGTGTGCAAAGTTGGGGGGTAAAGCATGAGTGGGAAAGTCTGAAAGACACACAAAAGCAAAAAGATGCTAAGGGAAAGATCAGGGAGTTGCTGCTAGTTGCAACTGTTCATGGTACGTAGTACCCAGAAGATCAAAATATGGTGGTGTTTAGTCCATACCTCTTTTAGAATTTGAAAATCTTAAAAAATGACATTCATTGGAGAGACAGAGAAGCATAGGGATGGGAAATTTATCAGATACTTTTTGCATAGTTAGGCAGGAAAGCTACAGAAGTCTTCATCTCTTAATATAGGAGCCCAGGTCACCAGAACAGTTGGGTGGGAATGCACACCTCTCACATAAGAAAGCATGAAGAACAAAACAAAGTTTTCATTCTGGAGAAATTGAGGAACTAGCTGGAGGTGAGAGTACGTATTGAAATGTAAACCAAGTCAAGTCAGACCAGTGGTAGATATAGCTAAGGACTATTGTCTATAAATACTTCATGCCAGAAACATCTTCAGAGCAATCACACTACAGAACTCAAGAAATAATATGAGTCCCAAACATCAGCCTGTAACCTAGTCTCGGGTCAGATTTGCCACAAATATGGCTAGTGGCTCAATATTGAGCCCCCAAAAGGTACAGTAATCCTGATTGGTTGAATACTGATGAATTTAGAAAAGAACATCATTTATCAGGTTTCTGTTAGGTAGTTGGCACCGTGTCAAGCATTTTATTTTTTCCTGAAGCTCATTAATTCTGGTTAGGCATTAGTTAAATCTATGTGCTCATGGAGTTACATACCTCCCCACAAAAGACATAGCTTAAGTTCTATCAAGATTGCTTTAGAAATCAAGGCAAGGTTGAGTAAACAGGTAAGGATGATAGAGCTAAAAAGCACAGGGAGACAATGGACAGACTTCAGCAAAGTCACTGGGAACATTATCATTTTTCGGTGTTGTAGATACAAACCATGTGTAGTAAGCATGAGAATATAACTGCAACTCAAGGTATCACTATTTATTGGATAATAGGGAGCCCCTATTACCTACCAGGAAATATCCGGGGATAGGAACACAAGCATAAACTAGTCAACTACTGTTAGTGGTGGGGAGTCCATAAGCTAGTAACTGACTAGGAATCCAGGTGCTCAGATGGATTTGCTAAATTGATCATGAAATCACATGTCCAATGTCCAACCTAACTTTGAGACACATGAATTTGGCTGAGTCCATTTGAGACATTTTTTCTCTTCAAAAAAAAGTCAATCATTCTCCATGTTACGCAAGCACAAAGAAAATGTGCCTAAGTGTGAAGCTGCTAGTAAGGAAGACAGAGTGACAGTCCTAATGACAGGATGAAGTGTCTGGTCGCTTTTTGCTACCACCCCATTTTATGTGTGGACTTGGCTTGTATGAAATGGTTTCTTCATGTTTCTGTGTGGGAGACAATATAAATAGGTGTATTCTGAATTTGTAGTTGAAAGTTTCCAATCTGATCATACAGAAATGGAATCAAATTATCTATTTATAAATGTTAGCAAATAAAACAGATACAAAGCTTGGAAATACTAGTTGCATGGCTTAGAAAGGGGCAAGTAAGACACTAATTCCAAATTGTAACAAGTATAGAAGCAAAATTAAGAAGGTGCATATAATGGCCAATAAGGATGCAAAACAAGGGATAGTCCCCTTCTAAAAGAAAAAACAAGCCTGGTGTTGTGGCACATACATATAATGGCAGGTAAAAGCTGGAAGATTATGGGTCCCAGGCCAGGATATCTTGTGAGCTCAGAGACAACCTGGGCCTCTTGTCAAGTCTCTATTTCATCATTCACTTTGTCATCCTTGTTTTCAGCCTTACAGGTCATCGAGTCTCTTACCAGTTAAGCCTTGATTTCAACTTATCACTTCTTAGGAACAGCCTTTCAACTGCTCTGATATTTTTTAAATCTTTTCTCTGGTTTTTTACTCATAAAATAAACCTAAAGTTGAAGTTAGTCTAAGGCAGGAGAGGATGAATTTGACATGCAGTAGTCTTGTATTTAAATGACAATGGTTGAAATGAGCATTTTAGGGTTTCTAGCCATTATTATTAATTATTTATCACAATAATTACTATTGTTCCTCCTGATTGTCAAATTTTAAAAGTACTGAACACTCAAATAAAGGAGCAAATGGTTTTCTTTAAATAATTAAAAGCAAATATTGATATAAGGAATGTATATTTAAAAAATCAAAATATCCTTTTAAAAATGTGAGCTTCAAAATAGATAACTTGATAATATTGGTAAATACTAACATGCACTGAGTGGCCATTGAGAACTTTTTTATGTATTTTGAAAACGTTAAATACCTCTCTTTTATAAACAGCACACTTTTTTATTATTGAAATAACATAAAATTAAAACAATAGCTCATTGTTAAGTTTCCATTCTAAGGATACCAGACATAATTGAGTCACATTAACTCACGCAAAATAGGACCCAGTAGTGACACCCTGATTACCATTCTCAATTAACACTGCTACATTTTTTAATGCCTAGGTTTAATGTCAGAGCATTAAGTAGCTTCCAAGATAAGAAATCTATTAGTGTTTCAAAAATATGTTCCAAACCAGAGAGACTAGAAACAGAATGAAACCATATGTCATGTGCACTAAGGTGATTATTTCAGCAATATGAATGAATCAAGTTTCTCAAGGGACTACTATAATTTAAAAGAAAATGGTATAGGAACTCAGTGTTGATCACTTGGCTGAATCTGCTTCAGACATAAGACACCAATCTGAAAATAGGTGAGAAGCATTACATGAGAGAGAACATTTGCAAAAATCCAACATATCTAGTTCATCTAGATATATTAAATGCTGACCTTTGCTTGTGTCCTTGTTTAAGACAGGTGACCCTCACAGGAGCTGTCCCAACGTATGCCCTCATTGTAAGACCGACTAGCTTAAAGAAAAAAAAGTCTGAAAAAAGTAAAACACAAAATTTAAGACTCAAATATGAAAATGACTAAAACAATACAATTTAGATCAAAGTTTGTGTCGTGACTTTGCCAAAGGAACTGAGCAAATTATTAGATAATTATTACATCTATAAATGTTGATGACTGAATTTCTGAAATTTCTTCTAATTTTTTCTTCTGTCAGTAAAATTCTGGCTTAGCTAGAAAATAAAATTAGGCCAGAAGTCAAGACAAAGAAAAGGAAATATGGAAAATGGCCAAAAATTAGTAACGGTAGATGACTTGAAAGATTATGTTTGTTTTTAAAGATTGGAACCATCTGAATAAAATTAGATGGAAATAATCCCTTAGGGTCTGAATATATTTAAGTAGAAACAGCCAATCTGAAATATAAAGAATACATCCTCATAGAAAATGGAAAGCAAAATATCGGAATGGAAGAGATTAGTATTTAGAAGTTATTTCTCCACGCACTACTCAATAAGCATGTATTGCATGCTTTCTCCAGGCCAGCTACCAAGGTAGGCACAGATGGTTTAATGATAAATGAGGAAAACTGTTCTCCTATAGCAATAGGGTCACAATACTGTTGTTCACAATACAAACTAGGCTTAAATATATAATTCGGAGTATTTAATCAGTCACAGTAAAGAAATTTACACAATAATAAACTTGAGACTGAAATTTACAGATATAAAAAATATAAATAAAAATATATGAACCTCTTCCCGGGTTCCCTTTCTAATTTACAAGTAAACAAAATGTTATTTAAAATCATTTATTTATAAAAATATGTTTTCTTTTTTTTTCTTGGGGGGGTCCAGACATGGGGCCTGAACTCTGGCCCTGGGCGCTGTCCCTCAGCTCTTCAGCTGAAGGATAGTGCTCTACCCCTTGAGCCACAGCACCACTTCCGGCTTTTTTCTTTTTGCTTATGTGGTGCTGAGGAATCGAACCCAGGGCCTCATGTATGCAAAGCAAGCGCACTACCACTGAGCCACCTTCCCAGCTCCAAAAATATGTTTTCTAAGATCAAATACCTCAAGCAAACCATAGAAAATGAGTTTCTCCCTTATGTCCTAAGTCTCTCTCCTCTCTATAACTTCCATTGCCTTCTGTCACAAGAAGTACTCTGTATTTACTGCTCCTTTGTTTTAAGCAGGAACCCAAACTCCTGGTCTTACAAAGGAACCTTCTCTCAAGGGAAGAAACATGCAAGAGAAATGGTGCTGAGAGAATGGATATTGTAGGAAAGTTATAAAGTAATCTAACATAATTATTTCAACAAACTATAAGGGCTGAGAACAACTCTGGGTTCAATCTCCAGCACCACAAGAAAACACCACCCAAAGGTGCAGAACTTATGAGGCTTCGTCTGTCACACAGCAAAACACATGGGAGTCTGCCCACCCAATGGTTATTGTGTAACTAAATTTACTCCTTGTAATTTATTTCTACCTGTTTATGGCTTTAAATACGTATTCAGCAAACACCTGATAGTTCATAACATAACCTCTTTCCATATGTATTCCTCATAACTTCAAAAATTTATTCATTAATAAGTGATGTCTACATTATATAGACATATATGTACATGCGTGACTACATTTTCTACCTTTAGATACAAAATATTGAACCATTCCTAGTAGAATATTTTCAGGGATCATGTTACACTAAAATATATTGTTTTGTCTAGAATAAGATGTTAATTATATTTACATCTAGTAAATATAACTTCTCTTTAAAAAGTCAATTTGATTTTTCACACTGAACTTCAGTTTATCCAGAAAAAAAAAATACCTTGCAGCATTTAGGTTTACAGAAATTATGTTCTGTCAAAATATTTTATAATGATAGCATGAAATATTGCCCTGAGGAAAAAAATAGAGCTAAAAGTTGACTGAGAAATAATACCTTGGTGCTATGCCACATTAGAATAATTTTTTATTTCCTAGAGATAATATTTTATGGTGAGACTTTTGAAAGAGGACCTCTATTTGCCCACAAAGTGGAATATTTAAATGAGAAAGTTAAGGATTCATGATGCATTACTAAATTATGAATTTGACTGCCAGCTCCATACATTTCCACTCACAAAAGCCCTCTTCCACTTTGGACTAAATGAAGTAGTTAATAGTTTGGGCAAGTATCTAGCTTTTGAAAATAGCCTGCAGAGAAAGGATGACATTAATGATAAATACAACATACAACTGACAATTTACATCCAACGCTGGTGCCTACAGTAATAGCACAAGATAATTAGCAAGCACCCCTGGCAACTCTCCCTTTCCTCCCCTCCATCTGTTGCTTCACTTTGAGTTTTAGGCAACTGGAATATTGAGTATGAGGAATGCTTTTAATGATTTGAACTTAGTCACACACACACACACACACAAACACATATTATATACTATGAAAAACAGATTAACAACTCAGTTACTGAGGTGTTTCTACATCTAGCATTGGATCGAATAAATGTTCAGATATTTGAAGGGCATTTTCCAGGATTATTTTAATGTCTAGCATTCTTTTGTATCTTTAAATGTGAGAAAACCAAATTTGAGCCCTTGAATCAAATATATAAAAGATGACATAGGAGAGCTAAAAGTTGTCCATTCTAAAGAAACAACATCATTGTTTAAGAAAATTAGTTTTGTCTCTTTCTGGAATATGAGAGCAAGTATTTAATCATAATGTACACATACATATAAAGCAATCATGCTTTATAAACCAGTCAATATAGAAGATAGTTCTTTGGGTAAGCTTCACATGCAGATATTTATTTGCCATTTAACTATGTCGTCTCTTAAAATTTCTCTGTATTTTTTTTTTATTTCCATTTCCTCACTTGCAACATGAACATTATAATAGTACTTCTAGGGCTGTTGTGAGGATTAAGAAAGCCATTCATTAATACTATGACAGAATCTACTATAAATTAAATCTTACATGTTTTTAAAAATAACATGAAAATGATGCTCATTTTGTCTTTGCACATGCCATCCTTAAAAGTGTGAAAGTTATCTAATATATATGTGTTAATAAGTAATAAAATCCATACTTTCTCATTATTCATAGAAACATTTATATACTGACATGATGAATTCAGTTGACATTGACCTACAATTTTACAATAAATAAACATAATATTTCCACTGAAAGATAGGCTATCCATTGTAATACTGACCATTTGTTTCTTGGAAGATTTCCAAACAAGACACATCAATTAGTATAATTAACTGTGCTTATTAGTCAATGTACCAAAAATATTCTCTAAAAATCTATAGCAATCTTGTGCTGCATGTAAATAATTTTAATTTAACAAGAGACCAGAAATAAAACCCTGGAGGTATAGAGTAGATAATTAGTCACAGTGAGCTCTGCTCTTGGCTGATCCCAATAGAAATTAACAAAATCTAAACTACTAATGATAGACAGACGGTAGATTGTGAGAATAAAAGCATGCTCCTATCCTATTGTTATTCTCTATTTCTTGATCTAGACCTTTAAAATGCAGTGAAATCATATATATATGAATATATGTATATACACACAATATACACAAATATACATATACACATAAACACACATATATCCATATGTACACATATATGTGTAACATGCATGTATATATACATGTGTTTATGTGTATGCACATATATGTGCATACACTCATGTATGCACATATATGTATATGTGTATACTATATGTGTATATAGATAGATAGAAAGAGGTTTTCCTTGAACCATGATCTGAATATATTTAGTTGAGACTATTATTTGTAGCAAAATATAGCATAATACAAACAAAAGGGACTTAATTCTCCCTTATTTCTGAAATATGTATAGTTGTGGAGGTGGGAGGGAAGGGAAGGTAGGGGAAAACAAAGGAGGAGGCAACAATGCTCAATAGGAAATGTACTCATTACCTTGCTCATGTAATTGTAACCCCTCTGTATAGCATTTTTACAATAAAAAAAAATGAACTCTAAAATATAATGGCATTCATTCCATTCGTCTACATAAAATTGTACAATGACTCCTTATGGCTTTGAGGATAAAATCCAAATCCATATAACCATGCAACATGATTTTTTAAAAAGCATGTCCTTTTCTATTCAAGGACCCAACTATTACCACAGGCTAGAAGAAAACCACAGTGCTTTCTGGGGCCAAATTCCAAAATGAGGTGCTTCACTTTCTATGCAAGGTTACTACGAGAGAGGCAAAACAGATGAATAACCCCAAATTCATTATCACTTCTCAGATGAGGAATTTCTTTAACATATTCTCTTCCTTTACTCTTGGTCACATACATATATACTCCCGTCTTATTGGACAAGAAAGACTTGGGGCTTCCTCTTAATCCGAGATCAATAGCAGAGTCTTCAAGAGAAAACTTGGCTATTAATATGTGACATTAGAAGTGTAGTACAACAGCTTTTTTTTTTGGTTGTTGACCTTGTTGTTGCCAATGTACTGTATCTAGTCCTTTCTTCTTATTTTATTTCATTTTTCTTTTTCCATTGGTTTATCCCTGGCAATAGTACCCTGCGTCTTGTATATACATTTATCTGATTTGGGGAAGGGAAGAGGAATAACAAAATGTTGAAACAAGGACAAAGGATGACCCATTGCAACAACTATACTCACAAAAGACTATATCAGAAATGAACTTTACAACTTCAGGGGATGGGGCAGGGGAGGGGGGGCATGGACTGGGAGAGGGAAGGGATAGTGGGAGAAAAACAAATAGGTAGGTAACAATCTTGAACAAGAAATGTACTCATTACCTTACTCATGTAAATGTAACCCCTCTGTATAACATCTTTACAATTTTTACAATAGGAAAAAAAGAAGGTAGGTTAAAAAATCAGCAGGGATTGACTGGATTACAGAGACAAAGAGCTGGTTATGGGATCCAGTCCAAAAAAGACAGAAGAAAGAGGTCATAACTTTCTGACATATAAGTTGGGAATCATGTTCAGCATAAAGGCTGATAGGTAGGGTGATGTGACTCTGGCTTCCCAGGGGTCTAAGAAAGGAATGATAAATGATGGTTTCAAGACAGTCAGTGATGCCGGCCTCAAAGGCACTACCATTAGAAAGCCCAATAAATTAGGTACCTGAGAACCCAGGAAAATAGCCAGTAGGAAATAGGTTGGCAAACAATCACATTCAGAGCGTATCAACACTGGCACCACTGGATTTCATCCATGATTGTCAATTAGCTCATTCCTATTTCTTACATCTCTGGTGTTTTGGTCTAAACAGGAACAGAGAAACCCAGTGGATACACAATGAGGAAGGAAGACAAACAGCTAGCTGATTCTTGCCTTTGGATAAGTCCTCCTTACCTCTGGCAAAAAAAAAAAAAAAAAAAAATGGGCTGGAATTGAAGAAAGTGAGCAATAAAGATGCTACCACCAGCATTTAAAACACAAATTCTTTCATCAATGATGAACAGAAAGTTTCCTAGGAGATGTGTTTAAATGCAATGTTCTAAGATTTATAAAAATCTGAAGACATATATTTGAAGTATTGGTTCTTCCTTGTAATGTAGAACTAACTAGCCACAAATACTCTATATGTTTGAAAAGATTAAAAATGCACCAATACTTCTCTCACAAAAGGAAATAAAACATCAGTACCTCTGAGAAGGGTCTTCAGTGAAAATAACATAAGTGTTTATAAAGCACAAAAAACTCTCTGGTTAAAGGAACTTAAAAACCCAGGGAAATACTCTGATAAGCCCTCGGGCAACATTTTAATTATAATGCAGTATCCTCTCCCTAGGCAATGATTCCCATCTATCATAGTATGAATAACATTCTATTTACTATAATGCATTAAGAAATCTAAATATATGGAACAGGTCATATCTCATTTGTTATTGCTGATTAAAACAAATAATGAAGTAGGATGACTTTTTGTTTTGTTAAATCATCACTTCTCTAATGCCAACACAGTTTATGAAACTTTAATAGTTGAATACATATAATTTCAAATTGTATTCATCAAATGAACTTAGTGTGAGAATTGTTCCTTGGAGTGATTCAGTAGTGGTGATTCAGAAGCTCACGTGTCTGTACTTTGGGTATTTTGGCTAATACATTAAGGAGCTCATTTCTATACATGTCATCAAAATATGACTTAAATTACTGATATTAAAATACTTTCTACTTACAGTTACAAATAACTCAGAGGATTTACCTTTGGCTCTAACCTTTTTTTCTGAGTTTTAAAATGGCACCAAAAATTGAGCGCTGGTGGCTCATTTCTATAATCCTAGCTACTGCTTGGGCTGAAACAAAAGATCAGCCTGGGACAGAAAAGACTTGAGAGTCTCAATCTCCAATAAACTAGAAAATTTCAGGACTAAAGTGGTAGAATGACATTTGTGAGTACGCTCGAAGGTCAGTGAGCATGCAAGGGTTTAAGTGAAAGTTCCATTTTCTCCTCCCCCACATACACACCAAAAATATGTATGTATGTGTGTGTGTATAGATATGTATGTATGTATATACATATCTGGTATATAAAGTACACTATATATATATGTGTGTGTGTATATATATAGCCATATATATCTGGTACACACACACACACACACACACAAACACACCAGAAAGAAAGCCCTGAGCTTGCCAGAGAGAGAATGAGTAAAATTGAGCTTGTGTCTCCACGCCCAGTATGACACCACTTTCACTTCACATCTACATATCAGCTCTTCTTTTGTGAGTTTAAAGGAAACTTTCCAAACTTCCATTAGTGTCCCATTAGTTCCACTTTTCTTACTAAGCCTAATCTTAAAAAGACAGATTATCTATGCATAAAGGAAGTGATTTTCCCTGAAGGGCATTTTCTTTTTCTTCATCCAGTCTATTTTTAGGTGTCTCTGGAGACAAGACTAGCTGTTCAACCAAGTTCAGGAACACACTTTCCTTCAACCTATTATCTATCATTGTGAACACAAACCTGCTGTTTTTCTCTGCTGATAATCTATCATCTAGCAGGAATGGGAATGCCTTTAAACCGCAGGAGCAAAGTGCAGTCATGGACATGGCTAACAAGGAGATTTATTCGTTGAATGCTGTACGCAAAAAAAAAAAAACTATATTCAACTCAAAATTCCCTTGTTCAAGTCAATGCAACATCTTGCCCTTCTTTTGATATTAGCTACAACAGAGAAGCAAATAGCTATTTTAAAAAGAAGAATGAGTAGATGGATCTAACATGTATATCTAGTGTGCTAATTGCTTGGATATTATTTTTAACAGCAAACATCATTATTTTTTTGCACATGAACAGAAACTAGAAGGGATGTCCTACTGAAGGACTCTCTCCCCTAAATGTCCTTATTCTTCCTTCATTATGCTATCTATTTTCCCAGGATAGCAACATTAATTTGACATGGCTGAATTATGCTACCTACTGTTTCCTGTGTAACAGTCTCAGTGCCTCAGGCTGGCTTTTCTGCTTTGGGGATAGGAACCACAAAGACATTTCTAACTCTACTGTACTATGAGAAGCAATTAAGCTACAAGTTGTTTAGCTCTAAGCAGTTAACGTCACAAACCTAATAAATTATTTGATTATATGGAATACTTTGAATTTTGACTGCATATAAAAGTCTAAAATTTGGATTAGTTTCTTTGCTTTTGTTTTAGATTATTTTAACATTGCCCTTGTTTTATTATCAAGTTTTAGGACCTGCAAACAGCAAATATAGTAAATGAATAAATTCTCTCAGTGCCAAATCTTGTAAGTCTATTATCTTTGCTATATATTTATCATTGTTTCAGTTGGAGACTGCAATCCTTTATTTCTGCATTTAAGAGAAAAGTGCATTTTTAATGTCCTTTTTCAATTAAAAGCAAACAGACATCAAATCCTTCAGACACTAATGAAGCCAAAATAGTCTGTAATTAATTTCAAATTCACTAGTAGTCTCAAAAATTAGCTAACACTGCAAATTGCACTGACCATGATCAGGCCCTTAATAACAAGGCCTATTGTGTAAAATGTGCAAGTCAGCAGAAATATAAATGAAAACCTCTCAGCTTTACACACTTCTACTAGCAAGAGAACTGAACAAAGCAAGATTACATCTGAATTTTTAAACAGTTTTAAGCAATTATATCTCACACAATCTCAGTTAACAGTCACTTTGAAGCACACTTTTCTTTTGTGTACATTCATTTTTGTGAGATCAGCTCATCAAATGATATTTGCATAATTCTGCCTTTCCTTCCTAGAACCCCCCCCAAATAATGCAGAAAGTAGTCTAAAGTGATCATAGTGAATAAGGGAGAATAATTTTATCTTTATTGTGAAAAGTGTTGTAAAAAGTGAAAAAAATAGAGAAATTTTAGCTTAACACATCAAAGAAGAAATGATATATCATTATTGAACAAAATAATTACTTAATACTGTTTTAAACTAATGACTCCTTAAATACCTCAGCCTTTAAAACAGCATTCAGACAAATAAGTCACATACTTTTTATTTTCCATTCTTCTGAAACTATATTGTTCTTTCTATTGACTATTATTTCAGGTGATATAAACTTATTGAGATAATTTTCTATCTGTGTTCTTGGCTGTTATTTGTATTCTCTCAAGGCAGAACGATTTGAGGTTATCACTAATGAAGTAATCCAAATAAAATAAATAGCATGCTGCAATATAATACAACCTCAATTATAGTCTCTGGTTTAAACACATGTCTTATCATCTGTCCATAGGAGAATTGCTAGATCTACTCAAATCCTGGGTTTGCTTGCCACATAATAGGAATAATTATTTTCCAAAATAACAATAGGTAGGGAAGTCTACAAGTCTAAGTCAAAAAAGCATTGGAAGATCTTTTACTTCTTTTTTTAAATGAGTCTTTATTGTAAAAATACTGTACAGAGGGGTTACAATTACATGAGCAGGAGCAATGTAATGAGTACATTTCCTATCAAACATTACTTCTTTAATAACTGCACTGCTCATGATCTGTTTTTCCCAATCTGTGTCTTTATTTTAGGCTCCCTGTTACTCATGGACATTTATTTCTTCTAACTAAGGAACTAACTCATTGGTATTTGTGGCTTCTCATGAGAACATAACTTTTCCTTCTTGAAACTCTCTTTGTTGAATGCCTTTTCAGTAATAAATGTATGCAACATTTCCATCCTTTGACAAACTTCATTCCAATTTCTTAATGACTTTATCAACAAAGAAAACACAGGTGCTCCCTTCAACACTCTGTATAATGTATGACACCATGAACAGCTAATCTGATATAAGTTATCTTTGCTGTTTACTCTATTTTTTTCTATAGCACATTGTTCTGCTTATGAATGTTATACATATAGTCAATTATCCAAGCTAATGGGAGCAAGCTGTGGGAGAGATAATTAAGAACAGTAGATAATCTACCTTGCTATTAGTGCAGGTGTCAGCAAGATTCTGGCCTGAGTTAATATTGTAGGGTATATATGTTTGGGAGAAGGGATGCTTACAGTCCCAAGACAGCTAAAAAGTGGCAGAAAAATACCACCAAGGAGGAGTGAAAAAATGAAATCCTGTGAGCAAGAAAATGTTAAGACAGATGATCACTCATTAATATGAATGTTGTAGATAATCTGGAAATTACTATTGTGTTTAAATAAATGCCTGCTTGGATGATGATACTAATTAATTTAAAGTCATCTGTCTGATTTATGTTATGAGCAGCTTCTCCTACTGCACTGGTTATATTTTAAAATAATAGACCCTACTATTGAATCCAGAAGTCAATCTTACATATGTGTCCTTGGGATTAGTAAAGTAAGTAGTATAATGCATATGGGGTTGGATATATTAGGACATCATATATAGATATAGTTATAGATGGACACATATGTATCTATCTATCTATATGTATCTCTCTCTATATATGACTCAATATGCTGAATGAGTATGTCATTCTGCATACATATTGTACTGATTATGTCATTGCTATTACTTTTCTACATAAAAGTAGTAAAATCAGACTAAGTGTGGTGGATCATACCTGTGATTCCAGCCATCAGGAGTCAGATAAGAGGACAAGACAGGAATATGGAAAGTTTGAGGGTAGCCTGGGCGAAATAGGATGTCCAGAACAGTCTAGGTTATATAATGAGATCCTTCTGTATGTATGCACAGAAATACATACACACATACACACATATACATATATAAATGTCTATTCTAAAACTTGACTGGTTTTTAGAAAATTTGTATTTCAATCAAGAGATTTGTTCCAATATGCAAGAACATTTCTTTATTAATTCAATAATTATTAAATAAAGAATACACTTACTATATACTTTCTCACCCTAATAAAATGTATGTACTAGTGAGACTATATATGTATGTGCAAGAAGGCCATACACTCTGATGTTGACAGAACATAATAAGCATGTTAGTATTCCACATATATATGAAACAGAATCAAAATCATCAATCAACAAAAATAAATATTTCAGTGTGCATCAGGAAAGCAGCAAGAGTAGTCAACTTTGGAAATCAACTTTGTTTATAGTGATTTAAAAGTGATAATTCAGGAATTATTTTGGCAAGTCCCATCAATTTTTTTTTTTTTTTTTTTTACTGAATAATGGCTTCCAAACAGAAGAAAAACAGGTGCAAACATCTCATTTTGTAACCATATTCCTGTAGCTTTGTATCATCATATCCTTGGGGCATTAAGACTCTAGGGTCTTAACTAGTATATTTTTTTCAATTACTGTTACTGTCCTTCCCTGTTAGATAGGAAGTGATAAAACAAGAAGTAAGAAATCATTTGTCATAATTCTTCGGAGTCCAATCTAGCCTTAATCTTGCTTCTCTAGCAGTGCATTCGTTCAGGGAAGCTGAGTCTGAGTGGATTCTATTCCCTCAGATGGAATCACTTCACATATTTTTCAGTAGATTGGTCTCTGGAGTGTTATTTTTTTTACTCAGAAATTCTAGTAAACCAGAGTATGGCCTGTCAGCATTCTCACTGAGGAAACATAAATATCAAACAAAATAATATTTTTAAAACTGGCTTTCCAATATTTCAGACAGTGTTGGTTTCTTTTAAAAAAAATCCCAATATTTTCCTCCAGATAGCCGAAGACATCTGAAATATTTACAATGAGATTCGGTACAAGATATCCTAGTTGATTTGTATACCAAGAATTATAAAAATCATGTCTTTTTAAAAAAGAAACTACTTTATAACTTATTACAAAAATAATTATCTTTTAAAGTAGAGGATCAATAATATATATGACTGTTAAACATTAATATAACTAGTCAATTTTAATGGTTTCATTTTTGAGGTCAATAGGTATAACTTTCCTTTTTGTAAAATATTTCCATGTTAATGACTCCAAGATGTATTGTTTCGGGGATTTTCTCTAGGCACATGAAGCTAAGGTTGAAAGCAGTTAAGGGTGCTTAAATTCCTTTACAAGCCTATTATAAGCCAATATTCAATCAAAACGATTATTGCTAGCCATTAAAAAATCCACTAAGTATCAGGGGTAATAACTCTTGCATGTTATTACTAGGAATTCCTACAAAGCAATAGGCTTTGGGATGCTGTTTGCGAAGGCTATTTAATTTATTTGACATCCGTGGAATGAGGGGGAAAATCTGATGTTCAAACAGAAGGAAAAAAAAAGAATAGTTTAGTCTCATTATCTCTGTACAAGAAGTGTCAGGAGCTTCAGGCTAGAATTAACATGAGATAGGCTATTACAATAGTAAGAGCATTTAGCAGGCTTCCCTACTGACTTCAGGCTGATAATATATACAGCCCTGGTATAATCTGTCTCTTTGCTGCTGCTTTTTTTTTTTTTTTTTTTTTTGCCTCTTTCCTACTCTCCTTCTTTACTAATACACATATTTTGTTGTAAATCATGATAAGTAAACAGCAGTATTTTTCTACTAAAATGACACTATTGGTTGGAGTATTACCTTCAGCAAAGTCATATAAAAGATCACTGTTTACATGCAATCTTTTTTTAAAGTCAAATACATCATTTACATATAGAAATATCCCTTGACTCATACCATAGAAAATAAGCTGTCTAGCATCTTTTACACTAGAAAAGGTGTTTTCACACATTGTGAATTTTCACACGCAAGAAAATATAATTGTGAGTTAAATATCATACTTTACAAAATAAATTAATCAAGGGAGTATATCCTAGGGATTAGGAATATTTATAATTATAGTTACAAATAATAACAATACGTACTGAGTACTAAGTATAGTCAAATGCACATTTAAACCAAAGCTACACCCCCCCCACGCACACTTTTTTTTTGAAACTTAGCCAGATAGAAATGTGGCAGAAGTAATTTTGAGTTTTTTTGGTTCCTGAATTTTTCCATGTATTTCCACTTTAATTATCTTAAATATTTATTAATTTCATTCAAATAAAAATGCATATAAAGCAAAATATAACACATACATGTCATTCCATAGTTTTAAAGCTTAAACATCACAAAAATCCAAAAATAATATTAAGGGATAGAAGCTAAGACAATGTTCTTTGCAAGGAAATGCCAGTGTTAGATTTTTTTTCTCCAACATTGGCATTTGTGCTACGCAGAGTGGTTCAGTGCTTTATTGTGAGGGACTGTCACACACACGGGAGGCTGGTTAGCATCTTCTCTGGTGTGTACTTACTAGGGTTCATTAGTGACCCCTCCCAACCTCACATCCATCACAAGTGGGGGTAACCAAAAACGTTTCTTGGTAAGAATAAGAGCAGTCACTTTCATTTCAAAGCCCTGACTTCAGCAAAGATCTAACCTAAACTTGATACTGTAATTGCTTCAACAACACCTGAGAAAAGGAACTAACACTGAACTCTCCATTCCAAACTCTAATCTGTTTTAGAAAAGGAAAACTAATCTAGTTGTGGTAAGACAGAGGTAGGCTTCTAATGTATTTTCCTTTGTACTTTTAAGAAATTAAAATACTTTGACAAAGAAATGAAAATCTCTGGTTCAATTATCCCATCAATTTTAAATATTTGGTTTGCCATAAACAAACACTAGACTGTAAGAGAACATACTCTCTGTTCTCTTAAAATACTATCAAGGGATGATATAGATCAATAGATGTTGTACTTATAAACTGACAAGTGGAATTGAAACCCCTCCGTCATCTACTTAAAGGTAATTTTAAAATATAAATTAACACCATTGTGAGGGCTACTCACCTCCTCTAACTATCCCTGAAAGGATAGTATCATACTAGGAAGTAATATGAATTTGGTAATACTCAAACATCCAGTCCCAAATATTAACAGTTTAGCTTAGAGACTTTCTGTTGATTAGATAAGTAAAAACATCTATTCTTTTATTTTTGGACTTATAAGAGAAGTAATTGTCAGTTATTTTTTAGTATATCACATACATTCTAATTGTATATTCAAATTACATATGCATTATTACTGCCTCTTGATATCTTTCTTGGTTGCAGTTAATTTTAAATTATGCTAGGTTTTGAAATGATCATTTTTCTGTTGTAATCATGTGTATATATAGTAACAAGAAAAGATGGAGACATTATAAAATCTGTCTATGCAAATATGCAAAACATTTTGTATTATTTACGACAAAGCTAGTTCCTGGTATTGGAAGTGTGAATGTTTCTGCCTTGTGTCTGGAAGAGGGATATTTACTCAGTAAGACAAAGAGAGCAGGCTTGGGGGATTCTTCACACTGAGAAGTAACTAAGTGGTTCTAAAAGACGTGTTATAACCCGAATTGAATGTACTTTGTGATTCATCAAGTTGTATATCTAAAACTGATATACTTCTCATCATATATTTTCTACTGTAACAAAAATGTTAGAAATCTACTTGGGAATTTACAAAGCCATTATGTCACACATTTAACTGCCTTTCTAGTAAAGATTAGTAAGACAGCCTCAATTTACAAGCAAGTCAAAGTCTAAAGAGTCAGATCAGTAAACAGATTGCACAATATAATGTGATAAATAATATAGTTGAGCAAGTTCTTTGGGATGGCAGACAAGGAAGTAATGTACTATACTTGGACATATCTTATAGATAGATCTTATAATAAATGGCATTTGAACTAGGTCAGGAATCATGTGTAATAGCTTTCATAAAGGAAGTTAGGTTTTGGGGGGGTTTTGTCTTTTGTGTTGTTTTTTTTTGTTGTTTTTGTTTTTTGTAGGCCATGGGGCTTGGGTGCTGTCCTTGGGCTCTTCAGGTCAAGGCGAGCACTCTACCACTTGAACCACAGCACCACTTCCGGTTTTCTAGTGGTTTGAGATAAGTCTCACAGACTTTCCTGCCCAGGCTGCTTTGAACCGTAATCCTCAGATCTCAGCCCCCTGAGTAGCTAGGATTACAGGCTCGAGCCACTAGCGCTTGGATAAGAAGTTAGTTTTTTGTTTTTTTTTTTTTATTGTGAAAATACTGTACAGAGGGGTTACAATTACATGGGCAAGATAGTGAGTACATTTCTTATCAAGGATTGTAGCGGCCTCCTTTGTTTACCCTTTCCATCCTTTCCCATCCTCCCTCCCCCCCCACCTAATCCTCCCCCCTCCAGGTTGTAAAGTTCGTTTTTGACATGACAACTTGTACTTCTCATTGTTGCAACAGGTCCACCTGTATCCTTATTTAAACGACTTGTTTTTCCCCTTCCCCTCCACCAATTATACCGACATCAAATACAGTGAAAGCATGGGTTATACTGTGGGGGAGGGACATACAAAGCAACAAAGAAATAATCTTATAATTGCGTTAGAAACAAATGCATGAAAGAAAAAAAAACATTTAAAATACATATCTTAGGGTTCATTTTCTTTTTTTTTTTTTTTATAGTTCAACCTCAAGTTTTATTTTTTTTTTATTTTTTTTATTTTATTTTATTTTATTTGAAAACATACTGTACAGAGGGGTTACAATTACATGGGCAGGAAAATGCATACATTTCTTACCAAGCATTGCAGCCTCCTCCTTTGTTTACCCTTCACCTCCCTTCCCAGCCTCCCCCCTCCCCCCCACCCAATCATACCCCCCCTCCCTCCCCCCCACCGACATTGTAAAGCTGGTTTTGACATGACATTTTGTACTTCTCATTGTTGCAACAGGTCCACCTGAATCCTTAAACGACTTGTTGGTCCCCGTCTCCTCCACATGTTATACTGACATCAAATATAGTGAAAGCGGGGGTTACACTGTGGGGGAGGGACATACAAAGCAACAAAGAAATAATATTATAAATGCGTTAGAAACACATGCATGAATGAAACAAAAACATTAAAATACATATTTGAGGGTTCGTTTTCCTAACATCACATTCTCTGACTTTTTCCGCTTGACTCATACCTATACTAGATATTGCAAATAAGGGAAACCATGGGACCTATGTTTCTTTGGGCCTGGCTTACTTCACTTAATATAATTTTTTCCAAGCCTTTCCATTTCCTAACAAATGGGGAAATGTCATTCTTTCTGATGGAGGCATAGAATTCCATTGTGTGTATATACCACATTTTCTTGATCCATTCATCTACTGAGGGGCATCTGGGTTGGTTCCAGATCTTAGCTATGGTAAATAATGCTGCAATAAACATAGTTGTGCTGGTAGCTTTAGTGTGGTCTTGTTTTTGTTTTTGTTTTTGTTTTTTTTTGGGTCCGGTCATGGGGCCTGAACTCTGGGTCTGGGCGCTGTCCCTCAGCTCTTCAGCTCAAGGCTAGCGCTCTACCACTTGAGCTATAGCGCCACTTCCGGCTTTTTTTCTTATGTGGTGCTGGGGAATTGAACCCAGGGCCTCATGCATGCAAGGCAAGCGCTCTACAACTGAGCCATCTTCCCAGCCCCAAGTGTGGTCTTGTTTGTAAACATTTGGGTAAATGCCCAAAAGTGGGATTGCTGGGTCATAGGGGAGCTCTATGTGGAGTCTTTTGAGGAACCTCCATACTGCTTTCCAAAGTGGTTGAACAAATTTACACTCCCACCAACAATGAAGTAAGGTTCCCTTCTGTCCACATCTCCTCCAGCATCTGTTGTTATTAGAGTTCTTGATTTTTGCCATTCTAACTGGGGTGAGGTGGTATCTCAATGTTGTTTTGATTTGCATTTCTTTTATGGCTAGGGAGGTTGAGCATTTCTTCATGTGTCTATTGGCCATCCTTCTTTCTTCTTCAGAGAAGTTTCTCTTTAAGTCATTAGCCCACTTATTTATTACGCAGTTGTTTCTTTGAGGATTTGTTGTTGGGAGATTTAATTTTTTGTTCCAAGTATATTTTAGATATGAGACCCTTGTCCGTTGTATGGCTAGTGAAGATCTCCCAATCCGTGGACTTTCTATTGATCTTGCTAGCTATGTCCTTTGCCATGAAGCTCTGCAACTTCATGCAATTCCATTTGTCCAACCTTTCTTTGATTTGTTGTGTTTCTGGGTCTCTTAAGAAAATTTCGGATTGTGCCAAGGAGACCTAGGGTTTCTCCTATTCCATCCTGTAATGTTTTCTGGGTGTCTGCTGTGACTCCGAGGTCTTTGATCCATTTGGAGTTGATTCTGGTGCAGGGTGATATATAAGGATCTAGCTTTAGTTTTCTACAAGTAGTTAACCATTTTTGTCAGAGTTAGTTTTAAAGAAAACTTCCATACCATTCACCTGATTCCAGTCTTTAGCTAGTTCTGTATTTATTGATTGAAATATGAAAATGTGACTAGATGAAATGATTTAAGAAATGACTTGCCAGAGCTTTATCTGTTATGTAATGATGTTTACATGTGTTTATGCTTCAGCTTTGGACTTTGCCACTGGAATAACTTGTTTTGCTTTAATCCACATGACAAAGCCAGAGGGCAAGATTACAGAAGATATGAAGTAAGAAAAAGTCATGGAAATACCAATGGAGTACATTGTGTGAATTTATGCTTACAAATACATTTAAAACTTGACTTAAATATTTGATGATTGATCATGAACACAGACAACTAACCCTGGAAAAAAAGAGATAAAATTGATGCTGTCATGGACTTAGGATTTATCCTTGAGGAAATGCAAATTTCTTAAATTGGGAAGAAACAGTATCTACATGAATCAGAACTAAAGATATGTTCTCAACCCTGTGAACTATTAATGAGTCTCTTTTAGCAAGTGGTGAGAAAAAAAAAGATTGATTTTTAAAATGAAGTTAAATGATAAACTTTGGAATTGCTTTGTTGTTTCTGTGTGTGTGTCTGTATGTGTGTGTATAACTTTGTTCTTAAGAATCATGTTTCTAGCTGGAAGTCGGTGGCTCACACCTGTAATACTAGCTACTCAGGAAGCTAAGATCTGAAAAGATCATGGTTCAAAGCCAGCCCCAGCAGGAAAGTTCAGGAAACTCTTCTCTCCAATAAACCACTAGAAACCCGGAGTGACGCTGTGGCTCAAGTGGTAGAGCACTCGCCTTGAGCTGAAGAGTGCAGGGACAGTGCCCAAGCCCAGAATTCAAGCCCCAAGACCAACACACAAACACACACACACACACACACACACACACACACACACACACACACACACACATTCACATACAAATCATGTTTCTGTGTCAAAGTTATTCAACCAGGAATAAAATTTCAAGATATCATAAAGCCCTATTTAGTTTAGCAGTATGATTTTAATTCAGGGATTTCTCATTCCTTCTTTTTCACAACACAACTCAGGAGGCCCCTGAAAACTGTGACTCTGGAATTTTTTATTTTTTATTTTTCATTCCTGGGGCTTGAATTCAGGGCTTGGAGCCTGTCCCTGAGCTCTTCTGCTCTAGGTTAGTGCTCTACCACTTCAAGCCACAGCTCCACTTCTGGTTTTCTGGTGGTTAATTGGAGATGAATCTCACAGACTTTCTTGCCTGGGCTTTGAACTGTGATGCTCAGATCTCAGCCTCCTGAGTTAGTTAGATTACATGTGTGAGCCACCAGCACCTTGCTTGGAATTCTGATATTATACAATCACCTGTAACTTCTCAGTCTCTTTATCAATACTACAGTTCCTTTGACATCAGCTAAAGATTCAATACTTTACTCTCCTTTAGCAGTCCTATATTGAATTCACCATAATGGCTTTCCTGAATTCTCTCTCTTTCTCATCCCTCTACTACACGGTCAGAACCAATTGTTAGTATTAGATCCATACAAGCACTATCTTCAATCTTTTTTTATTGTCAATATCTCACACACAGAGAAAGATTACTCACATTAAAATGTCTTGCGGCATTCACTCAAAGTTATGGTATCTTCTCTAAAGAGTGCAATTAAAGAGCTTGCTTCTTTCCTGATTCCTTGAAACACTGGCTCTCAATGTTTATTCTAAATCTTAAACCATATCCTATGTGATTAGAAAAGTTACACATCAGTCAAAAATCCTATAACTTTTGGGCAATCTGTATATCATGCCACATATCTTTACTCTTTTCTCCTGTCCCCAAGATCAGATTTTTCCTATTCTAAGAGGATAAATCTTTGATCTGTGAACTGAAAATATATTATTCTTTTTCATCCTCTATAATCTCACCCCACTATTTATCCAGTTTTCTTTTGTACATACAGAACTCTGTTTTAGTCTCTAAGGAAAATTCAAGTTGTTCTCAATCTAAAACAACTGCCCTTTCCATACACATGATGGTAACAGCCCAAAACCTTACCTAAAAATTACTATGTCCCCTTGTAACGGACTTGTTTCCTTTCCTTCCCTTCCTCTGTGTTATAAACTTCATGGAAGAATACATTATACTTACCTTAACTCATATTCTTAATTTACATTTACTCTTTGTTAATACTATGTATAAAATTAGAAATCTGTTTGAGCACAAAGCATACAAGAATGTGTGCCCTGTATGTGTGATATACCTTTTTTAAGTTTAAATGTCTTAGTCTATAAAATTTTGATTACAACTGTGCAAATCAATCGGTAGAATTA
This sequence comes from Dipodomys spectabilis, assembly GCF_019054845.1. Taxonomy (NCBI): domain Eukaryota; kingdom Metazoa; phylum Chordata; class Mammalia; order Rodentia; family Heteromyidae; genus Dipodomys; species Dipodomys spectabilis. The sequence goes on from NW_024870709.1 coordinate 18,386,590, forward strand.
AACCATATAATATGACAAAACACTTGACACAATGCATGACATATTATAAATGTCCTATAAATATTATCTTCCATTATTCTGTCATATTCATACTCCTATTTGCTATTCTTATTCAAACTACTATAATACTTTTTGCTCAACACTTCAATCCCTGCAATCACTAAAGTTAACAATGGCCTCCTGTGAAACTCAATGAATTGCATATCAAGTTTTCATCCTGTTTTAACATTATTATTGGATAGTATGAGTTGGTCTTCCCACTTAGCATTCTTCTCATTGATGATTAGAGCTGTCTCTTCTAACACTTCTTTCTGCCTCTTATTCAATTGTGTCTGTTAACTCCTTATTATTAGTGAACTTTTAAGTGCTGGGTCTCATTTAAGTTCTATTCTTCTTTCCATTTTCTGTGCTAGTTTGCCTGTTTCTTAAGATAGTTCCCTTCAGCAAAGTTAATGACTCTAGTTCCACATCTTCCCTGAGCTCTAAACTTTCTTTTAATATTGTACTGGGGGATGGGTGGGCTTCACACAGGTGTCTCATATACATATTCAAGATAACAAATCTACAGTGGAGCTCATTTGTATTCCCCCAAAATAATCCTCATTCTACAAGCTTCTCCTAATTATCTCTAGTTGTATGGTCTCCTATTCTACTTGTGACCTATCATAACTCAACCAAAATATACAATTCATCTTTTACCTATTAATCTTGCAGCCTCAATTTATCTTACACAAAAATTAAAATTATCTTCTCAATACTTTAAACAATCTGGCATAACATGAAAGTGTTCTTAATACCACTAAACTGACCATTTGCAAATGAAAATTTTCATGTAATTTTTGTAAACATAAACAGATAATGCAAATCTACTTGTTGAAATAAAAATGTAAAATACTACCACAAAGAAGAGATTTTCGGTGCTATTATATATATATATATACAAATATATATATATATATATATATACAAATATATATATATATGTGTGTGTGTGTGTGTGTGTGTGTGTGTGTGTGTGTGTGTGTGTGTGTGTGTGTGTGTGTGAGGAAGTAGTCTTCAGGGATTGTTTGAGATTCAAATTTAGCACAAAAAAAATTTGAGCCAGATGCCAGTGATCCTACTACCTAGGAGGCTGAGATCTGAGGATCGCAGTTCAAAGCTAGCCTAGGAAAGTCCATGAGAATCTTATCTCCTATTAACCACCAAAAAGCTGGAAGTGGAACTGTGGTTCAAGTGGTAGAGAGGTAGCCTTGAGCAAGAAAGCTCAGGGACAGCACCCAGGTCATACAGTCAATCTCAGGACCAGTACACACACAAACACTCACAAAAGGGAAACAAAGAAACGTTTAGCTATTGGCAATTAGGCACAGCTGCACAATAACAGTATTTTTCACTATCTTTCTCCATTCATGTTCACATTCATTATCTTTTTAGTGTTGACAAGGTAACTAGGTATGTCAAATAATTCCAAGATTCATAGACTTATCCTATTGTATGTTAACGCAAGTAAAAATGCTACTAGTACTGTGACTGTAAACATCATAGACTTATCCTATTGTATGTTAGTGCAAGTAAAAATGCTACTAGTACTGTGACTGTAAAACATCTCAAAGATAATAGTGTAATCTATAGTTAAATTATTCATGCCAGCTTGTTGTTGCTTTGGAAGTTCATGAATGTAGTCTGAGCTAGATAATTAATATCCTTTGTCTACCGTTGTATCTCTTAGTCTATGATAGCCAGTATTTTTACAGACAGTTCAGCAATAAACACACAAAAATCTTATATGTGTAGATCTCATTAGAGCTTTGCTTGTTCTTTGCAGGAAATTATGGAATCTTAATTTCATTCCTCCGCTGATGAATATTTGCTTCAGTAATAGCAAATTCATATCCCACTGCTTTGTTTCCATGCCATTCTGTGTACAAAATAACTTACTGTTTCAATTTTGGATCACAGAGTAATCCTTTTGACGACATTTTCAGCAATGCACATAAGTCAACTTAAGTGACAATGTGAACACACATGATAGACTTCCCATATGTACAGCAACTAGCAATTACTTCAAGATTTAGCAAGCAGTGATTATAAAGTACCAGCAGCTATTAAAATGTAGAAAAAATGTGATATAGATGGCAAAGCACTGTTGATTCCTGGGGAAATAAGTACAGTGTCCATTCTAAAACTTTCTCTATTTTTTCCTAGCTCATAATTCTACCTGTTTACTTTTTTTCTGACTGAATGATTCTAGTTCTTGTGTAACTTAGAGAACTAAAGGGTAAATAATGTAAGGGATTATGTGCCTACTTTTTTGTAGAGAATATTATAGATGGATTATTTTCCCTTGCTTATATCCTGTAAGCAAAGCCATTCCTTTTTCTATCCAAGAATAAACAGTTTACTCTTTGCCTCAAAGATATATGTATCTAGATATATGCACCTCAGAAAATGATGAGGATGGTAAGCCAAGATAGTGCCACCATCTTTCACTGCTGTTTCATCACCTGAGAGCTTTCATTTTGGTATAAATATTCATAAAAAACATACAGTTCTTGTTTCTGTCTTCACTTTCTTTAAAGTAGTCAATATTAATGGAGTGATGCTTATCTTTTAAATATTACATGCAAAAGAATCCAGAAGTTCTCTTCCAAATTGAGAAAAGGATATAACCTTAAATACACAATACTAGTTTCTTTGACTGCAATGTATAAACTAACCTTGATTCTTTAACGATGAGGACAATGAGTAGTAATCTTTTTTAAAAGATCTGGGAGTATGGATCTTAAATAGTAGAGTGTGCTTATATCATTCAACCTTCAGAATACCATGATCTGGAAAGGAAAAAAGGAGAGAGAGAAGCAAACATGGAAGAAAGGAGGAAAGGCAAGAAGGAAGAAGAATTGGGGAAGAGAGTGAGGAAAGAAGGAAGGAAGGAAGGAAGGAAGGAAGGAAGAGAGGAAGGGAGGGAGGGAGGGAGGGAGGGAGGGAGAAAAAATGGGAGGAAAGACAGAGAGAGAAAGAAAGGAAAGAAGGGAAAAGAGTCAGGGAAGGAGGGAGGGAGAGAGAAAGAAACAATGAATTTAAAAAGGTAAAATATTTCCAGAGCATTGTCTAAAGGGAATTCTGAACAATACCTAACAAGATTCCTCATCTTTCTCCATAAGCTATAGGTAGGTTTTGATACACTGATTTAAAGAGTGGTGCTATACACACAACCTAAAGAGGAGAGGATGTATTTCACGTGTCTTAGAAACAATCTACGGCCATTCATTCCAGCCTGAAATTTCGAAGAGTTTCTCTACTTGCTGCCTCTACATCTTGTGTCACTATCACTTGCTCTTTAACTCGGTGAATTTTGACCTGCTGCCCTTACAAAAATGAAACTGCATTTCTGAATGTCACAAATGATAATCATGCAATAAAATGGCCTTGTCTCTATTTGCTACTTTTCACGCATTGTGCATGATTTTTTAACAGTTTTTACTACCCATCCTTGAAATTGTTTTTCTGACTTTCTTAACTCTAAACCTGGGCATTCAAACTGTTCATTTGTGTTGCTTATTTTATTTTTCTTACAAGAAGGTCAAATTTCATGTGCATGTATGCATGTGTGTAAGCACACACATACACACACACACACTCACACACACACACTTGCTCAAAAAACAAAAACAAATGATAAAGGATGTTGGCAAAAGAAAATGATAATATTGCGAGGAAACGTTCCAGAAAGTCATACAAAGATATTTGTAAACACTTAATTTTCTGTGTTTGCATTTCAAACTGGTTTTCTTCATCAAGGGAAAAGCATTAAAGAAAAATGTTATTTATCGAACAGTAGATGATAGGTAATTTTTTCTCCAGGACAAAGAGAAAAGAGCAATCTCTTTTATTGTAATCTCCCTTCATTATACTGAAGAATTACTAATGTTCAATAACGTCTTTTGAAAATTACCAACTGAGGGTTCCTTAGTTAATAATAGTTATTTTCCTTTCTGGGAATGACTTATGAATAAAGAAAAGTGAATTCTTCGTAACTTCAGGTACTCTGAACCTCTCACTCTAAGTAAAATGAATATCCACAGTTATCTGACATAGACATACATTTTTGGTATCCTTTAAATTTGAAATTTATGAGAGAAACACATAAAAGCTTGCTGGGTATCTTACCTATGCCATGTTAATAAATGTCAATACTAGAAGACAAAGAAAAATTCATTAAGTGCTTATAAGTTGCCATAGCAGCTACTTTTCAGATAACTAACTAAAGCTCTTGCTCCAAATTAAGTGCGTAAGCTAACAGTGAGAGTCTATCATCTGTTAGTCCTTTATGTAAGAGACGCCAAAATACACTACAAAGTCAAGATATGTTTTTTTTCCTTTGCTGTCCCTCATAGATTTCAAAATGTGGTTAAAATTAAGTGATATAAAAAATCAAGTCAATATATAGTGTTAGAATATGTTTCTGTTTTCAGTTTAAGTTTTATTAAAAATCAACCCATTTGTGTTATATCTATTAACCATTTGTTTTACCTATTGACTTCCTCTGAACATTTGTACTTTCTGAGTTAGTTTTTTTTTTTTTTTTTTTTTTTTTTTTTTTTTTTTAATTTAATTTTATTTTATTTGAGAACATACTGTACAGAGGGGTTACAATTACATGGGCAGGATAATGCATACATTTCTTACCAAGCATTGCAGCCTCCTCCTTTGTTTACCCTTTACCTCCCTTCCCAGCCTCCCCCCTCCCTCCCACCCAATCATACCCCCCCCTCCCCCCCCCCCCCCCCGACATTGTAAAGCTGGTTTTGACATGACATTTTGTACTTCTCATTGTTGCAACAGGTCCACCTGAATCCTTAAACGACTTGTTTGTCCCCATCTCCTCCACATGTTATACTGACATCAAATATAGTGAAAGCGGGGGTTACACTCTAGGGGAGGGACATACAAAGCAACAAAGAGATAATATTATAAATGCGTTAGAAACACATGCATGAAAGAAACAAAAACATTAAAATACATATTTGAGGTTTCGTTTTCCTAACATCACATTATTTGACTTTTTCCGCTTGACTCATACCTATACTAGATATTGCAAATAAGGGAAACCATGGGACCTATGTTTCTTTGGGCCTGGCTTACTTCACTTAATATAATTTTTTCCAAGTCTTTCCATTTCCTAACAAATGGGGAAATGTCATTCTTTCTGATGGAGGCATAGAATTCCATTGTGTATATATACCACATCTTCTTGATCCATTCATCTACTGAGGGGCATCTGGGTTGGTTCCATGTCTTAGCTATGGTAAATAATGCTGCAATAAACATAGTTGTGCTAGTAGCTTTAGTGTGGTCTTGTTTGTGATCATTTGGGTAAATGCCCAAAAGTGGGATTGCTGGGTCATTGGGGAGCTCTATGTGGAGTCTTTTGAGGAACCTCCATACTGCTTTCCAAAGTGGTTGAACAAGTTTACATTCCCACCAACAATGAAGTAAGGTTCCTTTCTGTCCACATCCCCTCCAGCATCTGTTGTTGTTAGAGTTCTTGATTTTTGCTGTTCTAACTGGAGTGAGGTGATATCTCAATGTTGTTTTGATTTGCATTTCTTTTATGGCTAGGGATGTTGAACATTTCTTCATGTGTCTATTGGCCATCCTTCTTTCTTCTTCAGAGAAGCTTCTCTTTAAGTCTTTCGCCCACTTACTTATTGGGCAGTTGTTTCTTTGAGGATTTGTTGTTGGGTGGTTTAATTTTTTGAGTTCCAAGTATATTTTAGATATGAGACCCTTGTCCGTTGTATGGCTAGTAAAGATCTTCTCCCAGTCCGTGGGCTTTCTATTGATCTTGCTAGCTATGTCATTTGCCCTGCAGAAGCTCTGCAACCTTATACAATCCCATTTGTCCAGCCTTTCTTTGATTTGTTGTGTTTCCGGGTCTTTATTCAGAAAATTTCGGCCTGTGCCAAGGAGACCCAGGGTTTCTCCTATTCCATCCTGTAATGTTTTCAGAGTGTCTGCTTTGAGTTCAAGGTCTTTGATCCATTTGGAGTTGATTCTGGTGCAGGGTGATATATAAGGATCTAGCTTTAGTTTTCTACATGTAGTTAACCAGTTCTGCCAGCACCATTTACTGAAGAGGCTGTCTGTCTTCCATTCTATTGTTTTAGCTCCCTTATCGAAGATTAGATGGCTATAAGTCTGTAGGTTCATTTCTGGGTTTTCAATTCTATTCCATTGGTCCTGAGGTCTGTTCTTATGCCAATACCAAGCTGTTTTGATTACTATGGCTTTATAGTAGAGTTTGAAATTTGGTACTGATATTCCTCCAGCAGTGTTCTTTCCGTTGAGGAGCGTTTTTGCTGTTCGGGGTCTTTTATTGTTCCATATGAATTTTTGGATTGCCTCTTCTATTTCCTTGAAGAATGAGGGTGGAATTTTGATAGGTATTGCGTTGAATTTGTAGATAGCCTTGGGGAGTATTGCCATTTTCACGATGTTAATCTTTCCAATCCAGGAGCATGGGAGGTTTTGCCATTTTTTAAGTTCTGTGTTGATTTCCTTTTTCAAGATTTTAAAGTTTTCATCATAGAGGTCCTTCACTTCTTTAGTTAAGTTAATTCCTAGGTATTTTATTTTTTGTGGGGCTATTACAAATGGAGTTGCTTTCCTAATTTCAGCCACACTTTTCTCATTGTTGGCATACAGAAAAGCCATTGATTTTTGGGGGTTAATTTTATAACCTGCTACTTTGCCGAAGTTTTGAATCAGCTTGAGTAATTTGGGAGTGGAGTCTATGGGATTCTTTAAATACAAGATCATGTCATCTGCAAAGAGGGAGAGTTTTATTTCTTCTTTCCCTATTTGGATCCCCTTTATGTCTGCATCTTGTCTTATTGCTGTAGCTAGGCATTCTAATACTAGATTGAAGAGAAGTGGAGAGAGTGGGCATCCTTGTCTTGTTCCTGAGTTAAGAGGAAATGGCTTTAGTTTTTCACCATTGAGTATAATGCTGGCTGTAGGTTTGTCATATACAGCCTTTATTGTATTGAGGAATGTTCCATGGATTCCTAATTTTTTCAAAACCTTCATCATAAAGGGGTGTTGGATCTTGTCGAATGCTTTTTCTGCGTCTATTGAGATAACCATGTGGTTCTTATTCTTGCTCCTGTTGATGTGATGAATAATATTAATTGATTTGCGTATATTGAACCAGCTTTGCATCCCTGAAATGAATCCTGTTTGATCGTGGTGTATGATTTTTTGGATGAATTGTTGAAGTCGGTTGGCCAAAATTTTGTTGAGAAGTTTTGCATCAATGTTCATCAAAGAAATGGGTCTATAGTTCTCTTTCTTTGATGAGTCCCTGCCTGGTTTTGGGATGAGGGTTATGATGGCTTCATAGAATGTGTTCGGTAGTGAGCTTTGTCTTTCAATTTCATTGAAGAGTTGGAGGAGAATTGGTGTGAGCTCTGCTTTGAAGGCCTTGTAAAATTCCGCTGTAAAACCATCTGGTCCTGGACTTTTCTTAGCTGGGAGGTCTCTTATTGCTGTTTCTATTTCAATGCTTGATATGGGCCTGTTAAGATAGTTTACCTCATCTTGGTTTAGTTTTGGCATGTCTATATTTGCTAGGAAGAGGTCCATTTCTGTCAAGTTCTCAAACTTATTAGCATAAAGTTTTGAGAAGTATTCCCTTATAATGTTCTGAATCTTGCTTGTTTCCGTGGTGATGTTTCCATTCTCATCTCTGAGTTTATTAATTTGGGTGTGTTCTCTTCTTTTTCTGATAAGATTTGCTAAGGGTCTGTCAATTTTGTTGAGTTTTTCGAAGAACCAACTCTTTGTTTTGTTGATTCTTTCTATAGTTTTTTTGGATTCTAATTCATTTAATTCTGATTTAATTTTGATTATTTCTTTCCGTCTACTGGATTGGGGTTTATCTTGCTGCTCTTTTTCAAGGAGGTTTAGATGTGTCATTAAATTGTTAGTTTCAGATCTTTCCAATTTGTTGATGTAGGAGCTCAGAGCTATAAACTTGCCTCTGAGTACTGCCTTTGCTGTGTCCCAGAGGAGCTGGTATTTTGTGTGTTCATTTTTGTTGAATAGCATGAACATTTGAATTTCCTTTCTAATCTCTTCCATGACCCACTCATGATTCAGCAGTGTGTTGTTCAGCCTCCATGTGATACCGGACTTTCTTTGGTGGCTTTTGGTGTTGAGTTCTAACTTTATTCCCTTGTGGTCAGAGAGAATGCAAGGTATAACTTCAATGTTTCTGAATTTAGACAAGTTTGCTTTGTGGCCTAAAATGTGGTCTATTTTAGAAAACGTTCCATGTGCTGCTGAGAAAAACGTGTATTCTGATGCTGCTGGGTGAAATGTTCGGTAAATGTCTGTTAAGTCTAGTTGATCTATGCAGCTGTTTAGATCTGCGGTTTCTCTGTTGAGTTTTTGCCGAGTTGATCTATCTAGTGGGGAGAGTGGTGTGTTAAAATCCCCAACGATTAATGTCTTTGGATCTATATGGGATTTGAGGGAAAGTAGTGTTTCTTTGATAAATTTGGGTGCTCCATTGTTTGGCGAATAGATATTTAGAATTGTAATATCCTCCTGAAGGAGAGATCCTTTAATTAGTATGTAGCGACCTTCTTTATCTCTTTTCACGAATTTTAATTTGAAGTCTATTTTATCTGATATTAGGATTGCAACTCCCACCTGTTTATGCGGTCCGTTTGCTTGGTAGATTTTGTTCCAGCCTTTAACATTGAAAATGTGTTTGTTTTTACGGGCAAGATGTGACTCCTGCAGGCAGCAGATAGAAGGGTCTTGTTTTTTAATCCAACTAGACAGTCTATGTCGCTTAATTGGAGAGTTCAGTCCGTTAACATTAAGAGATAGGACTGAGAGGTATTTGGGAGTTCCTGCCATGTTATCTACCTTCTTGGGGGCTCCGAAAACTGGGTTCTTCCTATGGTTCTTGGATTCTCAGTTTGGGTGCAGTTTCTTGGCCTTTATTGCGGTCTTGTTGGTTTTCTATGTGTAGGACATCTTTAAGAATCTTTTGTAGGGCTGGTTTGGTGGAGATGTATTGTTTCAATTTTTCTTTGCTATGGAAGGTTTTTATTTGGCCTTCAGTTATGAAGGAGAGTTTAGCTGGGTACAGTATTCTTGGTTGATAGTTGTTTGTTTTTAGGGCATGGCATACATCATTCCAGGCTCTTCTTGCTTTGATTGTCTCTGCTGAGAAATCTGAGGTGATTCTAATTGGTTTCCCTTTATAAGTGATTACCCTTTTCTCTCTGACAGCTTTAAGGATCTTTTCCTTGTTCTGAGTTGATCCTGTGTGGATTATTATGTGACGGTGGGATGTCCTATTCTGGTCTGGTTTATTTGGGGTTCTAAAGGCTTCTTGTATCTGGACAGGCCTATCTTTTTGCATGTTTGGGAAGTTCTCTGCTAGGATCCTGTTAAACAGATTTCCTAGACCATTAACTTCTGTTTCTAGGTGCTCCTCTACACCCATTATCCTTAGATTAGGCCTTCTGATGGTGTCTTCCAGGTGTTGGATAGATCTATCATATTTCTTGGACTTGTCTTGGATGGTTGTATGTTCTTTCTCTATAATATCTAGGCTGTCTTCAATCCCTGAGATTCGATCTTCTGCATGGTCTAACCTGCTGTCAAGACTCTCTACTTTGTTTTTTATCTCTTTTCCTTCTAGTTGGTCAGCTTTGATGGCTTCAAGTTCTTTGTTGAAGCTCTGTTTTAGGTCTTGTATGAATTTCTTTACTTCCTTAATTTGGTGTTCAGTGTTTGTCCTCAAATCACTTAGTTGATTGGTTATGGTTTCTTTGGGCTCCCATTCCTTCTGTTGGGTTCCATTCAGCATTCCCTTTGTGGTCTCCCTGACTTCCTTCATCTCTTTGTTAATGGATTCCATGAATGCCTTTAGTGATCTTTGTGTGTTCTCTACCTGGTCTCTCAATTCCTGTATTACTCTTTGATTAGCTTCCTCCTGTTCGCGGGATTCCTGCAGATCTCTTTGAGTGTTCTCAGCCTGCTCACGCCATTCCTCCCTTTCTCTTTGAGTATTCTCAAGTTGTTCACGCAAATCCTGTATCAGTTTTTGAGTAGCTTCCTCACGCTTATGATATTCCTGTATAAACTTCTGGGATGCCTCCTCTCTCTCCCTATCACGCTCATACAGAGTCCTTTGTACGTTGTCAAACTTTTCATTTATCATGTTTGCCAGCAGTGTTTGTAGAGCTGTTTGGGAACTCTCCTCTGGATTATTCATTATCTGTTCTAACCCCTGATTATCAGGATTGGGAATTGAGATACCCGAATTTGCCATTTTTCTTGTGTTTTTCCGGCTTACTCTGCCCATTTGAGATGAAGATAGCACCAGTTTTGTGCTAGAACACTATCTTAAGGCAACCATCAACCAAAGTTTGCATTTGTACAGTCAATAGTCTACAGATACAATCTAGTTCAACAGATACATCTATTCGACATCAAACAACTATATGTTAAAGGACTTTGAACCGCAGAGAAGAATTTGGAAAACCAGAAATTATTAGGGTTAGGGAGGGATGTGGGTAAAAAATAGGAATAGATTGGTGTGGGAAGGCACAGGGAGAGTTAACTATGTCCTAATCACAATGCAGGAAATAGGTTGGGTAGGATGTAAGTAGAGAGAGAGAGAAAAGGGAAGAAAGGGAAAGGGGAATGAAAAGAGACCAGAAAAAAAATAGAGACGTAAAAATTAATGTTATTTTAGAGATTAAAAGACCATCTATTTATAGAGGGATATGAATATGTTGAGAGAAAGGGAGGGACATAGAGGAGATGAGAAAAACTTTTAAAAAATGCTTAAAATATTATATAGGTATAAAGAGGTAGTACTGTTATTAATGAATTTAAGTCTCAGAGGTTTTGAATTGAGTAATAAGTTTGTGGATTAAGTGTGTACACAATGGGGGATAGGGTCTACTGGTTAACTACGGGTTTATCTGAGGATGTGCAGGACAAGAGTTAAGTCACATAAAGGTGAACAAAGAGGAAAAGTTGGAAAGGATAGGAAAGTGAGAAGAAAAGATCAGAAGTTCAGTAGAGCTAGAAAAAAAAACAAAAACAAAAAGATAATTAAGAATGAATGAAAAAGAGAAAGAAGACAAGAAAAGAAAAGAAAACACACATTCACGTATTCCTAAAATAAAAATTATGAGAGGAGAAAAAAAAAAAAAAAAGTGAATGGAAAACAATTATTTTTTCAGAAGAGGCAAAAATTAAAGATTAATAAAAGTTTTAGAAAAGCAAAAAAAATTTTATATATATATAAGGTAACAAAAAATGAAAAAAAAAACAAAACAAGGAAAAGAAAAAAAAAGAAAAGAAGAAGAAGAAGAAAAAAAAAAAAGTTCTTTGATTTTTTTTTTTTTTTTTTTTTTGGGAGGGGTGGGAAGAGTCCTGTATCTCCCTTTTGTCTGTAACCAGAGTCTGGTTGGAGTCTCTGGTCAGCTTGAGGTCCTGTGGCTTGATTGGTTTCTTAAGTCAGTTTGTTGGAACAAGTAGAAAAATGCTCTGCTTTACCCAAGTTTTTGAGATCCCCCTCCCAGGTTAGTTTACTGGGAGGGTGATCTGCTTTGAGAATCACAAAAGAGGGGGATGCAGTGATGAGGCTAGGTTCTGGGTAGAGTTGAGGCCTTTCAAAGAACAGTAGCTTTTCCCTGGGGCTATTTTGTGAAAAAAAACTCACAGCACCCAGCCTGGAGCCATTCTCAGGGTTTCTGTTTTTCAATTGATTGTGGTGGCTGCTAGAGGGCGGGGCAGCCTCTGGCTCTGGTTACCCGGTGAGGAGAGCCACTCCAATGGCTGGCGCCTGAGCTGGGTGACTTTTCCCTGGATGGAACTGAGTCTATGAGGTCACTTCGCCGTTAAGTTCTTGTGACCTGCTAAATGACTCGTTTTATTCCAAGGCCTGAGCTGGAGCTAGCCGCTCCTCCGAGCTTTGTCGGTATCCAAGATGGAGATCACCGGTGCTGGGGGGGGAGGGGTGGCCTTCCCTCCTCTGCTCCCAGAGGAGTGAGGAAGTGGGGCTTCTACTCACGCGGAGTCTTGGATCCCGGGTCGTCTCTGGTCTGCAAAGTGCAGGATGAAGTTGTCCGCTCCTTGTCGGTTCTTGCTGGTGTTGAGTAGAATCTGCTCGTCCGCTGCGTCTGGCTCCTTCGTCCCGGACTGCGTCTCAGGTATGCCTCCGCGGCGGTGGTCGCTGCTGCGACCCTGCCGCCGCAGCGGCAGCTGCTCAGATGTGTCTGCTTGGCTTCCCCTCTCTTGACTAACTCTCTGTCCTGTGATGGCACACTTGGTGTGATTCTCTGGCTTGGGACTGTTCACTGGAACTCTGAAACTGTTTTCTATGCAAGAGCTTGTTCAGATTCCAGCTTCTCCTCCGCCATCTTCCCGGAACTCTTCTGAGTTAGTTTTTATTCCCCATTCTTTACAACACATTTGTGAGTTAGCAAAATATGATTATTCATACTGTACAGATGGTGAGACTAAGGTAGAATGCCATCTAAAAGCTGAATAGCAAGATTAAATCGAGAATTTATGAATCCCCAAACCTCACATGGAACAGTATTTTCTGATATGCCTGCCTTCTCTTTAATGTTTGTGAACAAAAGGCCGCATATAATTTCAATCCCAAATCAAAATGCCAGCTACCATTCCAGAAAGGGTTTAGGTCTGCCACCTTTATTTATATATAGTTTTATAGAGGAAAAACTAATGGTTATTACTAATACTCAGGTTCCATCCTGTAGAGATGTTTCAGGTTTCTAAGCTTAGCCAAGATACAATGTCAATTCATTTTCATTAGTATTAGGTTTTTAAAATTTGTTTTTGGACTTTGGATATACTAGAAACAACATTTTAGCTGATTTTAGAATATATTTTATTTTGTGTTTTACATAAGTTAAATAAATCCCTACCTTGTTTGATTTCTCGTTTAAGGCATGGTTATTAAAACAAACAATGATCTTTGAAAGAAAATAACAATTGTTGAAAGTAGTATAGAATTAAGCATGTAACCTTATATTCCAGGTTTGGAAAATCATCAGCTTACACACTCACAATAAAAACACATGACAACTCATACTAAATGTTTTATAAATAGTAAAGAAAAAATGGTTAGAGGGAGAAGCTAATATGAACTGGTACACTCTTGTTCATATTTATAACACAGTATATATATGTATATATACATATATATCACTAGTAATAAAAATGTTTTCCCCTTAAAAAAAACTAAGGACAAAACCAGGTATACATTTTTCTGATTCATTTTCCCCCAATTCTATTTGCTAGATATATTGAACACATAAGATTGACAATATCACAATTGATTTTATATAAAACAAAATTAAAATAAACCTTTGCTACATTTATTACCTGTAGACTATGCAAAATTAAGATTTCCAAAGGGGTTTTTTTAAGTTTAGTTTAACAGCATGCCACTCTGATGTATTTTTTTCTCAGTTAATGAAGCTCACAGGCTAACCAAGCTCATATGATTCTCATCTGTCAATGTTGGAACTGTGATGAAGCCAAAAATGAATCTGTATTCTTCATTCAACTCCTATAGCTTGATACCAGCCAGGTAATCAAGCACAACTCAGGGCCTTTGTAAGGTCAAGTGACTTGCCCTGGGTCACACAGCAAGACATTGCAAAAACAAGGAACAGAACCAGAGACCTTGGACTTTTTCAGACATTACCTTCACAGGTAATTGCCTTCTCTTATAAAGTGAGTCACAATTTATTGCCTCCTTTTTTTCTTTTCAAAGCAGCATCTGCTTCTCCCTCTTTCTTCTTGTACTTTTAAGCAGGCATGTAGAAATGCTATTCTCCACTTAGCCTTTCTGATAATTATCTTCAAGGAAACCAGAATAGAAACTTAAAGTACTCATTAACATGCTGATTAGAAATTTCTCTCAAAGACTCAATAGGCTGGAAGAGACCCCCAGAGATCATCTGATCCAGTCCCTGACTTCAGGCATCTTTTACCTCAACAGTCTCAGGCAGATGGAAACTCTATTTATGTCCCCCAAGGAAAAAGTTCCCAGCCTCCCTTGGTAATGCAATCCAACCATGGACTGAAAGCTACTTTCTACACAAAGGGTTATGTGAAAAACATTGTTAAAGAACATGTTTCCCCTTAGAACGACATATATTACCACATGATTAACTGTATTTTTCTAACTCGTATCTTACCAACTGTTCTCATCTTATGTTGGAAAAGTCTTCCTCGTCATTAAATCATTCTTTTGAAATAAAATATAGTAATTTATTTATCATTTAAAAATCATAATATGAATACATAATTTTAATTATGTTTAAATGCCTATTTTTATGTTTTTCTTCTGTAATGAAGAATACCTCCAGCAGAAACAGTAGTACTTTCTCCAAATTTTTACTCCAAACATGATAACATCATATTGAGTTTTAGGTAATGGTGGCAATTTTGAAATGTTTTTAAGAGATTAAAAATTGGGTGATAAGCTTGATAAACATGTATACCATGAATCGTTCATAGGAATCATTTATTACTTCTTAATTTCCTTAGAATATTGTATGTAGAACTTCAAGACTTTTAGTTTCATAAAACCAATTTTATTTATTTACTCTTTTCAGGTTCTTCAGACATAAAGTAAAAATTTGCCTTCATTAAAAACAGGATATCTTCATGAAAATATCTACTAAATCTTTACATTGAATGAAAGGTAATATGTACTAGGTACAGCCCAAATGTACCTAATAAAATGAGATGTGTACCCAGGGGCCTGGCTCTGATACATAATCAACTTCAATGAGCTAAATAAATTGTACCCTGGGCAATCAAGATGGGAAGACATTCTTCATCACATGCAAAATGTCAACACCTATAGGCTTGTAAGATTGCCTTACAGATCTTTTTCTTTACCCTCTACATATTTATTAAGACATACTCTTAGCTCCTGACAAGCAATGACTGTAGGGGGCTCCTAAATATCCTGCTGACATTTAACTTTCTGCTGATATTTGGAAATGCTTTTTGATGGGTCATAATGTATCTGTTTATGAAATAAAGGACTGGTAATGATCACTCACTATGATCCAGTTAGCTCTACAATTCGAATTAAGTGAATTAAGTGAATTCTAATTACGTGAATGAAAAAATTATTGAAAATTTTTATCTAATTTTCTTAGCTTGTTTTCCTTACACCCCCTAAAAATAGAGGTAGAGTTATTTAAAAGCAACTTGTATTATTTTTTGTTTTTTGGATTTGGGTTGTTTTTTTTTGCCAGTCATGGGGCCTGAACTCGGCCTGGACATTGTCCTTCAGCTCTTCAGTTCAAGACTAGTGCTCTACCACTTGAGCCACAGTGCCTCTTCTGGCTTTTTCTGCTTATGTGGTACTGAAGAATCGAATCCAGGGCCTCATGCATACAAGGCAAGCACTCTATCACTGAGCTACCTTCTCAGCCCTAAAAGTGTCTTGTTGAGATAGATTTTCATTTATAAGGTAATTTTTATTTGATATATTTTACATAATGCAACAAATATTTATTCAACTCTTATGAGCCACATATATATGGAAGATATATCTACATATATATTTATATCTATATACATAATGAAGCACACATATACAATACACATTATATACACACAAAGATTGTTATGCAAGGATAATGAATTTATATGCTCTTTAATACAGTATTACCTTTGGAAATTTGAATGTGTCCCTTGAAGGTGTCCACATATTAATATCTATACCCCATGAATATATATGGTAAGGGGGAAATTAAGATTGTAGATAGAATTAAGATTTTTTATTCAGCTGACTTTCAAATAAGGAAGTTATTCTGAAATATTTGAATGGGCTTAATGTAATCAAGTGGAAAAAGTCAGAATCAGAAAGTGATATGAAGATATGACATTGCTGGTTTTGAAGATAGAAGAAGGGACGAGTCTATGAATTCATGTGCTCTGCTGATATCTACAAAGGCAAGAATTCTGTTCACCCAAGAACTTTCAGAAGGGACACATCCCCATAAAACTATGGAATTTTAGCTCATTGAGACCCATTTCATATCTTTGGCTTCTGGAGTCATAAGATAATAAATTTAGGAATGCTTACACCCTTAAGCTTGTACCTATTTGGTATAACAACAAGATGATAGTTGACAGAGCCTTATTGGTGAAAACCATAAAGAGATATTCAAGAGACAGATAAAGAAACTTCTGAAAAAGCTTCTGTATTTCTCGTATTTCCATGGCTGTGATTAATACCTGAGAAAATGAGCTTAAAAGGAGGAAGGATTTATTGTGGTTCATGGTTTCAGAGGTTACAATCCATGGATGACTGCTTGCATTATTCTTGGCATGTGAATCAGATCATCATTGCTGAGGGGCAATATAGATGCAGCATGGAGCTTCTCATCTCATAGTGGCCAGGAAGTAGAGGCAAAAGGAGCCTAGGACAAGATGGAAACCACAATAACACACTTGGCCAGTGACTCTACTGACTCCAACAAGCCCTATCTTCAAGTGTCCATTACCTCTCAGTGAGGCCACCAAATTGTAAGTCTGTCAGTGGATTTATGTATCGGTTAAATCAAAGACCTTATGATAGGTCCAGATTTAACCAATAGTATCCACTGTCAAATAAACTCAACATTATTTTTGAGACTCTACCTCTCCAAATGTAGCAGTTGTAAAAGCCATTATTGTTTTGACTCATGAAGTCTGTTCTAACAATTTAAATTACTATTCTGAATTTAAAATTATCTTATTAATGAAAGTGATTTTGCTTGTATGGATATTTGTTATCAATTTGTTAATTTGTTCAAAGCCTTATAGTAATATTGCTTTATACTTCTTTACATATAGCTTCTTAAGCCATGCATAAACTATGTCATCACTAAATTTGACTAATGGTTGATATAAAAACTTTTTAAAAGTCTCAAGTATAAATCAATAGCACAATTGAGTATAAGTACATACATGTTCTAAGGAATTGATTGTTCAGGTCTTTGTTAATAACTGATTATCTTAAAATATGAAAACAAAGAAGTAATATTCAAATTATAATTTGTACTACTTGTACTACTTACAGCCTACATGGTAAAATAAACAAATATAAAGTGAAAATAATTCCGTCAAAATTATCTAATGTAGGGCTGGGAAGGTGGCTCAGTGGTAGAGCGCTTGCCTTGGATGCATGGAGACCCTGGGTTCAATTCCTCAGCACCACATAAGCAAAAAGAAAAAAGCCAGAAGTGGCGCTGTGGCTCAAGTGGTAGAGTGCTAACCTTGAGCTGAAGAGCTGAGGGACAGTGCCCAGGCCCAGAGTTCAAGCCCCACGACCGGACCAAAAAAAAAAATATTATCTAATGTAATGTGGTGTGGATAACTAATGCCAGTATTCTAAAATAATGAAGAGTCTGAGATCTGCAGATCTCAGTTCAACAAGGATGCCTGGTTTTCAGAGATATCCAATTAACCAGCAAAATGCTGGCTTTGAGGTATGGTTCAAATGGAAGAATACCATCTAGGAGGAAAAAAGCTTACTAAGAATTCAACCCCATTACAGGCATATACACAAAATTATCTAATAGTGTCTTCAAAATCATTTTACTTTTTCATCTGATATTTGGTATCTTTGAGTTTCCTAAGAACATCCTTGCATATAAGAATATAAATATTTAAATAAACTCCATTAAGTGGAAACAATAAAAACATACAAACATTTCAGAGGAGTCATTTTAAAAATTAAGGCATGATTGGAAATTAATTACAGCCACTTATATTATTATTATTATTATTTTGTCAGTCATGGGGCTTCATCTCTGGGCCTGAGTACTGTCCCTCAGCTCTTCAGCTCTACCACTTGAGCCACAGTGCTACTTCTGATTTTCTGGTGGTTAATTGGAGATCAGAGTCTCACAGCTCTATGTGGAGTCTTTTGAGGAACCTCCATACTGCTTCCCAAAGTGGTTGAACAAGTTTACACTCCCACCAACAATGCAGTAAGGTTCCCTTCTGTCCACATCCCCTCCAGCATCTGTTGTTATTAGAGTTCTTGATTTTTGCCATTCTAACTGGGGTGAGGTGGTATCTCAATGTTGTTTTGATTTGCATTTCTTTTATGGCTAGGGAGGTTGAGCATTTCTTCATGTGTCTATTGGCCATCTTTCTTTCCTCTTCAGAGAAGTTTCTCTTTAAGTCTTTAGCCCGTTTATTTATTGGGCAGGTGTTCCTTTGAAGATTTGTTTTTGGGGGATTTAATTTTTTAAGTTCCAGGTATATTTTAGATATGAGACCCTTGTCCGTTGTACGGCTAGTGAAGATCTTCTCCCCATCTGTGGGCTTTCTATTGATCTTGCTAGCTATGTCCTTTGCCATGCAGAAGCTCCGCAATTTCATGCAATCCCATTTTTCCAACCTTTCTTTGATTTGTTGTGTTTCTGGGTAAAAGTTTTGGCCTGTGCCAAGGAGACCTAGAGTTTCTCTATTCCATCCTGTAATGTTTTCAGAGTGTCTGCTTTGACTCTGAGGTCTTTGATCCATTTGGAGTTGATTCTGGTGCAGGGTGATATATAAGGATCTAGCTTTAGTTTTCTACAAGTAGTTAACCAATTTTGCCAGCACCATTTACTGAAGAGGCCGTCTTTCTTCCATTCTATTTTTTTTAGTTCCCTTATCGAAGATTAGATGGCTTTAGGTCTGTAGGTTCATTTCTGGGTTTTCAATTCTATTCCATTGGTTCTGAGGTCTGTTCTTCTGCCAGTACCAAGCTGTTTTGATTACTGTGGCTTTGTAGTAGAGTTTGAAATTTGGTATTGATATTCCTCCAGCACTGTTCTTTCTGTTAAGGATCGTTTTTGCTATTCGGGGTGCTACCAGTACGACTATGTTTATTGCAGCATTATTTACCATAGCTAAGATATAGAACCAACCCAGATGCCCTCAGTAGATGAATGGATCAAAAAAATGTGGTATATATACACAATGGAATGCTATGTCTCCATCAGAAAGAATGACATTGCCCTCATTTGTTAAGAAATGGAAAGACTTGGAAAAAATTATATTAAGTGAAGTAAACCAGGCCCAAAGAAACATAGGTCCCATGGTTTCCCTTATTTGCAATAACTAGTATATGTCCGAGTCAAGCAGAAAAGGCCAGAGAAGTTGTTGTTAGGGGAATGAACCCCAAGATAAACTACTCAAATGTTTTTTTCTTTCATACAATTGTTTCTAACATATTTATAAGATGATTTCTATATTGCTTTGCATGTCCCTCCCCCATGGTATAACCCCTGCTTTCACTGTATTTGATGTTGGTATAATTTGTGGAGGGGAAAGGCAAAAACAAATTGTTTAAATAGGGATACAGGTGGACCCATTGCAACAATGAGATGTACAAGTCATTATGTCGAAAAACTAACTTTACAACTTTGGTGCGGGGGGTCGGATTGGGAGGGGGGAGGGGGAAGTATGAGAAGAGATGGGAAGGGGAAACAAAGAGGAGGCAACAATGCTTGATAATAAATGTACTCGTTATCTTGCCCATGTAATTGTAACTCCTCTGTATGGTATTCTCACAATAAAAAAAAAAAAGAGTCTCACAGGCTGGCTTTGAACTGCAATCCTCAGATCTCAGCCTCTTGAGTAGTTAGAATGACAGATGTGAGCCACCAGTGCCCAGGTTTACAGCCACTTTTAGAAAGATTTCCAAACACATATAAACAAGCATAAATTCAAAAGAGTACCTAATTTTGTTAACCCAAAACGATATAGCTATATGTCATTCTTGATGCACCTCCAATAATTTTATTGGAATTTTAACTTTTGGAAAGATTATCTGTCAACTCTATATCCCAGTCTCTCAGGTATAGTTTCTCTATAAGGATTTGCCATATGACTGAATAAAATAATGAAAAGAAGTCCTCATAATAGTAGCTTGAAATGGGTACCATTATTTTTAAGTCACCTTATTTGTATAGAAAATTCAGTGTCTTTGTTTAGTAAATTATTCATACTTACTAATTTACCAAGATCTAACATTCAAAGCCTCTCTGATTTCATTTAAAATATAAAGTGAAATGACTATT
This sequence comes from Dipodomys spectabilis, assembly GCF_019054845.1. Lineage (NCBI taxonomy): Eukaryota > Metazoa > Chordata > Mammalia > Rodentia > Heteromyidae > Dipodomys > Dipodomys spectabilis. The sequence continues at coordinate 18,406,749 of NW_024870709.1, forward strand.
ACATTGCTATTTTACCAAAGAATCAAGCCCATTACCCCCGTGTTTAAGTTCATTTCTATTTTGTATGGTAGTAATTCTGCATTCTAGAGTCCTTACTGAATTGAAGAGCAAATATATACATATGCTCAGCTGTGCCAGGGGGCACAAATTCCGTTTTGATTTACTCATGTGCAACTCCTATTAACACTGAGAGGAATTCAGGGCAAAGTTTAGTTTATTTTTCGAGAAGGATCATGTTGTTACATATACCCAGTAACACATGAAGTCTTTTAGACTATAAAATCAATGATGTGCAGCCACACACATTTAGAGCACTCATTTAGCTTTTCATTCACTAAGTGCCTCAATAGTCTGACTCATTCTGTATGGCAAATATCTTTACAGGAAGGAAAGAAGTAAATTTCTAGAGAAAAAAGAGACAAAAGGTGAATTTTGGGGGTTGTTAAAATATGAATGCAGAATTATGGAAAAATTACAAAATTTAAGAGAGTTATTGAAACATGGAGAAATGTACCATATATTAATTTACTTTAAATATATAAAAATATACAAGCCAGTGTCAGTAGCTCATGCCTGTAATCATAGCTACTCAAGAGGATCTAAGGATCAAGGTTCGAAGCCAGCCTGGACAGAAAAGCCTGTGAGACTTGCATCTCCAATTAACTACCAAAAAAAAAACAAACAAACAACAAAAAACTGGAAGTGGATCTCCTTCTCAAGTGGTAGAGCACTACCCTTAAGCAAAATATTCAGAGATAGCGCCCAGTCCTGATTCAAGCCCAGGTCTGGCACACACACACACACACACACACACACACACACACACACACACATGCACGCACATACACACACACATCTTAAAATGATCATATTTGAGAATTGCTCTTTAGTCAGGTCAAATAAGTCGTCTACTTGCTCTGAACATGGAGAAATTGAAAGAAGGGCACCAAAGTACAGGTGTTATGCTACTGTAAAGGGATGTGGAGCAGGAAAGGAAGTAACATGAAGTTTTCCTTTAGTTATAATGCTTCAGAGAAACTAGTCTTGTATTCTTCGAAAACTGAAGGTTGGTGGTAACAGCTTTAGACGGTCCATACTCTTCAAAGTCTCTCTTGGAGCACAAAATCAATCTAGACAGTCACAAGAAGATTGACAAACTGCCTACATTATTGACTATGAATTATGAGCACCCTAAAGGAATGTTTTCTGCATCTGATGAACTGATTAATGGGTAGAGAGAGATTGTGCTTATGTCCTGCTGTTAAATGAAAAAAATAATGAATCTTTTACAGATTCCAGCTTAATCATCTCAATGCTTATTATGAACATGGAGAAGCAATGTCAGTCTGTTTATCTGAATGTTTGGTTCCTTCTACCCCAATTCATGCAATGAGAAATGATTTGTCACACCATGTTCTTAAGAGGTAGAATTTTGGGGAGAAGAATGTGTTATGAGGGCTCCACTTATATGATCCTGTGATAAAGGGGGTTAGGGGCTGAAGAAGCTTGGTCATTGCTTCAGCCATGTGAGAACACAGAAAAGGTGTTATCTATGAGGAACAGGCACTTCCTAGAAATGGAACTTACTAACATCCTCACATAGAACTTTCCAACCTCAATTAATCAGTCTAAGATACTTATTATACATCCTGCATGACACATGAAAGGAAAGTAAGACTTTTTTCTTTCAAAATGACTGCTCTAAGCTTCCACATTTCTAAAAGTACTTTTAAACATTAAATAAGTTGATGTGGGATTATCAATGTAATTTATGAACAATTGTATCTTGTACTATAGCACTGTTAAATAACAAGATTTTTACTATGTCTAAATTTGAACCTCAGTGAAACTAAAAATAAGGAATGCCCACACTATATCCTTACCTAGAACTAAGATAGAATTGATGATTTTTGAATCAAGATTTCTAAATATAGACTGTTTATATATACACAGTATATAATGTTAATATATAATGTTGGTTGACTTACCAATATATGGAGCCTTGAAAATGAACATGCCAAATCAGTACAGATAGGCTAAGTTACACACCACTTTGACATTAAATATTGCAACAGAAGATATTCAAAAGCTAAATATGTCTATATTCCAATAGAGAACTTTTTAAAGGTATTGACAAGACATTCTCACTGAACCACAGAGTTTAAGATACAGAGCTGAAAAGACCTACATAAATGAGCAATGAATCCTAGGCTAAAATAAATATCAAAGTTACATACTTGTTCTAAAACTAGTTAAATTCAATAACAGTAATAGATTCAATTACAATAAGATACATATTAAAGGGAAATAAATGAGCTAATTTGGGTAGGAAACAATTGGTAGAGTGAAGATAATCAGGATCAAAAGCAGAAAGCAGAAATCTTCAGTTTCCTTTATTGTGAGTAAATTTCAGAGTAAAAAGATGACTTAAAAAGCATAAAAAGTAAAGGCATTGGCAACAATAACACAGAGAGCTAATTACTCATGTTATAGTCTTAAATTTTCACCCAAATTCCAAACACTGAAACCTGATCATCAATGTGCTAATCTTAAAAGGAGAGCCTTCAGAGTCCTTCCTGTTAGGATGAGTGCCTTTGTAAAAGAAATTTGAGGAAATGGTCTTTTCTCTTCCCTCTTTTCCCTTCCTATATATGAGGACAAAGCCCTTCTTTCTTCCAGATGCTGCAGCAGCTAGGAACCACTTGGAAGACATGAGAAGCCCTTGGGAAAAGTGGAATATGTCAAATGCCTTCATCTTGGATGCTACATTTTCTACCACTACATACATAGCCTGTGGTCTGTTGTTAAAGCAACAGAAAGTAAGATATACACTCGACACAACTTTGAGTATTTTACATATATTAGTTCACTTTGTCCTTGCAACAGCCTTATGAAAGTAATACCAACATGTTTCCTATCACAAATGTGTTAAAACACACGTGGAGACAACAGGGAATTGCCCTGCTAGTGGGTTTCAGAGTTGGCTCTATCCAGTAGTACATGTCACAATCAGCACTCTCCAGAGAACTTCGCCTGCCTGTCTTTGGAAGCCAGAACAAAAGAGGGTATTAATTCAAATTGTAATTCAAGATACCAAAATATGGCAAATGTTCGAGTTTCTAAAGAGAAGGAAACTGTGTTAAACAATGCTGAATTATTTCATTAAAAACAAGTCGTTTAAATAGGGATACAGGTGGACCCATTGCAACAATGAGAAGTACAAGTCGTCATGTCGAAAACGAACTTTACAACTTTGGTGGGGGGGGGGAGGACTAAGTGGGGGGGGGGTGGGGGGAGGATGGGAAGGGATGGGAAGGGGAAACAAAGGAGGAGGCTACAATGCTTGATAAGAAATGTACTCATTATCTTGCCCATGCAATTGTAACCCCTCTGTACAGTATTTTCACAATAAAAAAATAAAAATTAAAAAAATACTTGGAAAAGAAAATGTTGACCATGTCCAGTATTGTTTCCTCACAAATGAATTATGAGTTTTTTTCTTTATGGTTGCTTTAACTGAAATAGCATGAATGTACCATAATTATGTTGATTCTTGATAGCAGTAGCTCTTTATGTAGTATTAAAAATTACAGAAATTTTTAGTCTTAAGTGAAAATAATGATTTGAGTAGATTCATATATAGATAGGTTGCCTCAAAAGTAATTATAAGTTAATCAGTTAAAAACAAATGGATGTCTCTAGTAATGCATGCAAAGTTCTGTATCTGAATTAAAATTATACATCAATAATGTATAGAATGGGAAAGAATGAGTAGGAATTTATGCTTATGAAAGTGGTAAAGAGTTTACTTAACTAAATTTTAAGTGACTTAAAGAATAATATTTTCAATCCCAGAGAGTGCTATAAAAAGACAATGTAGAAAACAGAGGAGCTAATAGATTTCATGGTCTTGAAAATCAGATTAAAAAGCTTGTGTTCCATCTCAGTGACAAATAGTAAACCAGGACAAGCTAGATGGTAAACATTTTGACATTTAATGATCTCTGAAGTTTATTAGAACAGATATTGGGGTGTGTGTTGCAGACTGACAGAATGAGAATAGATTTCTTTTGAAAAACAACAATATTACGAACTAATTAATATATTATGATGATTACTCTGTTAAGATGAAACAAAAAGTGGAGAAGTATGGAAGCAAAGAAACAAAAGACATAAAGAAGCAGAACAGAAACAATAGCTACCTGAATGAGGATACTGTAAAATGGGGGATATCCCTAGCCATTCAGAAGGATCATCCAGAGGATAAAGGTTTGACACAAACTCAGACAGAAAATTCTATGAGACTCTACCTCCAAAATAACCAGAAGACTGCTGGAAGGGCGGTGTGGCTAAAGTGGTAGAGTGCAAGATGAACAAATATTAACTAATTTTACAGGCAAAATAAATTGCCAATTAAGAAAAGCAGTGAAATACCAAATTGCGGCTTCACTACATTTTAAAGTAAATACAATATTTGGTGATACTATCAAGACAATTTAAAACACCACACAAAAGAGATTTAACCTGAGCTATGATTTATTCACAACACAATTTCAAATTTTAAAGAAACTTTACAAATAGTGTAATCGACTTTCTTTAAAGGAATCCTGTTTGTAACAGACTTCTTCAATTCTTCCCATGATGAGGCATTTCCTATTTTACACAGCATTCATCCTACACATCAGTTTAGGTTCCTTGGCGGACCCAAATCTTAACTACCTATCATGCTCTTCATCTAAGGAATGATAACCTCCAATATGTATGGGCTAAGTTTAACCAGCAAGTAATTTGAATATCAGTCAAACTAGTGCATATCAACTGAATATCAGCCTGCTTCAAAGTATGGGTGCATTGCACTCTTAGAGTGCTGAGTTTCAATGGTACATATTTCTATTTTATCTTTATTGTCATGAACAGTCCCTCTCTTTAGCTCCTGCTGTGCACTTTTGGAGGGTCTTCCATATGGTTGCTGTTAAGTATTTTGGCATTTTCCCAACTGTTACAATTGGGTCAGTGGGGGGGATGCAGTAGAAGCAATAAAAATAAGGGTGAATGCAGCAGGGAGGAGTGCAATTCCTGCACACATAACAGCTTATTGCCTCTCATGCACTCGAGCACAGCTCTATGCCATTCATTACAACAGGCTGCCAGGGCAAGATGCCTTTTTTTTTTTTTTTTTTTTTTTGACATAGAGTTTATTCCAAGAAAGGGCAAGGCTTGGATGAAAACAGTCTCTTCTGTTACATTTCCCCCTAATATCTCCTGACTTCACCTCATCATCATGTCCAAAAAAACTCCAGAAGGGACATTGTTTACCTGTGTGTTATTGACATTTGAGAAAGTTTAGTTCAACAAGCTCTTTGCTAAATTGTACCACCACCATCAACAGCAGCAGGAGCAACTGCAGCAGCAGCAGCAGCAAGAACCCTGGTGGATTTCAGGCTTTGAGATCTCATAAGGAGGAACAAAACATGGAATGCAAGACTGAGTCATGATTTTGAGACATGATCCATAAATCCAAAAGTGAATGCTAATGTTAACGTTATTGCAGTGTCTACCACATCAGAAGTTATATCTTGTGAAACATACGATTATTACTATGATTTAGTGCTGGGTCTGCCACATAAGTGCTCCCTACCACTAAATAAGCTACACCTCCCACCCATCCCCTCCCCCCAAAAATCTTTTATTATAGTTCCGTGGAAGGCAATTTAGCCAAACAATAGACTAGGAGAAATGTATTTGCAAAGGAAAATTAAGATTCTAAGTGGTGAAATGATATATGAATTGTGTATGTACAAACATGGGCATACAAGGTTGCATTTTTCCAGTCATTTTACACATCCAAGGATTTCTTAAATAATTCATTGTACTTTCCCTTTAACATCTATTTTTTTTTTCCTTATCAGACACCAACATACAGTTGTGTAGCATTCTAATCGGTCCGTGGCAGAGCCATGAATCTTCCTTGAACGGTCACAAGAAATCCAGAACTAGAGCCGGAGACATTTAAACGAGCAGGTAGACAAATAAGTGTGGGGTTTTATTCAGGATGCCAGCCAAGATCATTAAAGAAAAATGTGCTGCAATGAGAAACTTTCCTGTCTTTGCTGTGCTCAGCCAGCAGATCTGGACCCCAGCTCCGCAGGATCCCGACCCCCACCCCTCACCCCCCCCACCCCCCGCCCCGACCCCGAGGCGCGGCGTGGGGGGACGGGGAGCGGTGTCACCCAAGGCTGTGCGGAGAAATGGCTCAGCCACACGTCCGCGCGGTGAAGGGCGCGACCCCTCAGGTCTGGCACCCCCCGATCTTGCATGTGTTGGCGTGGGAAGGCACCAGTGCGGCCAGCAGCCGGCCTCGATCCCCTGACAGAGGGCTCAGGTGGTTCCTGGAGGACACACACTTTTTTCCCCGGAGACCCTGGGGAGCCCTATTTCTAACTTGTCACAATGCTAGCGCTCTTAACAAGGCCACCTCTATGTCAGCATCAGCCCAAGCAGAGAAGCCCGGGTGTCTGCTTCGTCCCCGGCGCGGTCTAGCCCGGGTCTCCCTCCCAACCACAGTGACCCCTCCCCGGAGAGAGGAAGGTCGGGCAGCCGTTGACATGAGGGCAGCGCCGGTGGCTTCAGGAAGCGCATTGCGCAGGCGCGCGCGCCGCACTGCGCAGGCGCGGCCCAGAAGTGACTTCTCCAAAAAGTGTCTTAGTTCGCAGTCACCTGAGCTCGGGGGAGGGCGGCGACGCGGCTGCGGATAATCAGCGCCCTCCGTGGGTTTCCTGCTCGGCGGCGACGGCGTCCCCTTCCTCCTGCGCGTCCACGCCTCCCGCCCCAGCCTCCCAGCGGGCCTGTCCTTTCCCTCCGGTCCCGTCCCAGTCTCGGGCCGAGCCGGGCCCTCCAGGCGCGGTCCCTGACCATGGCGTCCCTCTTCAAGAAGAAAACGGTGGACGGTGAGTTCCAGGCCGACTTCCCCCACTCTCCGAGGAGTGTGCCGGGGGCTCCGGCTGCGGTTCTGACTGCGGCCCCGGGGGGGGGGGCGGGGCCGGGTGAGAGGCCCCACAGGTGACCGCCGGGCTGCGTCACTCCGCGTCCCCGGCCTCCCCGCCCCGCCCCACCCCAGCCTCACCTGCACAGGTCTGGCTGCTCCCCTCTGACAACGCCGCCCTCACCCTCGTTCCCACCCCCTCTTTACGACCGGGATCCGAGGCGTCTGGAGGAGGCCCTTGAGTGTCTTTAAGACTTGGAGATTGATGACTGGCTTTACTGGCTTCCCTGTGTGTGGAGAGAGGCTCCACTCCCAGCCATCGCCAGAGACCTTACGAGGAGAACTTGAGTATAGGCTCCTGTCCCTTTAAAAACGCTCCATCAGTACACCTGTGAAGCACGTTTCTTGATGGACTCCAGTATGAAATTATAAGAATTCCCAAAGAGGTGCCTAGGCTTAGCTTTCATTATGGTTATTTTCTCCCTTAGGATGGTCTTTGGCAATGTAAGGGATGTATGTACTAGTGACATTGGAGGTTTACATTTTAAAGACCTTTGCACTGTTTCAGACTTTGAGCTCAATGTCATTTTGTGTGTGTGAGAGAGAGACAGTAAATGTACTGGCATGCATGAGTTTGGAGGTACTCATATGCAGTGCATGGACATATTTAGACATGAGTGCTGTCAGGTAATAAATTCATTCAAGTTATTATTTTTAAAAAAGCTGTCACATTACATGTTGAGTCTAGGTTGTTGCTGGATCAATCAAAGAATCACTTCTTTGTAAGTGTCCAACCCTGCTGCATAAAGAGTACTAGAGCTAGACAGTGATTGGTACAAACACTACTGAGTCCTGACTTGGGGATAACTCCTTCCATCCTTTGTGTGGATTGTTCCAAGGCCAGCAAAATTATTTGGGGGAAGATAACAAAGACATCATCTACCCAGCCTCTCTGTCCTTCATCTCAACACACAGTGCTATATTACCCCTGACTTACAAACAAAGCATATTTTTTGCTTCTTTACATTAATTGAAAATAATTGTTTTCAGTTTCTTTTGACTTTTTATTAAATGAGACATACCATTTACAATGCTTAGCATAGCTACTTAATATGTGATATGATTATGTGACTTGGATTTCATATATGTTAATCATGAGAATGACGTTTAGTCAGGTTTTTTTTCAATGCTTTCTGTACCAGTATAGTGATTTCTAGTTATTGCACCAGAGGGAAGAAAAGATTTATTTACTTATTGCTCGAGTTTTGTGTAGTGAAATTTAAACCAAGTACAGCAACAACAAATTCACTTGTATGTGGCATCTAAAAAAATAAAATCTAAACTGGCTGGGGATTGAGCGACTGGGGAACAGGCATAATAGGGATGAAAAGATAAATTTCAAAGGATACAAAATTCTAGATAGAGGAATGATTTTCTAAGGTCTTTCCACAGGCACAAAAAAATCTTTCTTGATTAGTTTTAGTGACTTTACTAGACAGTAGAAAAGCCATTCCATCTCTCTTAGTTTGATGTTACAAGTTAACTTTTAACAGTAAAACCCAAACATTCCTGATTTTAATTGTTTAGTAACTGTCACCTGTTTTCAAACCTGTGTCTCAGTCCTGCGCTTCCTGGTGCTTTTGGCACTCTAGTGACTATTGTATTGTAGTGCTGAGGAGAGGAAAATAGGCAATGATGCTGGGTAATGAGGGTGAGTTTAGGCCTAATAAGACATAATGTTTTTAGTAGACTTTTTTTTTTGGGGGGGGGAGGAAGGTCCAAAGGATTTTTGCTAGGGATTTTGCCACTAATTAAAGATTTCACTTTGAAATTTCTGAATGTAAATTGGGCCAGTATACTCCTTGACAACTACCAAGCTATATATTTGATGTTTCCTTAAATTACCATGTCAGTTCAAATAATTTACTCATTTCTTAATTGTAGATCTATATTTTCATCATATTAATAGAGCCTTACTGAAGTCTTTATGCTTTGTTTTATGAAAAGGAAGGTTTTTTTCTTGTTTTGTTTTAAAAAATGACAATACTATTCCTAGCAGTAATGAGGCTATATATCATGAAATTTAATGAAGTTTTATATGTTTCTCTTCTATCTTTGGGCACATTGATTATTGATCATAAGATCTTTTACTATGTGTTGACTTCTTTTTTAAAGAAACAAATAATGAAATTCTGATACGTATAGAAAACATGTAGCTGCTTATGGATCTGGGGAACAATTGACTCTTTTTGTCTCTGGATTGGCTGGAAGAATTATATACTGTATCACTAAAGACTACTACATATGTAAATTAAAAAGAAAGATGACATTATAGTACTTATTACTACTCAGAGTTATGTTTAATTCATTTTAGACACAAATATGATCCAAGTCTCCTCAGTGTATACTTTGTTATAGAAATTAATGAGAGGTGTATCTCAATGCCATTGAAGAGAAGAATTTTTTGCAATTTGAAATTAAAATTGAGTATGCCCTTTTCTTTTTACTGATGTGTGTGTGGTATATCCTGTTTATCTACAGTATTCTTTTTCTCCTGGTATGCAAATAGTGACCTATTTATAGAGGTTAATTATGAACTTGTAAATCAGCATATCATTAAGACTTGTCATAAATGGGCAGCTATCCAGACTTTCAAACAGTGAAGTTCAGGGGTTGGATATGAACTGCCTAGCATGTCTACTGGAGGCATTTGGGATTGCAGATGTGTTACCCATGCCTGGGTAAAAGTGAAGACTTCAAACACTGTATAATTTTTTATTTGTGTCCTCAATAAAGACAAATCTTCTGGTACTGTGCAAAGAATTTTTACTGCTGTATCATTTCCAAATAAGTCTATGAGCTAAGCAGTATTATTGTCCCCATCTTAGAGATGAGGAAACAAAGGAAAGGTAGTAAGCAAGTTTCCCAAGATCACAAGGCGCAGAGCGAGGACCTCATGTTTTTAAGTGTTATCATTCTTTTCTAACCCAGTTTAGTGTGATAATCTTTATAAATTCATGAAACTCTCAATGCATTGTTTGACTTGTGTCTATAGATCAGACATGTTTCTCTTGGAATTAGTAGTAGAACTTTAATTTCCATAGTGGAAATTACCTCATTTTTCTGACCTTCCTGGACCCTGGTTTTTTCCATGGTCTAATTCCTTTCTGATCTTCATCTAAACCTCTTGAAGAACTAGAAATATATATTCTCCTTCTTACTACCTTGTTATCCTTTTCCCCCAATGCTTAAGCAGTTTGCTTTCATGTCATATGATGAGATGTTGTACTGAATTCTAAATCATCATATCAAATGGCCATTTTTAATGATTGCCTCTCTGGCCTATGTTTTGAATTTGATCCTTATGGTAAAAAAAAAAAAAAAAAATTAAAAAGGGGCTGGGAAGGTGGCTCAGTGGTAGAGCGCTTGCCTTGCATGCATGAGGCCCTGGGTTCGATTCCTCAGCACCACATAAGCAAAAAAAAAAAAAAAGGGCTGGAAGTGGTGCTGTGGCTCAAGTGGTAGAGCACTAGCCTTGAGCTGAAGAACTGAGGGACAGCGCCCAGGCCCAGAGTTCAGGCCCCACGACCGGACCCCCCCAAAAAAAAATTAAAAAAAATAGATCTCCTTTCTAGCAAGGTGCCATCCTAGCTATTCAGGAGGCTGAGATCTGAGGATCCCAGTTCAAAACCAGTACGTGCAGGAAAGTCCATGAAACTCTTATTTCCAGTTTAACCACCAGAAAACCAGAAGTGGCACTGTGGCTCAAGTGGTTGAGCACTCACGTTGAGCTGAAGAGCTCAGGGACAGCGCCTAGGCCCAGAGTTCAAGCCCTACAACAACAACAACAAAAAATTCTCTCCTGGCCACTCCTTTTCAACTTTTTTTTTTCCTCTCTTGTTTTTATAGACGAAGTTCGTGTTTTGTTGGGGGGGTGGTTCATCTTGGGATATCACTGTTTTAACTGTTATGTTATTTCCCTAAATGATCTAGTATCTCTCTTCAGTTATAATTGAAGTGCTAATATATGTCAGATTTGTATCTCTACTGGTATTTTTGGTAGTGTTATATGTTCTATATATCCAGTATCTCAAATTTGAGATCCAAAACAAAATGCATTATCTTTTTAAAAATTATTTATTTTTCAGTGTTTTATTCTTCAAGTGTTGATGGTACTTGAATTTTCCCCACTACCTTCAATTAGTTATTAAGGCAATTATTACCAAATCCTTCCTTTCTTTGTCTCTTAAATATTTGTCACATATGATATTGTATGTACTTTTAACTCTTTGCTCTAATTCAGATCTTACTTCACATTGACTGCTCTATTGACTTCTTTTCTTTTCCTGTAGCTTCACAATGGCAAATCCTTCTTCTAGACATAAAGCAGTCAGTATAATCTGAAATGAAATCTAATTTTACTGCTTGCTCCTCAATGTAAACCTCTTTATTGAGTCTCTTGTCGTGCATGGTTCTCCTTTGATTGTTGCCTCTTTGTCTAGCCATGTCTGGACATTTTACTGTTCTGCAGTGATGTTCCACTATTCATCAATATACTGTGTGTCATACCTTTTCTCATCCTGACATATTTGCTTATAATGCCTTCTGACTAGAATTCACTTTTTTTTTAACTTCCTCTAAGTAACCTGAACTTTATAGTACTTTTTCCTTCTCAAGGAAGTATTTGATGCCAACTAAATTGCGTTAAGTATTGCTGTTATTTAGCATCTGCTTTCTAACTTGCATTAACTGGAATCACAGGAAATTCATAAGTAATTAGGAAGTTGGCTTATGCTAATTCTACTCACTTCTACATTCTGTATTGAGTTCAGAATCCATATGAAAATTTGGTAGTTACCAATTTAGAAACCATAGCCATAAAGTAATAGCATTTACTATCCTAAAATAGTTGTTTTTCAGTATCTAGGACTTACTAAAATCTATACTGTTCAACTGATTGACACCCACTGAGAGCCTTCATAAAAGTTTAGAGATAATTTGAAGACCTTGAACAGGAAAGAAATAAGGCTTCTTTGGTTTTTGCCTCATTAGGATGATATCTATATATGCTAGTTGTCAGGATTCAGAGTGCTAAGCAGTATAACTAAATTGGATTATATTTCTGGTCAAGACTTATCAGTGATGCCATATTTCTGATATGTTAAGAGGAAATAAAAGTATCATTTATATAAACAATCCTCTTCACAAACATTTCTCCTTTTGCCAGAATAAAATAGAACATGTTCTTGGAGGCAGATTTACAGTATACAGATCTTCCCCAGAATATTGTGTGTCTTTAGTGCTTATTATCTAAATATTTTAAATTCCTGTTTTACTACCTGTTTGCTTCTACATTCTTGACACACCAAAGAAAAGTAATGTAATGTGGATTCTGGAGCATAGTGTACTCCTGAGAGCATTTTTTTGTGTGTGTGTGGCAAAATTTTCCATACTTTTAGAAGAGATATGTCTATGGGAATGTTTATTTCCTGTATATTTCTCCATCCTCCTCATGATACCCAACACTAGCTGAGACCAAAGATTTGTGACATATTCCCATCTCATAACCTTTCTTCAGCTCTTCCAAAAACATTATTTTAATACCAGTTGATTAGAATTCCTCAGGGCTTAAATAACTTTTGAGATCTATGAGAGAAGGAAAAATTTTTTTTTTCCTTTTCTGCTACCATAGTCTTGACTCTCCCATTTTCTCTTTAACATCCCATTTCTGTTTTATAGGCAAGGCCTGCCCTTGTTCAAGCTCAGTTTTTCTGCTTTTTTCGTTAGTAAAGTACTAGGTTTTGTTGTAACATTTTCATACAGACATAATATGTATATTGGTCATGTTCATTGTCCTTCACTATCCTAGCTTATCTCCTCCCAAGCTCCTTTATAAGTTTTTGAGTTCCTATTGGCATGATCTTTTACTGTCCTGTTTCCCCTAAATGTTTTTGTTGTTTTTTTTTTTATTTACCAAGTATTATTTAAATACTGTCCTCTGAGTTTTCTTTATTCCATTTCTACAATCCAATAAATTGGTTTATATACCAAATTTCCATTCTGTCTCACTCTCTTACACTCACTTTTTGAGTAAATTAGATTTGTACAGCCTGCTTGTTTTCATTACTACCCTTTAATGTCTCTTAGGCTCTGAGTTTTAAAACATAAGTTTACAGCATTTTTGTTCAGTTCTAACTGCAGTCTACCCAGGAAGTGAGTAGGTTCCCACATAACCAGGATAGCTTTCTACTTTATTGTCCCTTGGTGAGTTCCATCATCTCTAATTAGCTGAAGTCAAACTCTCATGGCTTTCTGTCCATAGTTATAATTAAAGTTGGTTACTGGGTTCTGGTGGTTGACTCATACCTGTAATCCTACCTATTCAGGAGGCTGAGATCTGAGAATGGCGGTTTGAAGCCAACCCAAACAAGAAAGTCCCTGAGACTCTTAGCTCCAATAAACTACTCAGAAAAAGCTGGAAGTGGTGTGTTCCAAGTGGTAGAACACTAGTCTTGAGCAAAAGAGACTCAGAGACAGTGCCCAGGCCCTGAGTTCAAACCCCAGGACCAGGAAAAATAAAGCCTCCCCCCCCCAAAAAAAAGGTTGGTTTAATGCTCATACCAGTGCCAATGTATTCAGTATTCCTACTGATAGCAGCTACTGCAGTTTGCAGGGTGGAGGAACATTTTGTTTCTGCTTACATGTGATAGAGTACGATAACTGGGAGCAATGAAATTGTATAAAATTATTTTTTCCACAGAAATGCACTTAAAACTAGAAAAGATGTTTTGTTAGATGAAGAAATCCCTCATGACCTGATAGCCAGATGCAGAATGCAGTACATGAAGAGAGGAAGCTGTGGTGTGAAGTGTCTCCTGAGCGTTCCTGATCTGTCATTTTAAGCAGACCACCTCCTTCCCCGAAAAAGGTGCTTCAAGTTGTATTCCTCAGAAATCATCAGATATTCATATTTGCAGTTGATAATTCCTTTTTACTTTCATCCTTAAATTTGCAAATTATATGCAAATTTAGAGGATTTAGGGAAGCAAACCACAATTCAAGTTGGGACTTGGCCCACTAATTCCAGTAGAGCTTTCTAGGGAGCTGGGCTAGACCACCTGAGAGACCTTTTTTGTTTAGTTGTTTTTGTTTGTTTGTTTTGACATACCCTATACCCTCAATAAGTTAAAGAAGGCTATATCTTTTGAGGACCAAAGCCTAAGTTGGCCTGCATTTCGTTCATGAAAAGAGCCCGAACAATTTAAAGAGGCATTTTAATGCCTCACAGTAAGCTGGCCTCGGGGCCTTCTGCAAGTGTTGGTGATGGGTTGGCAAGACCACCAGACCCTTTTTTTTTTTTTGGGGGGGGGTCCAGTCGTGGGGCCTGAACTCTGGGCCTGGGCGCTGTCCCTCAGCTCTTCAGCTCAAGGCTAGTGCTCTACCACTTGAGCCACAGCACCACTTCCAGCTTTTTTTTTTTTTCTGCTTATGTGGTGCTGAGGAAGCAAACCCAGGGCCTCAAGCATGCAAGGCAAGCGCTCTACCACTGAGCCATCTTCCCAGCCAAAGACCGTCTTTTTTAACTCACCAAATACTCACATCCATCCACATTTGAGAGTTTTACAATTTTGAAAGCTTTCTTTTGTTGTTGTTGTTGTTTTATTTCATGGTGTGCTGCAACTCGCTGCTAATGGGGACAAGGCAGTAATGGAGACTGGACCATGGAATTGAGGTTTGGGGTACCAGGGGACCTTTTGTCAGCTTTAGATCCCAAGGTTCCATTCATCAGGGTTTTTTTTATTGGTTTCATATAGAACAGTATGTGTAGAGAGTAAGGTATAAGCATCAACATGTGAGGATATTTTTGTATACAGGTGGTAGATGACATCCTCATCTTGGGAACTAGAGCTAAACAGTAAACAGATTGCAATTTGCATAAAATCCTTAGTCTACCCCCAGGCTCCCAGGAAGTTTAAAGTCAAATTAACTCATACTAGGTTAGAAATCTGAATTCCTGAAGCCAGAACTGATTTACCTTTCCAGGAAATTCTCAGCAGTCTGTGAGTCTTTATTCCAAACACAGCCCTGCAGACTCCCAATCCTTTGGGGTCTCACAGCTCTGCTTTTCATGCTGTCAGTAGGGTGCTATCTCACGTGTTCTCTGACTTCAGACACATCCCCAACATAGCTTTCTACTAGTTATTTTGAAAATGCAGTCTCTAGAAGTTTCTTTCCTGGCTGATTTCAAATCCAAATCCCCTGGATCTCAGCCTTCTGAGTAGCAAGGATTATAGTATGAGCTACTGGTGCTCAATCAGGTATTTTTTATTATATGTATTCCTCGCTTTAGAACACCTTGTAGTCTTGGAAGGAAAACAGATCTACTAAAAAGTAAATGAAATGGAAAATAAACTTTTCCTTGAAAGTGTTCAACCGTTTTGTGTTTTTTTTTTTTGAATTATCTGAACCAAATAATTAAATGTGGGTTCATCACAGGGATTGCTTAAGAAAAATTAAACTGTAATTTGTGAGTTTTATTGCTATTTCTATTGTTTATGTGAAAAGCTGTTTTACTGTCATTTCCTACTTACCATAATATGGTTTAAAGTGTTATGATTATGTTTTAGTATGTAACATTACATGCTCAGAGTTTATAGCTTAGAGCTGTTTAAATATTAATAGGTCCATTAACAACTATGAGGCTGTGGAATATGCAGTAATTAATTTTCTTTATTTTTCCTCCTTTGTTATACAGGACAGTTAACGTATACATAATAACATACAATTAAGAAAATGAAATAAAAATGTTTTTGATTAAATTTTATGTTTGATTTGGCCATCATCTATATTTTTAATAAACATGGGTTTTTTTAGTCTAGCCTGATTCTTAGATACCAACTGGGTATCCCAAAATATATCTTAATTATGAAGCTAATTATACAGCGCATGAGTAGACATTTCGCTCAGCCTCATGGATTATCTCGCTTCAGATGCCAGTCATATGTCCTAGCTTGACACACATGCGTCTTTCTAACCAGGTGTTCCTAAGCTCATTTTTGAAGGTGGGCACTGTAAGATATATTAAATAGGTAGGTTTCATTACATAGCCGATGAAGAGGACACCACACAGTATTCAAGCAGGAAAAGAAGTTTATTTACAGAACTGCCCACACCATACATGGTGGAGAAGCATGGCCAAGGAGACACCCCCCCATCCCCCTCACCAGGACTTACCTAGGCCGGGGACAGGAAGAGGTGTAGTCAGGTGAGGGAAAGGTGTGGCCCCACTGGATCTGGAAGTGATCTCATGGCCTTGGACTCTCCTATGGTCAGATGGGAGGCACTACCAGAGGTGGCCCAGGATGTGATCTAGCTGGAGGGGGAGATGATTGCTTCCAGGTGTGCCAGTTACCTTGGTTAACACAGATACTGGGTGGAAACTTAGCCAAGAGGTAAGAAGACCTTACAGACAGCTTACTGGGAAAGCTCTCAGAACTCAGGATAGTGCTTCCCTGTCCTCCTTTAATTGCTGGTCTATTGTGAAGAATATCACACAAGGACAGTGAATGGAAGAGATACTTAGGTGGAGGAGGTGGCACACTGTTCCCAGCACAAGAATGTAGTGACCAGTTGGGAAGCTCTGAATTTCTTTCGTGAGGAGCTTTTCTAACCCAATGTCTAGAATCTCCCACATCTAATTTCTGAGAATGGAATAGGCTGAGGATTAAATATTTGGACATTTTGTTGTCCAGCTCCATCCTTAAGCACGAGTAGTAGAAATATTAGAGTGCACGTTACAATTCTTTTTCTTTATTTTCTATGTTTACTTGTTTTTTGTTGTGGGTACTTGGACTTGAACACAGAGCTTTGTGCTCTTAGCTTTTTCTGTTCACTAGTGGCACACTCACACTTGAGGAATGCCTCCTAGCTTTTTGCTAGTTATTTAGGGATAAAAATCTCTCACAGACAGGCTTTTTAGGTAGAATCTGAACCTTGATTCTCAGATTTCAGCCTCCTGAGTCATTAGGATATAGGTATAAGCCACTAGCATCTGGCTATAAATTTATTTTTAACTGATACATAAACATAAAATTTACATGTAATTAATAATTGAAGTACATAATTTAAGGGTACAGATGTGAGGGGGAAAATAGGGGAGAACTATGGAAAGGGTGGCATTGATTAGGTGCATTTTATTTTTAATCTGATGGAACTATAGCCTTTTTGTACAACCTTTTAATTAAAAACTACGTGGAATAATAGAGTACTATATCACATTTTGATATATGTATGCACTGTGTAATGTTAAAATGAGTTTAAATTTGCCTGACTTCTCAAATATATTTCATTTCTTCATGGTGTAGACTTTCAGAATCCTCTTTAAAAAAAAACTTTTTGAAATATATGTGAAGTCATCTTACTGTGGGAAAGAAATACTGAACTTTTTGCTACTATTTAACTAATTTAGTATACATGATCAGACCTTTCTACTTTTCTCCTATATTTCCTCAGCTCTGGTAAATATATTACTTTCAATTGTTATGAAAACAACTTTTTTAGATTCTATATGCAAGTCATATCATGAATACTTGTCTTTCTGTGTCTGGTTTATTTCACTTATTGACCTCTGGTTCCATTCATGTGGTCATAAATGATAGGATTTTATTCTTTTATATAACTGAAGAGCATTCCATTGTGTATATAGACTGCATTCTCTTTACCTATCAATTGATAGAGATGGTTTCTATTTCTTAGTTGTTGTGAACAGGTTACATTGAATATGGTAGTAAGATGTCTCTTGGATATACTGGTTTCATTTCCTTTGGTGTTAACTTTCTCAATGCTCAATTTTGTTATATATAAAATAAAAAAATATTCAATTCCATTGTATCACATGTATATTATATGTAGAGCACTTAAAATCTTTCCAATAAGAGACTAATAACAAAAGTTAAAATTTGCATATTTATTTACTAAATAATGTAGTAATTACTAATGTCTGTTATAGTCTATCAAGCCTTGAGCAATCAAGTTTTCAATAAGGATTATAAAGATTCCAAATGAATTACACAAAATCAAGACACATTAAGAATGAGTTGACAATTAGAATATATCAAAGCATTTTGAATGTTATTACTCCTTAAAACAAACTATTTTCTGAATAGGAAACATTAGGCTTAGAGTATTACCTAACTTTTCCAAGATAAAATTATATAGTAATCAAGTGGCAGAGTGTAATAAAATCCACATCTGCTTCATTTGGAAGATCTGTTGTTTTACTCTGCTATGACTTACTACAGCAGGCAAAAAAAAAAAAAAAAGATTTTTTTCAAATAGACATGTGCTTCTGAAATTCATATGCTACTGGAGTAAGATTATACATACTATATATATATATATATATATATATATATATATATACTGTATAATAATTCTCTAAGAGAATATTGTGATACAACATAAACTGGTGGTTAAGATTTAACTATAATATTTGCACTTATAATCCATGTTTTAGTATTTGACTATTAGAATATAAATTAGACTATTAGAATATAAATCAATGTTTCATTTTTGTTGTAGTTTCATAATCTAGTATATTTTATGGTATTGAAGAAAATTTTTCAGCCATAAATTTACATTTCTTTTGTTCTCTTAGATGTAATAAAGGAACAAAATCGAGAGTTACGAGGTACACAGAGGGCTATAGTCAGAGATCGAGCAGCTTTAGAGAAACAAGAAAAACAGCTGGTAAGTAGAACATTAAATTTCATTTTAACTTTTCAAGTAAATTTGAGTGTTGGAATAATTAGCTAACTAGGAAAAAGGCACATGGCAGGTGGTAAGTGACTTACTTGACTAGAAATGGCATTTAATTCTTTCCTGCCTTTTTTTTTTTTACCTTGTTGTGTTATCCTGCTGCCTTTTCCAAGAATTCTGAATATTCTGTTGATATAGAACCAAGTTATTCCTGAAATTCACAAAGCTATGACTGTCTAGGAAGAAATAATTTTCAAAACAGAACTATTTTCTTTTTGGATGGCCACAAAAATAAAATTCTTATGGAAAGCAAGAGAGGGTTATAAAAAATTACATTAACACTATATTTTAAAGATAGTGGCTATGACAATATTACTTTAATAGGCTGACTTAATTAATCTTTATATATTCTTTATGCAATGAATTTAAATTGGTCATACAACACATAGCAAATTTGCCGTGTATTTACTTTGCTTCAGACTCTTAGTTTCTACATAGATAATCTGCATTGTGAATGAATAAAGCTTTATGAATTTTTTTTTCAATTTTTAAACCAATTTTATCTTCTTTTTTCTAATATAAGCTAGAACCATACAATATTGGCTAGAAATAGTATGAACAGACATTCTTATCTTTTTGTTATCTTAGTATTTTTGTTGTTGTTATTGCAAAGGTGATGTACAGAAGGATTGCAGTTACATCCATTTCTTTTTGAACAGTGTCAGCCTTTTCCTCACTTTCTCCCAGATTTTCCCTCCTGACCATCCCCCGTCAAGTTGTATAGTTGACTTTCAACATAATGTCTAGTGAATATCATTGCTATATTTGTTCACCCTTTGCCCCATTGTTTCTATCCTCTCCCCTTACGCTCCCCCAAACAGATGAACTTACATAGGAAATGACAGGTATAGAAAACAAAACCTTTGACAAAGGAACAAAAACAATAGCAAAAAAAACCTCTTTCCATTTCTTGGAGTTCATTTCAATAAACATTATTTTATATGATCATATGCACACAGCTATTGAGCCATTGTGATCCTCTCCTAAGAATATCCTTCTTTGAAAATTGGTTTTTGAAATAGTGTCTAGTTGAGTTTGCCATTTTGTCTACACAGGCACTTTGTTTTGTTAATTGAGGTCTATCATACACCATTAGAGTAATGTAATTACCTGTATTATTAGCTTTAAATATGCTACCTCTCTATTTTCTTTGCTTTCCCTGTTTATGTCTGGATTGTCCTTTTAGTATTTTCTTCTGGGTTCTGTGTATATACTCCTTTGTAGACTTGCTTTGTATTCATGGGTGGGTGAGTGTACCAGTTCTTGTCTTTCCAAAAATGCGTTAATCATCGCTTTCAGTTATTCATTCCCTGGCTTTATGAAAGCATCTTTCCTCTTAAAGAAACAGGGAATTTTGTGCCTGTTGGATCTGTTCTTCTGAAATGATCATTGAAGACTACCTCAGTTTTATTTTTGTGTGTTTGTGTGTGTGTATGTGTGTGTGCACGCATGCATGCATATGTGAGCATGCTAGTTTTGAGCCTTGAACTCAGGGCCTTGTGCTCATACTTGACTTTCTTCCTTATGGAATGCCAACTCTACCACTGGCAGCATGCCTCCAGTCTATGAGGACTTCCTCCTCATGTTACTCACTTGTTTTTGTTTCCCCTCTTAGGAATTAGAAATTAAGAAGATGGCCAAGATTGGTAATAAAGAAGCTTGCAGGGTTCTAGCCAAGCAGCTTGTACATCTACGGAAACAGAAAACTAGAACTTTTGCTGTAAGTTCCAAAGTGACTTCTATGTCCACACAAACAAAAGTAATGAACTCCCAGATGAAGATGGCTGGAGCAATGTCTACCACAGCAAAGGTACATTGAATCCTGTATATTCACACATTTTTTAGTTTATTAAAGTGATATAAGTATTAGTATTTTAAAAAGGCAAAAGATTTAGGTGAATTTAAATGAATTATATGAAGAGAAATTAGTACTGATAGTTAATCTGGTATTAAAACACCTTCTGATGGTTGGGTAACTAGACTTGAAGGAGAGATTACTCATATTACTCATATATTTACTAATAGGTTAAGCAAAGATATCTGATACACTCCTGCTATTTAGAAGATACAGTATCTGAATTGGAATTCCTAGTTAAATTGTTATAAATGTGGTAAATCGGCCTAAATATTTCTTTAGATCCTCTTAGAGAAACTACAATGACTAACAGTAATACAATAAAGAGGAAAACCAGACCAGGTTTCAGCCTTCCTGTAGCTTACCATCCATTTATGGGAAGCCCATATAAGAAGCAGTGTGTGGTGTTACATTAGGAACTTGGCTTTGGTTCAGATCTTATTTCACTCAGCATCTGTAGGACCTTGAACCAAGTATTGAGCTTTTCTCTGCCTCCATTTTCCATATGTAAAAGGCTTAGAGCAGGGCCTTGCTTACAATATAAATGTATAGCCATAGCTACTCTGTTACCCTCATCAATATTGTTACTGGTATTATTTACAACAATAAAATAAGTTGCAATTTAAGTAATCAAATTTAAATCAATAACTAAATTTACAAGCTATATGTTCTAATTTGTTCTAATCAGATGTGCTAGGGACTACTCCCCTAAGAAACTGGTATATAAACTGAAAGCTGAAGTGTTACTAGTGAAAGCACTCTAGATTAGGGACTAGTTTATGTAAAGGCCCTGAAGCAGGAACTAGAACAACACATTTAACAAAATTAAAAAAGAAAAAGATCAGTGAGCCTAAAGGGCAGTGGTAACAAATTAGATTGTCTAATTTGGAAGGTTCCAGTGGCTGTCAGGCAAATTATAGAATTTGGCTATTAACTCTAGAGAGACACTGGGGAGTTTATTTGAAACCATTATGCTTTTTATATACCAAATTAACTATATAATACCTATGTGTGTATGTGTGTGTAATATCTCACACTGGCCATAGTAGACAAAAGTAGTGTAAACGTTTAAAGACTCTATATATATTTCTGCAAAACAATTTTTTATTGCTATTCACTATAGTTTTAAGTATACTAATAGTCCTATAGATGTGTGTTGGTATGTCCTCTAATCCTTTTTCATCTAAACATTAGATGCCAATAGTTAAATTTAAAATTCTTCTTAGCTTAGACATTATCTACTTGCAATATTAAAAAGTAAATTTATTTTTCCCATTTGAATAGCAATGAGTTTTATGTTCATAAATGGTTTTTACTGCACAGGTTTTTTGTCTACTGTCTGAAGAATTTTCCCACACTGGACTTGATTTTGTAGATGTTGAGCAGATGGTTTTTAAATGAATATTTCATGTTTTTCTAGAGTATTTAACACTCTGTGTTTTCTTATGACAAGATGCATATCTTTTTAAAGCCTATCTGTATTTAATGTATTCCCTCTAGACTTATTTCATAGCAAAATTTTCATAATTATGTAACTACCTGAATATTTTTTCATATATTTAAAGACAATGCAGGCAGTGAACAAGAAGATGGATCCACAGAAGACACTGCAGACAATGCAGAATTTCCAGAAGGAAAACATGAAAATGGAAATGACTGAAGAAATGAGTAAGTTTAAGAAGTTGTAATAAAATGTAGTTTACTCATCTTTGAATTAACCAACTTCATTTACTAGTGATTTTTTTATTCTTATCCTGAAGGCACAGAGATGAAATGAGAAATAATGGAACAGTTATTGATTATACATGCAAAATAACTTGTGCATAAAATAGCTCTTGCTTGTATAATTGTAAGCAGTTTCAGAGTCTTGTTGACTCTTACAAACTATAGAAAATCTATTGGTATTGGAAGTAGGGTGAATAGAGCTCTTTCTTTTGGTTTTTTCTCTCACAATAACATTTATAGTTAGTTTTCTTCTTTCTGCATTTATACTACCTACATGTTGTGGTTGAAAAATAGTGAATAAAATGAAATAGCACATAGAATTTATCTGTACACCACCTAGATCTTGCAACTCTTAATGTTATACATTTCTTTACTACATTTACTACATTTTTTCTTATTTATAAAAGTGACTCCATGTTACATGTACAATCATAATCTTATGTTAACTTTTCAAAAACATACAACATAACTAACATAAGCTCATGACATTGCATATTAACAATAAATGTTCTGAGCCATTCTTATTTCAACATTATGTAAATGATAACTTTTTTAGTCATTATAAAGAGCCTTAAGGGAAAAAAAACATTTTCAAAACTCAAGGAATGAACTATCAAACTAAACACTATGAAGGCACATATATTACTACATATACTACCTAGAAAGAAAAAAAAGTTTTTGCAATACTGTGTTTGAACTCAGGCCCTTGAACTTACTAGATAGACAGTACCACTTGAGTCATGTCCCTAGCACTTTTTGTGTTAGTTGTTTTTCAGTTAAGCTCTTCTGCCTTTTTTTTCTGGAGTGCACTTCAGACCCATTATCCTCCTACCTCCATCTCTCACATAGATGGAATTGCAGCATGTGTGGCCACACCTGCCCTTATTCTATAATGATTTAAAATATATTTATTTATTTATTACATTGTCTGGCTTCATAAATCTCCTTAGAATATTAACAGCTTTATAAGACTTTTGGCTTATTACTACCAAACTCTCCCCATAAAGATCACACAAATACATACTTTGTAAATAATGAATGAATGAACCCTTCATGGGATCCTAATTAATATCATTTATATTATTGTTTTGAAAAGGTATCTCTCTCATTGCTTTGTAAAAATGTAGGAATATGCCAGTTTACTTCTGCTTATCAGCTATCATTTCTAGCACTTGGGATATAAGAATAATAAATATTTAAAATGTTAGGGTTGCCATAGTCGTTATTGTGACTAATGAAAATACTAGAATAATTTCTAGCATTTTATTTCAGAGTATCTTTTTTTCTTCTAAAAATGTAGTGATAATATATACACTATCTTTGGGAATTCCAGAATCTGTATAGTTTCTATATGTCTTTATTTTGAAAAAATATGTTTTTTTCAAGACTCTTGAAACTCTGAAAAATTTTAAAGATTGATTTGTTTTGTTGTTTATATATGATTAGAGTATCTACCATGTTCATGTGGTTTCCACTGAATGGCACAAATGTGAACACATATTGACAGAATTGATTTTCCATTAAGCTGTAATGAAAAGTATCAGTCAGCCCTTAATCATATGGCTTTCATATTTTTCACAGTTGTTCCAATTTGCATTTTAGCAATTTGTAACCCAGTCTGAAAGAATAATTATTTTTATTTACTTTTTCAAAACTTGAACCTAAAGATAAATTTTAAACATAAATGACCATATTTTTTCCAGCAATATTGTTCAAAAAATTGCTCACATTCCTGTTTTGGAATTAGGATCTTTGGAAAATATTTATTATGTCTGGTTAGATCGGTTAAACTTGTCCTGAAAGCATTCTCCTCTTCTAATTCCTGATTGCATCTGTGTAGTTGTTCTCATCTGTTTCCATCTTTCATCCTCATTCATCTTTACAAGCTCTGACCTCTCTCATGACTTTATTGCATCCAGATCACATACTCTTGAATTCACTTTCGAAGCTTACCTCTGGAGTATGCTCATCAGATGCCCTCAGTGGTTTCCTGCTGATCATAGAGTCACAGACCATAACCATACATCAAAAAGTTTTTTGGTCAAGCCTTTTTATTTTACCATTGACAATACAAATACCAGAGTGGTAATATGACAAATGCCTTTTTCCCCCAAAGTTGCATGGACACTAAATGAAGTAATTATATGCCCTATTTCTTATCCAAAAGCTTTTTAGCCGTTTTCGTACCTAGTTTATTCTACTAAAGTAACAAAATCAATTTTTAAATCATGCTCATAACTATACTATACTATAACCAATATCAAACTTTGTAACTAATGTCAAAGGTGCATAGACAAAGCAGAGAGATGACTGGAACATGAATTGGGTTATGAACTGTTTGTAGAGCATTCATTCCCCAGATGGTCACCTACCTTATGTGCATTTTCCAGAGAGTCATGACTCATAAGCCCACAGATTGTTAGTTAACTATTGCAGTACCAAACCAGGAACATCCCATAGAAAGAGAATGTTTTGGCCTTTTACTAGGAGCCCAAATACCATCATGGACACGAGATCAGACTGGCTACATGCCCTGCATCTTCTGTCATTTCCTATGAAATTCATTCAGAGGAACTACTATTGTAAGCCATCTGCTTTTCTTTTCCTTTCTAGCTATTTCCCATTTACACACCTTGTATAAAAATCAAGTGGAATGACATACTCTTCCTGTGTGTGTCCTTTTTGCCTTGCCAGTCTCTCTCTCTATATATACCTGATGAAGTTAGATCTTGTAGTACTCTCATGTGGTCCTTCCAGCTGGATAAAACAGCTTACCTCTGAAACACTGCAAACATACATATATTTTTTAATTTTTTATTTTTTGTCAGTTGTGGGGCTTGAACTCTGGGCTTGGGCGCTGTCCCTGCGCTCTTCAGCTCAAGGCAAGTGCTCTACCACTTGAGCCACAGCACCACTTCTGGTTTTCTGGTGGTTAATTGGAGGTAAGAGTCTCATGGGCTTTCCTGCCCAGGCTGTCTTTGAACCATGATCCTCAGATCTCAGCCTCCTAGTAGCTAGGAGGATTATAGGCGTGAGCCACCAGCACCTGGCCTGCAAACAAATATATTTTCTTACTTCCCAAAATGTGTTATTTTCCCATTTTCTTCTCAAGAATAAACCACCCAATGACTTCATTTTTCTCCAGCTATTCTTTCATTTTGGGGACAATTTTTTAAAAAATATTTAATAGGATATTGAACAAGCATTATGTTTCCTATCTGTTGAGTATAAATTTAAGAAGCAAGAAGATAGGATTGTGGACATACAAAGTGTAAATTTTCTCCCAAATATTAAAGGAATATTTGATTTTTGCATATTTTTTCCTATTAGTTTTCTTAACTACTAGCTGAATGGATAGTTATTGAACTGATATTTTAAAACTTTAAGCCTATAGTCTTGAATATCACATACGTGTTATGTGATGTGATTTTTAAAAATTATTTTATTTTATTTTGGTTCTGAGATGAAATTCTGACTTTTCACTTACCGTTCTTTCCCTTCAGCATTACAAGTAGCATTTTTTAAAAGGAAATCAGAGTAGATTTATTCTGTTGTGTTATAGCTCGTGTTGTGATGAAATCATTCCAAATTTAGTGACTAAGAAATATACTTTCCAGTATGCTTCACTGATGTAGGAAGTTACTTTTATAGTTTACTCACTCATGTAAATTTGTCTTCTATAATGGTTAAAAATATGTGCATAATTTGACTGCCTTTTGAACTGTAAGTCTAACCTGAAATCTATTTAAAAGTAATGCGTTGCTTTATTTCTTTCTTTCCTCCAAGTAAATGACACGCTTGATGATATCTTTGATGGCTCTGATGATGAAGAAGAAAGCCAGGATATTGTGAATCAAGTTCTTGATGAAATTGGAATTGAAATTTCTGGAAAGGTATGAGTAACCACTTTGCTTAGATGAAAATAGTTTGTACCATTTTTGTCACAATTGCTTTTAATTTGTCCTTTCATGTTCTTTTCATGGCTTTATGCTTGTTTCACAAGTAAATTACTTTATAGTCCACTCTTTGTATCCTAGTCTAACTGGTTGCTAATGCACATTCTCTCACTTTTTGCTTCACAATAGATGGCCAAAGCTCCATCAGCTGCCCGAAGCTTACCATCTGCCTCCACTTCAAAATCTACAATCTCTGATGAAGAAATCGAAAGGCAACTTAAAGCTTTAGGTGTAGATTAGTCAAAAAGCCATAATATTTTCACTTACTTATTTAGTGTAAAGGAAAAACAGAGTGCTGATTCGCATTATTTTGTAAAAATGGAGACCAGGAGTGAACAGTTGGTTCCTCACCCATGGCTATTTTGAGTCTTTTGCCAAAGAATGACAATGATGCAAAAATGGGAACAGTTTGGATTTAATTAGAACTATTTAGGAGTGATGATATGTAAAAAGTTGACTCTTCCCTGCATGGCATAGAGTAATCATATTCATTACTTAGTGTCAGTTTATGTTCTAAATCTTTTTTTACATTGAATACAAAATTCATAGGCGCCAATTTAAAGAGACTCGTAAAAATATTCGAAGTATATCATTAATTCTGTATCTGTTGCTTGTCCTTTGTAAATGATTATGTGTTATGACAATAGGTGGTTCAGCTGCCAAATTATTTTTAAATGATCTAAAAGAAGAGAGCTATATAAACATCTGTCTTAAAAACTGTCAGAGATTTTCTTTTCTTTTGTTTCTTTTTCCTTTGGGAGAACATTCTAGTTGGTAAGTTTATTACCTTTCAAAATGTGCTTGGCACCTGCCTTAAATAATACAAACATATTGTGCACATCTTTAAATTATTTTAACGGGCAGAAAAGAAATACCTTATAAGCTAAAATTGAAGCTTCTTAAATTATCTAGGCTTTCTTGTAAAGCTTATAAAATGTGTTGAACACGATTAGTAAAAACAGACCAAAAAAACAAAGACAGAATCCCTGCATTGGTAATAATTTACTGAACTGAAACTGTATTTTTGGTCTTTCTTCCAAGAACTGAGATTTTTTTTTCATATGAGAGATAATAACAATGTAATTTTGAGTTGTATTAATGTACATCTTATTCTCTTTAAATTGCACCATTATTCTTAATTACTACTACTAATGACAATACTTGATGGAAATTTTTAAATAAACACCTTTTTTTTGCTAAATAAACTACAACTTTGTCAGAAATTACTGCTTAAATGTATATTACTGTATTAGCAACATTGTTGAAGGTAAAGTTGCTATGTTATGTTATGAATAGGGAGAATAAAATAAAAGATACCAGAAAAGTTAGAAATAAACTTCAGAATTATGTTAGTTTAGAAAACTATGTTGCAACATATGAATCCTGACTCATCTCACCAAGAGAATTCTGGAGGATCACAAGTGTTCTGGTTAATTTGAACATTGGCATTTTTGTACTTACGTTGGAAAAATCATACATTTTAGGACTGAAATATGTGTGACACGGAAGGTTGGAGTGAGCCAAGGCATCTAGTTTAGAATTTGTGTTCAAAAACTAGTTACCGTTATTGATAGTCTTAAGTATACATTCCCTTTACAGGGATAAGTGAAAACACTTTAATACAGGATGTTGTTCCAGGACATGGTTTGATCTTGGATGCCTAGAAAAATGCCATCTTACCTTATTTATTTACATTTCTTACATTCTTACAGTCTTACCTTTATACATAAAGGGGCTTTGTTAAAAAACAAATACTCCCAAAGAAATATTTTGTTAAAAAATTCAATAAAATTTTATTATGGCTGTCCCCTTTCTTTTTTTTTTAATCTCTTTTATTCTGATTTTGCCTTCTAAAAATTGCAAGATTTATACCTGACTTTTTACTTCGTTTTTTGGTAAGGGCTTTGAATTCAGAGCCTGGTACTTTGCTAGGCAGGCAGTGTACCACATTAGCCCTTTCTGCTTTTAGTTATTTTTGGGATAACTAAATAGCATTTATTCCCAGGCCAGTCTAAACCATGGTTCTCTTACACCTCTGTAGCTGGAATGACAGGTATGAGTCGCCATGCTTTCACTATGGTGACCTTTAGCCATGAGACTCCCTAGTGGCTAACCATACCTCATTTTTGTAATTTTTAAAAGAATTCTTTTGTTATTATTCTAGAGGGGAAAACAGAGAACTGCTTTTATTTTAACAAGAAAAAGTATTGTTGTGAGTTAAAAATCAATAGAGGAGCCATGATTGTGAATTAATTTAGTCTAGTAACTAGTCACATTGAATTGTGATCTGATAATTCCTTTCCTGAGTTTCCAAAGATTAAACATTTTCAGGTTTTAGTTTTAATGGTTATTTCAGTGATGTGTGGATACTTTTGGATCCCAAAGAGAGTAGAGTCCTTTGATTTGGCTACATTCAAAAAATGCTTTGTCTGGCAGATTTATGATCATTGTAAGTTTATAATGCTACCCGGTCCATCACTAAAAGTAAGAGTTCCTTTGGGACTATAAATAAGACCTGATAGATCAGAGGGAGGAAGCTGGCACTATATGGGCATCATGTAATTTGACTTGCACAATAATATCTTCTTACTTGCATTGAGCATTCTAGGAATTTATGCCTTGCTATGGGCAAATGTATGTTCTCTACCAGTAACACATTTCTCTTGCCTGACCCCAAAGGGTCTACTTTAAATATGTTACTGTTATGTTAACATACTCTTATATTAAAACAAGATTTATGCCTGGATCAATGTTGGATTATAGTATCCTATAATCCTTGCTATTCAGGAGGCTAAAATCCTGAGTATTGCAAAGCCAGCCTGGGAAGAAAAGTTTGTGAGACTGTGTCTCCAAAATAACTGTACAAATCCAAGCTGAAAAAAGTATTCCCAATCTCAAAGACCTCTAATGGCTTTCTCCATTGATGCTCTTGGATTACTTTGCACAAAACTTTTCTCAGCTGAAGAAAGATAATTTCTCAATTTGTCTTGTAGAAATTGATTCTATAAGGAGACATAAAAATGATTTTTCTAACCTTAATTTTAAAATAAGTTGTTTTCTTTAAAAGGAACAAAAGACTACAATTGTGAAGTCTTGATTTGAATTACCCAACACATACCCTGAACTTGAACACACACCCATCCCCTAATATTGAAAATATTTCTTTGACTAAACACACCTGTTCATTAAAAGTGGAAAGGGAAATTATAGAAATGAGTTTGTCGGTAACTTCTCAGTGATCAATAATCTTTCCATTCTAATGGAGGACACTACAAATTTTGAAAGACCCCTTGAAGAGCTCATAGGACATAAAATGTACAAATCAGATAAAAGCAACCTTTGATGTTTATTCCACATGTACAATACACAGATGTTACAACAATAATTTACATTTGTCATTTCCTTAGCTACAAGACTCCTTAGCTTAGGATTCTAAATAACATAAACCCTTCTCTATTGTTTTAAAAGGTGAAGAGCTAATAAAATACTTTTTTAATATAGTTTGAAACTTTTCTTAAAACTTACTAATACAAATGAGCTAATAGCAAAAGCTAATGCATCTGTCACTAACTTAGGAACAATTAAATGCTCTTTCAGTATTAAGTACTCATTGAAGGTAAGTCCTTTTAAAGAGAAAAAATGGTTCCAAAGGCTGGTAATAAAAGTAACCTGTAGATGAAATTATGATTTTGATCTAAATATTTATATAGTTATCTAAGTATATGGATTTTTTTGCATGAGTCATGATAGCAGAAGAGCTCTGTGTGTGTGTGTGTGTGTGTGTGTGTGTGTGTGTTACTGCAGCTTGAATTTAGAGCCTGGTTGTTCTGAGTTGTTTTGCTCAAGTCTGGCACACTATCACCAAGCCATACTTCTTCTGGCTTTTTGGTAGTTAATTTGAGATAAGAGTCTTACAACTTTCCTGCCTTTGAACTGTGATCCACAGATCTCTCAGCCTCCTGAGAAGCTAGAATTACAGGCATTAGTCACTGGAGCCTGCCATTGATCTAAATTTTAATAGTATTGAATTATGCTCTTATGTAGAGGTTTTTGACCTACATTCATGCAATTTTGTATATTTATGTGTATACAACACATATGTGCAAGCACATAAATATATATATATATATATATATATATATTTATGTGTATATTGATCCTGCTTTTGGAAACTAAAGAATCCCTTAGTATGTTTTAATCGGATAAAGAAATACTGAGTTACATAAAAAGTATACTTAAACATGTATAGCAGAATAGTTTGGACTTTACTTCTAAATAAAAGTACTTCTAAGCCCGGGTACTGGTGTCTCACGCCGGCAATCCTAACTACTCAGGAGGCTGAGATCTGAGGATCATGGTTTGAAGCCAGCCTAGGCAGAAAGTCTGTAACATTTTTATCTCCACTAAACTACCCAAAATGCCAGACATGAAGCTGTGGCTCAAGTGGTAGAGCACTAGCCTTTATGCAAAAGAAGCTCTGGGACAGTGCCCAGGCCCTGAGTTAGAGCCCCAGGACTAGGGCTTTTTAACAAAGAAAAATACTCTTCTTAGATGCAAAATGTGCTTCAGTTTTTCTTCAGGCTATCTTTTTGATGACATCTATATTAGTAAAAGGTCAAAGTTGATGGTGATTATGTGTGCACATACATAGCTATCTAAATAGATTATGATATGCCATATGCTTAAGTGCTAAATAATATTAAAATAAAATTATGGGGAGTATATTTAATCGGCATTCTTAATAAAATTTCACTTGAGGTTTAAAATAAATTTAACTGCCATCAGACTTACATTCAAAAATGAAAAAAAATAAGTATTTGTTTTATCTCAGTTTGCTTCTACTTGAAAGTTTTAGAGCTCACTCTTCTAAATTAATTTTCTTCTTTTGGATATAATTCCCAGGATTGAAAGCTCAGTATATCTTACTTTATTATTAATAAATCAAATTCTGACCAATTACACTAAAAAGTTTTTTTACACTAATAAGGTTTTTACAGTCTTCTAAATAAAATTTCCAAAATAGATGCTGTTTTTAAATAAGACAGCACCCTTTATTGTTAGCAATATTCTTTTTCATTCAATTTACAAGGATTTCCATACCTACTATGACCAAATACATTTCTAGGCTCTAAAGAAATAACAGAAAACTAATCAGATCATTTCCTTGTTGTTGTATACACACTAAAGGACTGAAGGATTCGCAAGCCAGCCAGCCAGCCAGCCAGCCAGACAGACAGACAGACAGACAGATGATAGATAGATAGATAGATAGATAGATAAAATTAATCTATATTACTGGATTTTTTTTTCCCCGGTCCGAGGGCCTGAACACTGGGCATGGGTGCTGTCCCTCAGCTCTTCAGCTCAAAGCTAGCACTCTATCACTTGAGCCACTGAGCCACTTTTGGCTTTTTTTGCTTATGTGGTGATGAGGAATCAAACCCAGGGCCTCATGCATGCAAGGAAAGCACTCTACCACTGAGCCACCCTCCCAGCACTGTTACTGGATTTTTTTTTTTTTTTTTTGTCGGTCATGGGACTTGAACTCTGGGCCTGAGCGCTGTCCCTTAGCTCTTCAGCTCAAGGCTAGTGCTCTACCACTTGAGCTACAGTGCCACTTTGTTATTGGATTTTTTAAAAGGAAAAACAAACCAAACTGTAGAGAATATTGTTTTAAAATAATTTTAAAAGAAACCAGTAACATTTCTGCTTTTTGTTGCAAAAGAGGAAAGAAAGAAAAAGACAACTAGAAAAAAAATCTTATCTGCAGTCAAGATGTTCCTTTGATATGGAAAAGAGACCTTGGTTCAAACTTGTTTTCACTCGTTTCTCTCTCTGCCTTCGATTGCAAAACCAAACTCTTACTACTTCTTTCTCCAGATTCAGTTCTTCAGCCATCCGCATGATCTCTTGAGAAGAAGGTTTATTCTGTTCTCCAAAATGTCTCTCCAGGGCATCTTTAGCTGCAATACTGTGGGGGATGGGTGAAGATGGGGTGAAATTTTGATGTTGTTTGAAAAACAAAATGGTTTTATTTATTAAATATTGGCATGAAAACCAAACTTAAGAATTATGAAGAACACTTGCAAAAGACAAATACACAATTTGTTACACAGATCTTTGTTTACCTTATCCCAGGGACCAAGGTTTTCTATGTGTATTTCCCCTTGTGCCACAAGAGGGCACCAAGTTCTTAATAAAGGAAATGAATGCATTTCTAGGCCTTTCTAAACAGAGCCTACACCCACCAATTGGCTGGGACCTTCCAGTCCCCCAAATCCTTAGAGAGAATGTTTAAGGAACAGCTAACCAAAACAAAACTTACCTTGTAGCATTTCTCATGAGCACATACTAAAAATACACAAAGATCAGCAATGTGTTGAAATGTCAGAGTTTGGCTGGACTTTAAGAGACTGAATAGTTGAATCATTTTGTCATTTTTAGTTAAGTGTTATATTTCCTGAGGAAGATCTTAACATCAAAACAACATCAGGGATGGTAACTTTTAGCAGAGTGACCCATGTTTGTAATCCCAGGTTCTTTGGAGGCAGAGGAAGATCATGGTTTGAGGCCAGCTGGCCCACATCACCTATCACCAGAAAGTGAGTAAGACCCTGTCTCAAAGAACAAGGTGGATGTGGTGATGTAAGCCTGTAAAATTTCAGCTATTCAGAAGGCACAGGTTAGGAGAATGTTGGTGCAAGGATGCCAAGAAACATGAGACCCTATCTGTAAAATGACCAACGCAGAAGGGCTGAGGGATAAGTTGAGAGGTAGTGTATGCTTTTATCTAAAACTTCTGGAACCAGAATGCTTTTGAATCAAACAAGACATAAGTTTCAATGACTAGTTCCTTGTTTCTCACTATTGAGTTTTAGAATTATGCTTTTGTTTGTTTGTTTGTTTGAAAACAGGTTCTTGCTGGACTGTCAAAGTCATTATCCTCACACTTTCAACTTCCAAGTGCTGAGGTTACAGGTCTGCAACCACCACATCTTGCTTAAATTAAGATTCTTCAGTCCACTCTCTCACCTTACATGCATGGTATGTTATATTTATATGCAAATGCTGATTCTGTTTGTAAAATATTTCTTTCTCTAGCAAGTTGAAGGACACAGCACTAAATACCTTATTGTTGTTCTCCGTTTTCTTTTTCTTTCATTTGCTCCTACTTTTTCATTGTACAAAGCTGTAAATATGGAAGAGAATATATATTTTAGACTATCATCTTTTATTTCAAATTTCCTGTATTGAAAAAGGCAAAATAAATTATTACATATTTCTTAGTTTTTTCAGTCTAGAACATTTAATAATACTAACCATAAAACTAAACATTAACTTTCAAAGATAATTTTCCACTAAACCTCCTGATTACACTTTGGTTAGAATACTTGTGGTAAATGCTGTCAGACTATGCTCTTTACTTATCCAACCTAGACATCCTTGTGGATGGATACTTTTAGTCTATTAAATTTCTCATAGCAATTCCTTCTGTTATTTATGTATTTATTTAGAAGTCTGGTGTACAAATACAGTTTGTATTCTGATATTAGGTTGGAAAAGTGATTTAGGTACAATTAATAAAGAATAACAGAGGAAAAATAAATGTGGGTTCAGTGGTAGAATGCTTAACTTATGTGCCTGTGGTCCTGGGTTTAATACCCAACCTACACATGCGCGCGCGCAAACACACACACACACTCATACACAAACACACACACATACAAACACACACACACCACAAAACACTTTAATTATACAGCCAGGCATTAGGTAGCTCATGCCTGTATTTATATCTATTAAAGACGTTACTATCTAAGAATTGAGGTACAAAGCCAGCCCAAGTAAACAAATCCAAGAGACTCTTATCTTCAATTAACCAGCAAGATGGTTGGCATGGAAGTATAGTTTAATTGGCAGAGTGGCAGACTTGAGATAAAGCCAAGGAAGAGCAAAGCTCCAGAGTTCAAGCATATGCTGAAGCTGTATTATCTAGAAAACTTTTCCTACAGAGGTTAGTCTGTCCTCAGTAAACTTATTTGTACACCAGCTTTTCATTGGTTGTCTTTTCTTAGTTTAGAATGCTCAGACAATATATTTCTTTTTTTATCTCAGAGGTGAAAATAGGGTAAAACCTCAAACCTCTCGCTTTAGCTTGAATTCTATCAATCAAGTTAATTATTTGTAGGCTAGATCATGGCAGTGACTTGCTTTGTTACCTCCTACTTGTTCTGCTTCCTCCAGCCACTTGGATAATATTGCTTTTAGTTTGCAGGCATTTTTAAAGCTGAGCTGCAGGTTTTCAAATCGGCAGATGGTGGTTTGACTGAACTCAGAGCCATGCACTGCTGCCAATGCTTCGCCAACGTTGGTTTGGGTGTATCCTGTGAAGGGCCGAGAAGGGTCCTTGGCTCTGGCTTTTTACAAAGCAACAGGTTTTGATCCATTATCACAACAATCTATATATCATTCCCTGTCAGTGATTACTTTTTAGAAAGCTTTACTGTTAGTAGTTTGCAGTTGGTGATATTCAGAATAATATTGTGAAGTACATTGAAAACATTTCTTCTTATTAATAAATTACTTTTTTCTAGAAGTCAAAAGAATTCAGATGGGAAAATAATCATATACTCTCAAGTTGGATAGATGTGTTATATGAGAAATTTAAGGCTTTTATCATAATTATTAAATATCTGACAATATATGCTCCGAATATTTACTACTTCAAGCACAATGCACAAAATACATTGTGAGATATCAGAGATATTTATACTTCAACTGTAAGAGTGAATATTTCAACCCTATATTTGAAAGATATCAAGTAAAACTAGTAATCACACCTACATTCCCTAAAATCATGTTTTATATGTGAGCCTACGAGCACACATTTTATGCATACCTCCAAACAAATTTACTATATTATTAGGTAATGCTTTGATCTTTAGGCAAAATGTTATTGATTACCTCAAACCTTTCTAGAGAAGAAACAGAAATAAACTATCAACATATCATTTGAAACATTTACACCAATATAAATAGAAAACTCAATATGAATGTTATTATGATGACTGTTTTCTGTGCTTCTGACAAATAGAAACTACAAATCATTATAAGGCCTAGGGCTATATACCTGTATGAATAAATTGACTATATACGATACCCATCAATAAATACAATAAAATTACCTATAGTTCATTCCACAAATTCACAAGTTTGAATTATTATTTCAACCAATCCATTCTTTCAAATATATTATTTCGTGAATTTTAAAAACAGTTAATTGTTCTATTTATATTAAGAATATTTTCAATAGAAAATGAGAAATGAATGTGGAATAACAGCTGGCAGAAAAGGAGATACAAATAGTCTCTGATCATATAAAAGGGGCCTCCTCACTTAAAATAATTTAAAACAAAAATGTAATACAATTTTAAATAAAACTATATGGCTGTCTCTTGATTTCTCTGACTTAAAAGATCCAAAAGATAAATAACAGTCACTTCTCAAAATGCTAGAGACAGATCATTAGGAGTCAAGAAGAAATCAATAACATAAAGCCATATTGTAGCTGGACTCTGGTGGCTCACGCCTGTAATCCTAGCTACTCAGGAGGCTGGGATCTGAGAATCACAGTTCAAAGCCAGCCTGGGCAGGAAAGTCCATGAGACTCTTATCTCCAATAAACCACCCGAAAACCAGAAGTGGCACTAGCCTTGAACTGAAGAGCTCAGGGACAGCGCCCAGGCCCCAGAGTTCAAGCCCCAACACT
Organism: Dipodomys spectabilis; assembly: GCF_019054845.1. Lineage (NCBI taxonomy): Eukaryota > Metazoa > Chordata > Mammalia > Rodentia > Heteromyidae > Dipodomys > Dipodomys spectabilis. Next base: position 18,442,853 of record NW_024870709.1, read on the forward strand.
ATAAAAACAAAACAAAATATAAACCATATTTTGAGAGGAGCAATAGAGACAATGTAGTGGAGTAAAAGCTGGGATGGTTTTGGCAGAGACTAATTTAACAGCAATGCAATCTTAGATTAACAATTTTTCTTCTAACATTTTTCTTGTACATGTTCATTTAAGTACAGAATAATAATTCTAAGGTTAATCATTATGGAATTTTTATCACTAAAAGAGTAGAAACCACACCAGAAAACAGGTTAAATAAGTTATATTCATAAAGTGGAAGTTAAAAGATCCATTTAAGGAAAAGGGAATGTGGCCTAGTGGTAGAGTGCTTGCCGAGCATGCATAAAGCCCTGGGTTTGATTCCTCAGTACCACACAAACAGAAAAAAGAAAAAGGAAGGAAGGAAGGGAAGAAGGAAGAAAGGAAGGAAGGAAGGAAGGAAGGAAGGAAGGAAGGAAGGAAGGAAGGAAGGAAGGAAGGAAGGAAGGAAGGAAAAAAAGAAAGGAAATAAAGAAAGAAAAAAACGAAAAAGAAAAAAAAAAGCTCTAAACCAAGCACCACTGTCTTCTGTCTGCAATCAGAGCTACTAAGGAGATTAAGATATGAGGATTATGGTTTGAATCCAGTACAGGCAGGAAAACCTGTGAGACTTTTTCCTCCAATTAAACACTAAGAAAAAAAGAAAAAAATAGGAAGTGGAGCTATGGTAGAGGTCTAGCCTTGAACACAAAAGTTCCAGGACAATGCCCAGGCCCTGAATTGAAGCCCCTCAACCAGCACAAAATAAAAAGAAAAGGAGCTCTAGGTAATCTGAAAAGTCTCCACATATGTATCTGTAGAAACGAATTCTGCATTTGCTTATATTTGCATAAAATATCTGGAAAAATGCAAGGAACTGAACAGTATTCTTAATCACGAAAGATAAGCAGATGAGATACCATTTATATCCTTCCATATTTTTGAATACTATGAATGGACTATCTACTCAAAAGTTCAGATAAATACAAAAGGACACTCCTGAAGTAATCTTAAGGTAGATGTATTTTTCAAGTATCAGTGATTTAAAAAGTCTAGGTTTTAGCCTATTAAGAATTTACAAAGAAAACAGGATTGTGCAGGTTTTTTTCATTTGACCGATTTAAAGCCACAGTAGAAAGGCAGAATGAGCAGAGACTTGGACTTCAGAACAATATAAAGGATTTCACAGTTGATAGAATAAGGACGGGAAAGCTAAGGAGTTGACCCATTGCTCTAAACAAATGCATACCTAACTTAATTCTTCTCACTTTAAATTCATTGGCAAACTTTTCAAGTTCTCGAATTTCTGGAGAATCCATGTCTATTGGCTCTTCAACCAGTTTACTTTTCCGCCTGAGTTCCTGCTTGAATTCCGTGCTTGTGGGGTCCTCTGACAGGAGAGGCTGGTGCAGGGGTGGAAAGCCATGACTCAGGGTATGGTCAGGAAACTTGTAAAGACAGGGAGCTAAACTGCCTGTAAGTAAACAGAAAGAGGAAAAGGGCTAGTTGTTAATATCCTTGATTTCTGTGATAGGGACGCTTTGCTTGTTAGAGAGAGGTCATTCATTCTCTTTAGCCAGATTCAGTTCTGGAAGAGACAAAGTAGATTAGTAGGAATGGGATAATTTATTTTCCACCATCCCCAGATGATCAATGCGGGGGGGGGGGGGGAATTGAGAGATTACAAATAATTAAAATAGAAATATTTTACCAATCAGGAATGCAATATACTCATCATTTCTCTTAAAAACCACACATGCCAGTAATCACATCTATAATTTTTAACATAGGAGGCTGAGATCTGAGGATCAAGCTGAAGCCAAACTACATGGACATAGATTCTTATTTCCAATTAACCAGCAAAAAACAGAAGTAGAAATGTGATTCAAGTGGTAAAAAGCAAGCTGTCAAGAAGTAAGTGGAAAAGGTAGATAATCAGTATTAGATATAGATATAGATAGATATCTCTCTCTCTATATATAGATATGTAGATATAGATCTACATGTCTATATATACATAGAGAGAATCTAGATCAATTCTACCAGAATATATATTGATCTTTCTTTTTGTAGTTTACTGAACAGATGATCTATAATGCTTGCTAAAATAAAGACACTGTTTTAACTATACCATGACTGAAAATTTTCTTGCAGTTGGGAAACTGATATTACAATATTAAGAAGACCAATTGTTCTATCAGTAGTTTACTTTTAATTGAAGAATAAGCATACATTTAAATTTGACAAAGCAAATAAAAAGACTAATATGTGAACATAGTTAAATGTCATTAGACTAAGAAAAAGTAACTTTAAAAGTTTTATTCAAATATCAACAGATAGACTTTTTTGAAGAGTATACAATATAATAGTATATTCTATAATTATTTAAGGTAAAGGAAAGTTAATGCCATGAAAACAAATCAGCCATAAATGATGAGACATTGACCAGTAAAAATTATGCCACAGAAAAGTAAAAATATTCTGAAATGTTTAGGGAAATGCATCTGGATTTTATTCTGCATTAATTAAAAGAATCCATCTCAGCTCAGAATCATCGGTGAGAAGATAGTCTATAAGACAATTCAAAATATTTTATTTCATATTTCAATTTATATTAAGCAATACATGTAAACAAAATATTTTGATATAGAAATAATGAAGTCTCTGGGCACCGGTGGCTCACGTCTGTAATCCTACCTACTCAGGAGGCTGAGATCTGAGGATCATGGTTCAAAGCCAGCCCAAGCAGGAAAGTCTGTTATCACCAATAAACTACTAGAAAACCAGAAGTGGTGCTGTGGCTCAAGCGGTAGATTGCTCGCCTTGAGCTGAAGAGTGCAGGGACAGTGCCCAAGTCCAGAGTTCAGGCCCCGCAACCAACAACAAAAAAAAGAGTGAAAATCAATACTTATATAGAAACTATAATTTTTATTAAAAACAATACACCAAGTTCACGCTACCTATAAATATATAAATAAGAACATATAATCAGAAACTAATACAAGTAGTAATATGTCACATATAAATCATTACTATATCAATATGTAATGACTAAAAAGTTATAAATCAGCAAGTGATTATTTTATATTATTCCTATGAAAAGATATAATCATGAAGTACACCTTGTCTAAGTGAATGTATTATTTTTCTAAAGAAAATTAAGCATCAAATGGGAGATAAAACAAAATAACAGAAATGTGACTGCTTCATAGATGGAAAAAGACTTGAAAAAACTACTTTTTTCCTTGGGAAAAAAAAAGTGCATGCTACTTTTCCAAATCAAACTATCCAATTAGTTGTCACATATATTTTAATAAGATAAGCATTTGATAAGATGTAAATCTGTTGACCATGTGATCATTACTTTCAATTTCTCACTCATCCTCATGTACTATTTAAACAACTCCTTTACTCAATACATTTATCATGTTCCTTTTCCAATATAAACAAATGAATTAAGGAATATATGCATATACATACATAGACGTACATACATAATATGTGTATATACTTTGTTTTCTTCACAATTTACAGTGTAGGAGATTAAATAGCTTCTCACCATGAAGTAATAACTAGAATGGATTTTAACCTTTGGAATAAACTACATCAAAACAATTTCCTAGACTATTCTCCAGAAAATCTATACTTAGAATGGTCTTCCTTTGTCCCTGCATTTAAACACATTTGGCTATATTAAGCAAATGTTTTCAGACAAAAATACAAGAAGCGTATCATGCCTTTTTCCAGAAAAAAAAATATTTGTAAAGGTAATTGTCAGCCCACTGGGGAAAGTATGCATCTAGAAAACAAGTTTGAACAGAGTATTTGAAAAGTATATAAGAAACATAGTGCTCCAAGTTGTGACCTCTTGAACAAGAACGAGAAAGTGATGTTTGATGTGAGTTCATTTGCTATTATGCCAAACATCCACCAATCTCGGCAGGATCACAATTTTCCTAGAACTAAGCTTATAGAAGTCCCTTACACCAGACAAAATGCTGTTTCTAGCATCTGCATTTGTAACCCGGGGAGTATGGAGAGTGATTTCTATGACAAATATGGCAAAATACCTTTGCAAATCTCATTTTTAAACCTGGATTAATACCCATGGAAGATGTATGAAGTTGTGAGTTACAAGCAACTAAGCTCTCACTAGCGTTTCCCAAAATATGGCAAAGCAGTGTTTTCTTTAAGGACTTGAGGAATACATATTTGCGTTGCTTGAAAGTGTGCCAACACCCTCTAGAGTCCTAAATATATTTTTACATTGCAGATTAATCTGCCATAGACTTAAAGAATGGCTCCATATGTATTTCAATATGGCAAATGTGAGAAGACAAAGTAAATCATATGTGTGTATACTCATATATACTTATAGATAGGTAGACAGACAGACAGACAGACAGACAGACAGACAGACAGACAGACAGACAGATAGATAGATAGATAGATGGATTACTTTGACATATTAGGGATTGAATTCAAAGTCTCATGCTTGCTAGACAAGTACCTCTACCACTTAAACCATGACCAAGTCGCGTTGTTTTTAGTTTGCCTTCAGATAGGGTCTTGAGTTTTGTCCTGACACCTTGGGCCACAATCCTATTTCTGCTCCTTAATAGCTGGGATTACAGACATGTAGACATGTCCCACCCCTCTACAGGATAATCTTTTTTATTTTTATTTTTGTCAGTCATGGGGCTTGAACTCAGGACCTAGGCACTGTCCCTGAGCTCTTTTGATCAAGGCTAGTGCTTTACCACTTTGAGCCACAGCAGCACCACTTCCAGAGAGGCTAATTGAAAGTAAGAGTCACACAGGTACTTTTCTTCCTGAGCTGGCTTTGAACCATGATCCTCAGCTCTCAGCCTACTGAGTGGCTAGGTGAGCCACCAGCATCTGGCAAAATAGTCTTTTAAAGCAGGCATCAGGGTCAGAATTAGAGCTTTCCTAGCAAGAGGCTGACACAATATATCATTGTATGGAGCTGGTTGAGAATATTTCAGGATAAGAACTTGATACTGTACAAGAAATTGTGGGACACTAGTATTTATTACAGATTTACATAGGCATGTGTATTTGCATATTTCAATTAGTCCTACTTTATTCCCCACAGATGATCATTTAAAGTAAATTTCAAGTTTCGTCTTTTCACTTTGTTTTTTTTTTCCTGGCCCATGTCTTAACATACATCCTTGGGGGTGTGCTCTGTGACAAAGACAAAGTGAAAAAATTTGCCACAGAAACTTGAAAAGTTTATAATATTTACTGCTTGCCTCTTTAGAGGCAAAGGCTGGCATTGCAGAAAAGTACTTCCTGCCACTACTTACTCAAAGTCCTTTTCTTCCAAATGAAGGTAAGTAAGAAAGTCAGGACAAAAGAAATGAAGAGCAAAAAGTTAAAGCATGAAGAAATGGACTTCCAAATAATTCTTCCTCCTGTCTGCTTCTCATCCAAAAGAATTAACTTCCATCCTCTTGGTTAATTCCCATTAATTCCATCTTTCATCTTACAATGCCATTGTAATACTAAAGACTCTGACTCTACTTCTGCATTTGGCCATTCTGAATCCATGCCAAATTTGACATGGAGGCCAACATGCTTCCTGTGAGGCCAACATGCTTATAAGCCCCTGCAAAGTGAAGAAACAGTGCAAACCCACTCAGCCTGTCACCAAAATGTCATCTTGCTTTTGACATGGGAAATCTCACTTAGCCCCAACTCAGAATGGTGAGGATTTTTGTTGATAGTTTCTTTTGTCTTGCACACATGTAACAGAATTTGAAGAACACTCATAATTCCGTTTCCTGCTGTTTGTCCTGTAGTTCTACATTATGTAAATTCTCAAGAGTGGAGGGACAGAAGAAGGAATCTAGTCACAAGTCTCTCCAAAGTGAAGGTCTAAAGAGAAATCAGGTTGACTTGGCGCAGATTGCCTGTAACTTAAATCTGGTAGAATTGTAGCAGCCACCAAAACTTAAGATGGGAGACTGAAACACAGAGGTGCTAAGCAACTTGAACAAGGTTAGTGATTAGTTCATAGCAGGACTAATTCATTACTCCCAATCAGTCATTCTCTTATTCTGCTGGTACCTAGTTCATAAGGCATAGTAAATTCATTTGATGATTAAAATTCCCCCAACCAACATGACAAAATAGGATCTCCCACACTTCTTTTCCTGTGAGTTAATTTAATGAAAGGTTCAAATGAAAGCATGAGAATGTGGGTAATAAAATACCTATATTAAAATAGTAATTTCACAGGCTTTGAAATATTGTTCTGTAGCTTTGCTTTTGTATAAAGTACGTGACACTAAACCTGTCTTCACTGCTGATAAAATGCTTCTGTGGATTGTATGGAAGTGGCTGATTTGATTAAAGTCTTGAGACTTCTCTGAAAAATTCAAATGGCATAACCAGGTTCCCATTGTGCATTTATTCCTTTTCACTCTCAGTTCCAAATTCCTCTATTTTATAACTCAATTTGTATAGTCTCTCTGGGGATGAAGGGAAGAAAATTCAGATTCTCTAAGATTTAATCTGCTGTAAAGTAAATGCTAATGCTGGATATATCTAAAATATAGACATTCTGACAAATGATAAACCATATCACATTTTAATGATATCTCTCTTAGAAATATTCAAATAAAACCTCTATGCTTGCACAGTTTTTCTTCCAGTGACAAAACATATTTAATTTTATGACTACAAGAATACCTGCAAATTTTGATTAAATATCTTGATCATGATACCACTAAACTAGCCTTTGAAGTCTGTCCAAAGACTTTATCACAAGCCTGTTTCCCCTCATCCCCCGTACTCCAAAACTTTTAAACTTAGGATCTTATGTTCTTGCTCAGCTTTTCCACTCATGACTGGAACTCTGCCTCTTGAACCATTTCTCTACCTCTAGATTTTTTCTGGTTAATTGGAAATAAGAACCTGGAGGATTTGTCTGCCAGGGCTAACTTCAAACCCTCATCCTCATATATCAACTTCCTGAGGAGCTAGGATTATAGGTGTCTAGCCTTTTTTATTTTATTTTATTTTTTAATGAGAAAGGGTTTATTGAATGTCTGCTTTCAAAACCTTATACCAGGAAAGCCTGAGCTGCCTGTTGACTCTCAGTGTAAGCATGGCTTGTTGGTTCTAGTCCTGGGGCAAGATGGATGGTTGAATCTTGAGGCTAGATGCTTGCTCATTAAGGCAGTAGGCCTCTGATTGAGTAAGAAAGGAAGTAGTAGCAAACACCACCTGAATATAACAGGGCAAGAGATTATTTGTTGCCTATCTGTGACTGGTTTTATCTTTACATTGCCTCAGTCAGTAGTAAGGACGTCTTCCATGGTGGGTTAGAGAGAAGCTAAAGGTATTCTTGGGTTTCTTGGAGTTACCATGAGTGAAGATTGTTTTTTGTTTTGTTTTTTATTTCCATGAAAGAGAACCAACTGGCCATGTACTTGTCATTTCTTAACTACAAAGTCAACATGCTGTAAAAGTTAAGGAAATCATCTCCAGTAGCTAAATCAATATATTTTACTATCTTATAATGAATGTAATTCTTCACTGAGGTGGACTGTTATCAAGTAGATAGATAATAAGTGAGGATCAAGATAAAAATATCTTTGTTTTTCTTTATTTCTTAATAGTTAAAAGTAAAAATAGTGATTAACATACACATAGCCAATAGGAATATCAGTCTCCATTTTCCTATAAAAGTGAGGATGCTAGTTTATTCAAAATGTTGCTTGGAAAAATATAGAAGTGATTATTTTCCTAAAGCTTTCTATGGTAATGTTTTAATGACCCAAACTAAGCAATTTTTTTAAAAAGCAAGGCTAGTGAATTAAATGATTTATTCCATGTTATCTTAAAATTATAGGCAGATTGCTGTTCTTGGTTTCATTTCTTATCTACATACCACTGTAATATGAATTAGAAAAGATTTTGCTAATATAATTCCTTTATCAGCAAGTTTTCATTATCCACATGTACACACATTTGCATACAGTCTTAGTTTAATATTTCTAATGACAAATCTCTTTCTGCTATAGTAATTGATAAGATCAAAGTATTTCTTTAAAAACAAATTAAGAAGTAAGAGGTTCCTGTAAAACTAATTGTATACTTTATTAAACCATTAAAATCTTTTATGTGGCCAAGCCCTCAAATGAAGTAATGCATTTTTCTCACTGTGGTATTGCAGGTCAGAATTTCCATTCCTTAAATATTCTACCATCAATACATTCAAATCACTATCAGAAAATTGGTAGTTATACTTGAAATAATCATGCTTTACAATCCATAAAAGTATATAATTTCATTTATTTAAATCTTAGTCTAGACTCAGAAGTAATTAAAAGGGTCTGCCAATTCTTAGCTATCTAAAAGTCCCTGAAAACCACTGAGCTTTTAGTCAGTGTCTTAAATTTGTCTTCATGGACCAAGAATCCTAAAGAGGCACTGTGAGAAAGGAATGCCTTTTACATCTCTGACATCTAATATGGTAGCCACTGGACACATGGGAATGTTGAGCAGTTAGTATATAGCAAAAACTTATTTCATTTTAGCTACTTAACTTTAAATATCTATATAATTCTAGTAGCTAGTCCATCATTATTCAAGTCCACTATACCATCTAGTGACCTCCAGTAGCTTAAAGTAAGAAATTCATATAAAAGTAATATTAGATAAGCGCCATTGTAAAGAAACACACATTTCAAGAATGTGTAAACTAGGGCAATAAGGTACAAGCTCTCTGGTATCTGAGGGCATCACACATCAGAGAATATCACATTAAGTGGTACCTGTTACCTAGGCTATAGTTTCCAAGAATGAAAGATCAGAATTTCATGTTATCCTGGTCATCACTCTAGCAAACCTAGGAAAAATCCATATTGTGTGTATAGATGATGTTTCTTACCTGCCATCACACCGTAAGTTGATGGTTGGTTTCCATAATGACAGGAAGGAACAGAATAATGAAGTCCCGTCGCTGCATTTCCCATCATTGTCACCGAGAAATACGAGTACAGATATTTAGGAGTTTGGATCAAAGACAAAATAGATGGGACTGGTAAGAAAATGTATGAGGATTCAAGACACATTCAACTCATTTTAAAAGTACACATTCATGCATTTGTTAACATTAGATTCCAATTCTTTTTTTTCTCATTTGGAGAAGATTTCTAATGTATAGATAAATCTTGGGAGGGACCAAAGTTTGTCTCAACAAAATCACAAGTCCAAAAAATAGACTGTCACCTTTATTAACTATATTGTGGCTTGTGGTAGGGTGTACCCTTCCTGAAAAAGGTGAATAGTTAGTTTTAATCTTGGCTCTTTGAGAGAAGCAAAATTCTTATAGATTCCATCTGCTAGAGATATTGCAAGAAATTGACTATACAGTAAAACTCTCATTGTGCAACATCATTTTATATAAAGTTTCCTCTGGAAAATTGTATACCAAAATGGACTTGTGAATAGAGTACTTTTGCTTATTTCCCCCACAAATTCTCTTCACTGAAAAGAAAATGAGAGAGCCCCTATTCTCTTGTTATTTGCACTCATAACAATCCCACTGTATTCAGAGCATTGGAAAAAAAAAAAAAACAACCTTGGGTCTCTGACCAATAGGTTTATGTTGACTTTGAAACCATGAGGTTTGCAGGATTCTTTGCATGCACAGGATTGATTCAAAAATTCTAATAATAAAGGGATTTCTTTTTTTATTTGAAAATGTTACAAAAAAAACAAAACCAGAGGGGTCTGACATAAGTCAGACAAAGAGTACATTTCCTTTCGGATCGTGTCACCCAGTTCCTCAATCTCTGAGTATTTTCCTCCCATTCCAACCACAAGTTATACAGTTCACTTTCAACATAGTGTCCATTGAGTACCCTTGCTGCATTTATTTACCCGTTCCCGTCCGTTTCTGTGTTTTTTAATTATCTTTAAGTAGTTGTACAAGGAGGTTTTAATTCAACATGTCAGTTTATGAGTATAGTGCAACTTGATCAGTGTCATCCCTTCCATCATTCTCCTCCTGATTTATCCCAAACCCATCCCTCCTCTTAGTTTACATGGTCCCATTTTTACATATGTACATTGAGTATTGTAACTATTCATCCACCTTCCTCTCTCCATTTGTCTGCTTTAATCCCTACCACCATCAAACCAAATTATATATTTGATATATATCAAATATAAATAAACAATACGAATATATCAGTTTCTAGGTATTCATTTTTTTTAAACTCTCAGTTAATTGTTTAAAGGAGTTGGATCATTTTTTTTTGTGGGGGGGCTGTCCGGTCGTGGGGCCTGAACTCTAGGCCTGGGCGCTGCCCCTCAGCTCTTCAGCTCAAGGCTAGCACTCAACTACTTGAGCCACAGCGCAACTTCCTGCTTTTTTTTTTCTGCTTATGTGGTGCTGAGGAAGCGAACCCAGGGCCTCAAACATGCAAGGCGAGCGCTCTACCACTGAGCCACCTTCCCAGCCCAATTGGATCATTTTTTAAAGTTCATCATTTATTGAAAGACCATATGCATAGAAATGTGTTGTATAGATATAAACTCATAGTTAGATGCTTCATGGAATTTTTATGGGTTCACATGCAAATTGCCACACTAGTCACAAAGACTACTGACAATAAACTTCCTGTCATTATTTTCTCACATATATTATTTTTTAAACTTTCTCTAAAGCTGAATGTTTTGGTGGATTTTCATGAACATCATACCTTCTTGGATAGATTTGACATATAGTATTAAATTGGGATTCTTGAAAATATTGAAATTTAATCTCATAAATAAAGACAGGAAGCAAAGCAAAACATTGTCGGTATATAAAGCACTCTCTAATTTTAAAATATCTGCATAAATTCCTACTTTATAACCAATAGTTGAGAAAGATCTAGTCATTTTTCAATATAATGATTATCCATAAAAATCTTACAATGCACTAAAAAACTTAACCTTAAAAAAGTGAACCTGCAGCACATTTTAGTGTGCTTAAATGTTTTTGTTAAAACCAGTATTTCTAGTTCCTTACTTAAAGGTTAGGTGTATGTAATTATAAGTGAATAGAAAATTATAAATCAATTTTTAGGTGTTATGAGAACTTTTACTTGATATAAATTTTCTAACTTCCAAGGTTTAAATTATTTTTGTTTCTTCAATTTTAGGAGGTTAATAAATGATAGGCTAATTTAATCAATGCATTGTTATTTTTTAAATAAATAATCTGAATTTTGAGATCAGAATCATATCACTTTGCTAGATCATAACCTTAATTTATATTTTGAGGGTTTTTTTGCTGGGTACATGTTTTCATATGTATAGATTAAAGAAATAACATGTAATTTTCCTCATCTGTAACATAGAAAATAATCTATCACTTAAACGTATGCTTAGGTTATAATTTTATATTCAACTTTTATTTATTTGAGCTGAAATACTTTATATTTTTAAAAGATGTTCTAATATCACCCAAAATTATCTTTCTAAATTGCTTATTATTACTACATAATAACAAATTTCTTTATTGAATTACCTTACTAAATCCTAAATATCTAATCTCTAGATTCTTTAAAATTTAATGGAAAATTTTTATCGACCTCGTGTATATGTTTGACATGTGTTCTAGCACTTGAGCCACACCTCCCAGCCTTTCAAACTTGTATATATGTTTGGAAACTTCTTCATTATAAGGAAAAATAAAGCTTAAATTTATAAACTATAATATAAATGTGTCAACTCAAATTTTGATTTCTGAATGTATTGCCTTTTTTAATTTCTAACTTTGAGGTATATTAAATTCTTTAATGGAAAATAAATAATATATTGTTACCCAATGGAAGGGACTTAGTAAATTCAAGACTTTGTTTTTTGAAAGTCAATTGTGAAACACTTTGCTTTTGCACAAAAAGCAAATGCAGTAGAAAAAAGATTTAGTTGTTTTGGGACCATATATTTTAATTAACAAATTTAATTTTTATTTAATAATGTTAGGTTTGAAACAAACATAAAATGTATTTAGAGCTTAGTTGCTACTGAACTCAGACTTCCAGAAAACTTATCTCAGTTTGTTTTATTTCTTATAGCTTTTCTAAGTTTAATATTATGCTAAAATATAACTTTATTATTTTTTATTATGAAATTGAGAATTATTTAGTTGTATTTATTATAATACATATGGCTGTTTTTAGATAAATCTAATCTATAAACCAAACAAATCTTTAATATTGAGAAGTAGCACTTTTAAAACATTATTTTAGAATATTTATTTTATTGTGCCCCTTTTCCATAAGTATTTTTATTAGTTTACAAATTAAAATTATCCAGCCTTACTATTTACTATGTATAAAATAGCTCTTCTTTATTATAATAAAGCTAATAATAATATAAATGACTCCCCAAGGTAATATTTCTTTAAAGATGTCTTAGGTAACTCAGCTTTTTAAATATCCTTAATATGTAACTAAAATAAATTAAGCTGAAGGGGAAAAATATAAAACATGCAAAGCACTTATTCTCTAACAAGATTCAAAACATCCATCCTGAAATCTCTAGGCCAGCAATAGTGAAGCTCCCATGAGAATCAGTACCTGTGGACATCACGTTGGTGGCATGGTTGGAGACTGGTAGACATTCGGCAGCACTGTGATGCATTATCAGAGGCAAGGTTGCAGAAGTGTCAGAATTCAGAGGTATAAAACTGTCAGCTGAAGTAAAAGATTGGCAACTCATTCCCACAAGAAAGTAGAAAAATTAGGAGAACGTCAGTCCCCCAAACAGTTTTATTATATTACTGTCTCAAAGGGCTGATTCAATTCTCCTACCTGCATATATACATCAGAAGGCTCTGAGGCTCCAGGAGGGCACCTGCTAGTATTTATACTGCCAGAAAATCCCTTTATACATGTTAATAGTGTTTTCCCAGGAGTATTGCTTTATCAATCTGAACTGCCTTCCTTACTTACCTGAACATACCCATACCCCAAAAGGAAGCTGGTTCTGGAATATAGATAGATTTGAGGGGAAAGGAGAAACTTGAAACTTTATTCATCTCTGGTAAACAAAACTTTTAGAAAGGCATCAAGAACTTTAACAAGTGTCTCAAAGAAATAATTGATTTAAAAACTTATTTTTATTTTGGTTGCTAAACTAATAATAAAGTTATAAATATGAGATGCTTGTCTTTTCTTCTTAGTAAATCTTCAAGATAACAAAAAATCAGAGAAACTACACAATGGGAACAACATACTTTTAGGAAAATATTTTATTTAGCATTGAAAAAGAGTGAAATTAGATATGTAAATGAATGTTGTTAATTACTACTTTGAGCTCAGCAGAACAATTTTATGTGACAACAAATCTAATTTTAACATATTATAAATGGAAATGGAGGAATATTTAATACGAGATAACATAAAAAGATGAACATAAGTGATAGCATCTTTCCTTTGATTTCAATTTACTCATCAAAAACTAACCATTAGGAAGTGCTTAATAGATTCTGGTAATAGAACTCTCTACACTTATGTCATGTATATCTTGAAAAACCTCTGTAAGTATTGTACCATACCACTGTCATTAATCGAGACTGTGCCAGAGACTAGACTCGACTAATTCAAGAAAGCCTGGGATAATTATGGTAGTAATGGATACAACCTTGTCAAATTGAATTTATTGACATTACATGGGAACAAAATGTACGTACACTACTGTTAATTCAAACATAGACATCAGCATTAAGAAGGAATCATTCACACTAACTCAGTTTCAGTTTTTAATCCATGGTCATCTGGACCCATTGCTTTGGGCCTAAAGTGAGGCAGAGCATTATGGCAGGTAGAATGGATGGAGGAGGCTGTTTATTTCCAGGCAGCCAGGTCTACAGACCAGGAGGGTCAAAAACAAAGTATCTTGCAGATGCATGCAGTGAGTTTCCTCCGACTAAGCTGTATATATAGTACCTCCACCTGAATATTAAAGCCACACAAAGTGAGCCTGTGGAGGACTTCTTACATTCAAACAGTAACAACGAGTGAATGCAGTATTACTCATAGAGAATAAACACATAGAAGCAAACTGATATACATCAGACATTACCAAAGTTTGAGAGGGTAATGCTTTATTATGTTCTGAAAAAAATTTTAAATTAGGAAATGTGTCAAGATAACTTTGACCTGATTGCTTTGTGTTGTATTTATTAATATTGACATGAGTGCATCCCAAAGAAACTTGAACAGCCTAAGTAACCCTACGTAACCAGATGTGTAAGCAATTGGCTAAATTTTGTATAATAATTGTGTAAATCATTAGATACATACTCTAAAAATCACTTACTTTGTTATGAATTTGAAGTCCCATTTAATGAAAGTTTTATTTAATCAAAAGTATTTACTTCAGTTTTATACAGTTCTACTAACTTCAAGTCTTCACACACACACACACACACACACACACACACACACACACACACACACTTTTTTTTTTTTTTTTGGGTCCGGTTGTGGGGCCTGAACTCTGGGCCTGGGCGCTGTCCCTCAGCTCTTCAGCTCAAGGCTAGCGCTCTACCACTTGAGCCACAATGCCACTTCCGGCTTTTTTGTTTTTGCTTATGTGGTGCTGAAGAATCGAACCCAGGGCCTCATGCATGCAAGGCAAGCACTATACCACTGAGCCACCTTCCCAGCCCACACACACATATTTTTTTTTAATATTATTTTATTTGTGAACATACTGTACAGAGGGGTTACAATTACATGGGCAAGATAATGCATACATTTCTTACCAAGCATTGCAGCCTCCTCCTTTGTTTACCCTTCACCTCCCTTCCCAGCCTCCCCCCTCCCCCCTCCCCACTCCCCCCCCCCACATTGTAAAGCTCCTTTTTGACATGACAATTTGTACTTCTCATTGTTGCAACAGGTCCACCTGAATCCTTAAATGACTTGTTTTTCCCCATCTACTCCATAAGTTATACTGACATCAAATATATTGAAAGCGGGGGTTATACTGTGGGGGAGGGACATACAAAGCAACAAAGAGATAATCTTATAAATGCATTAGAAACACATGCATGAAAGGAAAAAAAAAACATTAAAATACCTATGTTAGGATTCATTTTCCTAACATCACATTATCTGACTTTTTCCGCTTGACTCATACATATACTAGATATTGCAAATAAGGGAAACCATGGGACCTGTGTTTCTTTGTGCCTGGCTTACTTCACTTAATATAATTTTTTCCAAATTTTTCCATTTCCTAACAAATGGGGCAATGTCATTCTTTCTGATGGAGGCATAGAATTCCATTGTGTATATATACCACATTTTCTTGGTCCATTCATCTACTGAAGGGCATCTGGGTTGGGTCCATATCTTAGCTATGGTAAATAATGCTGCAATAAACATGGTTGTGCTGGTAGCTTTAGTGTGGTCTTGTTTGTAAACATTTGGGTAAATGCCCAAAAGTGGGATTGCTGGGTCATAGGGGAGCTCTATGTGAAGTCTTTTGAGGAACCTCCATACTTCTTTCCAAAGCCGTTGAACAAGTTTACATTCCCACCAACAATGAAGTAAGGTTCGTTCCCTTCTGTCCACATCCCCTCCAGCCTCTGTTGTTAGATTTCTTGATTTTTGCCATTCTAACTGGAGTGAGGTGGTATCTCAATGTTGCTTTGATTTGCATTTCTTTTATGGCTAGGGATGTTGAGCATTTCTTCATGTGGCCAATAGTGGCCATCCTTCTTTCTTCTTCAGAGAAGTTTTTCTTTAAGTCTTTAGCCCACTTATTTATTGGGCAGTTGTTTCTTTGAGGATTTGTTGTTGGGGGATTTAATTTTTTGAGTTCCAAGTATATTTTAGATATGAGACCCTTGTCCATTGTATGGCTAGTAAAGATCTTCTCCCAATCTGTGGGCTTTCTATTGATCTTGCTAGCTATGTCGTTTGCCATGCAGAAGCTCTGCAACTTTATGCAATCCCATTTGTCCAACCTTTCTTTGATTTGTTGCTCACACACATAATTTTAAAAGTGGACTTTCAATATTCTGTTAAGTGTTCTGCTAAGGAAATCTAATAATTTTATTTGTAAGATTTTACTTACAAGATTAAGCTAAATGATATCTACAGAAGCAAAATTGGAAACTACCCTTAATAATATGGTTATTGTTGTGTGATAATGAAGAATGTTTGTAATGTATATCAACTGAGTACTAGAAGACTACCATAAATGCTATCAAGCAAATAATACATTCCTTACTAGTCATTTACCATGATAGTTAAAATTATAAAACTATCATCTTAGAATTTCTTTGATAAAATAAACTTTTTGATTTTTTATTTGCTTATAAAAGTTATACAGGAGGGTGGATTTTATTATTACATCTCTACACATGTTGATAAAGTTATCTTACAAATGAAAATATTTGTTCTGTGAAGTGTAAACCAAACTGGTAATTGCTATAAAACTAAGAAATACTTTTGTTATAGTCTTCTCAATTGTATAACCTCCTTATTTACTGATTTTGTTATTTTGTAAATGATTTTAATGTTTCCAAAGCATTGAGGATTATAATGTCATTAAAATTTATTTTATGCAAAATATCCTTAAATGCATTTAATGCTAAATCTGTAAAAAATTTTGAATGACTTCATTTAAGCTACATCCTGAGAATGGGATTACTGAATTTAAGTCAAGAATTTTAACTTTGAAAAATAATCATTAAGGAAAAACCAACTTTTTCTGTCCTGGTTTTATTTTCAAAACAAGTTGTATGAACAAGTTGAACAAAAAAATAATTTTAAGTAAATTTCTTATTATCAGGAGATACAAGGTTTGGGTTTATTATTATCACTGTTTGTTTTTTGTCAGTCATGGGCCCGGACGCTGTTCCTCAGCTCTTCAGCTCAAAGCTAGTGCTCTACCACTTGAGCCACAGCACCACTTCCAGCTTTGTCTGCTTATGTGGTGCTGAGGAATCAAACCCAGGGCCTCACGCATGCAAAACAAGCACTCTATCACTGAGCCACCTTTCCAGCCCCACATTGTTGTTTGTTTAAGTTCCTTGGTGCCGCTATTGGGGCTTGAAATTGTGAGCTTGGGTTATCTGTCAAGCTTTTTCTATCTATCAAGCTTTTTCTATCTTTCTATCTATCTAGCTTTTTCACTCAAAGCTAGCACTCCACCATTCGAGTCATACCTCCACTAAAGGCTTTTTACTGGTTAATTAGAGAAAAATGTTTCTTGAATTTGTGTACTCAGGCTAGCATCAAACCAGACTTTCATCACACCTCAATCTCCTAAGTAGTATTACAGGCTTGAGCCACCAGCTCTCACTCCACACAGGGGTTTATTAAACCTACACACTGGTAAAGGAAATCAGGTCATAGGACAAAACAGAGGGAAATTGGAAGCCATTTGCCAATGCTGTCTACTTACTTATCTGCATCAATGGCCACCTCATTAGTCTCTAAATCAGGCTTCATGCTTTCAAGCAGGACACCTGTGGTTTTCTCTTTCTTGATATTGTTTTTAATGTAATTATAATATATTTTGTGATTTTTTTGTTTCTTTTGTATGTTCTTCCCCCACGGTATAACCTCT
The DNA here is from genome assembly GCF_019054845.1 of Dipodomys spectabilis. Classification (NCBI taxonomy): domain Eukaryota; kingdom Metazoa; phylum Chordata; class Mammalia; order Rodentia; family Heteromyidae; genus Dipodomys; species Dipodomys spectabilis. The sequence goes on from NW_024870709.1 coordinate 18,460,478, forward strand.
GTTTTCACTGTATTTGATTCCAGTTCCCTGCGTCTTGTATATACATTTTTATAATTTGGAGAGGGAAAAGGAAATAACAAAATGCTGAAATAAGGATACAGGTTGACCCACTGTAACAATGAGATGTACAAGACACTATGTTGAAATCGAACTTTACAACTTGGGGGCCCCCGGAGAGGAGTTGGGCAGGTGGGGAGGCAAGGGATGATAGGGGAAAAACAAAGGAGGAGCTAACAACGCTGGATAGGAAATCTACTCATTACCTTACTATGTAACCGTAACCCCTCTGTACAGTATTTGTACAAAATATATGCATATATGTATATAATAAAAAAAGACTACCTTGTAGATTTTCAGTCTGCATGGTTATTTGTATGTTTAGAACGAAACTCATGGCTTCCAGTCACCCACACTAAGAATGAGTGGGTGTGTCCTGCAGGTATGGAGGCATTCCTAGATAAGGAGGAACCAATCATCCATCCTCTAGGAAGAAGCACTTCAAATATGACTGGTGCTGTTTTATCATCCAATGCAAGCACCATAAGTGCAAAGCTGAGGATTTTCACATACTTGCAATGTTTGTCTACACACTTATCATGCTTGATTAATCTGAAACGATCAGTGTATTCCAGTATTTTAGTGTGTTTTCTTTGCTTTTTCAATGTTGATTTATATTTATGCTAGCTATTCACATTTATCATTTTGTTAATTCACTGCTTCTGTATTTTGCCCTTTTATTTAATGCCATTTAGATAGCTTTATTATCCATCAGTGTGTTTTTATTTTGCTGGGTGAAACATCAGCCTAGCACATACTTGGCACTGTTCTTCCACCTAGCTACATCCTTAGGTCTGCATGGTTCCAAAAATACAATGTTAATTTTCATTTTTTTTTGGGGGGGGCGAGGTTGGGTACAGTACTGAATTGATCTATTGCTTTATTGGTAATAAAGTTAAACACTTTAAAAGTTATTATATTTGTGTTTTCTTTTTTTTATTGTGAAAATACTGTACAGAGGGGTTACAATTACATGGGCAAGATAATGAGTACATTTCTTATCAAGCATTGTCGCCTCCTCCTTTGTTTCCCCTTCCCACACCTTCCCATCCTTCCCCAATCCCCCACCCAATCCTCCCCGCCCAACTCCCCCCCCATATTTGTATTTTTTATCTTTCCTTCCTCCCTTCTTTCCCTCCCTCCCTCCTTTCCTTCCTTCCTTCCTTCCTTCCTTCCTTCCTTCCTTCCTTCCTTCCTTCCTTCTTTCCTTCCATCCTTCCTTCCTTCTTTCTTTCCCTCCTAACTTCCTTCCCTCCTAACTTCTTTCCTTCCTTGTCTCATTCTTATGTCTCATTCTGCTTCTTTGTGGGATCTTGTATTAGGGCCCTGTTTTATTGCCTGAATGATATGAGTATTATTTCTTATGGGGCAACGGACAGTTATTTCTGAATAATTCAATCTTGTTCAATAATATGATCTCTTAATGTTAAGAATTTCTCTTCTCCAACTTGCAACTCAAATCCCTTTGAACTAATCACAGGTCGTGGACATTTTAGATATAAAAAATTATGAAGATGAAGGAATTGAGACAGAGAACTCTCCTTTGGATAAGAAAGTGAATATGAATTTAAATTAATTTATTCAGTTAGCCTAAGAGGCAATAAAATGTGGTATTCCCACAACTCATAACTTTTGAAAACATGATGTATTTTACTCAGAGCACTTTTTTAAAGGAAAGATTATACAGCCATATGGCTGAAAAAGGGACTTGATCACATTAGAAGCACACATTATTGAAGCCAGTTCTCAGTCATGCCTGTCATGTCTGGGTATTTATTCATTGTAAAAGCAGCAGCAAGCACATGCATTCAGTGGCTCATTCTTGCTTAAATTCTTTCAGATCCAGAAATGAAGGGTTTTTTTTATTGCCCAAGGAAGAGATAATGTCAAAGGCTTGCTATCTCGCTGAAGATGGATGTTCTCATAATGCTGTCTAAAGGGTAAGCTTGTAACTTAGGGAAAATAAACGTCAAGGTGAGACACTGACTTAGCAATGATGCTAACCCATATGGGCCATATCCCTGTGGTGCCATAGCTCATTGGTAGATGTATCATTTGTCTCACTCACTTAAATAGAACAAGTCTTGTCCAAACAATATATTGCTGTGCCCAAGTTAATTTAATTGGAAAACCTCTTTGTTCTGTTTCATTATATGTTGTTAGTTGATGATGCATACAAGTGCGTAATACAGTGTATAAATCTTTCAAAGGAGATATATTTAATACTTAGGTTGGATGAGAACTAAGGTGTTCATTCTTTATACTGGTGACGTAAAAAAAAAAAAAAGAAAGGAAAAGTGATTAGCTCTTTAGTAGTCTTACAGGGTGACACAAGGATATCGTATGGTTTAACAAGAAATGAACCCAGAACGCAGCAGATTAATTGGTACTGGGCAGAGTGTGCCTCTTTTTTCATTTAGGTAACTCTAAAGATGAAAGAAGCAGAATGCTTTCCTAGTTACTGCGCTGAGATGATTTAATTATGATCATCTGCCTAGGGCTTAGTTCATGACACAGGATAATCTAACACAGAGGTTGAAGAAAGGAGATAAGGTAAACAGGGTGCAAAGTGGGAGGAAAAAAGGTGTTTCATTTCCTCTGACGGAGATCAAAGGATACACAGATTATTTGGAATTGCTCCTTTGGGTTGTTTTGGGGTAGGTAGGAAATTGTCAGCAATGTTGAAGTGGGAAAGATATTCAAAAATGTGTAAAATACAATGTTTGGTTAAACATTTATAAAAATGAAAGGCTTCTCAAAAGTGTAAATCACGAAGAATAATTAGACTTTTCAAAGACAGTTTCATACCATATTCTGTAAGGGCTATCTATCCTAAAATAGTGTATCGCATTTCTTGTCATTGTTTGTTCATGTTTTATTATATTTTTACTGTCATGTTTAAAAGTATAATACGTTCTGTTTCTTTCTTTCCTAGGCACATGGAATTGTCCTGAAAAAAGGAAGTATTTATAAGTAATTTCCTAGTCAGTTTCCTAACAGTTGAAAAAGATTGAACTTTATGAATTAGTATTCTTGAGAACCACAATGAGAAAAAAGACACCGCTAAGTAATAATCAAATCCATAACTCAAACAGGAGAAAAAAAAGACTGCTTTGATGAATGGTAGAAATCAATGGTGGCATAGCTCAATGTATTGAGAAAAATCCCAAGGGCACATTGTGAAAACATTGCTGAAGGCAGTCTGCAAAATGTAGGTAGGCAGGACTCTTCACTGCCTATTTTTTTCTGTTATAAGATGTTTCTTCTGAGCTCAAAATCAGATATATTTTGCATTTGTTATGGTTTGAGTATGATATGAAATATCCCCTATTGCTTCAGTAGCTAGTCAATGGGCTTTGGGAAGTGACTGAAACCTGAGTGTTCCAACTTAAAGGATTAATCCCTCCCTGGAGTTACAATATGATAGCATTATTAGGAGGTGGTAAAAAATAGAAAGTAGGTAAAAAAAAAAAAAAAAGTATGTGAATAGGGATGTAGCCATTTCACCTTGGTCTCTCTCTCTCTCTCTCTCTCTCTCTCTCTCCCCCCGCCCCCCCCCCGCCCCCCCCCCCCCCGCCGTTGTTTTTAATGTCCAGTTGAGGTGAAGAAACTCCTGTACCACACTCCCCCCAACATGATGTTCTGCTTGAGTGCATGGACCAAATGACTTTAACTGAATGCCCCCGCTCCCCAACCATGAGGCAAATAAGTCACTGTTCCATTTGTTTTCCTCTGGAACTTGGGTACTACAAAACCAGATAACTAATGAACTGTTTATTAAACGTCTACTTTGTGATTCATTTCTGTGAAGTGTTTTGAAATATATTTTTTAAAATATAAATATAGCCAGGTGCTGGTGAGTCACACTTGTAATTCTAGCTACCCAGGAGGCTGAGATCTGAGCATTGTGGCTCAAAATCGGCCTGAGCAGTGAAGTCCCAGAGACTTCTCTCCAATTAATTACCAGAAAACCGGAAGTGGCCCTGTGGCCACTTCCAAGTGGTAGAATTCTGGCGTTAAGCATAAGTGCTCAGATACAGCGCCCCGGCCCTGAGTTAAGTCCTGCGACAGACAAAACAAACAGACAGACAAAAAAATAAATAAATCTTGAATTTAATTATAATGGCTGCCAAGTGCCATGATAATCTCTACGCTGTATTTTAAAAACATTTTTACATATACTGATTATTAAAAGATGTTTGTGGTTTTCATTTATTTGGTATATAAAATAAGATGTTCCTTGTATACATTATTACTCTCACAGAAACATATAATTTGTAATTAATTTTAAAATCATAATCTGTCTACATATTAGAATTATTTCAGTGTAGTAATGAAACAAGTTGATAGATGTTAACTAAAGTTTAATTCAGTGCCATGCTTAGCAGGTTGGATGTATTTGTTTATATACAAAGAAAATAGAGCCAGTAGACTAAAACAATTTATAAGAAAGTACTTTATCATGCCCCAAACAATAGCAAAAGAATATATGGATATATGTGTATGCATTTATATGTGTATATGTATGTTCATGTATATGAGATTAATTACTTTCTAGATTTTAAAGCTCTGAATAAAACTTATAATTACATTATTTTTGTCAGGAGCCTGAACATTTAATTAAGAAAATTTCAAGGATTCAATGAAAGGTAAATAAAATTAGAATTTCTCTCACTGAGACACCTGCCTAGTACTAGATTGATTCTATGAATAAAAACCACTGTGTCGAACACTTAAAGAAATATCTCTAGAGCTAAATATCTTCTTCCCACGGTTCTCAGAGAACATGCAGGGTATAAACACACTGACTTGAAAGAAGGTTTTAAAACTAGGTTAGCTAAATTCTTAATTTTAAATGGATGTTAATGTGAGAAAGAAAATTAGCTGACCTGAAAAAAATTTAAGTAATATAATTAAGTGCATAAATAAACAATGTTAATGATGCTGATATATTTAATATAGTAGAGATGATTGAATATTACTATTATTATTATTTCTAGTGATTTATAGCAGGTATTCTATCAATGAGGATATCCTAGCTACATACCCCCAGAAGTGAATTTTTATGGAGTTGAGAAATAAGTTGTACAACCTAATTTAACCAGAATCACCTAGTTACTTCACTTCATGAAATAAAGTAATTTTAGAATACATTGTATATTATACTAATATCATTATGACATGTATTTACTTTTTGTTTTGCAGTGTGTGTGTGTGTGTGTGTGTGTGTGTGTGTGTGTGTGTGTGTGTGTGTGTATGTTGCATGTGTATATATAGGTCCATATGCATATGTATGCGTGCATGCCAGTGGGTCTTGAACTCAGGATGTAGGTACTATCTCTTGAGCTTTCTTATTCAAGACTAATGCTCTATTAATTGAACCTCAGTCAATTCTGACTTTTTGGTAACTCATTGGAGATTACTTTCTGCCTGGGTTGGCTTTGAACTGCAGTCCCCAGATATTGGCTTCCCAAGCAGCTAGGATTATAGGCATGAGCCACCTGGTAAGACATTTATTTTTTTTATGAAAATTTGAATCGGAGGTTTCAAATGATAATTAAAATGTTGATAGTTCAATTCTGATGGAATATTATTTATAAAATATAAAATGTATAGAATTACTTTATAAAATGTTTTCCTTTAATCAGCACATGTATTAACTGACAGTCATCAAACAGTGACATTTCATGTACCTTATTTGTCTTACTTTGACTCTATATACTTTCAAAGGATTGAATAGATTGAAGAGGTTGAGAGGAAAGCAGAAGAAGTAAGGAAAGGGAGATTAGGGAAAAGGAACTGGAGAGACAGGAGAGGATTAAGCACATAACTTGAGTCTAAAGTATCTGTTGTAGGTAAAACCTAGCTGCACAGACAAACCAGGAGTGGATGTTGTTTGAGTTTCTTTTGTGACTTTTATAAAAGAAAAATATATGGAAGAATGAAATAAAACATTATAAAGAATTTCTCAGCTTATTTTCCTAGCATCTCTTCAATTTATACTTGACATCCATAATCTAAAGAGAAAAAAATAAGAGAAAAATGAAAGAGATACAGAAAATGAAAATAGGAGTACAACAGGTTCCTAGAATTAGCCAATTACGCAAGTTTGTAAAGCCAGCAGCAGAATTCTAGTTGAAACATGACTAGCAATGAGAACAAAAGTTCTTTAGAGTTCAAGGAGACTTTGTAATATTTTAATTACTTCTTTATACCAAAGAACAGAGTACAAATCATAATAGTGTCAAGAAACGATGACCAAATGGAGATTAGCATGTAAGCACTCGGAAAATTCATTTCATTTTTATTCATACCTGAACTTTGAGAACATACCTGTATTTAATGAATATTGATAGATTAGGCAGAAAAACATCATCTGTTCAAACAGTTAGAAGTTTAAGGTTTCATTTTTCTATCAAATATCTTGCAAGCCAAGTGATTTCATCAACATATTCAAATCAATACCCAGCACCCATTAAAGGTCACATAATACACTGAGATGTAACACACAGTTCAAGTAGATTTTAATCTAAAAACATTACAGTGGAGATTAGTTTTTCAAATAAAAAATGTAAGGTTTAGTATATCATATTTACAAAAATTGTCAAATTCTACTACTACTTTCAAAATTGCCAGTAGAAATTTCATTATGAGCATGTTTTGAAGAATGTGCTTTTAGTATCAGTATGTTTAAAGGTTTATTTATTAATTTATTTGTTTTTATGTGTTATTAAATTTAGGTTAAAAGTTTTATTTAATAAATAACACTGTGCCAAGTGCCGGTGGCTCACGCTTGTAATCCTAGCTACTCAGGACGCTGAGATCTGAGGATCACAGTTCAAGGCCAGCCCAAGCAGGAAAGTCCGTGAGACTCTTATCTCCAATTAATCACCAGAAAACCGGAAGTGGTGCTGTGGTTCAAGAGCTGAAGATCTGAGGGACAACGCCCAGGCCAGAGTTCAATACCCACGACCAATTAAAAACAATAAATAACACTGTGACACTGGAGTTACGTTTTTGTGAATGTGTACTGGACTATGTGTGTCACTGTGACAATCGTCTGAGAAAACAATTTAAATGGAAGAATTATCTATTTTGGCCTCTGGTTTCATATTACAGTTTAAGGTGGGTAGGACTAATTTCTTTTTGACTGAGGAAGCAGGGGTGAGTGGCACTTGAAGGAAGGGGGGAGAGTGAAAGGGGGAAAGAGAGAGAGAGAGGGGAAGAGAGAGAGGGGGGAGAGGGAGAGAGGGAGGGAGGAAGGGAGAGAGGGAGGGAGAAAGACAGAATGAGGGAGAAAGAGAAGGACCGGGAACAAGACACCAGCCTATCTTTTTTAATGCTTTATTTCTCCATATATCTAATATTTAGTCTTGGAGGAGCAACAACCCAGAAATATCATTTGGTGCAGACAATACACACTATAAGAAAATCCCACTCTATCTGGGAAAGGACCAGGCATGATGGGAAAATTGTACCCAAAACTACTCTCCCTTCACATGGGATCTATCGAACCTTGTAGAAGGTCAGAATCCCACATGGAATATCCAACTACTAGCCCAACATGCCAAAGAGGTGAATAATGGTGAAAGGTAGAGGAAAGAGATTTATTAGTTGGCACAAGTAGCCCTGCAAAAAGGCAAAGTAAACAGCCCATATCCGTCCAACTTTCAGGTCAAGACATGAGTTTTAGGCTTAAATAGACACAGAATTGAGCTGGGAAGGTGGCTCAGTGGTAGAGCACTTGCCTTGCACGCATGAGGCCCTGGGTTCGATTCCTCAGCACCACATAAGAAAAAAGAAATAGACACAGAATTGAGAGAAGGATAAAAATAATTATGCATAATTATTAAATATGCCTTGTTAAAAGATGACTTGATTACTGTTTATGGGGATTCTAAAGATGTTGTAACTAACCACTGCAATAAGGGTCAGGACAAACAAGTCATTGTTTGGGGAAGAGCATCAAGGTAACAGAAATGTTTGGCAGAGGAGATCTCTTAACCTAATGGCAGACAGGAAGTAGAAGTATGAATTATTTCCTCCAGCTAGTTCCCACCTCCTAAACCTTTCAGAAGGTTCCCAAAATAGCACCAATAGCTGAAGACCAATCGCTAGTACTTGAACCTTTTATAGAGGACATTTCATATTCAAAGAATAACAATAATAATAACAAAAGTTTTAAATGAACCAGTGTTAATAAATGTCCTATGAATTCAGGAATCTCATTTGTAAAGTGTATTCTTATGAAAATATTCATATGAGTCTAATTAGTTTTACCACACACTTTTACAAAATGTATCCCAAAGGTATTCTGATTACATTTTTCAATTAATTTAATAAACTGTGATTTCTTCAAAATCAGTTCTCAGAGAAAAATATTAAAAAAATGAATGAACACTAAATGTTTTCAAGAGTTGTTTCATAAACATGTAAAATATACTGAATGCTGTTGAAATCATTTAAAACATGAAATTAAGTTGACTAAGACAAAAAGATGACAAATGAGTAGAAAATGTTTACCACATAGTATACTATTATTTTGTATTTTAAAATTTAAGAGTTTAAAGCAGATTTTGAAGAATAACTAGCAAATCAGTGATGTATAAACAAAGCAGAGCTTACTGAGTAATTAAATAAAGCAAAAATTGTATTGTATTGAAGATAAAATCTTGTCTACAGCCTGTCCACAAATGGCTTCAGCATCCATTCATTATCATGGACTATCATATATTCCAAATAATCAGATATGTAATTACTTCTATTGATATCACAGTAATCTATAGCCTTTACGTCTGAAGAACTGCAATACTACAATGAATAAAACAATTTATAAACTCATAAGCACCAAAGCTTAAGCTTAAGCAGAATGATTACCGTGAAAAAAAGATTTGATGTAAAAATACCAGGCCAGCAATGTTAATCATAGTATCCTAAAACCTGATCCACTGAATCTAGCACCTTCATGAAGCATTCTCAAGTCAAGTGGTTCTTAATCCTTCTTTCATAAGCTAGAATTCAAGCTGTCTTTGTTTGCTTGAAATGGTTTTTCTTTTTGTCACTTCCTCTCAGGTTGTAACTATTGCAAAGCATTGCTATATGTCAAATATAAGTCAGGAAATGTCTAATTTGTGGCTGCAGAAGATGTCAGAGAATAAATCTATGTATAAAATGCATTTTATTGGTTTTTCAACTAACGTGATCACATTTCTAAATCTAACGAGGTATAAGTTTTTTTAAATTAGTCTATGACCACAATATGTATTAATAACACACCAGAAAAATGTGTGTAGTTATTTATTTGTAGGAAATAATATCATGTCATGTGAGATACTTTTCACTTAATTAGTATGCATTTTTGTTAAATCTCATTCTCTTACCATTTGGTAATTTTGACATCTTCTAAAGATACTAATCCTGAAAGCATGAGTCAGTTATTCACTAAGAAATTCTGCATTGTGGAGTGGCATGTATGGAATAAGCTATCTTCAAATATAGACTTAAGAACGCTCATTGTGATTCTCTTGGTCCATATTTTTAAAATTTAGGTAAAAATAACCTCTAACAACAGTTCTTTGAATATAAAATAAGTAAACTTAGAAAGTTCATAAAGAGACAACCCGTTTTAAGAAACAGGTGTTGACTTCCTCCATGTTAGGCCGACTCAAATCCTCAACAGCTTAGCACCAAATAGAATAGTCCATTTCCTGTTGCTTATTCAACAGATGGCCAGCCCTAATCATCACTTAATGATAAAGCAACACAGAACAACATTTGTCTTCTCAAAAAATTAGTGCTTTGAATCAATATAGAATACACTAGTATGACAACTCTTTCTAGAAGCATATAATACTACATTTTTTGTAGAACATTTTTACTGCAGAAATCAGCAAGTCCTACAGAAATGTTAGAAATGTGTATTTCAGTCTGGGCTGTGAATGCACACAGCAGCTTTGATGTGTTGTCCTGGAAATGTCTCTGTTGAATTCCCACAGGTCAACTCTGATTTGGGCTAGAAAAGCATTAAAAATGATGTTAGTCATTGCCCCATTCATGAGAAAATGGAAAGACTTGGGAAAAATTATATTAAAAGAATAAGCCAGACCAAAAGAAACATAGGTTCATGGTTTCTTTCATTTAATAACTAAAATATTTCTATAAATCTACAAGTTAATTCAATGGATAGTAAAAAAAACAAATAACTATACGTGGACATGATTAATTAAACAGAATTCTAAGCATTTGCACAGTGAGAACAAAGGAGGATATTCTTAGGAGAGGATCACAATGACTCAATTGCTAGGTGCATATGACCATATAAAACGATGCTTATCAAAAAGAACTCCAAGAAATCGAAATTAGAGGTGATTTACTGTACTGTTTGTGGTTTTTTTCCTTCGTTTTCCTCCACCTTTGTTGCTGTTTTTGGTTTATGTACCCTTTGTCTTATATATAAGTTTATCTGATTTGGGAACAGGAAGAGGAATCACAGAAATGGTGGCAAAGGGTGAATCAACTCAACAGTGATACTCACTAGACACTATGTTGGAAAGGAACTTTACAACTTGGGGGCAATGGAGGAAAAAAGTGGGAGAAAATGAGGAGGGATAATACTGTTCAAAAAGAAATGTACTAACTACCTGACTTATGTAACTGTAACCACTCCATACAACACCTTTACAATAAAATTTAAATTAAGAAGAAAAAAAGCTATTTAGGGTACAGCATATCTTAAACATTTTTCATAATTTAGCATGAAAACGTCTGGTAGATAAAATGTTTGTACTTGTATCACCCATTTTTGTTCTAAGTAGAGTTTTGAAAAGGATAAGCCATATAAAGCTTTAACCAGGAATTCACATTGGTCAGACTGATCATTTTTCAGAAAAAAATAAGGACTTCAAGATGCATACTTTGCTTTTTAATTATGCTTCTGGCATGTGTAGTAGACACCAGTAGGTGGTAGTATCACACACCTAAAGTAGCAGATACGTAAACTTGTCTTTTTTCAAAACAAGTCTAGTTTTATTTCATTTCTTTAATAGCACTTGTAAATAAAAAAGTCAAAGTTTATTTTCTCTATATTTTTATTAGTTATATGGCCATGGTTAAAGGCAGATAATTGCTTCTTCAGAAAATTTTGAGTCACATAAAAGAAGCACGAAGAATGTATTACTTGTGTGTTTCCTGGAGGAATGGCATGGAATGTGCCAAACATTCCTGGAAGTGACATTTATTGAAGTGTATAATTAATAAAAAAAATTCTACCCAATGACAAAACTGTTTAGATCAATTTTGAGTCATTGGTCAACGACTAAGTTTTGCAAAACAATTGACATTTTTCAATTAAACTATAATGTCAGAGATTTCCTGGAAAGTTTAATTGGGAAGAGAAAGAATGATTCCATGGGGCAAGATATAAACCCAAAAAAACATACTTGCAGCTGTGAATTGAAATTTATTTTCTTCCTGGTTTGTTTCAGTCCACACTTCCTGAGGTGAGAGATAAGAAGAGAGATTACTCTAACCCACAGCAGCATTAGAGTTTCCGAGCACAGTATCTTAACTTAGATATTTCTCACCCTTTTATTTTGCTACGGTACATGTAGTGTCTCCTGTTCAAGTTACTGGGTGTTTCCTAGACTGAATGATAACAAAAATTTACCTTTTCTCACATGACATGACTGGCCATAGCATTTATTTGACATTAGCATTAGAAACATTGAAATTAGAAGAACTCAGTTTTCCAAAGTTTTTGTTTCTGTTCATGCTTCTCATGCAAAACAACTGTCTCCACATGTGAAATATCTAATTGGATCTCAGGGATTTGAACTCCCTTTTCCTCATTCTCAGTAAAAATCTGAGAGTGCTGCATTAAGGTTTTACCTTAGCTGCTTAGGCTATGACCTAACACATAATGTGTTTTGTGTACTTCTAGGCAGAGAAATACTAGATACAGATACATACATTATATATCTCTATACATTATCTATCTATATAAAAGAAGTCAGGCTTCAGGTGGACCTGTTGCAACAATGAAAAGTACAAAATGTCATGTCAAAACCAGCTTTACAATGTCGGTATGGTGGGGGGGGGGTATGATTGGGTGGGAGGGAGGGGGGAGGCTGGGAAGGGAGGTGAAGGGTAAACAAAGGAGGAGGCTGCAATGCTTGGTAAGAAATGTATGCATTATCCTGCCCATGTAATTGTAACCCCTCTGTACAGTATGTTCTCAAATAAAATAAAATAAAATTTAAAAAAAAAAAAAAAGAAGTCAGGCATCAATGGCTCAAGTCTATAATCCTAGCACTCATGAAACTGAGACCTGAGGATCACATTATCAAGTCAGCCTAGGTGGGAAAGCCTGTAAGACTCTTGTCTTCAATAAGTCACAGAAAAACCAGAAGTGGAGCTGTGGCTCAAGTGACAAAGCATTAGCCTTGAGCAAAAAGGAACTTAAGGGCAGAATTATAGCTCCAGGAACAGACAAAAATGAAAAAAAAAAACATAAAAGAACTATAGTTTCACAAAGATAATCAGAAATCTACAAAAGAATCCCCCCCCCCCAACCAGGTCTTTAATTTTATTTTATTTTTTAATTTAGTTTTTTATTGTGAAAATACTGGACAAAGGGCTTACAGTTACACAAGCAAGGTAATGAGTTTTTTTTTTTTATTATTATTGTGAGAATACCTTACAGAGGAGTTACAATTACATGGGCAAGATAAGGAGTACATTTCTTATCAAGCATGGTTGTCTCCTTTTTGTTTCCCATTCCCATCCCTTCCCATACTTCCCCCTCCTCCCCCCACTCGATCCCACCCCCCCCACCAAAGTTGTAAAGTTCGTTTTTTGACATAATGACTTGTACATCTCATTGTTGCAATGGGTCCACCTGTATCCCTAGTTAAATGATTTGTTTTTGCCTTTCCCCTCCACAAATTATACCAACATCAAATACAGTGAAAGCACAGGTTATACCGTGGGGGAGGGACATACAAAGCAACATAGAAATCATCTTATAAATATGTTAGAAACAATTGCATGAAAGAAAAAAACATTTGAGTCCTTATCTTGGGGTTCATTTCGCCTAACATCAACTTATCTGACCGTTTCTACTTATCTCAGACATATACTAGTTATTGCAAATAAGGGAAACCATGGAACCTATGTTTCTTTGGGCCTGGCTTACTTCACTTAATATTATTTTTTCCAAGTCTTTCCATTTCCTAACAAATGGGGCAATGTCATTCTTTCTGATGGAGGCATAGAATTCCATTGTGTATGTATACCACGTTTTCTTGATCCATTCATCTACTGAGGGGCATCTGGGTTGGTTCCATACATAGCTGGGCTGGTAGCTTTAGTATGGTCTTGTTTGTGATCATTGGATAAATGCCCAAAAGTGGGATTGCTGGGTCATAGGGGAGCTCTATGTGGAGTCTTCTGAGGAACCTCCATACTGCTTTCCAAAGTGGTTGAACAAGTTTACACTCCCACCAACAATGTAGTAAGGTTCCCTTCTGTCCACATCCCCTCTATCATCTGTTGTTATTAGGGTGACCTATAGCCATCTAATCTTCGATAAGGGAGTTAAAAAAATAGAATGGAAGAAAGACAGCCTCTTCAGTAAATGGTGCTGGCAAAATTGGTTAACTACATGTAGAAAACTAAAGCTAGATCCTTATAAATCACCCTGCACCAGAATCAATTCCAAATGGATCAAAGACCTCGAAGTCAAAGCAGACACTCTGAAAACATTACAGGATGGAATAGGAGAAACCCTAGATCTCCTTGGCAAAGGCAGAAATTTTCTTAAGAGAGACCCAGAAACACAACAAATCAGAGAAAGGTTGGACAAATGGGATTGCATGAAATTGCAGAGCTTCTGCATGGCAAAGGACATAGCTAGCAAGATCAATAGAAAACCTACATATTGGGAGAAGCTCTTCACTAGCCATACAATGGACAAGGGTCTCCTATCTAAAATATACCTGGAACTCAAAAAATTAAATCCCCCAACAACAAATCTTCAAAGAAACAACTGCTCAATAAATAAGTGGGCTAAAGACTTAAAGAGAAACTTCTCTGAAGAGGAAAGAAAGATGGCCAATAGACACATGAAGAAATGTTCAACCTCTCTAGCCATAAAAGAAATACAAATCAAAACAACATTGAGATACCACCTCACCCCAGTTAGAATGGCAAAAATCAAGAACTCTAATATCAACAGATGCTGGAGGGGATGTGGAGTACATTTCCTATCTAGCATTGTTGCCTCCTTCTCTGTTTTTCCCCCCTACCATCCCTTCCCTCCCACCTCCTCAGCTGTGCCCCCCCACAACCGCCTAAATTGTAAAGTTCATTTTCCAACATAGTGTATTATACATCTCATTGTTGTAATGGGTCAATCTGTATCCTTATTTAAACAATTTCGTTTTTTTCCCTCCCCCCTCCCCCAATTATACCAACATCAAATACAGTGAACAGGGGTTATACCGTGGGGGAGGGACATACAAGCAACAACAGCAACAAAAATCACATGGTACCTTATAAATACATTAGAAACAATAGCAAGAAAGAAAAAAAACAGTGTGTCCCTATCTTGGGGTTCATTTCTTTAAATTTAAATAAAATGCTGTAGGATGTGTGTTTCTGAGTCACCAAACATGGATGGACTCATTTTTTTTCATAAAAAATAGAGATCTTGGAAACAATTGTTTAAACAAGTTCAAAACGTCATTACATACTCTCAAAGAAATTAATATTCCTTTGAATTTTAAAAAAATATTTCTTTTCCCTGATAATCATTTCCTATCTCTCTTCTTTAGACCAGAAGCTGTCATAAAGAGAGGCAGTTTGGGTACTTTAGGCTCTCTAAAGCCTAGAAGATTTTGAGCACCTGCTACTCAAAATATGGTCTGTGTACTAGCAATATTTAAGGCTTTTAAAACATATCGAACCTCTCTCTCTCTCTGCTCTTTTCTAGCTCTTTCTCAGCTCTTTCCTTCTCTTCCCTTTCCCAGCTCTCTTCTCTTTCCTAGCTCTCTCTTTCCCAGCTCTCTCTCTTTCCCAGCTCTCTCTCTTTCCTAGCTCTCTCCCCACCACGTGGAGGGCCAAGATGGCCTGGTGCTAGCCAGAAGGGTGAATAAACCTACCCCTTACCTGAATACCACGTGTGTGCTGCATTTCCTACTTGGCTACCTCTTTTTAAAAACCTAACATAAATGGTGCCACAACTCAGATAAAGGGCTTAAAGTCAGGATAGGTGGGATTCCTCTCTGTTTTTTTCTCCTCTTTTTTCTTTTTTGTTTGTTTTTCCCTTTTTGCTCTGAGGAATATCCACAGTTCTGACGGCCTTTTGCGAATCTGTCTGTCTGCTGCAGACACAGCACATCAATACCATTGCTGCCTTCACATCCACGTCCACACCACTTCTCTACTCTGGTGAGTGAAACTACTCACTACAGCTCTCTGTCACTCAGTCTCTGTCCAGACGTGGCGCCACGCCAGAGAGCTCCTACGGCCTTTAGCTGAAAGGCCGGTCACCTCTGAAGCCTAGGACACTTGGTTTGGGGGCTTGGCTATTTCTCTCTAGAGGGCTCTGGGGGAAGTTGGGACGCCGCTTCTGCCTGGTTAGCTCTCCTGCACTCACCGGACTGACTCTCCTACACATTTATTGGGGTGCTGCGAATCACGCCCGAGCCGTGAAACCCCTTTGAAATGCCTCCTGCGCTCCCTGGAAAGCCAGAGTGCCACATTTTTATGCCATTCTCAGATGTAGACAGTTTTTGCCACTGCAATGGTAAATAGTCAGAAGTCTGTTTACTTTCAGGCTCTCTTTGCTCTCTCTCTGCCATTCATGTCCATCTTTCCCTATCTCTTTCTCTTTTCTACATTTTGGCTTGTGCCCTGAAGAGTACTACGCAGGCTGGGTTCCGGGGACCCCCCCTCTAGTTTCCCTCTCAAAGGCTAGCCAATGTAGGCTTGGTCTATTTGTTCAGGGTTTCTTTGCATTCTATCAGAAATTCGCCATCTTGGCCACATGGTGGGTTAAGGGTTTGGCCCCATCTGGCCCTTACCCTTCCACTAAGCTTACTACTCTATCCATCTATTCTAAGGTGCCTTGCTAACAAGTTGCTCTTTTCACAGGCCCTGGTAACTGAGGCCCAACCATCTGATGTGCTTTGTTAGTAAAGATGTCTAAACATTGTTGTCAAAAATTTTACGTTTTGAGTTTTGCGTTTTTTGTTTTGTGTTGTGTATTCTACTACTGACTACGTGGTTCTAAAATTCTGGGCCTATCTTGCTAAAATTCTCTCACATCTAACAAGTTTTGTCATTACAGAATATTTGTTGGCAATTCTTAATAAGAACCAGGTAAACTCTACTTATTCTACCTGATCTCCTTGTTGCTTTAATTGGAAATAATAAAGGGTTTTTGTGGCAAAGATTTCAGTTCAAAGCCAGCCCAGGCTGAAAAATCCCTAAGACTCCATCTCACAGCTAACTTGCAAAGAGCCAGGCTGGAAGCATGGCTCAAAACTCTTATCTCTAACCAGCCAAACTCTGCAAGTGGTACTATAACTCAAAGTGGTTCAGTGCTAGCCTTGAGCAGAAGTGCTTAGGGACAGTGCCCTGGCCTTGAGTTCAAACCTCCTTGAATACTAATTGGGACAAGCCATCCCAGCAATAAGCACCTAGACACAGCCAGTCTGGGGAACAAGGGAACATGGAGATGATATCACATCAGCTACTTTGTGCCTGCCTTTTCAAAATTAACCAGAGCCGGGAGGTCAGTAGAAGTAAGAAGCCTGCCCATCCAATGTCTATACCTATTTACCTATTAACTGAACAGGAATTTATATTCTTGCCTTTGTCACTTGACTTCTCTACCTAGTTGCCAGATGTCAGAAGTAGCTAGGGACATTTTCTACCAACATTTTCAGCTCAAGTCCTTCCTCTTGCCATTTATTTGCTCTCTAGTATTTTTTTTTCCAGCCCCTCAATGCTCATGAGACTTTTCCAGATTCACCTAAGGACTCACACCACCAAGGGACAGCTGCTGCTCGCCGCCTTCTCTGGGAGGGGACCAAATTCCAGCCTTTTATCCCTAATGTCCATGCCCCTCGTCAGCAGGAAGTAGCCAGAGAGAATCCGCACCCTATTTCATGATTATTAAAAGGCTGGAATGTAAGGTCCGCTCTTGGATGGCGAGCAGACTCTACCCTCCTCGCAGCAAAGTCTCCACCCAGTACCTGCGTTACCTAGGCAACTGGGACACCTGGAAGAGGTCACATCTGCATCCGCTGAGGTCACATCTGAATTTGATGTGGCCACACCTTTCTCCGCCCATACCCTAGATAAGGCCTAGCCCAGGCCCAGACTCCCTTTCTCTGCTCTTTCTCTGCTCTTTTCTAGCTCTTTCTCAGCTCTTTCCTTCTCTTCTCTTTCCCAGTTCTCTTCTCTTTCCTAGCTCACTCTTTCCCAGCTCTTTCTCTTTCCCAGCTCTCTTTCCCAGGCCTTTCCCCACCACGTGGAGGGCCAAGGTGGCCTGGTGCCAGCCAGAAGGATGAATAAACCTACTCCTTACCTGAAAAAAAAAATCGAACCTCAGACTCCTCCTCAGGGACTACTAATTAATAGTAACTATTTAATAAGATTTCAGGGGATTCATGTCTTTATCAAAGTCTGATTTTCTGTAAACATTCAATAACAGCATGCATAGCATGCATTTGGAATATATAGAAGGCAGCAATTTGTGGAACATCTAGATTAAGGCAGAAGAAATCTAAGATGACTGACAACTGAGTTTTTTGAGTAGGAAACTGGAAGTTTGGTGGGCCCATGAAATGAGATAGGAAACAGAAAATAAGAGATGTATGGATAGAAAGATAAAATTTACTTCGGATATTTTGAATGAGACCCTTACCAACAGTCAATAGATCATTAGATACACTTACCTAAGGCCCAAAGGAAGTCAAAGTTTAGAGATACTTTGTATGACCCCATTTATACCTCGGCAAGGTAAAGACCACTAGAACATTTGGAAAACATTTCTATTTAAGTGTGGCATAACCAGGGAGAGTGGTTTTAGAAGGCATTAACATGGACTTAATTTGGTCTACACAGGATGCACTTCATGATTTAGATGAGCAAACTTCCTACCACTCATTACTGATATGCTTAAGCATTTTAACCAACTGCTCACATGACTTGTCAATTCTAGCTTATACTAATTAAATGTCAAGCTCATTGTTAACTGCTTAATATCAAATTCTAAAGAGTCTCATCTGCTCCACGCTGTCTTTCTAACATTCTAGCTATCTGTCTATTATCCTCGTGGCAGGTAATGAGGACACATATTTAGAGGTAGTACTTTCAGCTTTAGTGAGCATTTAACTTAATTGATTATGCTTGGCTTTTACAGATAATGAGGACTCTCTGGCTGTAAGTTACTCAGATGATTATTCTCAATGGATGATGGAATAATTAAGCATTAATTTCTGTTTCAAATGAGAACTATATAACAAATAATGGGCTATTTAAACCTACTACTTGTTAAATATTTAGAAAAATTACAGATTATCATTATTTAAAAGCAGCAGGTATAAGAAAAGATACTAATGGTTTCATGGTCAGTTTTTTTCCCCCATCAACTATCAAACTCTTTTTAAAAAGTAATTTCAGCGCTATTGAAAGCAAACTAGTATCATTACTGATTTCTGAAATTTCCTGTAAGATATCAAGAGTATTTTTTACAACTTTGCTTTAGTGTTCCATGTCAGTGATTCTCTAGTAGATAAGCACTTTAAAAGAAGACAAGATGAAGTAAGCCAGGCCCAAAGAAACATAGTTCCCATGGTTTTCCTCATTTGCAATAACTAGTATATGTCTGAGACAAACAGAAACGTTCAGACAAGTTGATGTTAGGTGAAATGAACCCCAAGATAAGGACTCATGATTTTTCTTTCTTGCTATAACATATTTATAAGATATTTCTTTGTTGTTTTATATGTCCCTCCCCCATGGTATAACCCCTGCTTTCACTGTATTTGATGTTGGTATAATTTGTGGAGGGGAAGGGAAAAAACAAATTGTTTAAATAGGGATACAGGTGGACCCATTGCAACAATGAGGTGTATAAGACATTATGCCAAAAAATGAACTTAACAGCTTTGCTGTGTGTGGGGGGAGGGGAGGGATTGGAGGGCAGGGATGGTTAGGGGAAACAAAAGAGGAGGCAACTTATTAATTAAAAAAAAAAGAAGACAAGAATGTTCATTCTGGGATGACTACTGAATAACTGGTAAATCAGTGTCCCTACATGTAGCATCTTTTGGGCTATTTTGCTAGATAAATTATTAATTAAAGTTCTTTAGCTGTCTACCTGCATTTTGAAGAAGTACAAATAGATTTTGGAATCAATCTTTCGAGTAGCTGCAATTGCATGTGTATCCCTTCATTCCCAGTGTAGGATTGTTAATGATGCTTCGTAGTAATCCTTTTTTCACTGTCAATATGTTCAATGTTTAGGTATGAGAAAGCTTTAAAATATATGCAACTGCTTTCCACATGAATTTAAAAATGTAACAAATGTTTTAAATGTAAAAATGTTTTAAGACTTCTGTAAGAAAGATGAGGAAGATGGCATTTGGAATTAAAAACTTGGTCAATACCATGTGCTTCTACATTATTTCATCAGTTTAACCAATATTTAATTTTCATTTACTTCCATTTTAATTTAACTTGACATAAACATTTATCATGAATTAGTTTAGCTCTGTAATTTTGTATTTTAAAGGTACATATGTATCTATATAACATATATAATGTTTAAGTAGTTGTACAAAGGAGTTGCCATTTTACAAAGCAGTATATGAAAGCATGCAGTGCATCTTGATCAGTGTCATCCTTTTAACATCCTCCCCCATCCCTATCAAGTGACTCCTTCCCTCACTTTTCTTAATTTTATAGGATATGCATGGAATTCTTTATTGCCTTCTCTCCTTCTCCTCTTTTTTGTCTGACCCTCTCCCAATGACCCCATTCCCTTTCAAGTACCTGTCTCTTGTATTTTTAATTTAATGTTCAACATCTAATCTAATCAGGAACAACATGGGTAACAGATTCTTATTTTTACATTATTCATGTCTCATTGTTTTTAGCAGATGTTTTTTTCAATTCATTAGCAAGCTGTTCTCTTTTGGGGGTTAGGATGGATCTGTACTGGGAATGAAACCCAGCCATGCCAGGCAACTGATGTGCCACTGAGTTACACCTCCAGTCTCAAAGATGACCTTCTATCTTCACGTTTTTGCCACATGGCATGTAGCAGAACACTCATTATTCATTTTTACTTCAAAGTTCCATAAGTTTACTTCATTTTTTCTATGGCTTGGTGTTTTGAACATACAATGTCGTGGAATTGCTATGGCATGTGCCTCCATATGTTCAAATATATATTTTCCAAGTTCTAAGATGTTAATATTGAACATACAAAATTCACACACATGCACACTGAAATGTGCATGTTTCCATGGAAAAAGTTTTAATTGGTGAATCATTATATCTGTGTGACTTTGCTCTTTTGGTTATAGTTTATGTTTTCTTTATAGCTTATGTTTTCTTTATAGTTTATGTTTTCTTATGTTTTCTAATGTTTAACATTAGAAATTCCTAACTATTGGGCTGGGAAGGTGGCTCAGTGATAGAGAGCTTGCCTTGCATGCCTGAGGCCCTGGGTTCGATTCCTCAGCACCACATGAGCAAAAAGAAAAAAGCCGGAAGTGGCGCTGTGGCTCAAGTGGTAGAGCGCTAGCCTTGAGCTGAAGAGCTGAGGGACAGCGCCCAGGCCCAGAGTTCAGACCCCACGACTGGCCCCCCCCCCCAAAAAAAAGAAATTCCTAACTATTGACATGAAGTGGTTATATAATTGAGTATTTCTCTATTTATATTCACACCATTATCTTATTTAATTATACCTACTAATGTGCAGATGACTATTTCAAAGAATGCAGAGTTACACAGTGGACAAGCCATATCTCATTGCAACATTAAGTAGTAATTAAGATACTTGAATTAATTTTCCTCTCAAGGAGAAAGTAACATGGAAGGCAACTTGTAGTCTTCTTACACCAACCTATCAGAATCTTCCTATCCACATAACCTGAAAACCATAGGCAAAAGGTACTCATTCAGGTGGGTGTGATCCTCACCATCATCTCCCTATGAAGATGTGTACATGATTCTTTTCTCTTCTCCTTAACCCCTTAGTGGTTGAGAATTGGCCACCAGCCATACGTACTTCCAGCTCCCATCCATGCTTTATTATTCACTTTTTCCAGACTGTAGTGTTTTTTATGACTCTCTTTATAGTAATGCTGAATAAGCAGCTGTTACCATCTGTTTACTCCACCAATTCATGAAGCATTCAACTGCCCTGAACACGCATAAAATTTGAATGAACCACCCAAAGTGACAATATTTCTAGGAATTTTTTATGTCCCTCTAGTATTATTTGCTGCATGTGCATTGCCAGACATTTCAGTACATAACATTTCTCCAGAATGCAATCAAAGGCAGAGTCTCTATTATGAAATATATATAATGAAATATATATGTATGTATGTATGTATATCTACCAAATTGGATAAATCCCTACGTACTCTTTTTAGTTTAGCACACAGGTCATCGTTTATTCTCCTTCATTAATAGAAAATGAGAAAAGAACTTAGTCACATGGCTTACAGACAGCCACCTTATTACTGTTTGGTCACATGACCTTTTTATTCACAGAGAAAGATCTTTCATCCTGCCCCCTCTTCTTTGAAAAGCACTAGACCTATTGAACTGAGATCACAGTGTTCTTTTCTTTCCTTTTCTGTCTTTTCCTGTCTTTCTTTCTTTATCTTCCTTCTCTCCTTCCCTCCCTCCCTCCTTCCTTCCTTCCTTCCTTCCTTCCTCCCTTCCTTCCTTCCTTTCTTCCTTCTTTCCCTTCTTTCTTTCTTTCTTTTTGGTAATATTGGGGTTTGAACTGTAGTCATTGAGTTTTCCAGTCTGGTACTCATATTACCAAGCCATACATTCCTCCAGCTCTGATTTTATTTATTTATTTTTATTTTTTGCTGGCTATTTTTGAGATAGCACCTTCCTTCCTGCTCTGGCACAAGCTGCCTACATTAGACTTCCCATGTCGCAGGGATAACCAGCTCACATTTCCTGCAAATGGATCTCATAAGCTATTCTTCCTAGACTCACCTTGGAGCCATGAGCCTCTCTACCTCAGCCTCCCAGATTGTGTGGATTACAGACATGAGTCATTGGTGTCTGGGTCCGTTGCAATGACCTCATTGAAACTGATTACTACCTTTATGTTATGCTTTCCAAAGCCAGGCATTGCAGATTAGGACTTCACCATCTGAATATTGGAGAGCACAAGGCAGCCCTTCACAACTCTTGTACACCCTTTAGCAGTTTCTGATGGATATGCCACTTCTCAAGCATGCCATACTTTCTTTCCCTGCTTTGTTCTTGCAGGTTTACCTAAATACATGTCACAGTGATAGACTAACTTGGATTGTCAAATTTCAAAGCCGATCTTAGCTATCGTTTTCTCCAGAAACACTTTCACAATCATTTCGGCAAAAATAATCTCTTACATTGTCACTCAAAAAATTTTTGCTTAGATCTTTCCCCTGATCCTTCTCTTTCTCTGACAAATGATAGTCATATTTTATCCATTTTAACATGCAGATCTTTCCCATTTTAAGGCTTCAATTGTTTTGTTGTGACCCTAAGGAGAAATAAAGATCAAGCTGTCATATCAATTAAAAATACTTTAATAACACCCATATCACTAACCAATGTAAATAACATGATATGATTTTTGTTGTTGTTGGTCATGAGGCTTGAACTCTGGGCCTCTGCTCTTCAGCTCAAGGCTAGCACTCTACCACTTGAGTCACAGCACCACCTCCCATTTTTTCTGCTTATGTGGTACTGAGGAATCAAACCCAGGGCCTCATGTATGCAAGGCAAGCACTTTACCACTGAGCCACCTTCCCAGATCCAAGAAAATGATGATATTACCAAAGTTTCTTGTATACTATTAATACCTTTGTTTGCACTGGTAGTAAAACTAGAAATAAATTATATATAACACATATTTATAGTTATATAGTTATATATATGAGAGTGTATATTCACACATATATATGTAACTAAAATTGTTTTTCTCAGGCAAATATTAAGTTTTTATTATTGTATTTTATACAAGAAAATATATGATTTAGAATCTATTTTAACTCATTCAGCAACTTCTAAATCAGTTCCTGACTCATATGGATAAAGCTAAACTTGGAAGAGTAATTTTCTATATGTTTTTATTTTCATATGCTTTTATTTTTAGTTGAATGTTCAGGAAACATACATCAAATGAGCTAAGATAAAAAGCAAATTTGAACTGTATCGTATCAAAATATAATCCTCAAGATGGTTAAATCATGACTCATATAAATAGAGAATAAGCATATGTCCAAGGAGATATTTATCTAAAATAGCTTAATAAACAATAAAAATTAATCTTTTAGAGTTTTGCTTTTTGCCTTTGTACTGGAACAAAAAAAATGACATCTTTTCTCTCTATAAAAAGTAGGCCAAGCATGGAATATTGATTCTAAAATGCAATAAATGAACTTCCCATAATTTCCTTTTTAAGCTTTGGGTTATTTTTCTGACGTCTGATTGGCCCATGAAGAATTTGAGCTTGTTATTAATGATGTAGAGCAAATAGCTTCCCCAAACAGAAAAATGATTGAAAATGATGTTCCAGAAGACATCTCTTTCTTCCTCTTCCTTTTCCTTCCCTTCTTTTCTTTCCTATCCCCTTTCCTCCCCTGCTCTTCCTTCCTAGTCCCCTCCTTTTTTTCTTTCCTCTCCAATTCTACTTTCCTCTTTTCATCTCTCATTTTCCCCTCTTACAGACATACTTACAGGAATAATTAATTAGAAAACAATGATTATTAATGAACAAATAATTAATTAGAAGTAAAACATTTAGAGACATCCTCAGAGATAAACACTTCTTCCTGGTGATAGCATTTGGAAAGCCTGTATCCAATTATCACCAAGGACCTGAACTCAGAAGGAATAGAGTTCTGTTGCAGCCAAACTGCAATGAAGAGCACAAAAGCAGTCTCCCAAATTTCACTGGAAAATCTTGTCCTCACTTTGTTATGTGAGGGAAATTCAAACATAGACAACCAACACCACAAGACCTCTAGAACAGTCTTTAAAAATGCTCTGGGGGCTGGGAAGGTAGCTCAGTGGTAGAGCGCTTGCCTTGCATGCCTGAGGCCCTGGGTTCAACTCCTCAGCACCACATAAGCAAAAAGAAAAAAGCCGGAAATGGCGCTGTGGCTCAAGTGGTAGAGCGCTAGCCTTGAGCTGAAGAGCTGAGGGACAGTGCCCAGGCCCAGAGTTCAGGCCCCACGACCGGAAACCCCCCTCCCCCCAAAAAAAATGCTCTGGAATAAGAGCTAACTTTACCTTACTTATTTTTTCTACAGTATCCATGCTAGTTAGTACATGTCCTCGTGTGCTGGTGCTGTGGACAGCTCATCAAACAAATCTGTCAAGCCCTAAACTCTCCCATACCCTGTTCTACTAGGTGAGTACAAAATGGTCTGCTGGATGTCCTAATGAATAAGTTATGTCAGGTTTTCCAAATGTTTCTCCCCAGTTTCAATACTCTTGTGCCATGGCTTAGTAACAGCCATTGTGGACGTAGCCTCCTAAGGACACATGTTTGAGTAGCTCACACATCACGGTGTCCTGACCAGCTTTTAAATTTGGATATCATCTCAGTTTATGATGTGGTTGTCAATGTAGACGATGCATGAACTGATCTAAGAAAACTAAAACCTGGGTACTAAAGAAAAGTAACATTTCATTGCTGTTCAACAGTTATTCCCTTCCTATTACTGCCAAAAACCCAGGGCACAGAAGTGATTTGGCCAAAGGCCCAGTATAATCAAAACCACGGAAGGTAAAGAGAAATGTTTAATTATAATTCTCATTTTCCAAATGACTTCTTGACTAAATGGTTAATCAAACACGAACACGGGCTGCCAAGGGTGATGGTGCGCCCTCCACAGACAGGTGACAGAAAGGAGAAAACTGAGTCTGTGCAATGCCTGGCTGGATGGGAATTCATTCTTGAACAACTATATAAACGTGTTCAAGAGACTAAAACTAAAGTACAAACATGAAAAATAGAGAGGCCAGAGACCAATGACTAAAATTAGGCCATCATTAACAATATCATATTAATAGTAGTTAAATTGAGAAAAGGTTAAATGTTAATATGCAGGTTTTGTGCTAAGACAATTATTTTAACAATCAATTATATATAGCATGATACTAAAATTCTTTCAAAAAGAGAAGAATAAGCACAAATTTGAAGTTAGGGAGAATAACATGAATTAGAAGATGAAAATTGAACAAAAGTAAATATATCTATTTGTAAACTCAAACTATGGGAAATAGTAGTACGTATGCATAATCCTAGGTAAACTAAAGATGTAAATAGAACAATTGCAGGACAAGGCTAGCCCCGAGCAAAAATGAACTCTAGATCATATTCAAAAAATAATTAAAGCTTAAACATTTCTTAGTGTGGCTCACACAGTACAGTACCTGCCTAACAAGTACAAAGCCTGAGCTCAGACCCTGGAAAATTACTGAAAAAATATTAGAACTAATATGAAAATATAGACATCAATGTCTCACAGGCCCACAATTGCATATGTAATTATTTCACATAAACTATAGAATATAAAATATTATGTATGCCCATAGTATGTAAGAATTTACTCACAAAGGTATATACATATATATTTTATATATAATTTCAATATGGATTATGTTAGCAAAGATCAAAACAATCCAAAATTTCTAAAAAGTGTCACTCATTTTAAAGGAAATATATGTACTAAGATGATTTTAATTGCAAAAAGAGGTGAAATATTATGTATGAAACAAGAAATGCGCTCATATGTGTATTTGAGTATTGGGAAGATCAAAATACATGCTGACATAGGTATTGCTATCAATACTTCTAGAGAGCATAAAGGAGAATGTGTGGATGAATGCACAATAGTAGTAAATTTCTTTCCAGTGAAGGGGGACTGGAGGGATGAATATAAACTCTTTCTCCAGGTCAGTGACTCAATGCCTGTAATCCTAGCTACTCAGGAGGCTGAGATCTGAAGACTGTGGTTCCACCCCAGCCTAGGCAGGAAAGTCCATGAGACTCTTATCTTCAGTTCATCACCAGAAAACTGGAGGCTCAAAGAGGTAGGGCACTAGCCTTGAGTAAAAATCTCAGGGACAGTGCCTAGGCCTTGAGTTCAAGCCCCATCACCACCAAGAAAAAAAAAATCCAACTTTCATTTCCTTTCTAAATGCATAAAAGAGTTCATAGTTTACTCAATATTTATTATTTTTAAGTTTCTCTTTTTATATTTGTATTTTTGATTTTCAGTTATAAATGTATTCTTTATTTGGTATCTGGATTCCACTGAAAGATTTGTGTAATTCTAGAAATGATTAGAATAATGTCATGGGGCTGGGAAGGTGGCTCAGTGGTAGAGTGCTTGCCTTGCATGCATGAGGCCCTGGGTTCCATTCCTCAGCACCATATAAGCAGAAAAAGCTGGAAGTAGGGCTGACGCTCAAGTGGTAGAGTGCTAGCCTTCAGCTGAGGAGCTGAGGGACAGCGCCTAGGCCCAGAGTTCAGGCCCCACGACAGACCAAAAATAAGTAAGTAAATAAATAAATAAAATAATGTCATGAGACAAATACAATGTGTCTGTCACTGAAAGAAGGAACAATATGACTTTGCATGTGTATCATTTTTATGATTTACAATTTAATAAAAACAGAAAATGAAAGTTCAATAAATAAGGTCTAATTACTGAATGCCTACAGACTGTAATAATGTACCGAAAAAATTCTACAAGTGCACAAAGCTTCTTATATTTGTAAGAAAAAAAGACTAATGCGGGTTAAAATATTGCAAAGTGACGAAGGGAGAGAAAGATTTATAGACTCTAAAACAAAATGAAAGAAGATATGAGATTTGTTGAATTATAAAAGTCACAGGGGAAAAAAGTCTTAAGATTTGTTGAACCATTGAAGGGATTCTCACACAATTGATGGTAAGCTCAGTTGTATGTTCTCATGTATCAAAACCAGTTAAATAAAAGAATAAATAAAGGAAAGAATAAGATGGAAACGGAGGTAAAAGATGCTACCAAATCAATTCGAAGTGGATGAAAAGATGCCAATCCAAGGGAATTAAGAAAAGTCGGTGCATGATCAGTACTATTAACTAGGCCAAAAACGACAAAAAGATTTAGCAACAAGCAACAGCTCCACAGAAATGTCCTTACCTAGTGGAAAAACGATGTGTTGAAAGGCAACAGGAACCCATGCCCCAAGAGACAAAGAAATGACAGTATTGGATAATAATGGATGCGAGAGTATGAGTCCTGTCAAAATAGAAACAAAAAGGAGTCAAAAAGTGAGTGATTTTTTGTGTGTGTTAGGAATCAGCAGATTCAAAAGAAACTCGTTTGTGAAGGAAAACAGAAGAGAAGGTTGGAATCTAAAAAGAACAGCTACCACACACAGGATAGATAACAGGGCATTCTTCTCTTGTGCTCCAATAAAGGCATGTTGCAGGACAATGTCTCTTACTCCTCATATGATCCACATCCAGGCCATAATAAAGAAACTATACTTCCAGGAATGGAGTTTGAGACATTCTCATTCAAATAGAAGAGTAAATGCTTTGATGTCATTAAAACTGAAAAATAAAGCTATAATTTGGGAAACATGATCAGAATGCCTAAATAATACATGGCTATGTGTTTTATTAAGAGTAATAGCAAATAAAAGAAAATGTTATTTACAAGGATTTACAGGATCTTATCAATCAACTCAAACTGATCAATTAATGACAATGTATTATGATGTGATAATCTAGCCACCTTTGTAATTGAAAGGTTT
Source organism: Dipodomys spectabilis (assembly GCF_019054845.1). NCBI lineage: Eukaryota > Metazoa > Chordata > Mammalia > Rodentia > Heteromyidae > Dipodomys > Dipodomys spectabilis. The sequence continues at coordinate 18,488,609 of NW_024870709.1, forward strand.
TTAACCCTCATACCAAAATTACTGGCCATATCTTAAAGCATATATTACTGATTTTGAATAATTACTTAAAATAATATTTTGAGTATTTTTATTATTTATAACTAATAAAATTTATTCCCAAAGAATATATGATTATTTATAAATATGGAACACATGAGTTTAATTTTATTTTCTACTAACAGGTAATATTGCAGGTAACTGAAAGTAAGCCAACAAAATAAAAAACAGAAATAACATACTTGCCTTTCAGATTCACAATAGAACTTTGTATGAATCACAAACCATTCTCTTGGCTTTTTGTTTTGTTTTTGTTTTGCTTTGCTTCTTGTTATATCAATACCTCTGTAATTTTGGATTTCTGCAATTGCTTTTCTCCCTACATTTTCTTTGTAGAAACAGTATGAGCCTTGTTTTCACTTATGTCTTCATTACAGTTCTACCCAGGTGACCCCTCTTGCTTACTTGTTTCAGTCCATGTGATTAATGGTCTCCTTATTGATCCTGTTCCATCACACTGATTATATTACATCGAGTGTACATGCACACGATTCTTGACATTTGTAGGTTTTTATGTGGAACCAATTCCTGCATGTATTTTTATATGCTCAAACTCAAAATGCTTGATTTATTGCTTGATGAAATGCAAATGTCATCTGTATTAAAATTTCACAAATATTTATGGGTGTGAAGTTCAATTGTCTCGCCACTAGATGTCACTATTAATCACTATGATGGTATTGGCTTCACTTACAGCTTAATTTTGAAATTAGCTTGCCAAGGGTAGCATATTCTAAAAAGCCAAAAGTAAACTTGACCCTGAAATTATTTCATAGAAAAATGAGTTTTTTCTAACAATACACTATTATTTTAATATAATGTAAATATTTATATGATTGATTATAGGCCTAAGGCTCCCAGGAATGAACCTAATTATGTTAAGATAAACAATTTTCTTTTAAGTTTCATGACATGTCAATACAAAAACTAAACTTTGTCTAGGCACCTGTAGCTCATGCTTGTAATTCTAGCCACTTTCGGAGGCTGAGATCTGAGGACTGTGGTTGGAAGACAGCCCTAGGCGGAAAAGTCTGTGAGACTTACCTCCAATTAACCAAAAGAAGCAAAAAGTGGAGCTATGGCTCAAGTGGAGAAACACTAGCCATACACAAAAAAGACTCAGGGCCATTGTCCAGGCCTTGAGTTCAAACCCCAGGACCAGTATCAAAGAAGAAAAAAACTCCACAAAAACATACATTTTGGGAATGTATGTACCTTTTGTTAAAAATTTAACTCGGTGTATTTTGTAGTTTATTTGCAATTTTACTTCTTACATTTTCTGGTTAAATCTCTTTTTTTACTTAAATTCTAATGTAATTTATAATTTGAATTATCTGTTGGTCATATTTTTAGGATATATTTTAATCATGTGTAGATAAGCTGGTATCACCTACACATTAAGCACTTTTAACAACATTTTAACATTACATTGACATTTTTATAATTTTAAATATATAATATTAGTTATCAGTATACAATATTGCCACCAACTGTAGCATAAAATGGAATTTTTAATAATGCTAATTGTACTTCTTTCTCCTCTCACAAATAACATGAATTTATTTTGAAACCATCTCCTTCAAAATCATGATGTGCTGAAGAACCTTTCAAAGATCTCATTGGTAAAATGATCACTTGAGTATGATCAGGAAAAATGATGCTATACTGAGAGAGCTTCCAGATTAGTTTAACAATACCTGTAACTCTTTTAACCTTCATGACTTTTACATAATGAGGCCATAAAATATAAACATTTTGACTGGCATGTGTATATTACATTCTCAGAAGTAGACAATCTGCTTATGTTTGGTAATGTGTATACATATAGCTGCTCAAGCCTATAAGGTTATCTACTTAGAAGGTAGAGATCAGGGGAATCACAGTTCAAGGTCAGCCTGGGCAAAGAAAAGTTGGCAAGATTCTATTACAGATACCTTACTAATCACCTTAAATACCTCCTTGTCCTCTGTAGACTGAGCTCAGGCAACTTGCGTTATCTTGATTATTATTATAGCTTCCTTCCTGGTTTTAGTCTTCAGCTGTGAAAATCATCAGCATATATATTAGTCAGAAGCTACAGGAAAACTGGAGTATGTTATGATTACGAGCCCAGATACCAGAGTCAAAAGGATAAATGTTACGTTTTTTTCCTGTATATCATTGGCCATGTGACAATTATTGAACTTTTCTATGTAGGTTTTTGTTCATTTTGTTTAACAAAACTACCACTTCTGCCATGGCCCTGGCTCTTTTATGTATATTTTGTTTTTGAGACGAAGTCTTGCTAAATTTGCCTAAGCCAGCTTCTCACTCCTAATCTTGCTGTCTTTGGTTCCTCTCTACAAGTAGCTGGGATTGCAAATATATACTACCCTACCAAACCTTTGTGCAGTTTTCTAATGTATAAATAACATTCCTTATAAATGATTTAATAAACCTAAAACACTTAAAACTATGTTGGGATATTAACAGGCATTATGAACATGTTTTTTATTATAATTTGAGACAGTGTAATGGTTATAAATATATATAATAAATATATATTTATATATTATATAAATATAATAAATATAATAATATATTTATTATTTATTATAATATATTATATATAATTATATATAATATAATTATATATATAATTATATATGTAATATAATTATATATAATTATATTATATATATTATAATATATATTTATTATATAAAATATAATAAATATATATAAATATATATATAATATATATAATATATAATATATATATAATACTGAACAGTTAGTTTCTGGCTATTACTTATTGATTATACATCCCTCAGTACATTATTATGCTTGTTTTCCTACAATCTTAGTATTTTTAAGAAAGAGACAAATAATATACTACATATGACATATGTGAGTAGTAAAGACTAAAGTTTGCAGTAAACATTTAAGTAATGAATGGCATGTAACATCTGTTCAATAAATGTTATTTATATTACTAATGGATTGGAATGAGAAGGGTCTCAAATATGTCTCATAGAATTCTGACAGTGTAAGTAGGTTTGTGTTGATCTTATTTCATGTAATAATTAAGAGAAGGTTACATTGAAAAATGGAGTCATAGGGGTACAGATTAATTAGAAACTGTTTATGAAGTAAGTAGTTGGAGATTTCAATTAAGAATTGTATAAGAAGCTTAGAAACATTGTCTTAACTAAGTTAAAATTTTTGTACCTATCACTATGGCAGTGATACTTAAAGGCACAGAAAAACATCCTATAACCTAATAAGGTAATGAAGTCAAAAAGGTTTAAAAACGCTTCCAATGCATCTTCTCCAGCATTTTCTAATGTAGAAAATCCTGAATTTTGCAGTTAAAATTAAGAATGTAGACCATGAAATCAGAGTAATTGAAATAGCAAGTAAATTAACAAGAAACAAGAAGAATGACTTTTAGAGAGAAAAGACACTATTTAGCAAAAGCTATAGTACAGGCATTTGAAGTAGGAATAGAAAAGCATTCACTGGGTTTAATCATTGAAAGATTGCTCCTTCTTGACAACAGGTTTCAGAGAGATTGATGAGTATGCAAGTTAATTTGAGATAGAAGTAAGTGATCAAAAGAGTTTAACAATATTTTTACTAGATTTTTCAACAGTAGTAAGTCAGAAATTGTTTAGTGTGTAGAAATTTAGAGCCAAGGGGAGTCTTCATGAAATAAATTATCCTGGAATCTGATGGTATCTATTAACTTTATTCATAATTTAAAATCAATACAGAAGATAATTAAGGAAAACAAGAGATTGGCTATAAAAATGGAAGAAACTGCCTCTGACAGTGAAAGGAATAATTTACTTACAATACTAAGAGGAGAGAAGAGAATAATGTAGATTTAATTAACATGGATTTGGAGATGGGGATAAAATATGATTCAAATATACCAGTCTCATTTATTTGTCAGTGTTTAGTGAAAAGAAACCACTTCACAATAGAGACAATATAATGCAGGGAACTCTTCAGCATCCATTTAAGGATAGTGCGATAAAGAGGGATTACAAACAGCAAGCATCACTCTGTGTGTGTGTGTGTGTGTGTGTGTGTGTGTGTGTGTGTGTGTGTGTGTGTGTGTGTGTGATGATATAGAAGTAATGATGGTGACATTTGTTTGAACTTGTAATTTGAAATAATTTGATGACCTGTTCTTAATTATTTAGTTACACATTTATATTCTTCAATAAACAAAAATCCTCTTTTTTCAGAACATTTTGGTTGATTCATAGAATAAATGATTGAATGTATTGTTCAGTGGAGGGGAACATGATCACAATTACAAAAATATGGATATCCCGTAGAAGTACAGCTACATATCATTTGTCCTGGTAGCAATGGTAAGTGAATTCACATCCTACTCTAATGGGAAGGAACTATTTTTGGTTCCATCATCTTTTCAGAACATCATCTCACAATCCATTTCATTCCTCAGAAAATTTAAAGAGCAATGAAACACAATGTAGCTTTTCAGTGAATGAGCATCAAATGATCATGATCACACTTTTTCTTTCTATGCTATTAATATTAAACAGGATCCGTACAGAAAGGGCCCATTGAAATTGGAATTGAGAAACAGAGCCAATCATATTTTTTAACTAGGATAATACTAGCATAAAGCTTTGTGAGTAAGGTCTGTAGCTTTCCAACTGACAGAAGCCTTACATTTAGTCCAAGAATGTGGTATTGAAATGGCTAGTTTCTTCTCATGTTTACCAGTAAAATTCAAATAAAAATAAGCAAAGGAATGGAGCTATACTGAGAAATAACCATTCAAAGTGACAGTAGATGAGGTATTTGATTATCTTAATGCCATGTGTCTTCACGAGGGAGTTCAATATTGTTTTAAAATCCATTGGATACATATTTTCCCACAAAACTTATATAAGGCCGTAAGTTCTTTATTGACCAAACATGTAGGAAAGATTTTAATTTTGTTTACAGAATTCATTCTTAAATTAACTCTGAGTTACGTGTTTGCTGCTTAAAGACACCTTTGAAAAACATATATTGTTGATTTGTTAGCAATGGACACTTGGCCAAAAGTATTAATATACTAAGTGTGTTTATGTAATAAATGCAATTCCTCCGTGTGACACATCCCTCAAAGCTTCATGCACTTAGTGCAGAAGAGAACACTTCAGCTCTATGCTTGAAGGACATTTTGAATAATTGAAATTCCAGCACACACACACACATACACACCTACATTCACACATATTCACATCTACACACGAGTACACATATATACATGGGTGCTAAATAAAAAAATCAAGTACTGAGCTAGAAAATAGGAAAATCTGAAAATATATACTCCATAACCATGAGAGTGCTGTGTATTTACTCTGAGGCCCTGATGTGTCTATAGGATCTAACAGTGATAACTGAGGAGGAAGACTAGAAACACCAAACATATGATTGGGGGAAAGAACATGGCTAAGGTTCCTAATGTTCATTTTAGAAAGAAACCAGGAATAAGCATGATAAATAGATCAGGGATAGAGTCTTCAGATTATTAAATGTATGGTCAATTTAAAATTTATATTTAGGCTGAGAATTTTAAATACTCTATGTTGACTCTGGATGTTCTTTTCATCTAGAGGAGCCCTTAGTTTCAAACGTTTTATGCAGTTACAGGACCATGTAAAGGACCTCTTAGACATACAACAGTCCAGTTTATATAAGGGACTCCTATAGGTAAAGAGAATGTAGAAGTCACGCATAAGTCAGCCTAACACAAAAAAATTAAGCCCACTGCAAATATATGAGAGTAACCTACATATAAGAGAGTAAACATGGTGTGATGATTTGTTTCACAGATCTTAAAAATATTAATAATCAAAGAAGAGATATGAGGTTCCTGGAAACTATGAATACTTATAAGACAAAGAACTGGAGGAAATAAAGAAAAGGTGACGTTATTTGTCAGGAAGAACTAAGCACAACAAAGGGAATCTGAAAACCAGATGGAACTATTCTGCAGAAACTGAAGTTATCAAATAGATGCCGCCTTTTCCAGAGCGCATGCCCACACCAGGACATGATGTCCGCACTGCCCATAAGCTGAGCACTGCCAGAAAGTAGCTGACCTTCCTTGGAGCCTGGGAAATGCTTCCCATATGATGACAGAAGAGTGGAGAGGGAAAGAGTGGATAACACACCGGAGGAGCGACTCCACAGAGTAGAGAGCCCCCACTCCACAGAGTAGAGAGCCTCCACTCCACACATCTGTGCGTATGAGCAGAGCAGAGGTTATTAGAAGCTGAAGTCATAGCGGAGGCACGGAAATGGAGAGACAAAGGGTGAAAAAATGCAGCCGTGATTCTCTCTGGTCACGTATTTAAAATGAACTAGACAACTTGTGGGTGGTGATGGGAGGGAAAAACGGGGAGAGAGAGGGAAGGGGTGACATCGTCCAAAAATAAATGGACTCTTTACTTGACTGATGTGACTGTGACCCCTCCATACGCCACCTTGATGAAAAAAATTTCAAGTATGATAAGAAAAAAGAGAAATTAAAGTAAGAGTCTATTTTGTTAAAAGTTAACCACATACAGGTTGTTCTCCAGCTTTTAAAAACACAATAGTTCAAGCCCCATGACCCACCCAAAAAAAAAAAAATTCGTCCTCAGAAACACAATAAAACAGTTAAATATATTCAATGGTCTTCAGGTCTTCAGATTACAAGTTCCATTTATACTGAATTAGGATAAATCTATATTTCAAAATATCAAGTTAGGTACATGTGTGTTCATGTATGTAAGTGTACACACTCTATTTGTAGTATTGGGATTTGAACTCAGAGCCTTATACTTTACTTCAACCACACCTCCAAACCAAGCTAAAAAATCTCCATGAAGTACAATACTTCAATGTAAATATATGATTACATCAGATGTTATGTATTTGGTTTGCTACAAATTCTCAGATTTTTCTGTATGCCATATGGCAAAGCATTTCCTCAGAACAAAATGTCAGATCTAAGTAATATATCATTATTTTCTGCTCAAAGATTCTCTCAAAGTGTCTTCAAAATAACAGAAAACTAAATTCCAAATGGATTTTTAAATTATTCTTGTAGTATATTTTTTAAATCGATTAGTAATGTTGTCTTACTTAAGAGCTACATATTTTCAATTCCAGACAACAGATTTCAGCAGTTTAAATATCAGGAATGATCAGGGCTCTAATCTCCTTCTGTTGGCTAAAATCTTACAAACACTGAATTGGAAACCAATAAGGGGTTATTTCTACTGTGTAGATTTGAGCAAGGCAGAAATTAGAGGGATGAGGTGATGGGGCTTCCAGGCGGAAGAGACCGAGCAATGAATTTTGGCTTCTCCACAAAAAAGTAGGCTTATCATGAGACTGGAACCCCCCCCCAAAGATGTAATAACCATATTGTTTATGAAAAATTAAATTTCATTTTTCATCCATTCATTTTGTTTCTGAGTAGGAAATAAATCTTGGTGGGTAAAAGAACATGGAAGGAATTTACTCTTCTGCTTTTTCCTTATCAATATAATAGGCAGGCATTAAGACATACCCTTCTGCAAATCATTACAATTCACAACCCATGAGTGGCCTACTCAAACTGACACATTACAAGAAACTTACTGACCCTGAGAAATTACAGCCAGTCATGCATCAAGTACAATCAAACTATTCTTCTGTGGTTAACTATTGCCATGGTTCCCCTCAGCATTTTATGGACTGGAGAGAATTATAAAGTGTTATGTTATTAATAAAACTCTCCTCGTGTGCACTTTTTTCCCCTTCTCCAAGTGAGTTGCCTTTACTGGCCCTGAAACATTGTCCCAGAGCTTTGTACAGTCCCAATGTTTGTAGACAAATGGTAAGCCAAAAATAATCTACCTTTTAAACATCTAGTCAAAATTTGAAGAATCCATGTTCATAAAACGATAGCACTTCTGCACAGTGAATATATGCACTTAAAGGACAAGTTTGACCTCTGGTCTTTTTTTGGTAGATGATGTGTTGAAAGAAGACTATAGAGAAAACTAAAAGCTCACGTCTCTGGAATTATGTGCAATTCTCACTTGAAATCATGCTCTGGTCCTAATTCTAAACAATGTTTTAATTTGTTGGTCAAACACAAGCTAATCATGTGAGTATGACATTATGCAACTTGAGTCAGAGAGTTTTATCTGGCAAAGAGAATACTGCCATCTACTTCAAATGCATGACAGGAAATTGAGAAGGTAAATGTGTAGAGTTCTTTCTCTGGAAGGTATTTTGTAAATTGAAAGTACTACTTTTCTCCTTGATCAAATTTCCTCAGTAAATGCAGCTGATTAAAGCTACCTCATGTAATTTTTAAGTATTCTAAAGTTTGGTTGTTTGCTGATACTGGGAATTGAATCCAGGACATTGCACTTGCTAGGCAAGCATTTTACCACTGAGCTACATTGTTGCTCTAAAGTTTTTAAAAATTACTTACAAATTATTAAAAAATTATATGTAGTTCTGCGATTGCTTAAATCTTTTCATTTTCTTAGATAAAATTCTACTTATGCCTACTTGTTATGAGCCATGAACATGATTATATGAACTATGTTTTGGAGGGTTATTTTTAATATTATACTCACTAAAATTGAATTGTGTAGCCAAAAGATGTGACAAATTTAATAGTTTTCTGGCACTGTCTTTCCTCAACAGGGGATGAAATACCATAGATTCATTCCATAAACAATATCACCTTTGGGGGCTGGGAAAGTGGCTTAGTGGTAGAGCACTTGCCTTGCATGCCTGAGGCCCTGGGTTCGATTCCTCAGCACCACATAAGCAAAAAGAAAAAAGCCGGAAGTGGCGCTGTGGCTCAAATGGTAGAGCACTAGCCTTGCTGAAGAGCTGAGGGACAGCGCCCAGGCCCAGAGTTCAGGCCCCACGACCGGACCCGAAAAAACAAAAAAACAATATCACCTTTGGAATTTTAAGAGATATATTTTGTGCCTTAATAATACTTTAGTTTCAATTTTAAACATTAACTGTAAAATATGAGAGTATGTAATTGAAAAGGAAAGAGGAAATAAAAACAAAAACAAACAAAAACTACCTTATAGAGTGTTATAACGATGAATTAATTAAATATATGTCAGGTGTCTTGAAATAAGCTATTTAATGATTGATTAATGTAAAACTGTCTTTTTGCTCATCTATAAGCATCAGATACTACATTACTTTATTATAAATCATAACACATTTTGCCAACATGATAAAGAACAGATATTATGCAGATAACTAAATTCAGTCTTCAAGGAGAATGGTTCTGAGTTTCCCAGTTCTTAAAGTTATTCCTCCAAATAGCCTTTTTAAACTATTAGCTTTATCTTTAAATAGTTATACATAGGAATCGCCACTCATGAACACAGTGTATCTTGATCATTGCCATCTCTTGTAACTTTCTCATCCATTTCTCCTCTACCCACCTTTTCCCTCACTCCTCTTAATTTGTAGGATATACATTGAATTCTTGACTACCTTCTCCCCTCTTCTTCATTCTTTCTTTTATATCTGGATATATTTTTCCAAAAAATATTTATTTTTTGATTTAATATCCCCAGAAGAAGAAGAAAATTACAAGGAAAAGAAGTAGTTGATTTGTCTCATATTTTCATGAACACTATCCTTTGAGAGAACTGGGAAAAACTATAGAATTTTGTCTTCTGAGTACTTTATTAGTCAGTATATCCCTTATCTTTTGTTAATGCTGATGTCTTTTAACAGATTGCTCATATACAAATGTAATTTAAGTGTCTTCTTTGTAATACCCAAAACATGGTATGATGAATTTGAAGCATCTATTCTACTTCCAAGGAAAAATATCAAGAAGGCATTTGGTTATGTTTGGGTGAAAATATCTTGAGTATACATCCAGGAATTATTGTAAAATATTTGAAGCCTTGAGAGTTGATGAGGTTATCAAAATAATGAGCAAAAATCTGAAAGAGAGGGCTCTCATCCATGACATCTTACAAATATGAACCTTGGAATTCTCATCAGGAGAGAAAAAGAATAACCAGTAAAGCAGGATACGACCATAATCCATTTCATCTGAATGTCTTCCCATTTCCTCATTCTCTCCATTCCTAGACACAACTCCAAAGGAAGAAAGGTTAGAATGTGTTCCTTTGTAAATAACTCTATACAATTTCCTGCTTCAGAGTCTTCAGACAATAAATCAGTGCACTTCTAAGTCTTCATCATGTCATGTCAACTTAGTTGCAGTATTTAGAATCAGCGAACTTCAGCCCAGAAGTTTCCCTCAAAGCCCTCTTGATTCTGATTCTCCTTACTTCTGATACTGAATGGCAGCTTGTTGAATTCAGACTTTCTGATTTCTTATCAACAACCATACAACAACAACAAAAACAATTAAAAAAAACCGGGCTCCTTTAAGGGACACACTTCATTTCTTTTGATATGCCTCCCAGAAGTTAACCTTTCTTTTATGAGATGGTTTGCAGAAGACCCCTTTGAAATAGGTCTAGCAGCTCTCTTTTATGGGGCAGCCCTTAAAATTGATTGGCATTCTAATTTTTTAAGCCAAAGTACTTATAGGTTAGTAGACCTTATTTTGAATTGTGCTTTATAATTCATTTTCCCATAATACTGTTAATTGCTTTGGGCATAATGATTAGTTAGATATAGAGTTCCATTTTTGATATGAAAGTCAATATAAAGTAAATAAACGTGCGCTTTTTATTTTTATGACTTTATTTTCACTACTTTACTGTTCTTCGCACTTCTTTATATTTTTCCATTTGCAATTTGAAAAAAAAGTCAAAACAATGCTTTAATGAGTTTTAGCTATGTTGCTAGGATGGAATTCTTAGAAACTTAATATCAAGGGCACACTTACTTCTGTAACATAATACAGATCTGTTTGTGTTCACAGATGGTAATATGATTAGCAGTGATTGAGTCATTAAAATGATGTTGGACTCAGAAATTAGCAGTGACTTAATGAAAATTGTTAAAGGCTCTGTGCAGTGTGTTAGCAGCAATGGAAAATATTTCTTTCTAATTTTTCTAGCTGGTAACTTTGTGTATGTTTCCTGAGACAGTCATGCTGTGGTAGCCAAGTCTGCTCTTGAATTAGTGATCCTTGTGACTATACACTCTTCAGTGTGGAGATTACTTGTGCCAGGATTATGATTTGCCTTTTAATTCTTTTAGAAAAGGTTCTTTTTTATGTGTTGCTGTATTGATACCTTTTATAGCACCCTTGTTCATGAGACTTAGGGTTGTAGTTAAGTAACTACATTTGCTGGCCCTTTAAAAAGTTCAATTTCACATTTGGTTATTTCCATTGTCCCTGTTCTCTGGGCTGTAACTGAAAAATACTTTACCAATTGCTTTGTGTATTTTTGTTTTCATTTGCTGTCATGCATCATTCACTTTTGAGAAGTGCCTTCACTATAAAACAACCAATAGCCAGTGTTGCTTAGCTACACGCTTCACAATTTTATATTTTACAACACCCTCTTGAAAATTAAGCAAACTAATCTTTCCAAATAAAAAAGGCATATCAGATTTTATTGTATTCCTGATCTCCTCCTAAACAATCAGATACTCCCTTATCTCACTTAGAAAAAAACTGAGAAAGAGAAAGGAAAGGCATGGATCTTTTCTGTGTACCATCACTGCCAGCTTCGTCTTCAACTGCCGTGCTTGACAGGTGTATGATAGTCACAACGCATTACTGTCCCATTCAGAAATATGGTATGTTTACAATTACAATTTTACTTATGATTAGATTTTCCTCTGTGGTTTAAAAGCAGATTCTTTCTCACAGGGACAAAATGACTTTTTAGGGTGCTGTTTTTTCTTACGAGGTGCTTCATGTAGAACTCATCTCCATAATTTTTTTTATTGTGAAAATACTGCACAGAGGTGTTACAATTACATGGGCAAGGTAATAAATACATTTCTTATTAAGCATAGTAGCCTCCTCCTTTTTTTCCCCTTGCCATTCCTTCCCATCTTCCCCCCACCCCCCCCAATCCTCCCCGCCCCCCCCAAAGTTGTAAAGTTCGTTTTCGACATAACGACTTGTACATCTCATTGTTGTAGTGGGTCCACCTGTATCTCTATTTAAACGATTTGTTTTTCCCTTCCCCTCCACAAATTATACCGACGTCAAATACAGTAAAAGCAGGGGTTATACCGTGGGGGAGGGACAGACAAAGCAACGAAGAAATAATCTTATAAATGTGTTAGAAACAATCGCATGAAAGAAAAAAAAATTTGAATACATCTCTCAGGGTTCATTTCCCTAACATCACCTTATCTGACCTTTTCTGCTTGACTCAGACATACACTAGATCTTGCAAATAAGGGAAACCATGGGACCTATGTTTCTTTGGGCTTGGCTTACTTCAGTTAATATAATTTTTTCCAAGCCTTTCCATTTCCTAACAAATGGGGCAATGTCATTCTTTCTGATGGAGGCATAGAATTCCATTGTGTATATATACCACATATTCTTGATCCATTCATGTACTGAGGGGCATCTGGGTTGGTTCCATATCTTCCCTATAGTAAATAATGCTTCAATAAACATAGTCATGCTGGTAGCTTTAGTGTGGTCTTGTTTGTAAACATTTGGGTAAATGCCCAAAAGTGGGATTGCTGGGTCATAGCTCTATATGGAGTCTTTTGAGGAACCTCCATATTGCTTTCCAAAGTGGTTGAACATGGTTACACTCCCATCAACAATGCAGTAAGGTTCCCTTCTGTCCACATCCCCTCCAGCATCTGTTATTAGAATTCTTGATTTTAGCCATTCTAACTGGGGTGAGGTGATATCTCAATGTTGTTTTGATTTGCATTTCTTTTATGGCTAGGGAGGTTGAGCATTTCTTCATGTGACTATTGGCTCTCCTTCTTTCCTCTTCAGAGAAGTTTCTCTTTAAGTCTTTAGCTCACATATTTATTGGGCAGTTGTTTCTTTGAAGATTTGTTGTTGGGGGATTTAATTTTTTGAGTTCCAGGTATATTTTAGATATGAGACCCTTGTCTGTTGTATGACTAGTGAAGATCTTCTCCCTGTCCGTGGGCTTTCTATTGATCTTGCTAGCTATGTCCTTTGCCATGCAGAAGCTCTGAAATTTCATGCAATCCTATTTGTCCAACCTTTCTTTGATTTGTTGTGTTTCTTGGTCTCTTAAGAAAATTTCGGCCTGTGCCAAGGAGACCTAGGCTTTCTCCTATTCCATCCTGTAATGTTTTCAGGGTGTCTGCTTTGACTCCTAGGTCTTTGATCCATTTGGAGTTGATTCTGGTGCAGGGTGATATATAAGGATCTAGCGTTAGTTTTCTACATGTAGTTAACCAATTTTGCCAGCACCATTTACTGAAGAGGCTGTCTGTCTTCCATTCTATTTTTTTTAGCTCCCTTATCAAAGATTAGATGGCTATAGGTCTGTAGGTTCATTTCTGGGTTTTCAATTCTATTCCATTGGTCCTGAGGTCTGTTCTTGTGCCAGTACTAAGCTGTTTTGATTACTATGGCTTTATAGTAGAGTTTGAAATTTGGTATTGATATTCCTCCAGCACTGTTCTTTCTGTTGAGGATCGTTTTTGCTATTCGGGGTCTTTTATTGTTCCATAGGAATTTTTGGATTGCCTCTTCTATTTCCTTGAAGAATGAGGTTGGAATTTTGATATGTATCGCATTGAATTTGTAGATAGCCTTGGGAAGTATTGCCATTTTCACGATGTTGATCTTTCCAATCCAGGAGCATGGGAGTTTTTGCCACTTTCTAAGTTCTGTTTTGATTTCCTTTTTCAGGTTTATAAAGTTTTCATCATAGAGGTCCTTCACTTCTTTGGTTAAGTTAATTCCTAGGTATTTAATTTTTTGTGGAGCTATTACGAATGGAGTTGCTTTCCTAATTTCAGCCACACTTTTCTCATTGTTGGCATACAGAAAAGCCATTGATTTTTGAGGGTTAATTTTATACCCTGCTACTTTTCAAAGTTTTGAATCAGCTTGAGTAATTTGGGAGTGGAGTCTATGGGATTCTTTAAATACAAGATCATGTCATCTGCAAAGAGGGTCATCTCCATAATTTAAATGCAAGAATAACAGCATACACTCTACCACTTGACCCATTCCTCCAGTTTGGCATTTTGTTTGTTAATTAGAGTTGGGGTCTTGTGGACTTTTCTGCCTTCTGAGTAGCTAGGATTATAAGAGTGAGCCACTTGTGTCTGGTACCATTATTTACATTCTGAATTATATTAAATTGAAATTAAACATTTTAAAATTAAAGTAATGGCATTAGCTGCCAATGGCTCACACCTGTAATCTGATCTATTCAAGAAGCCAAAAGGATTCCTATTCAAGGTCAGCTAAGGCAGGAAAATTTATGTCTCCAAAATAAACAGCAAAATGCATGTCTTCAAGCGTGGTTCAAGTGGTAAAGTACCAGCAAGCAAACCAAGCAAGCTCAAGGCCATTCAAACCTCAGTACTATCAACAAAAATTCAAAGTGTAGTTAAATTTAGTTGAATATTAAAAGTCATTTTTCCTGCATAGATACAGATAATTTGCCAAATAAATATTTATTTGAATATTTCTGTTACATACTCTAAAAAACTCAACCTGTTATCCCTAATCAATTTATATATAAACAGATGAAATTAAGTTAAATAAGTCTTATTTATCCCAATATATTAAAATAGAGTTCAACATGTTATCACTGTAAAATTAGTAATTATATACATACTTTGCAAAGTGATATTATTTCCATGAGAAAAATAATTTCTATGAAAATTTTAGACATATTTATCAATTAAAATGCCCTTTAACTCATACCTATATTCTTATTGAAAAAAATCTTTCAATAAATAGGTGTAACTGTCTTATCTTCATAATTTACAAAATCAAGTTCACATATATCCTAACTCATCTTGAAATCACCTTTGTCTGTGTTGTTCAGCTCTGCAGGACTATTTTTAACCTGTTTCCTTTAGGCCTTAGTCTAACACTAAAAGTGCACAATATATATTCACTATCTACAAAATTAAATTTAGAGGAAGAATAATTTTCTTCATAGTGATCTTTGATTGTGGTTGGTTATTGTAAATTATTTTAGAGATAAATTTATCAACGTCTCTTGACAAAACATGTGTCTCCTCAGTGATGAATTGCTTTCTTGTGCAGATTTTCATGATAGCATTTCTGTATGGGTAATGGGGTTATAAATAGCATCATGTGATCTTGTCTTCTGGTAATGGTCATAATACTGCCTCTCTTGAATGTGAATGATTATTCTATGAGAATCCCTGAAATCCTCAGTAAGGAACACCAACTCTAGGTACCAGTTTATCACTCCCTTGTCAGATATTATGCTCTTCACTCCATTTTTCCAACTTCTAGTAGACATATCCATGCTGTAAAAAATCTGCATGCCTTTATTTCATACTTTGCAGAGTCTCCATCTTTTCACAGTGGATTAATATGTTATGCTTTTTACTAATACCTTAATTATATCTTAGCTAATATCTTAATATCCTTATTAAGTTTTTATGAACTTTTTTTATTCTCAAATCTATTGAGATACTGTAGGAGCTACAAAGTATGAATATGATTTCGGAGGAAAACATTCTTTGGTCATTTTCAATAAAATTTGTGTGGCTTCTAAAAGTCCATGTGAGGTTACATAAATTGATAGTTTTCACACTCCTCTATTTCAGGGAAAGTAAATGAACTGATGTACGTGAAAAAGTACTGAAATTATCTGTGCATGTAGGCACACTGGGCATACTGAATCTATAAGAATATAATACTAAACTCAGAATATAACATGTATCTAACAGGCATGAATTAAAATTTGATGTGATCTAGCAAATTTTAAACTTGTTTATATGTAAGGCAAAATCCTTTCATTATTAGAAAAATTTGAAAGATACCAATGTGTGTGTCCAAAGGTGTTACTATTGTAGCTTACATTTATTTTAATAAGCTATTTCCTCAATACAGTGACAAAAGAAGGCACAGAAACTCAAAGAGAAAAATAGAGACTGAAAATATTGCTATTATTCATAGGGTAACAAAGAAGAGATAACCTTGTAACAATAGTAGAGAGAATTGTTCAATTTTTCAAAGAATGTCTAATATCAAACAATTCTGAAAGACTATCTAATATCAAGTAAGTTTCTATGCATATAACGTACATTTCTTTTAACAAACAATTCCAAATGTCCCACTTCAGTCATTAAAAAAATCACTAAACCCACCAATGAATCCAAGACTGAAAATGTCCATAATTATTATAGAAGAAAGACAAAGCAAATTCATGATCTGTTCCTAGATTATTTTACTGGATTTGTTAACATTACTGTAAAAACACAAACTGCAAATAGAATTTCATGAAGTAAATAAACTAGAAGTTTCATAATGAAAAAAAAACCCTCAGCATTATAAAGATTAGTCCAAGAATTAGAATTACACTAGTCTTTCAGTTTAAAAACAAAAATTAAAGAAAAATCATTAGTACAGAAAAAAAGTGAGTTGGTCCTGGAAAGAGGCGCAATAAAAGCATGGATAAACATAAACCATGCTCACTTCTGTTGCAGACTATGTCGATAAGAAACCAAATCAAAGGCTGAGGGTGGGGCTACTTCTTGTTGCCAATGAGGATGCTGGAGGCTAGTGAGGTCCCAGATAGAAACAGTTCTGAAGAGGTCTTGTCTTTGCCTTTGTTTTCTGAAAGAAGGAAGAAAGTTAGGAGATCTCTGTAACATTTGATCTCTAACAGGGGCCTGGGCAATGCTCCATATGCTAGAGACTTATGCCACCATATTCTAGTTTTACAGTTGATCCAGTCTTCTAGATTATGGAGAAAGCTCTGTGTTATGGAGCTGGCCTGTTAGATGGACACTGCTCCTGGAGGCATGGGTGTAATTAACATGTCTATCCCTGAATATCCACAGCATCACAACCCAATTTCATTCCTTCCTTGAAAATTGTCTCTCTCAGAGGTTTCCTTGTGATCATCTAAGGCCTTAGTCAAATGTCACATTATCAATTATCAATGTCAAATGTTGTAATATCAAAGAGGACAATTGGAACAGAGAAATATACTTTGAAATGTTCATATTTATCAACTGAACATTTGTCTTGAATTTTCTCCCTACCCTCTCACATATCAAGGCTTTCACCGTGCTTTGAATATATCCTGGTGAACATTTCTTTCACAGGAAAGAAGCTGGTTTTGATTATGTCCAGTGATGGTCTTTAGTTTCTCTAGAGAGCTATTGACTTGTGTTGCATTGATGTGAAACTTTCACAGGCTAGGATGACCTAGTCAATTGCTTTGGAAATGTCCCTATTTTGGTAAATTTCCTCTAAGTTAAATAGTTAGGGAACATCCACCTCATTTTTCAATGAAGTCCACAAAATGGGACATTTTTTATTTAATTTAATTTTGCTGTCAAAGTGCTGTACAGAGAGGTTAGAGTTACATACACAATATAGTGAATACATTTCTTGTCAAACATTGTTACCCACTATCTTGTTTTTCTTCCACTTTTCCTTCCCCTCAACTCAGTTTATTTCCAACATATTATCTTGTGAGGATTGCTGTGGCATTAGTTCACCCTTTATTCTTTGTCTCACTGTTTTGTCCTTCCTCAAATCAGATAACCACATATATAAGACATAGGGTACCAAATCAAATACAGTGCCAACAGGAGATAAATCAAAAGGGGGAAAAGAAAGAAAAAGAAGAACTTCACACAGTACATTAACAAAATGAAACAACAAAGAAAAACCTCTTGTTTCTGTATCTTGGAGTTCATTTTAATTAGCATCATCTTTCTGCAACATTCCCCTTTTTCTAATTGCTGTTGCTATTGTTTATTTGTTTGCTTTCTTCTGACTGAGGAGATATCTCATTTTGGAGACTGTAACATTATCTCATAAGATATGAATCATGCTATTTTTCAGCTAATTGTTTTGTATTTGGTTTTATTTTTCTTTAGGAGCTCTTAAGTAAGTGTATTTGCTCTCTGATATTACTAGAGATGAAATCATGACCAATTTGGTGGCTTGAAGAAACAAATATATTATCTTGCAATGCTATACATCAGAGGTATGATAGCAGGTTTGCTATGTTAATTGCATATCAAGAATACCACATTCTTTCTGTAGGAAAGAGAAAGAAGAAAATCCACTTCTGTTTATTTGTTTTCTCCAGCTTTTAGAAGCTAGCCACATTCTTTGGTTTGTGGCCACATGACTAATTTCTTCTTCTCTTGTCACGTTTTCTTCTCTTATTCTGACTTCTGCCTTCATTTTATAGAAAACATTGTCATTGTTGTGAACTCATCTAGACCATTCAGGACAATCTTGGTTTCTTTTCTTGTCATCCTTAACTTCATCACATTTACAAAGTCCTATTTTCAATATAAAGTAATGTATTATAGATTTGAGGAATTAGAATAAAGACTTCTTCCAGGGATTTTCAGCTTTATCACTTACTTTTTACTTAGCCAACTAAGTTTCTCCAAAATGTCTCTAAAGCGGTTTCTCTGCTTGGATGTATTGATTATATAGGAGTTCCTGTTCCTTAATGGCTTCTCCAAATCAAATATGCTTTCAGAGAAGCCACTGCAATCCTCAGATCTCAGCCTCCTGAATAGCTAGGGTTACAGGCGTGAGCCACCAGCACCCAGCTGGCCCTTTCACTTAGAAAACATTTGGGGAAACAATGAGGAGGCAACAATGCTTGATAAGAAATGTACTCGTTATCTTGCCTATGTAATTGTAAGTCCTCTGTATGGTATTCTCACAATAAAAAAAAAGAAAAGAAAAAAAAACATAAAAAAAGAAAACATTTGTGCCACCCAACCTATAATTCTCACTCTTGTTTTCCCTCTTTTTGTTGCATGTGAAAATAGTTATCTTTGCTTGAAGATCAGAATTTTCATCCAAATATTTTTAGTGGTATCTGACAATGTTTTCATTGGATATAGTTTGAAGACTGTTTAGATTGCAGCTACTTGAAATGACAGTCTTACGATGCATCTTTCTGAGAATGCATATTTATTATTATAGTTGCCTTCAATACAACTTGTTATAGCAATTTAGACTCCTCTCTTTTTAGTACTTTTTTTTCTCTCGAAATTCAGATACAGAGCTTTCAAGAGCATTATGTACTATTTCCTGTTTGTTCATTGTTGATCTTAATATGTTCCCAGTTTTAGTTTTCAGTAACATTGATTTCAGGGTTCCCAACCATTTTGTATAAATTTAAGCTTTTTTTTCTATGCAAAAAGTAGAAACTCAATTTCTCTTGTTTCTAGCAGCACGATTAGAAAAGTAGAATTCTTTTTTTTTCAGGTAAGGGGTAGATTTATTCAGTAGACCTGCTGGGACCAGACAAGGTTGGCACTCTACGTGGCTGAGAAAGACCTGGGAAAGAGAGAGAGCTGGGAAAGAGAGAGGAAAGAGCTAGAAAAGGGCAGAGAGAGCAGAGAGAGAAAGGAGCTGGGAAAGAGAAGAGAAGGAAAGAGCTGAGAAAGACTTAGAAAAGAGCAGAGCTAGAGCTAGAAAAGAGAAGGGAGCTGGGAAAGAGAAGAGAAGGAAAGAGCTGAGAAAGAGCTAGAAAAGCAGAGAGAGAGAGAAAAGTAGAATTCTAATAATGACCATCTCACAGTGGCCTGAACCTGGTCTAAGAACCTAACTGCACTGCCGACCTAGATCAGTGTAACATAAAGTGCTGTATACACTGACATCCCCTTCCTGTCTCCAAGGACCTTGGCTAAGCTCTATGACTCCATCAGGACTTTGCTGACAAGAAAACAATCCAGTACACACCACTTGCTGAACCATGCCAGATTCTAGCAAACTTGGACAAAACTAAATGGAGTTGGGCCATGTGGTAATAAATGACAGATGGAGTAGAGGAGACTTCTCAAACTTTCGTACTAGCAAATATACCTGGGAATGATCGATCAGGACTCCAGAGTATTTAGGAGCTAATAATGATTATGGCCTAGGTCGCTAGTCACCTGAGCCCTGCTAGCTGTCTCAAAGCCTAGGGCAATCAATGTATGGTTGCATGTGAAGACACGCTAGGCATCACTATTGGGAAGTTACACAAAAGAGGAAATTTAGAACTCGAATCCCACATCCAAATTTCATTTTCTCTTGTAAACTTTATGTTCTGTGACTGCATGAGGTCTCATCCTAAAAAAGGTCATAGAAAACTTGAAGCTCTCAGTGAACCTCTTGGTTTGTTATGAATGAATCTAACTACACCTGACACCCACAGTGCAGGCTGAGAGGAAGCGGTAAAGGAGGATTGCCCACAGAGACTCCATTTTGTGCACAGAATCTCTCTTCCAAATCCGCACGGACCTCCTAGGACTCAGGATCATATATGGTGGGAGCATTTATACAACTGACACCCAGAAGTATTACAAATCAAGCAAAAGCTATGTTTAACAGTGTAATGGCAATACAAGTTCACAGTCCTGTAAGGCGTTTCTAAAAAGTTTCTTGACTTGCACACACACACACACACACACACACACACACACACACACACAGATTAAATAACCCACTTTGTTATTTTTATAAACATATCAATAAACTTGTGAATGCCTGATATATAATGATTAAAGTTTTATTATTTTTCAATTAAGTGTTGTTTAAGTTTAAAGTGGCAAAGATACACTGTATTTTTTGTAATCTAGATTATTCATTATGTTTTCTTTTCTCCCTCCTTAAATCATACCTAAGGAAAGCAGTGGAATAATTTGTGGGTTTCATAGGACTTGGCAATGAGTTGAAATCTGTGGTCTAAATCAGAAAAGTAGATTCTTTATAAAGAGATAAAATTAAAATTGGCAGCATGAAATAGTAAAAGAGAGGTATATATCATTATCCACTGAACCTATCAAAATAGTTACCAACCATATTTACTCTACCTTGATTAAATGATTAATTTAGTCAAATCTACCAAATAAAGACAATTAGGTTAAAAAAATCGAGTCAATATATAATTCAAACCACATAAAGCAACATTATTTTTCCTATATGTTCTATTCATTTCAAAAGCTCTGTCAAGTTTGGGAAGAGATGTCTGGTCCATTTATTATTCCTTCATAATAAATGGATTATAAATATATAGAAACATGCACTTTTATCTTGGTTTAGGAAAACAAAATTAAAATAAGCAGAAAAACTTAATAGTTGTATTCTTCTTTGCTCTACCTTAAAAAAAAGAAATGATAATTCAGGTCCTGACATAGCAGACATTAATAATTACTTTGACAAGGCAAAGAAAATATGAAATACTGGAATTTTATATTAACTGTCATTGATTTCCTTTGTGAAGATATTGGAGGAATTTAATCTTTCTTGCTCTCAGATTTTCCATTTTAAAATGGGGACTTTTATCTACTATACCTCAAGGGCTACTATAAACAAAAAAGAAATAATTAGATAGAAAAGCATTTTCACATAGCTATTACTTGCCTATTTTGCTTCTAGGTTTGGAGAAGATAACTCTTCCAAATTTTTTCCTTTACAGAAATGTGTCAGAAGTCTACTGAAAAATAAAAAATAGAATAAAGAAGAAAGACAAGGGGCAAGAGTTCATATAGAATAGAAAGTCATTTATTCAACCCCAAAGCACAAACTACCTCCTGAAACACAGCATGTTGAAAAACTGTTTAAAAGCTGCTTTCATAATACCATCTGATCCCAACATGCTTCATAAAACAACAAGTAGAAAATGGGCCTTGGCACATCTGCAGCTCTCTGTTAGTGAAGGAATGTGTGTTACAATGCCCACAAATGGAGAAACAGCAAAATGCAAAACGCTATGCAGAAATTGACACTTAATTCACTAGGTGAATACCACCTAATTGTAAAGGAGGTCATGACAAACACTATTTGAAAGAACTAAAAGTGTATGACCATCAGTATAGACCCACCAAGTACTGCAAGGACCCACTAATAGAACCTGAAATAATAGACTCAAAGCAAAGCATTACAGGAAGAGAGAACAGATTGCTGGGCTGAACTGCTATGGTGAGGAGCCAAAGCATAATGCCAGAAATCCAAGGAATGGTCAGAACTGCCGTGCAATGACCATGCCCGTATGTCCATATATACCCGTCGGGACAGCAGTGGCATTTACATGAGGAAGATAATGCCTAAAATATGTGCAGTTAATTGCCTTAAGGAGTCATGGTACTTTAATACTCTGAGAGGATGCTGTCTATAAGAGAAAAATTATTTGGTTAGCCAACCTGAATTTTAACTTCTCTCTGGTACCTTTACAAAATGAAATCCACTTTCTACACTTGATCTTAGCCAAAAGGCCAAGAAGCGATTGAAATCAACTTTCTGATGCCACAGCATTGTGAATTGTTAGGTCTCCTAAAATCTTCTGGGGAAATCTCTGTGCTCTGTCAAACACATGGCTAAGGTACATACCATGTGCGAAAATATGTGTATGTGTATACATACACACATAAGCAAAAGCGTAATATACCTCAGGACAACCTAAGAACAAATCCTACTATCTGACACTATTGCAAACTATGAGTACAGAAGATAGAATCATCTGAATGCATATCAGCAGTACTTTTCCTTATTAATTCTGCAGCTTAGGGTACCTAAAGTGATATGCTGAGATCTGAAAAGCATGGTAGCAGTGCCAGAGGCACCATTCAAAGCAAGACATAGAAGGAGGCAAGGTACAGTTCTGACAGGCATCTTTATTTGTAGGAAAATTTTTTACATAGTGAAGAATTGCAAGTAGAAAGAAACAGTGATTTATACCCTTTTTTTAAAACAATGTGTGAATGAACAAAAGAATGCAAACAATGAGAATGCCAAAATGTCAGGTAACTACTTCATTAGAGCTGGGAAGGCATTTTCTCTAACAACTGTAGCAAGTTAATTTTTCACCGATTTAGAAAGGACAAGAAGGGAAAATACTTGTCAGTTTAATATAACCATTGAAAATCTAATAGATAATTAAAGTCCATTAAATTGTCTCAAGATTTTAGTAACATCTGTGAACTCCATTGCACCTATGTTCCTTTCCTCTCCCTATATATAGTCCTACTTTATAGAAACATATGCAAGATCAAAGGGTAATTAGGCAGTAGGCATTGCTTTAGATCCAGAATGACAGCCTGAATGTTCTATGGTCAGGGTCAGATAGGTTGTGCTGCAATAATAAGCAGTCTCCAAAACTCACTGAATCCACACCTCAGATATTTATTTCTTGTTCACATAGTCGGATATCCTTCAGGATGAAGGCCACCTACATGCAGCGATTCAGTGATTTATAATACTGCTCCATTTGGCTTCAAGGTCTCAATATATTGACAGAAAGTTTTATCTATAACCATTGACAAGTAAGTACTTGGATGTAATTAATATTTGTTTAGGGTGTAAGAATGTCCATCTTCCACAGATTTCAAAATTGATCCAAGACATGCAACAATATATGCTAGGAGACTTTAAACAAGGAGAAGAACAGATAGAGTATCTTAGAAAAATTACTTTTCTTCAGTGTAATAAAAAATGTTTATGATAGATTTCTTATAAAAATTCAATAATCATATTGAGGAACACTCCATACAAATGTTTTCTTTCCTCTTTATATTATGTTCAAATAATGTGAGGACTATTTCAACCCCAATATCCTATGTCTTTCAGGTTTTATTTTGTGAAGGAGGTAACAGATGGAGTTACCACTTTGTCCTAACAGAGATTTTCTTAATTTCACAGGAGGTAGCCAGAAAACAGAGACTGGAGAGATGCCTTGTCTGAACGCCCACTCAATAGTAGCTGTAAAATGTCAGAGGAGGAAAAAAAAGCAACTGCAAGTTTTCACTTCATTAAGTTTCATTTACCAAACAACTAACCACGTTGTCATTCTCCTTTGTCATTTTTATTACCCCAATTTACAAATGTCACCAACATTGGATAGAGATAAAATATATTCAAAATGTCTTCTTTGTGACCTCTCTCCTGCTTGTAAAAACAATATAGAATAGTCAACTCATTGAATTACTGTAAATAAAATTAAGTAACATCACTTTATCTATACAGAAGTTTCTTTTTGTCACAATGAGTAACATTCAAAAATTAGGATTTGGGCTCTATTACTATATATAGACAGTTCCAATTTTACCATTTCTCATGTGTTGTCCTTGACCTATTTCTGAATGACTTATAGGAAGAAAGTATATGAACTCAAAAACTGTCATAAATTATGTGTTGCTTCCTTTAAAGGTAGGTTTAGAAAACTCCCACGTAAAGCTTTTTCATTATCAGTAAGTTGAAAATAGACTTAGAATCTGACCTAGAAGCAAAAGGAGAATGAAAAATGTCCTTAAACCAGGTGTACATGAGCTTTAATACCAGTCATAATTTCTGGTGCAGAGGAAAAAACAGTAAGAATAGACCTAGAACATAACAAAACTGTGCTGGACTTCATGCTTTAATTATTACTTACGGAATATGCCCATAGGCAATTTTTAATATTTCATGCCTTTGAAATTATTAAAATAATGAAAACTTGCATCAAAACCACAAGTAATAGTTTTATATAATTCAAAAGAATTACTTTTTTTATCAAAAGAATTTCTCGAAGTGAACAATGACATTCAAAAAGGCAAATACTATATTCTTTATTATATGGTGAATTCATTGCCTATGTTATTGAGAAGAATTCTGTATATAATCAATTAAATGTTGATGGGTCAATATTTAATTGTCCAACATTCTGGGATAATCATCCCTGGGCAATATGATAGTTATAAAGATGTGTCCGGTCATGGGGCCTGAACTCTGGGCCTGGGCGCTGTCCCTCAGCTCTTCAGCTCAAGGCTAGAGCTCTACCACTTGAGCCACAGCGCCACTTCCGGCTTCTTTTCTTTTTGCTTATGTGGTGCTGAGGAATCGAACCCAAGGCCTCATGCATGCAAGGCAAGCTCTCTACCACTGAACCACCTTCCCAGTCCCTGTGCCCTATTTTTTTATGAAGTTAAAAATGCCCAAGAAACTGACATTCTGACACTGGAAAGATATTTGTGGTATTGGACTACAAGAAAATAGCTTCATAATGATCAAAGGATATCTCAGTTTCATTCTCGGGGGGGGGGGGGGGGGGGGGGTGTCTGCATAACATGTGTTTACTTATTTTGTGCTTCCTGTGACATTTATTCCAAGTGAAAAATGAAGAGTATCATCATCTTCATAATAATGACATCATTTCAGGATCAACTTTATTATATATTATCTGAAATTGTACCCATCAAAAATTAGATATTATTTTGTCTACTGGCCAACACTCAAACTTTTGGTATATCCTAGTATATTGTCTTAGATTTCTCATTTAAAATTCAGTAATTTAGTATATTAAAATTTTATTTAAACATATGGGAATCATTCAGGATTACACTCTTAGGAACTCTTTGTTGATTAACCTAATAATTATAACCAATTTTCAAATATTAGTTGTGTTTCTGAGATTAACTCATTTTACTATGAATTTTTTGTTTTTACAAAATGATTATTACTAGACCTCACAGATGTCTAATTTTTAGTTTTTTTTTAAGTGTTTAGTTTTAAATCATCTGACAGAAATTTGGGATAATTAATAGAGATTGTGTTAATTTTATTACATTAATGTTCAAGAATGGAGAATGTGATTACTAAAACTTTTCTTCAAATCACAAAACTAGTATTTTAGAATCCCTTATGTTGAAGAAATCTAACAGCAACAAATATTAGCTAAATTATCTTTTATTGGACAGCATTGTACTATTATACTGTGAATTTTAAACTAAAACAGATTATGTGCTAAAACATTCCAGAGGCCTCTGAGTGAGAGCTCACACAGGAACTAGAGAAAGTCATTGTCAGAAAGTCTACAGGACATGGGATTTTGTTCTTATCTAAGAAAAGAAGAATATGAATGGACTGAATGTCATTTGAAGGATCAGTATTTTGGCATTTATTCATGCAAATAGATTCTGTGTTATTTTAGTGCAGAATAAAAATTTTTGATGCCCTAGGCAAGGCTCTATACTATTTGTTATTCTCTGCATTTTTTTCCATTGAGCATCTCTTAGAAAATTTGAGATAAATTTTGGATGAGCATGAAAGCAGCAGTTGTTATACCTTTAGAAATGTATATTGTTTCCAAAATTAACAATTAGGTTTTGCAGAAGCATATTTCTGTAATATAATAAAAATTCAATGATGAATTTGAAAAATATATGTTCTTTGTCCTTTGTTGCTGATTGAAGTGTTTTGGGTATGTAGGTGAGATTGTCAAAATACTGTAAGAGCAATTAGACATCCATGATAATAAGGTGTTCTTCTGATAGTTTAACTTTTTCTTGGAGGAGGGGAGAAGCACTTACAAGGATTTAATTCAGGGCCTTGGACCCATAATCATACCACAATCCTTTTAGCCTTTTAAGTGGTTTAGTCATGGTGGTAGTGGCAGACTCATTACTTCAGATATTGTAAACTTTTACCTGGTCTTAGCCTCAAACCGCCATCATCCTGAATGTACAATTTAAGTAGTTGGTATTACACAGCTTTGTCTTCATAATTCTTGAATCCTAAATTTGGTAAGCAAACGTAAGATTTACTTTTGAACATTTGAAGATATGAATATGAGAAATGAGAATCCTCATATTCATACCTCTTCATTGTAAAAAATTATCTTTGAAATAACACCAGGAAAGATATACTTGACTCTCAATATATAAGGATAAAGATGAAACATGTAATCTTTAGGATGACATAATACTTCAAATTATTCTAAAATGCCAACAAAAAATATAAAGTATTACATAGGTGCTATTCTATAGCTAGGGATGAAAGAGCCCAGAGTATGACTTGAAAACAAAATTTTGAGTTTTTAAAAATTATTATTATTCTTTGTTGGTCGTAGGGCTTGCTCTGGGCCTGGGCACTGTCCCTCAGCTCTTCAGCTCAAGGCTAGAGCTCTACTACTTGAGCCACAGCACCACTTCCATTTTTTTCTGTCTATGTTTCTAAGGAATTGAACCCAGGGCTTCATGCATGCTAGACAAGCACTCTACTACTAGGCCACATTCCTAGCCCAATTTTGAATTTTTTTTAAGTGTGGTAGGAATTCAGACAAGTCATTGAACTTCCCTAAACTTTGATATTTTCTATGTGAAATGAAAGAAAAATAGTCTTACCAAACCTATTTCAATTTCTTATTAGGTACACATAAGGAAAGAAACATTCATTATAGATTCATTTCTGAGTAGGAAGCATTTGAAAGGCATGGTAGATTCTATATTGTGTTTATATTTGATCATAATCACAAATTAATCATCACCCACTTACATTGTTCTAATAATTTTAGAACCTAGTCAGCTTTTTGAGCAAACACTTCTGAAGGATTTACAAGACAATATGTAGGCCCCTTCACTTGATCTTGACATTATAAAGTCTTTTTTCTCTTTTCTTTCTTTTGACTTCCTTTCTCTTCTTTCTTACAAAAGAAAACCTAAAAATAAAAACAAGAAGTTCCCTCAGAGAGCATTATGTACATTCTTATTTTGAAGACATACCTGAATAAAGGAATTAGAAATTATAGAAGATAAGTAAATTAAAAAAATAAGAAGCAGATGTAGGAATCAATTCATTTTCCAGTAAAGGCAGGAAAAAAACTTAATAAAAAAGAAATGGTGCTAGAGAAAGGTAAACCAAAACTGCTTATGTTTTTCCGATTGCTCAGAATTGCTCTGCTTTGGTTATTAACACGAGGTAATGAGGACATTTCTTATGTAACCATTAAGGAAGGTTCGCCAGAATTTTTAGTTTGATGTCCCTTCCCTAACTCCCACAATGACTATATCTTGAAGTCTGAGATGGGTAGCCACCTCTCATGCAAGTCTGTTTTCTCTTAGCCTGAGTTTAAATATGAACTTTAATCTTGGTTTAGTTCTCTTGTGAATTCATAGACTCACAATTCTCCTGCATTTTGGAAACTAAAAGGGAAATATTTATATCCATACAAAAGAAAAATGAGAGAATACCATTTTTCCTCACAGCTCATTTAACTTGATTGGACCACAAGAGACTCTATCTCCAATTAACCACCTTTGACACACTTGTTCTCACTGCTTCTTCTCAGTGTCTTCCTGGCCTTCCCACAGACTCTTGGTCTTAAAATGCCCTACTGTTAGGATACATATGTCAGGTTTTCTTAATAATTTTTGAAATCTCTTTTCTTGACTGAATATAGGAGGTATTCCCAGAGCAGTTAAATGTTTTCTCTAAGGAAACTTCTATATCATTAGTTTCTTTTTTATCTTCTTGGTAGGTGATAAGCTATAGACCACAAAATCTCTGTCACTATTTCATAGAGAAGATAAGTGAGGATTCGGAGGTCTTTGCCTTTGGGCTTCTCTGAGACAACAGAAGTCAGGTATTATTTAGAACCTGTTGCTCTTCATTGTCCATACTTACTTTCTATTTATTTCCCTGAATTATTTGCTATCAGGTTGCTGAAGACTGCTATAATACTACTGTTAACAGGTATAGATAGATGGATGGATGACTAGGTAGATTATAGATGTTACTAGATAGACACTAGAGGATAGACATAGATAATAGAGGAGAGATGATAGGTAGGTAGGTACATAGGCAGGTAGATAGATAGATACATACATACATACATACATACATACATACATACATACATACATACATAGATGCACACATAGATGGACTACATAGTACATATCACTATCCCACACATAACAGGAACTGTAAAAAAAAGTTTTGCTTTCAGAATGTTTAGGAAGACCATGAGGTTATTGATATTATTTTAAAGCATGAATGTAGGATTTAAATGAGTATTAGAGGTTAGATACTGGTGGCTCACTCCTGTAATCCTGGCTACTCAGGAGGCTGAAATCTGAGAAGCACAGATAGAAGCTCGCTCAGGAAGAGAAGTCTTGAGACTCTATCCCAATTAACCACCAAAAGCTGGACATCATATGTAATTCAAATAGTAGAGCACTAGCCTTTCTTGAAAAGGTAGGTCACAGGGCCTAGGCTCTAAATTCAAGCCTAGTAATGGCACTTCATATACTCATACATACATTCATATGTACATACATACATATATACATGAAAATGCTTGCTTTAGAATGGCTGTGCTGGCCAGCATCACAAATCTATCTTCTTATTTTATGTCTCAGGACACTTATTGGCAAGATATGTGGGTTGGAATTTGTGTGAAAAGAATAACAGTTTTCTTTTCCTGAATTCAGGCCACATGGATTAAAATAAAAAACCTGGATGCATAGATTTTCTTAGAATGTTTATATGAACGTGAGTTCAACTCACGGGGCTGAAGGGAAGAATAGCTACTATGGGAAAATGGTGCTGGCCATATTGCAGATGGTCTGTGATTACACCACTACCAATTACGAAAATAATGTTTCAAGTTGGGAAGAGGTTCAGGATTACTGAGTTTGTTGATTGTCTGCAAATCTGTTATATGACTTTCAAGTATATAATAATGTTATGCTTGCTGTTCATGTAACAAAGCCTGAATTCTGAATTGTTCATACAAGAATGAAAATGTCTGACAAAATGTATTTGTTATCGAAATGTACTTAATCATCAACAATTTAAACATTTTGTGTGATGACTTGATTGCCTTCAAGCTCATTTTCCATAGATTGAATTACTAGAAATGGAATACTACAAATAGGAAAACAATTTTTAATATTAATAAATGTTGGTAAGACTGTTTATAATGAGCCTGCAAAGAATTAAGAGAAAAATATGGGCAACATCCATTCTTCCTCATATATTTTTCATTTTAGAAATAAATCATTGTAGCAAATTATGGTAAAAAAAAAAGGCATCCATGTGGATGCTTGTAATTTTATCTTAATGACTTTTAAGCATAAATCTTTAAGGCAAATGCTTACTAAAGAGATGTTAGTGATCATATGGTTTTTAAGATTTTTCTTTTATTCTTTAAATAAAGTGTAAGTGTCAATCACAAAAATATCTGAATATATTATATTTTGTGATGAACTTTTGTAGCTATGAAATTATATTCAGATGTCTAGACATCAGAAGTGGTATGATAATAGGCTTTTTGTCTATGTGCTTTTAAAACTGAACATTCCTGGTACCTCTCTTCATTCAAAACAAATATAAAAATATCAAAGTAACTGAGGAGCAAAATAGGAGAAACAAAAGAACAAAAGAATACATATGAAATCATAACTGCCCACAAATTATACAATGACTGTGGAAAACAAAGCCAGGAATGATTCCAAAAATTGCTATCACACTGAAGCCTACAGAAAAGTTTGAGCTTTTTAAAGAGGAAATATTTCAAGGAAAAAAGAATATCATTCATACATTAATACTTAAGTTGCACACTGGTATGGCAATTGCAGTATCCATATAAAAGAATAATTATTCTCTCTTACAATTGCATTCCTTACTAAATATTTATTTTTAATTCTCAACCTCCAACACAATTCTGAAATTTAGCGTATTCTCAACGTATACTTATTTAGCTCAATTTACATAAAAGTAAGGATTTAAAAATATCAGTATAGATGAAATCTTCAAAAGACAAAATAATTTGACAGCTTCCACAATATTTTAAACTATGGGTTTTTGCTTGGTTATTCTTTGTGAAAAATACAATTTGAAATATATTAAAACTATCTGAGGTTGGAGCAGCAATCACAAAAGGAACTTGAATAAGACAACAGCTCATGGATTATAAAACCATCCACTCAAGTTTCAGCATTGTGCTAGAAATACTACTGTTCTATTTTCCACCACAAGTTAAAAGTCAATGAAGTCACTAAATTGTTATGTATTGCTCCATTTTGAAATTCAACTACAATTTACTAGGTAAAAAATTAACCTTTACAAATCATCAAGTCTAAATATATGTTATATTTTCCTTTTATATAAAATTTAGAGGTATGTAAGTATCAAATGCATTGTATAAGCAATTATTGCACAATTGTATATACAATTGTGTAAGCAAGTACTGCTTAAACAATACATATGTATAAGCAAATGTGAGCCTTTAATTATAATTGTGGAGCACATGGGCAGCAAAGATGGCGCTGGGAGGGGGTTGAGTGGGCAGAGCCTAATTTACTGGAGAGCACATGGCCAGCCAAGATGGCTCTGGGAGGGGTTGAGTGGGCAGACCCCAATTGATCTTCTGATCAGTGCCTAACCAGCCCGTGAGGGCTCAGGTGAATGATAGGGTGTGACCTTGACAGTGATTGGTTCCTCTTCCTCCCTTACCATACCACCCACCCTTGTTGTCTTTAAAAGGGGCTGCTCTCTGTTAATAAACGAGTTTTTCTACCTGCTGGATTTGGCTCCCCGCTGTGTCTGATTGTCTCCTGGGCTGAGGGAGGCTAGGGAACGGGCGAGCGCCGCACTTACCTTTCCTCGGACCCCGTCCGTCTTTCGTGGGACGGACGAAGACCCAACATCTGGCGCCCAACGTGGGGCACGAAAGGAAAAGATACCGGCCGAGGCTAAGCGGTCTCTCGGGGTAAGTGAAACCCTAAATATGGGTAATGCTATATCACAGAAGAAGGAGGAGGAGGCAACATTAGGCCTAGAAGGAGTACAGGAGGACTTGGGAAGTAAAAAGGAAAAGGAAAAGGTCAAATTCAACTGGGAACGCACTATCTGTGCATGCAGGGGCGGAGGCAGCTACTCAGGTGCCCCGGACGGTCCTAGGCCCCCTCCCTATTCCCCTGATTGGACGGGAGGTACGGCGCCCTACGAGACCTGCGAGAGGGACTTGCAAAGCCCAGACCCCTACCACATGGAGGGACCAAGGGCTGAGGAAGTAACCTACTCGGAGACCTCCTCTGGAAAGGAAGGGCCACCCAAGAGCCCAGACTCTCGGCCACAGGATTCGCTTCCCCAAGCGTATCCGGTCAATGTGGCATCAGGGGCTAACAGGCCCTTGGAATGGTATCCATGGGAAGCTAAGGATCTTAAAGAGCTCCACAAGGCGGTGGCGGAGGATGGCCCAAACTCTCCCTGGGCCCAGACCAC
The DNA here is from genome assembly GCF_019054845.1 of Dipodomys spectabilis. Taxonomy (NCBI): domain Eukaryota; kingdom Metazoa; phylum Chordata; class Mammalia; order Rodentia; family Heteromyidae; genus Dipodomys; species Dipodomys spectabilis. Next base: position 18,520,824 of record NW_024870709.1, read on the forward strand.
TAGTTCTCAGTTTATTAAATGGTGTGCTTTCTTTAAGGAGGAATGCAGAGTGCAAGCGGAGAGTAACCGGCAGGCTCAACCAGCAAAACCTATTACTTATGCCATGCTAGCAGGGAAGGGGGAAGGGTACTCAACCGGCATCCAACAGGCCGCAATACCTGGCCCGTACTGTGACCAGGTGAGGCAGGCAGGACTTGCCGTGTGGTACAAACTAGATGATGGGCCTACTGAGTCCTCCATGGCAGAAGTGAGACAAAAACTGGGTGAGCCTCGACCTGATTTCATAGACCGAGTCCAACAGAGTGTTCACCTCAAGCTGCCGACAGGGAACCTCCGAGATCAGTTTGTAAAGCTGCTGGTCTGGGAAGGGAATGCAGACCACCGCATGGCCTGCACGGGATTGAGAGAGAGTTCCCTGAGCAGATGGGTGGTGGCTTCACAGGATGTGGGAACGCAACAGCACCAGTCCCAATCACTAGCTTTAGCTTTACAGGCTCAGGCATCTACAATGACTGAGGCCATTACTCAGGCGCTGGCAGCCCAGGGCCAAGGAACCCCAAGGCCATCGGGGAGAGGGACTTGTTTTAAATGGGGGCAGGAAGGGCACTTTAAGAGGGATTGTTTACAACAATCCCCTGCCAACTGGCCCGTGGGCAAACCGCCCCCTATACCCTACCCCAGGGGCAGGGAGGGATACAAATTTGATTTAGATGGGAAGTCTTTAAACTTGGGGAGGGGCATCCTCTAGCCCCTTTAACGCAAGGAGGAACCCCCCCTGCTGTGAGGCCCAGGAAGCCTCGTGGCAGGGTGACCCAGGCCCATTGGACCGTCCCCCTGGTGGACGGACTCCGCCCTAAGCCCAATCTGGGTGGAGCAGTGGCCATTGACCAAACCTAAACTTGAAGCCCTCCACCTTCTGGTGGAGGAACAGATAAGCCTCGGGCATATCCGCCCTTGTATAAGTCCTTGGATTTGTTATTCAAAAAGCCTCTGGGACTTGGCAGATGCTCCAAGATCTACGGAAGGTAAATGAAAGCTAGTAGGAACGCCCCTAAGAGGCATGCCCTGGACTCCTGCTATACCTTCAGAATATACTTTGGTTGTGATTGATATTAAAGATTGTTTTTTTCTATCCCTCTGCATCCAGATGACTGCGAGAAGTTTGCTTTCTCTATACCTTCTCTTAATTTCTCCCAGCCTGACCGGAGGTTTGAATGGACGGTACTGCCACAGGGTATGGCCAATAGCCCTGCCTTCTGCCAACAATACTTGGCCACACTTTTAGGGCCCGTGCTGGGTTCAGATACCTCCCTTGCCTATGCCTACATGGATGATATAATTCTGGGGCACCGAGACCCAAGCTGCCTGGAGGGCCTCCTGGCCCAGGTTCTCGACATACTAAAAAAGGGGGGTTTTACCATAGCCCTTAATAAAATTCAAAAGGTAGCTCCTTTTAAGGTGCTCTGGACCCACCTTACCTTGACTCAGGCCAGCCCCCTTAAGCCTTTGCTGGATATTCCAGCCTCTCTAACCTTAACCCAACTCCAGAGTCTTTTAGGGGAAATCAATTGGCTGTTGCCATGGGTTTCTGTCCCTACAATTACAATATAAGGAAATGCTGGCCGTAATTATGGCTCTTCAGGACATTCAAAAACCCTTTACCTGACCCCCTAGTTAATAAGCTAACCAACAACAACAACAACAAAAAGCATGGCCGAGGCTTGTGTTTTAAAGACAAAAGCCAGAAAGACAATTATTACCCATCCCCAAGGGCAACCAGCCCTTGAGAAGCTCTTGTGTTCTCTAACAATTGCAGATGGTGATACTTCAGCTGTTGGCTGTCCTGACTCTCCGAATCCCTACGGAACCTGCATCAACCTCAACGGGTGACCTGGGCAGTGATCAATGCTGGCAATGCAGAAATCGTCAGGAGCACCACAAGAGAAGCTGTCCCTTCGAGCTGGTGGCCTGACCTTCATTTTGATCACCACCCTATGGACTGTTTAATATTTTTGTAGGAGTTAATTATTTTAATGTTACCTGCTTTAATTGTTCTTCTACTAATTGCTTGTATAGCAGCATTGAATCCATACTTATTGTTAAACAACCACCTTTTGTTATGCTTCCAGTTTAGATTTTGTCCAACCCCACAGGCAAATAGCTGGATTAGAACAATCCCCACCTCTGGACTCTGAAGTGGCAAAGACTGCTATCCCATCCTTCACTAAGGTTAAAGGACTAGTAGTGACATTTCCTGGCCTGGGAATGCTTTTGCTGATGGTTTTTCTATGCCTTCCTTGCAATATGAGCTTAGCCAGCCAGTTATCAAGCTCCAAATGAATGAATTTCCCCCCCAGAGAGGAATCGCAGCCAGAGACGGGTAAGAGGGGGTGTCAGTCTGACCAACCTAAGACAGGGCCTTCAGCTTCGCTCTGAAGAAGTTCCCAATGACGGGTAAGGCAGACAAGGCGATCCACCCAACCTAAGACAGGCGGGTTCGCTTCTTTAAGCAAAGACAGGGAGAGATGATGTTGGGAGCAATTGGGAGCTGACAGTAAAGCTCAAAGGTCATCTTGACTCCTGTGCTAGCTTAAAGGCACGTACAAGGAACTGGCTTACTTAAAAGACACCAGGTGCCCAGGAATTAATTGAACTGCTTCGGACATTTCTAACTGTGGTGGGACTGATGTTTATTACTGTGCTAGGTGGGTCTGCCATTAAACAAAAAAAAAAGGGGGAATCTGTGGAGCACATGGGCAGCAAAGATGGCGCTGGGAGGGGGTTGAGTGGGCAGAGCCTAATTTACTGGAGAGCACATGGCCAGCCAAGATGGCTCTGGGAGGGGTTGAGTGGGCAGACCCCAATTGATCTTCTGATCAGTGCCTAACCAGCCCGTGAGGGCTCAGGTGAATGATAGGGTGTGACCTTGACAGTGATTGGTTCCTCTTCCTCCCTTACCATACCACCCACCCTTGTTGTCTTTAAAAGGGGCTGCTCTCTGTTAATAAACGAGTTTTTCTACCTGCTGGATTTGGCTCCCCGCTGTGTCTGATTGTCTCCTGGGCTGAGGGAGGCTAGGGAACGGGCGAGCGCCGCACTTACCTTTCCTCGGACCCCGTCCGTCTTTCGTGGGACGGACGAAGACCCAACATATAATAATTATTTTAAGAAAAGCAATATAGTATTCAATGTATTTCTGGAAAGTTAGTAAGCTCACTGTGACAGGGATTCAATTTTAGGTTATAGGGAATTAAGGGAAAACTTTGAAGTAGGATAATGTTAAAATATTGAGTGTTAAATACAAAGTTTTCTTTTAAGAATTTTTTTTCTAAGCTAGTACATCATTGCATGATTGAAATTATTCCATATAATTTCAGAAAAGGAAATCCAAAGATATGTTGTACAGTTGTTATAGTTTGCCTAACTACTAAATTTACATTGTAAAATAAAAACAAAAGCTTAAAACTTTCAATTATTAAAATTTCTGCCATATGACTCATTCAGTAGGGCTGTATAAATGGAAGAGACCCCAAAACTTCAATGAAATTCCAGATAGTTTCTGAAATATTACACATTTTCATGTTGAAAGTAGTTTTAGAATACCAACTGTATTTTAGTAATAGCTTTGTGTGGTCATGTTTCTTCATGAAGAAAATAGCAGTCAATGTGTTATTAGGAATTTATGATATTCATTCACACTCATAGGCTATTTAAATACATTATAGTAAATTGAAACTACTTTGTGACAGCTTCCATTATGATTTTATTTAAATATATATATATATGGCACTTACAAAAGTACTTAAGCCCAGGAGCCAGTGGCTCACACCTGTAATCCTAGCTAATCAGGAGGCTGAGATCTGAGGATTACTGTTCAAAGACAGCCCCAGCTCAAGTGGTAGAGTGCTTGCCTTGAGCTGAAGAGCTGAGGGACAGCGCCCAGGCCCAGAGTTCAAGCCCCACAACCGACCAAAAAAAAAAAAAGTTATCAAAGACAGCCCCGGGAGGAAAGTCTGTGAGACGCTTCCTTAACCACCAGAAAATGGGAAGTGGCACTATGGCTCAAGTGGTAGAGCACTGACCTTGAGCAAAAGAGCTCAGGGACCTCGTCCAGGTCGAGTTCAAGCCCCACAACTGACAAAAAAATAATATATGTAATTATATGCTATATATTTATATGTACTATATACTATTTATACCATATAAAATACACAATATAATATTATATTTATATATGCCTGGAATAATGAGAAAATATAATGCAATGTCCTACAGGAAGGCAATCATAGTTCTTTTTTTCCCCTCCATTTTACAGTCTCAATCCTCCACAAAGGTAAAAATAACTTCTGCCCAAAAGAGATTTCAAGAAGCAATGTGGAGTGGGATATCAGTGATCCAACAGATATTCCTAAGTGGCAATATTCAAGTTCATCAATGTTTCCTGATGAAGTAACCATTCTAGGCTTCTCCTGGCTGAGTGGAAAATGGAAGATGAGTTTAAAACACACAATAGCTTAGGGAGGAGGAAAGGGAAGAAATAGTAGGAGAAAAACAAAGGAGGGGGTAACAGTGTTCGATAGGAAATGTACTCATTGCCTTGCTCATGTAACTGTAACCACTCTGTACAGTATCTTTACAATAAAAAATATTTTAAAAAACACACAGTAGCTATGTACATATAACAATATAAGATGAGGCTACGGGAAATGAACTCCAAGACATGGAGACTAGAGGTTTTTCTTTGTTATTGTGGTTTTCAATGTACTATGTGATTTCTTGTTTTTGTTTTTTATGTGTGTGCTTTGGTTTATCCCCTGTGGTCTCTGTATTTGATTTTGGTACTCTGGGTATTGTACATACGTTCATCTGAATTAGGGAAGGGAAGGGAAACAACAAAATGGTGAGACAAAGGACAACGCAGCAGCGATACTCACAAGACAAGATGTTGGAAATGAACTGTACAACTTAGAAGTTGAGGGGATATGGAGGGGATGGAAAGTGGGAGAAAAATGAGGGAGGGAGTAACAAGTTCGATAAGAAATGTACTCACTACCTTAGGTATGTAACGGTAACCCCTCTGTAGAAAACACATACCTACGGATTCAGCCTGGTGCCAGTGGCTCACGCCTGTAATTGTAGCTACTCAGAAAGCCGAGATCTGAGGATTACGATTCGAAGCCAACCCAGGCGAGAAAGTCTGTGAGACTCTTATCTCCCCTTAATCACAGACAAGGCCGGAAGTGGCGCTTTGGCTCCAGTGGTAGAGTGCTGCTCTTGAGCAAAAGAGCTCAGGGTTAGCACCCAGGTCCCAAGTTCCAGCCCCAGGACCGACAACAAAAAAAACTAACCTAAACCAAACCAAAACAAAACCCAATGATTCAGAAATGAGAGATGTTTCTAGATTCCACATAAGGAGGAGGAAGCAAAGGAAGTATGAGGGGTATGGGGCATAAGTCCATGATGCTAGAGGGTTATCTGTTAAATTTTGCGATTGGGTACAGGGTAAAAATATTATTATTCACTTTCCACGTAAAATGTCATTTGCTTATGTATTATGTTGTTCAATCTGTGTCTAGGGTTCTGTGCAGACAATTTTGGAAAACATAGATACAATCTGTGCAATTGCCCATGTATTTAGTTCTGCAAGGGCAGAAGCGCTGTTCAACAAAATGTAAAGAAATCAAGCAATGCTTCCCTGTCCTTTGCTCTCACAAAGTAGTATTGTTCTAGATCTGATATTGACAGAAGTGTAGCAAGGATTAAACACGGTGTGTGTTTTCATTTAAGATAATGTTGCCTAAAATGTTATTGGAATAGTGAAACAAAGGGTAAAGAAAGTTTACATAGTCAATGTGTTAGCAAAATAGACAGGTTTGGATACAACTACCAAATCTGACCCATTCTGCTTCTTACCATTTAATTCCGCAGTTTAGAATGAAGGTTCTACTACTACAGTATAATCTCTGGGTACCTCAGTAAGGAGAAGGTGAAAAGTGAACACTTCAGCTGGAAAGGGTTGGAGTAGGAGAGCATTCCTTAATCTGAGAAACCCATGTGAGGTTAATTAGATTTTACCAGTGGGAGGTCAGCCCATTTACTGTAGATTTTCTGTGGGAGAGCAGTCATCTTCTAGCCTTCTAATGTGATTCAAGCCTACTGATAACCCTCTTATAAAGGTGAGTAATACTGGTATTCTAGGCTTTCCACCCTCAGTCCACTCCTAACTCTGTTTTAGGACTCAAGTATGAATGTGTCTGACACTTGTGAAAGGGAAGTTTTGTTTCTTGTCTTTTCTGTCCTTGAGAAAGTATTTTCTCCTAGGGGAGAGAGTGGTGAAATTAACATCTCTCCTAGACATATGATTATTTCATAAATTAGATATCTAAAAAAATACACAGCACGTTTGTATGAAAAATAAATGTTGCCTTTACTGTTTTTCCTCCGTGTTTTTGAAATAGAGGAGACGATGAGTTAAGTGATGTCCTTTTCATAATACAAGTATTCATAGGGATTTGCCCTATAATTGCACTCCAAAGTGCAATTTTCTTCCATTTTCCTCTCTGTAGATTGAATAAATAAAAAGTTGAACTCATACTTTGGTAAAGCAAAATTTCATTATGGAAGTTTTTATCATCCTCAAGGTGAAACAAACAAGAAGAAAATTAAATTAGGAACAGAATGGCTCTAGTCAAACAGATGGCAAAATTATTTATGAAAAACACTGAAAGTTCTCGTCCTCAAAATGCTCAAGTAGATCATTCAAATAATCCATCTTATGTACCTTTCGATCTTATTAATCTTAATTTTCAGAATACTTTAATTGTCTTCATATGTGTGTATTCCTAGGCTCATTTGGATACCTGATTTAGTGAATAAGATAACTATTACTAATGTTTGCTAAAAGCTAGGCTTCAAAACACAACCAACTAAATTAGTTGTGAAACAGAAACAATTCTAGGACTCTGTAAACTTCCTGAGAGGTAGATCCAAAGTAAAATTTGAAGAATTCAAAGTTAGCTCACCAAAGTTTTATGAACAAAATAAAAATACTTGAGATTATTGCAAAGTATAGAGAAAAGTTTTTAAATTTTATCACTTAAACTAATATATCCAGAAGCCTTATGAATTACTTTGAGCTTCTAAAAACAATTTAGACAGAATTTGCTGTCAGAGGAATAACCAAATGTGAAATGTGCAGATGTAGCTAATTACATGGAAAGCTTCATGAGACATTGTTTAATATTTTAGGTTAGCTACAAATTTTGATGTCAGTCCTAGTGTTTAGAAAACACTAGTCATGAGGACTTACCTATATGTTTAGTTTTGTTAATTTTTATAAAAATTTTTGAAATAAACTTAAAAAATTTATCACACTTAAGATTTTTTAAATATATGAGGACTTACAATCGTCATTTAAGTTTTATACTTAAAGGGATTTTTTTCCTTTTGGCAATATTAAAATAGAAGCTCAGAACTTTATATATGCCAGGAAGATACTCTATTGCTTGACCTAAAAGCTCCAGCCTTTTTGCTTTACTTATTTCTTGATAGTACCTGTAGTTTATAACCTAACTAACCCAACCTGCGCCATGATCCTATTTGCATCCCACATAATTGGGCACTAAGCACTAAGACTCAGGAGTCTCACACACATTTTCCCAGGGCTTTCTTCCATTGGTAATCCTCCTACCTCTGCTCCTGAGTAACTAAGACTGTAGCATTAACTATCATTCCTGGCCAAGTATTTTTCAAGCTTTCTTATAAGCCAATAGCTTGTACTTTCCTGTGATTCAAAGAAAATATAAAAGTACATACTTCATGAAATAAAGTTATACTATATATCAATTATGACATGGACATATCTTCCATATCTAAGCTATGGTAAATAATGCTGAGATAAACATAGTTGTGCTGGTCATTTTAGTATGATCATTTGCATAAATGCCCCAACGTGGGATTGCTGGGTCATAGGGGAACTCTATGTGGGGTCTTTTGAGGAACCTCCATACTGCTTAGCAAAGTGGTTGAACAAGTTTACACTCCCACCAACAATGCAGGAAGGTTCCCTTTTGGCCACATCTCCTCCAGCATCTGTTGTTATTAGATTTCTTGATTATACCCATTCTAACTGGGGTGAGGTGGAATCTCAATGTTGCTTTGATTTGCATTTCTTTTATGGCTAGAGAAGTTGAGCATTTCTTCATGTGTCTAGTGGCCATTCTTATTTTCTCTTCAGAGAATTTTCTCTTTCAGTCTTTAGCCCACTTATTTATCAAGCAGTCCTTTAGTAGATGAATGGATCAAGAAAATGTTTTATATATATATATATATATATGTGTGTGTGTGTGTGTGTGTGTGTATATATATATATATATATATATATATAATGAATTCTACCTACATCAGAAAGAATCACCACCCCATTTGTTAGGAAATGTAAAGACTTGAAAAAAATTGTATTAAGTGAAGTAAGCCAGACCCAAAGAAACATAGGTCCCATGGTTTCCCTTATTTGTAATAACTAGTATATGTCTAGGACAAGCAGAAAAGGTCAAAAGCTATGTACATATGACCATATAAAATGATGTTAAGCATAATGAACTCCAAGATATGGACAGAAGTGGTCTTTTCTTTCTTGTTATTGTTTTTAATGTATTTATATTGTACTATGTGATTTTTTTTTTGTTTCTTTTGTATGTTCTTCCTCCACAGTATAACCCCTGTTTTCATTATATTTGATTCTGGTGTCCTGAATCTTTTTTTTTTTAATTTTATTTTATTTTATTTGAGAACATACTGTACAGAGGGGTTACAATTACATGGGCAGGATAATGCATACATTTCTTACCAAGCATTGCAGCCTCCTCCTTTGTTTACCCTTCACCTCCCTTCCCAGCCTCCCCTCTCCCCCCCACCCAATCCTTCCCCCCCTCCTCCCCCCCACACCGACATTGTAAAGCTCGTTTTTGACATGACATTCTGTACTTCTCATTGTTGCAACAGGTCCACCTGAATCCTTAAACGACTTGTTTGTCCCCATCTCCTCCACAAGTTATACTGACATCAAATATAGTGAAAGCGGGGGTTACACTGTGGGGGGGGGGACATACAAAGCAACAAAGAAATAATCTTATAAATGCGTTAGAAACACATGCATGAAAGAAAAAAAACATTAAAATACATATTTAAGGGTTCGTTTTCCTAACATCACATTATCTGACCTTTTCCGCTTGACTCATACATATACTAGATATTGCAAATAAGGGAAACCATGGGACCTATGTTTCTTTGGGCCTGGCTTACTTCACTTAATATAATTTTTTCCAAGCCTTTCCATTTCCTAACAAATGGGGCAATGTCATTCTTTCTGATGGAGGCATAGAATTCCATTGTGTATATATACCACATTTTCTTGATCCATTCATCTACTGAGGGGCATCTGGGTTGGTTCCAGATCTTAGCTATGGTAAATAATGCTGCAATAAACATAGTTGTGCTGGTAGCTTTAGTGTGGTCTTGTTTGTAAACATTTGGGTAAATGCCCAAAAGTGGGATTGCTGGGTCATAGGGGAGTTCTATGTGAAGTCTTTTGAGGAACCTCCATACTGCTTTCCAAAGTGGTTGAACAAGTTTACATTCCCACCAACAATGAAGTAAGGTTCCTTTCTGTCCACATCCCCTCCAGCATCTGTTGTTGTTAGAGTTCTTGATTTTTGCCGTTCTAACTGGAGTGAGGTGATATCTCAATGTTGTTTTGATTTGCATTTCTTTTATGGCCAGGGATGTTGAACATTTCTTCATGTGTCTATTGGCCATCCTTCTTTCTTCTTCAGAGAAGCTTCTCTTTAAGTCTTTCACCCACTTATTTATTGGGCAGTTGTTTCTTTGAGGATTTGTTGTTGGGGGGTTTAATTTTTTGAGTTCCAAGTATATTTTAGATATGAGACCCTTGTCCGTTGTATGGCTATGGTGTCCTGAATCTTGTATATACATTTTTTTAATTTGGGGAGGGGAAGAGAAATAACAAAATGCTTAAATAAGGATACAGTTTGACCCATTGTAACAATGAGATGTACACACTATGTTGAAAACAAAGTTTGCAACTTCGGGGGAGGGGGGAAGGGAGTAGTTGGGAAGTGGGGAGGGAAGGGATGGTAGGGGAAAAAGAAAGGAGGTAACAATGTTTGATAGGAAATGTACTCATTACTTACTCCTGTAACTGTAACCCCTCTGTACAGTATTTTTACAATAAAAACATATTAAAAAATAAAGATTTAAGTGGTAAATCTTTCTCTAAATAAAAATATACAGAAATGAATAAAAATAATACTTGAAGCACTGAGTTGATGAGTCAAGTTCTACATTATTTTAATGTAATGGTTTTAACTTTAATGTAATGCTTTTATATTTATTTTATTGTAATTTATTTTATATTTTAAAAACTTAATGGAATTATTTTAAAATTAAGTAATTTTTTTCATTTTATTGTGCAATGATTTGGTAAAATATATCAACTTAGGTTTTCATCATGAAGACACTGACAGATGTATTTGACTATAGAAATGTTCCTGAACTATTTCCAAACGTGATATAGAAAGGAAAATGATTGTTGCATACATTTATATATGCACATATGTATATGTGTATATATATATAAATGTGTGTTCATATATGTGTGATATTTTCATCCTTGCATCCGTTTCTCAAAATACATTTCTTAATATAACTAACTCAGCTTTTGAAGTCACAAAAAAATCAACCTCTGCAATTCATATATTTTCTTCATTAACAAAGTGGAAAGCTATCCTATTTAAATACCTAGGGGGTAATACTCATATTAAGAAAAAAATAAGATGAAGACAAATTGTGAATATAGGAAAGCCCATTTGATTACACTTTGACAAATATTTATTACATTTTCATCAGCAACCAATGTTTTTCAAGGCAGCAGATGTAAGGTTCTTACAACAAGAACTATACTTCTTTCTTGCATACAAAGAGCAGTTAGTTGATGTTTGGAACCTTATAATGTTATTGGAATACTGCCAGGTGAATTTCCAGAAATAAGTCCCCCCCCCAAAAAAAAAGAAAATACCGCAAGTTTGTGCTGGTAAGGGAGTGTTCAGAGTCCCAGCTTCTACCTCCGTGAAATCTCATCCAAACTTCTAGCAATGTGTCTATTGTGTGAGATGGAAGTTACATATGCATATACTAGTAATAAGTTTATTTCATTTTATATTGGGAAAGATAATTATAATATCTAAGTATATTTATTATTTAAAAATGCATATAGGACCTACAGTCCTATAATTATGATCAATTCTAGTTTTAAGGAAGAATGACAGCTGCAGGGACTTTGGGAACTGAGTGTAGTTTCTCAGGAAAGTGATAAGATGTATTTTCTATTGTTCATTTTTAAATAACATCTTTTAAGTCTAGCTGCAGTCCTTTACAAGTTTTGTTGCAGAATTTTATAGTCTTTTTGTCTCCATTAACTGCAGTGTTAATGATGGTACTTAACAGCTAACCAATGTAAGAGAATTAGTTACCAAATATTTTTTCAAGACCATTTTTATAGTCTAGTCCAGCAGGAAATTAGTGATGCAAATATTGCCAATGTTTGCTTTTTTAACAGTAAAGGGGAAAAATAATCTTAATATTTTCTTGATAAATTCTAAAGTGCTCTGTGATCACTCTTCTCTGTACTGAGAATAATTTTTGTTTTAAGTCCATCTGCTGAGGTGCAATTATGAATTTCTTTTGCCAGAGGAAAAATTTAAAACAATACTCAAAAACAAAATGTGTCGAGAGATGAAAATGATTATTTTCATTGATTATTGTCCTCTCTTCCAGCTCTTTTTATGATATCTGGCAGAACAGTTAGACAATTGTGAGAGGCTTAAAATACAACCTCATGAGAAAACATGGCATTCAAGTAACACTCAGTATTTGCTATCTCTCTTCAACTTTTCCCTGTCATCTTTTCTCAGTCCTGTGTAGAAATGGTATTTTGTACCTGTCAGTTACTAGGGGCACTCAGTGTTAAACAACTTCAACAACTTGCTCCCATCAAGTTATTTATGACCAAGTTAGTCATGATATGATCCAGTAGACAATGTGATAAGCACAAGCATTTTCAAACATAAGTAATCCATATTTTTGCCTCTATGAACCAGACAGTACTTATTGAAAGTATGCATCTCTGTGTACCACTGGGGCACTATATCTTCTATGTTTCCTGTGAATAAACTCTGGGACTGAGCTACTTTGAAGGAGGCTTGGTCATGAGAAGTTTTTTGGTTAATTAAACAGCAGCCTAAACATTCACACAGTGAGAACAAAGGAGGATATTCTTAGGAGAGGATCAAAAAGGCTCAATAGCTATGTGCATATGATCATATAAAATGATGATTATCAAAGTGAACTCGAAGAAATGGAAGTAAGAGGTTTTTTAATGTACTGTTCACAGGGTTTTTTTCCTTTTCTTCTTTCTTATTTTTCTTTAGTTTATTCCTTCTGTGGCTGTTTGTGATTTCTGTGCCCTTTGTCTTGATATACATTTATCTGAAATAGAGAGGACAAGGGGAAGCACAAAAATGATAGGACAAAGGGTGAACCAACTCAGCAGTGAAACCCACTAGGCACTATGTTGGAAATGAACTATACAACTTTGGAGGGGGAAGCATGAGAGGGGGAAAATTGAGAAAGTTAAGAAGGAGGTGAGACTGTTTAAAAGAAATGTACTCATTACCTGAGTCGTTTAACTGTAACCCCTCTGTGTATCACTTTACAATAAAATTTAAAAAATAAGATTATGGGTAGAAGGTTCAGCTCAAGTGACAGAAAGCTTGCCTTGTATGTTTGAGGAGCTGGGTTCAATGCCAGTAAAACACACACACACACACACACACAGAGGTAAAATCACCTCAAGGAAGTACTAAGAGGAATAACAGATAGAACCCTACACAGGACATGAAAAATATGTATGAGGTTCCGGATAAGTTGATGTTAAGGGAATGAACCCCAATATAAGTATTCAAATGTTCTTTTTTGTTTTTTTTTCCTTTCATGCAATTGTTTCTAACATATTTATAAGATGATTTCTTTGTTGCTTTGTATGTCCCTCCCTCACGGTATAACCCCTGCTTTCACTGTATTTGATGTTGGTATAATTTGAGGAGGGGAAGGGAAAAAGCAAATCGTTTAACTAGGGATACAGGTGGACCCATTGCAACAATGAGATGTACAAGTCGTTATGTCAAAAAACGAACTTTACAACTTTGGTGGGGGGAGGGGGAAGTATGGGAAGGGATGGGATGGGGAAACAAGGAAGAGGCAACAATGCTTGATAATAAATGTACTTGTTATCTTGCCCATGTAATTGTAACCCCTTTGTACGGTATTCTCACAATAAAAAAAGAAAAAAAATATGTATGCAGCTATCATTTTGTTTTCATTAAAAGAATGAGAAATTGACCTCAGTCCTTACTGAAAAATAGCAAGTATGAAAGCAAAAAATAAAAATTAATAATAATAAAGGTTTGCTTTTGCCTGCCAGAATCTTGGCTGATGTTGCACTCTTCTGCAGACCTAAACTTTGCATTGCTGAAGAAAAATAAATACATAAAATAAAAAATAAGTATAAACAGTCAATTTTGTTTTTACAAAATCCCAAATTGTTAGCACTTTTAGCTTGCCAATGGCTATTTCAGATTTTGAGTCCATTTATCAGTCAGGCTAAGATTTTGAACTCATGATATAGTATGGAATTTAGGGAATAAATCACCAATTTGACACTGTATTATGAATTAAACTGGACAATGTATGCAATCAGAGCAAAATCCATTACATAGCTCCACCTGCTGTTCCTAAACACTTATTGTTTCCATTAGATTTACTAATGAGGCGATCCATCTACAGAAGAGAAATTCAGAAGACATGTTAACTTCATCTTGTTTTGGTAATCTAAACTCAGGGATATCAACAAAGCAATACACTGGCAATCTGTAGTGGTAAATGCAAATACCTTCAGCCACCTTCACTATAAAGAGATCTGCTTCCCCCTTCTGGAAGTATCTAGTAGCTGCACTTAAACAGGGATCTTGGTTGCTCATCAATGACAGTTAATAGCTTACATTTATTGTTTTTATTTAAATGAGTTTAGTGTATGAAAATAATAGCCTGTTCCTTTTCTTGGGTGAGGGCTAAAGCTTTGTTATGACTTGGAAATCAATTGAAAGACATTTCCAAGAACAGTAATATAAACCAAAACCATAAATCTATAAATGAACATATAAATTCAAATTTCACATATGTATTGTATTAGTCAGCACCGTTTATAGATACGACCAAATACCTTATAAAAGCAATTTTCAAAATGAAAGATTTAATTTGATTTAGCATTTCAAAGTATGCATTATGGTGGGGCAGGCATTCCACAGCAGCTTACATCATGGTGGACAGATAGCAGAGAGATAGGAAAAGGCAAAGGCGAAGGTAACACTCTCTCCCCGGCCAAGAAACTAGCCCTTGGGACCTGCCTGCTTCAGCTAGATTACCTCCTAAAGTTTTTAGAAAATTCCAAAGTTAGTGTAACCAGTAAAAGACCAATTATTCACAATATGAGTTGGTGAAGTATATTTGATACTTAATTCATAACATATGTTATTATTCTAATACCTTATGTATGTTGGGAAAATACCACAATTTGATATTGTAGTTAATAAAAATAGTGAATATGAACAGCTATTGAAGTTTCTGAGTAAGTAATGTCATAATTACCACATGGAGTTATTTGAATGTTTTCATTTTTTATCAGAAAATAAAATGTATCCTTAGGAAGATAATTAAAAAGCTTTATGAAATTATTTTCCATAGCAATATAAAAAAGCACAAAGAAAATAAGTACTAGAGACAAATCAGTGCTTTACACCTAAGTTTATTTTCCTAAATGAGCTTATGAACTATAGAAGCAGGTTCTTTTTAGACTGAGAGGATAAAATTAGACCCCTCTCTGTTTTGAAATGTTCCACAGGGGAGCATTTGATTTAAAATCCAGTTGTTTTAAGTTTATTTATGCATGAGATAATGGTCAGTATTCTTTATGAAAGTATGCTCCAACTTACAAATTATAAGGATAATGTGCTTTTTTCACATGACCGTTTCTTGGACAGAAGTTACATGAGACTGACAGTAATTTTCATATTGCACAAATCTAGCTTTGCCCCATCAAACTGGGACTTAAAATAGGAAAAGATTTAACACTGAGGGAACAACATTCAAACTCTAAAAATATCTGAAATTACTTTGACTGCTTCACACAGGCTATGTGTGTTATCTCTGTGAGATTCTCAGTTCTACTTCATTGTAATGTTTTGACTTCAGCAAAGCCTGGTGCAAACCAGCAAACGTCCTCTGCAGAATTCATCATGGCCTCTCCAGACAACATAGATTGAACACTGGAGACTCACAAATTCTTAGAGTCCATAATAATACAGGGTCTTAGGAAGAATTGTTTCTTTTTATTGTGAAAATATCGTTCCGAGGGGTTACAATTACATGGGCAAATTAATGAGTATATTTCTTATCAAGCATTGTTGCCTCCTCCTTTGTTTCCTTTGTTTCCCCTTCTCATCCCTTCCCATCTCCCCATCCCCTCCTACCCTCCTCTCCAACCCCCCCACCAAAGTTGTAAAGTTCATTTTTGACATAACATCTTGTACATATCATTGTTGCAATGGGTCCACCTGTATCCCTATTTAAACAATTTTTCCCTTCCCCTCCACAAATTATACCAACATCAAATACAGTGAAAACAGGGGTTATATCATGGGGGAGGGACATACAAAGCAACAAAGAAATATCTTATAAATATGTTAGAAACAATAACAAGAAAGAAAAAACATTTGAGTCCTTATCTTGGGGTTCATTTTGCCTAACATCAACTTATCTGACCATTTCTGCTTGTCTCAGACATTTACTAGTTATTGCAAATAAGGGAAACCATGGGACCTATGTTTCTTTGGGCTTGGCTTACTTCACTTAATATTATTTTTTCCAAGTCTTTCCATTTCCTAACAAATGGGGCAATGTCCTTCTTTCTGATGGAGGCATAGAATTCCATTGTGTATATATACCACATTTTCTTGATGCATTCATCTACTGAGGAGCATCTGGGTTGGTTCCATATCTTAGCTATGGTAAATAATGCTGAAACAAACATAGTTGTGCTGGTAGCTTTAGTATGGTCTTGTTTGTGATCATTTTGGTAAATGAAGCTCTTAGGGAGATTTTTTAATCTAAGAAATGTGTGTGTATAGGTAGATGGATAAATAGGCAGACAGGTAGACATTTAACCTTTAACCACTCTTTGGAAGTTTTGATAATTATATTAATGTTGATATCTCTATTGCTTAGAAACACTCATAATGCTTTCACTTGTACTTTGAAATTTGAGGTCAATTAGAGAGTATATTTTGCCAAAAATAAACAAAAGGACAGAGATGGAGTCTTCAAGAGGAGCTCTTAGAGAGGTTGAACATTCTGATTTCTAGGAATTCTGGCAATGTAGGAACTGCTAACTCACTGAACAAAGGCCAGGACTGGATGCAATGGCATGCTTGGTGGTGTGGAGAATTTGTCTTGGAAGGGACCCAACCATAGATATTGAGAGAACAAGAACATGCTGCTCATGATATCCATTTGCCTCTACTGGAGAGGTGTACTGCAAAGATTTCAAAGCAGTTGTCCTCCAAGGAGTTTCATGTATGTATATTTGTGTGTATATATACATATAAATGTGTGTATACATATGTGTGTGTGTGTGTGTGTGTAGAGAGAGAGAGAGAGAGAGAGGGAGGAAGGAGGGAGGGAGAACTGTAATCATATTTGGAAAAGAAGTCTATAGGACACAATTATGTCATTTTTCAGGCTAGCCCTCCCCCAGTATGACTGGGTTGCTTAGAAGGGGAGAACAAGGGAGAGTGACCAGGGAGAGACTAGTTTTGCTATTCCCCGACCAAGGAATGCCTGAGGTTACTAGAAGCATGACAAAACAAGGGACAATTATCCCATAAGTGTTTCTGAGGAAACATGATCCTGCCACCTCATTAATTTTGAACATCTATCCTCCAGAACTACGCGGAAATAAACTTTTATTGCTTTAAACCATGGAGGTTGCCTCCTTTGTGTTTAGCAGGAAACTAATGCAGAGCCTATGTTACTTACATAATCAGAACAGCTTAGACTGTCTGCCTAAAAAAGTCTGAAGTTTATACATAGTGATCTACTTGCACCATTAACTGAAAGACCTACTAGTGCTATCGATGGCATGCTGCCAGAGAATGAACTAACTTCTATTTAGTAATGATGGTTCATTATGAATTTGAATAAAGCTTTTTTTTGGTATACAATTTGCTAATATAGATTCAATTAAGTAGCCAGAGAATTTTTATATTCTGCATATAGAAAATTACACTAGAAAAAAATATTGTAAAGCAAAGGTGGTTGTCAGGGCTCATTTGGCTGCAGTAAGAGTAAGAAACTAAGAAGAAATCTTTAGTAATGCTACGTGTCAGATGCCCATATCATGACTTTCCTCACAGGATGGACAGCAGAAATCACTAGGGAGTATTTCATTAGGTTTCACGTCTTAACAACCCCCCCCTTAATGTGTGAAATGAGTTCTAGATGGACTAAAGGAGGTGCCTAAGGTGTAAATCATGGAACCATTCACTTTTCCTTAATAACTGCACTAGAGACCTGTCCACTAATGTTCCAATAGGAATCTCTAAGGAGATTGGAATTTCCACTTGAATGTGAAAGACACAAAAACACTCAGCTTTTTATAAAATTTAACTATTTATGTCCCTCTCCAGAAATATTACTCAGCATATTTTTGCCATACCTCCACCTTCATGCAGGGTAAAACAATTCATTCAGTTTTATATCCGAGAAACCATAAGTGGTGTTTGGTAAGTCATTCTCTCTCACCTTGTATGTAATCCATCACTCAGTCCTTCATTTAATAACTGACTCTTAAATCTATTGTGATCTTTTTCATAGCCATGGAACCATTGTTAGGACATTTGTTGTAACTGTATCCTAAAACTTTCCAGTCATATACTTTACACTCATTTTTTTTTGCTTTTGTGGGTTTTTTTGGGGGGGATGGGGGTGTTGTTTGTTTGTTTCTTTTGTCTTTTGTGTCAGGATTTCTTTATTTAACTCAGGTTGGCCTCAAAGTTTCAATCTCCTGGTGACTTTTCAAGTGTGGGTTTTATAAACATATGCTATTATGCCCAGCCAAACTAGCCACTTTTAATCCTCTCAACTTTTATCTTCCTACATGTGCCAATATGTTCTTATCAAGACTAACATATGTGTCTAAGACAGGAATAGTACTCTGAAATGGTAACATTAATCTATTTTTGGCTGAATAATATCCCAATTTATATATACACTTGTCTTTCTATGTCTACTCATGTATACTGGATACTTAGGTTAATCATTTTTTGTCCGTTGTAAATAATGCTTATAGGAATGTTATTATATATATTTTAAAACAGTAGTAGAGAATTTGGAATACTCTCACTGCAAAGAAATTTTTTTTTTTTAAATTTTATTTTATTTTATTTGAGAACATACTGTACAGAGGGGTTACAATTACATGGGCAGGATAATGCATACATTTCTTACCAAGCATTGCAGCCTCCTCCTTTGTTTTCCCTTCACCTCCCTTCCCAGCCTCCCCCCCACTCCCACCCAATCATACCCCCCCACTCCCCCCCCACCGACATTGTAAAGCTGGTTTTGACATGACATTTTGTACTTCTCATTGTTGCAACAGGTCCACCTGAATCCTTAAACGACTTGTTTGTCCCCATCTCCTCCACATGTTATACTGACATCAAATATAGTGAAAGCGGGGGTTACACTGTGGGGGAGGGACATACAAAGCAACAAAGAAATAATCTTATAAATGCGTTAGAAATACATGCATGAAAGAAACAAAAACATTAAAATACATATTTGAGGTTTCGTTTTCCTAACATCACATTATCTGACTTTTTCCGCTTGACTCATACCTATACTAGATATTGCAAATAAGGGAAACCATGGGACCTATGTTTCTTTGGGCCTGGCTTACTTCACTTAATATAATTTTTTCCAAGCCTTTCCATTTCCTAACAAATGGGGAAATGTCATTCTTTCTGATGGAGGCATAGAATTCCATTGTGTATATATACCACATCTTCTTGATCCATTCATCTACTGAGGGGCATCTGGGTTGGTTCCATGTCTTAGCTATGGTAAATAATGCTGCAATAAACATAGTTGTGCTGGTAGCTTTAGTGTGGCCTTGTTTGTGATCATTTGGGTAAATGCCCAAAAGTGGGATTGCTGGGTCATTGGGGAGCTCTATGTGGAGTCTTTTGAGGAACCTCCATACTGCTTTCCAAAGTGGTTGAACAAGTTTACATTCCCACCAACAATGAAGTAAGGTTCCTTTCTGTCCACATCCCCTCCAGCATCTGTTGTTGTTAGAGTTCTTGATTTTTGCTGTTCTAACTGGAGTGAGGTGATATCTCAATGTTGTTTTGATTTGCATTTCTTTTATGGCTAGGGATGTTGAACATTTCTTCATGTGTCTATTGGCCATCCTTCTTTCTTCTTCAGAGAAGCTTCTCTTTAAGTCTTTCGCCCACTTACTTATTGGGCAGTTGTTTCTTTGAGGATTTGTTGTTGGGTGGTTTAATTTTTTGAGTTCCAAGTATATTTTAGATATGAGACCCTTGTCCGTTGTATGGCTAGTAAAGATCTTCTCCCAGTCCGTGGGCTTTCTATTGATCTTGCTAGCTATGTCATTTGCCCTGCAGAAGCTCTGCAACCTTATACAATCCCATTTGTCCAGCCTTTCTTTGATTTGTTGTGTTTCCGGGTCTCTATTCAGAAAATTTCGGCCTGAGCCAAGGAGACCCAGGGTTTCTCCTATTCCATCCTGTAATGTTTTCAGAGTGTCTGCTTTGACTTCAAGGTCTTTGATCCATTTGGAGTTGATTCTGGTGCAGGGTGATATATAAGGATCTAGCTTTAGTTTTCTACATGTAGTTAACCAGTTTTGCCAGCACCATTTACTGAAGAGGCTGTCTGTCTTCCATTCTATTGTTTTAGCTCCCTTATCGAAGATTAGATGGCTATAGGTCTGTAGGTTCATTTCTGGGTTTTCAATTCTATTCCATTGGTCCTGAGGTCTGTTCTTATGCCAATACCAAGCTGTTTTGATTACTATGGCTTTATAGTAGAGTTTGAAATTTGGTATTGATATTCCTCCAGCCGTGTTCTTTCCGTTGAGGAGCGTTTTTGCTATTCGGGGTCTTTTATTGTTCCATATGAATTTTTGGATTGCCTCTTCTATTTCCTTGAAGAATGAGGGTGGAATTTTGATAGGTATTGCGTTGAATTTGTAGATAGCCTTGGGAAGTATTGCCATTTTCACGATGTTAGTCTTTCCAATCCAGGAGCATGGGAGGTTTTGCCATTTTTTAAGTTCTGTGTTGATTTCCTTTTTCAAGATTTTAAAGTTTTCATCATAGAGGTCCTTCACTTCTTTAGTTAAGTTAATTCCTAGGTATTTTATTTTTTGTGGGGCTATTACAAATGGAGTTGCTTTCCTAACTTCAGCCACACTTTTCTCATTGTTGGCATACAGAAAAGCCATTGATTTTGGGGGGTTAATTTTATAACCTGCTACTTTGCCAAAGTTTTGAATCAGCTTGAGTAATTTGGGAGTGGAGTCTATGGGATTCTTTAAATACAAGATCATGTCATCTGCAAAGAGGGAGAGTTTTATTTCTTCTTTCCCTATTTGGATCCCCTTTATGTCTGCATCTTGTCTTATTGCTGTAGCTAGGCATTCTAATACTAGATTGAAGAGAAGTGGAGAGAGTGGGCATCCTTGTCTTGTCCCTGAGTTAAGAGGAAATGGCTTTAGTTTTTCACCATTGAGTATAATGCTGGCTGTAGGTTTGTCATATACAGCCTTTATTGTATTGAGGAATGTTCCATGGATTCCTAATTTTTCCAAAACCTTCATCATAAAGGGGTGTTGGATCTTGTCGAATGCTTTTTCTGCATTTATTGAGATAACTATGTGGTTCTTATTCTTGCTCCTGTTGATGTGATGAATAATATTAATTGATTTGCGTATATTGAACCAGCTTTGCATCCCTGAAATGAATCCTGTTTGATCGTGGTGTATGATTTTTTGGATGAATTGTTGAAGTCGGTTGGCCAAAATTTTGTTGAGAAGTTTTGCATCAATGTTCATCAAAGAAATGGGTCTATAGTTCTCTTTCTTTGATGAGTCCCTGCCTGGTTTTGGGATGAGGGTTATGATGGCTTCATAGAATGTGTTCGGTAGTGAGCTTTCTCTTTCAATTTCATTGAAGAGTTGGAGGAGAATTGGTGTGAGCTCTGCTTTGAAGGCCTTGTAAAATTCCGCTGTGAAACCATCTGGTCCTGGACTTTTCTTAGCTGGGAGGTCTCTTATTGCTGTTTCTATTTCAATGCTTGATATGGGCCTGTTAAGATAGTTTGCCTCATCTTGGTTTAGTTTTGGCATGTCAATATTTGCTAGGAAGAGGTCCATTTCTGTCAAGTTCTCAAACTTATTAGCATAAAGTTTTGAGAAATATTCCCTTATAATGTTCTGAATCTTGGTTGTTTCCGTGGTGATGTTTCCATTCTCATCTCTGAGTTTATTAATTTGGGTGTGTTCTCTTCTTTTTCTGATAAGATTTGCTAAGGGTCTGTCAATTTTGTTAAGTTTTTCGAAGAACCAACTCTTTGTTTTGTTGATTCTTTCTATAGTTTTTTTGGATTCTAATTCATTTAATTCTGATTTAATTTTTATTATTTCTTTCCGTCTACTGGATTGGGGTTTATCTTGCTGCTCTTTTTCAAGGAGATTTAGATGTGTCATTAGATTGTTGGTTTCAGATCTCTCCAATTTGTTGATGTAGGAGCTCAGAGCTATAAACTTGCCTCTGAGTACTGCCTTTGCTGTGTCCCAGAGGAGCTGGTATTTTGTGTGTTCATTTTTGTTGAATAGCATGAACATTTGAATTTCCTTTCTAATCTCTTCCATGACCCACTCATGATTCAGCAGTGTGTTGTTCAGCCTCCATGTGATACCGGACTTTCTTTGGTGGCTTTTGGTGCTGAGTTCTAACTTTATTCCCTTGTGGTCAGAGAGGATGCAAGGTATAACTTCAATGTTTCTGAATTTAGACAAGTTTGCTTTGTGGCCTAAAATGTGGTCTATTTTAGAAAACGTTCCATGTGCTGCTGAGAAAAACGTGTATTCTGATGCTGCTGGGTGAAATGTTCGGTAAATGTCTGTTAAGTCTAGTTGATCTATGCAGCTGTTTAGATCTGCGGTTTCTCTGTTGAGTTTTTGCCGAGTTGATCTATCTAGTGGGGAGAGTGGTGTGTTAAAATCCCCAACAATTAATGTCTTTGGATCTATATGGGATTTGAGGGAAAGTAGTGTTTCTTTGATAAATTTGGGTGCTCCATTGTTTGGCGAATAGATATTTAGAATTGTAATATCCTCCTGAAGGAGAGATCCTTTAATTAGTATGTAGCGACCTTCTTTATCTCTTTTCACGAATTTTAATTTGAAGTCTATTTTATCTGATATTAGGATTGCAACTCCCGCCTGTTTATGCGGTCCGTTTGCTTGGTAGATTTTGTTCCAGCCTTTAACATTGAAAATGTGTTTGTTTTTACGGGCAAGATGTGACTCCTGTAGGCAGCAGATAGAAGGGTCTTGTTTTTTAATCCAACTAGACAGTCTATGTCGCTTAATTGGAGAGTTCAGTCCGTTAACATTAAGAGATAGGACTGAGAGGTATTTGGGAGTTCCTGCCATGTTATCTACCTTCTTGGGGGCTGCGAAAACTGGGTTCTTCCTATGGTTCTTGGATTCTCAGTTTGGGTGCAGTTTCTTGGCCTTTATTGCGGTCTTGTTGGTTTTCTATGTGTAGGACATCTTTAAGGATCTTTTGTAGGGCTGGTTTGGTGGAGATGTATTGTTTCAATTTTTCTTTGCTATGGAAGGTTTTTATTTGGCCTTCAGTTATGAAGGAGAGTTTAGCTGGGTACAGTATTCTTGGTTGATAGTTGTTTGTTTTTAGGGCATGGCATACATCATTCCAGGCTCTTCTTGCTTTGATTGTCTCTGCTGAGAAATCTGAGGTGATTCTAATTGGTTTCCCTTTATAAGTGATTACCCTTTTCTCTCTGACAGCTTTAAGGATCTTTTCCTTGTTCTGAGTTGATCCTGTGTGGATTATAATGTGACGGTGCGATGTCCTATTCTGGTCTGGTCTATTTGGGGTTCTAAAGGCTTCTTGTATCTGGACAGGCCTATCTTTTTGCATGTTTGGGAAGTTCTCTGCTAGGATCCTGTTAAACAGATTTCCTAGACCATTAACTTCTGTTTCTAGGTGCTCCTCTACACCCATTATCCTTGGATTAGGCCTTCTGATGGTGTCTTCCAGGTGTTGGATAGATCTATCATATTTCTTGGACTTGTCTTGGATGGTTGTATGTTCTTTCTCTATAATATCTAGGCTGTTTTCAATCCCTGAGATTCGATCTTCTGCATGGTCTAACCTGCTGTCAAGACTCTCTACTTTGTTTTTTATCTCTTTTCCTTCTAGTTGGTCAGCTTTGATGGCTTCAAGTTCTTTGTTGAAGCTCTGTTTTAGGTCTTGTATGAATTTCTTTACTTCCTTAATTTGGTGTTCAGTGTTTGTCCTCAAATCACTTAGTTGATTGGTTATGGTTTCTTTGGGCTCCCATTCCTTCTGTTGGGTTCCATTCAGCATTCCCTTTGTGGTCTCCCTGACTTCCTTCAGCTCTTTGTTAATGGATTCCATGAATGCCTTTAGTGATCTTTGTGTGTTCTCTACCTGGTCTCTCAATTCCTGTATTACTCTTTGATTAGCTTCCTCCCGTTCGTGGGATTCCTGCAGATCTCTTTGAGTGTTCTCAGCCTGCTCACGCCATTCCTCCCTTTCTCTTTGAGTATTCTCAAGTTGTTCACGCAAATCCTGTATCAGTTTTTGAGTAGCTTCCTCACGCTTATGATATGCCTGTATAAACTTCTGGGATACCTCCTCTCTCTCCCTATCACGCTCATACAGAGTCCTTTGTACGTTGTCAAACTTTTCATTTATCATGTTTGCCAGCAGTGTTTGTAGAGCTGTTTGGGAACTCTCCTCTGGATTATTCATTATCTGTTCTAACCCCTGATTATCAGGATTGGGAATTGAGATACCCGAATTTGCCATTTTTCTTGTGTTTTTCTGGCTTACTCTGCCCATTTGAGATGAAGATAGCACCAGTTTTGTGCTAGAACACTATCTTAAGGCAACCATCAACCAAAGTTTGCATTTGTACAGTCAATAGTCTACAGATACAATCTAGTTCAACAGATACATCTATTGACATCAAACAACTATATGTTAAAGGACTTCGAACCACAGAGAAGAATTTGGAAAACCAGAAATTATTAGGGTTAGGGAGAGATGTGGGTAAAAAATAGGAATAGATTGGTGTGGGGAGGCACAGGGAGAGTTAACTATATCCTAATCACAATGCAGGAAATAGGTTGGGTAGGATGTAAGTAGAGAGAGAGAGAGAAAAAGAAGAAAGGGAAAGGGGAATGAAAAGAGACCAGAAAATAAAATAGAAACGTAAAAATTAATGTTATTTTAGAGATTAAAAGACCATCTATTTATAGAGGAATATGAATATGTTGAGAGAAAGGGAGGGACATAGAGGAGATGAGAAAAACTTTAAAAAAATGCTTAAAATATTATATAGGTATAAAGAGGTAGTACTGCTATTAATGAATTTAAGTCTCAGAGGTTTTGAATTGAGTAATAAGTTTGTGGATTAAGTGTGTACACAATGGGGGATAGGGTCTACTGGTTAACTACAGGTTTATCTGAGGATGTGCAGGACAAGAGTTAAGTCACATACAGATGAACAAAGAGGAAAAGATGGAAAGGATAGGAAAGTGAGAAGAAAAGATCAGAAGTTCAGTAGAGCTAGAAAAAAAAACAAAAAGATAATTAAGAATGAAAGAAAAAGAGAAAGAAGACAAGAAAAGAAAAGAAAACACACATTCTCGTATTCCTAAAATAAAAATTATAAGAGGAGAAAAAAAAAAAAAAGTTAATGGAAAACAATTATTTTTTCAGAAGAGGCAAAAATTAAAGATTAATAAAAGTTTTAGAAAAGCAAAAAAAAATTTTATATATATATAAGGTAACAAAAAATGAAAAAAAAAACAAAACAAGGAAAAGAAAAAAAAAGAAAAGAAGAAGAAGAAAAAAAAAAGTTCTTTGATTTTTTTTTTTTTTTTTTTTTTTGGGAGGGGTGGGAAGAGTCCTGTATCTCCCTTTTGTCTGTAACCAGAGTCTGGTTGGAGTCTCTGGTCAGCTTGAGGTCCTGTGGCTTGATTGGTTTCTTAAGTCAGTTTGTTGGAACAATCAGAAAAATGCTCTGCTTTACCCAAGATTTTGAGATCCCCCTCCCAGGTTAGTTTACTGGGAGGGTGATCTGCTTTGAGAATCACAAAAGAGGGGGATGCAGTGATGAGGCTAGGTTCTGGGTAGAGTTGAGGCCTTTCAAAGAACAGTAGCTTTTCCCTGGGGCTATTTTGTGAAAAAAACCTCACAGCACCCAGCCTGGAGCCATTCTCAGGGTTTCTGTTTTTCAATTGATTGTGGTGGCTGCTAGAGGGCGGGGCAGCCTCTGGCTCTGGTTACCCGGTGAGGAGAGCCACTCCAATGGCTGGCGCCTGAGCTGGGTGGCTTTTCCCTGGATGGAACTGAGTCTGTGAGGTCACTTCGCCGTTAAGTTCTTGTGACCTGCTAAATGACTCGTTTTATTCCAAGGCCTGAGCTGGAGCTAGCCGCTCCTCCGAGCTTTGTCGGTATCCAAGATGGAGATCACCGGTGCTGGGGGGGGAGGGGTGGCCTTCCCTCCTCTGCTCCCAGAGGAGTGAGGAAGTGGGGCTTCTACTCACGCGGAGTCTTGGATCCCGGGTCGTCTCTGGTCTGCAAAGTGCAGGATGAAGTTGTCCGCTCCTTGTTGGTTCTTGCTGGTGTTTAGTAGAATCTGCTCGTCCGCTGCGTCTGGCTCCTTCGTCCCGGACTGCGTCTCAGGTATGCCTCCGCAGCGGAGGTCGCCGCTGCGACCCTGCAGCTGCAGCGGCAGCTGCTCAGATGTGTCTGCTTGGCTTCCCCTCTCTTGACTAACTCTCTGTCCTGTGATGGTACACTTGGTGTGATTCTCTGGCTTGGGACTGTTCACTGGAACTCTGAAACTGTTTTCTATGCAAGAGCTTGTTCAGATTCCAGCTTCTCCTCCGCCATCTTCCCGGAACTCCTCACTGCAAAGAAATTTTAACTAGGGTGTAGTTCAGAGTACTTGAGTGTTTCATCCTCAGTATTGCAGAAAATAGACATAAGGTGATTGAAATTAAATTAAATTAAATTGGTCATTACAAATATTGTACATGTATTAAAATATCGCATGACATTTCATAAATAAATGAAATTTTAATTAACTATAGTCTCCTTGGGAAATGACTTATGTTCTATAAATGTCATTAAAATACACTGTGGCTCTATCAAGAAACTCTCCTTTTATCCACTTGTTTTTTTTTTTTTTTCAGTTAAGGGGTAGGTTTATTCAGTAGACCTGCTGGGACCAGGCAAGGTTGGCACCCCACGTGGCTGGGAAAGGCCTGGGAAAGAGAAAGAGCTGGGAAAGAGGAAAGAGAGAGGGAGCAGAGAGAGCTAGAAAAGAGCAGCAAGAGAGACAGAGAGGAACAGAGAGAGAAAGAGGAATAGAACAGAGAGAGAGAGCTAGGTAGCAGAGAGAGCTAGAAAGGAACAGAGAGAGAGCTAGAATAGAACACAGAGAGAGGTAAGAACAGAGAGAGAGAGCTGGAATAGAACAGAGAACTTATCCACTTGTTTTGGAAAACACTTTCACAGATATTATAATGAAAGATGTAAGAGGCTTTTAATGCTCATGGTAAGTCAGTTCTGAGCAAATGAAAAAGAGGAAAGCAAACAATCAAAATATGAGCAAAATAAACTGATGTTACCAGTGGGTAGTATTGAAAGATGTCACTTGCAAGGTATGAAGGACCATACCACGATGGAAAATGACCATGGGAAAAATTGTAAGATTGAAGGTACAGTTTCCTCAGTAAATGTCATACAAACACATTAGAAAAACTCAGATGCAAGTCATTCTCGCACACTTATCAGAGTACTCAAAGAAAACTGACCTTCTCCTTGACTAAATCTAAATCTAAAATATTGTCAAGACCCAAAATGTTAGGAACTCCAAACGGATGGTAAAGAAAATTCCAGTAATTTATGCATTCTTTATTAGATAATTAAATTATTCATCTTTTATTTCATTTCTTTATAGTTTCATTCCTTATTACACTGTACCTTTCTATATCTTCAATAGGTAAAAATACAGAAGAGTTTCTTCTCTTGTCAAATAATCGTTGTGAACCACTCCAGGAATGAAAGCTTACATGGTGTAACCTGCAGAAAAGCACAAGGTCCCCACATTATAGTTGATTAAATCTGTTAATCAAGGGGCATGTCTATCATCTCTTTTTATTTTCAATGTATTTGATTTGTTAAAGAAACACACTTGTATGTCCTTTCAAATTTCCCATAGTCTAGATTTTGTTGAATGCATTAGATTTATCTTCAATTTAATTTTTTTTAGGGTCAGTGGTGTGTCTTGAACTCAGCCTGGGTGCTGTTCCTCAGCTCTTCAGCTCAAAGCTAATGCTTTACCACTTGAGCCATAGACTCTCTTCTGGTTTTCTGGTGATTACTTGGAGATAAGAGTTTCATGGCCTTTCCTGCCCAAGCTGGCTTTGAACCACTATCCTCAGATCTCAGCCTCCTGGGTAACTAGGATTACAGGCATAAGCCACCAGTGCCCAGCTTCAATTTTAATTTTGTGTGTGTGTGTGTGTGTGTGTGTGTGTGTGTGTGTATGTGTGTGTGTGTGTGCGTGTGTGTGTGTGTGTGTGTATGTTTTTTTTCCTAATAAGCTACATATCTAACTCTAATTTTCTTCATTGTTTAAAGAGTAGACTACTGCATAAATGATATTATCTTTTTCTACCTAGAGAAACATAAACTGCTTGTCTCTTTTTCATTATGTTAGAAGATATTCATATATGTTTCTGTTTTCAAATTTAAACAGTGAGTTTATTTCTTCACATTACCTAAGTACTAGAAATTAATATTTAGCATCTTCATGACCTCACTTTTCTAAGCATATTTGAGAGACAACAATCTGTTCTGGCTGTTGCCTGTATTGATGATAGAACTTTCTCTTCTGGAGTCAGTGAGTCTCTTCATCTGCATGTTTGGGCATCACCCCTTGCTCTCTGCTATGAAAAGTTACAATCTCATCTGTGAATCTCCTACCATGAAATGAGCCATTTTTCCAAAGAAGTCTTCAATTCTCACTGTGAACACATATTTCTGCACAATATAGTCCCCTGATTATATTGCTATCTCTAAATCACAATATAAAGGATAACACTTGGATCAGATATGTAAGCCAATGGATTTTTTCCTTACTTTCTATCAAAGTTCTCAAATCAATAACCAATGCTGTTATTGACCAAATTTTCCTTGCTTGGTGCTCAGATAATAGAAGAGCAAGGAAAGAATATAGAAAAAAAATGTTTAACAGTATTGTGAAATAAGCAACTAGCTAGACTTAATACCTTCTTCTTTTAATTTAACCTTCAGATTTATATCAAAGCAGCTTTTATAGTCATTTAGTTAGTTTTTTTTCTGGTCATGGGGCTTCAACCCAAGATTAGTGCTATGAACCACAGCTTGCTCTTTAGTGGTTAATTGAAGAGAGTCTCACAGACTTTCCTGCCTGAGCTGACATTGAACTGTGATCCTCAAATCTCAGTCTCCTGAACAGCAAGAATTACAAGTATATGCCACTGACACATGACTCTAAGGTTTTATAATTATCATACATTTTTGTCATGTACTATTATGTGCCATATTTACATAGTGGTTTACTGGCCTTGACATCTTAGCCCAATAGCTTGTTTTTATCCTGTGCTATATTATGTATTGATGACCAAAAGGATGGCTCCCAGAATTCTTCACATCGGGTCAGAAAAGCTTCATGTTACATGGTTGGGTATCTTCTGAAAGATAATTTATAATGTTGGAACTTCTATTTTTGGTTCTTATAAATGACACTGTTTCACATTCCTTGATCTGCCACACACTGTGAGAAGTACCACATGTTGTACTGGGTTACTAACTTTGGATGTATTTCTAAAATTCTCACCAAATTAAAATATCTCAGATCTTTTTATTTTAAATGACTGAATCGGCAAGTGAGTAAAACTATTAGAAAATGATGATTTTTAAAAAACTATATGGAAAATAAAGCAATGAATATAGCATACTAAAGAAAGCACTAGTTAATACATCTTCAATTAGCTATATCCATTCCTGTGAGGAACAAGTGTGTTATAAATGAGTAAACGTGTTAATGGCAACTTTGGTTTGTAATGTCAAATTCTTAATGTCAAATTACTTTTTATGTTACTTTCTTCTTTTCTATGAGATTATTACCAAATTTCTTGTTTTGTTGCTGTTAACATAAACTCTAAGAAATTTACAATTGATGATTTATGTGAGAGAAAATCAGAGAGTGAAGATGAGAGAGAGAAAGAAAGAGAAAAGGGAGAGAGAGAAAGAAAAGCAAACATATCCTCAACGATTTCCTGACTAAATGAGTTGGGAATTTTGTCTAGTTCCAGCACTCAAACATAATCTCGCTGTGTATAAAGTAACTTGGGAGTCTCCGTCAGCAAAGCCTTTGAATGTCCTTGGAGCCAGCAGGTAGATATGACTTCATATGTACTTTCACAACTGTAATTTTATTCAGTGCTCAACCAACAATGACTTCATGTCAACACATATCAAATGTCCTTCAGAGCTTTGTTCTGACTCTGCCAGTTGTACACATATTAGCTTCCTCCTTAATCAATACAGGGGTATAATTTTGAGGTCCACATTCATATTTATTTTCAGAATTATTAATTTCTTTCAAGGTTACTTCACTCTTGGTTCCTATTCTGCACTTATTCTTTAGTTCTGAAATATTGTTTTTAATATCAAGTCTACTTTCCTCTTTTGCTAGAAAGTAACATACGATGTTAACAGTTTATTTTTTATATAAAAATGTATTTAGTATTTTTTTTGTCACTGAACTCTGGGTCTGGGTGCTGTCCCTCAGCTCTTCGGATCAAGGCTATCTCTCTATCACTTGAGCCACAGTGACACTTCTGGCTTTTTCTGCTATGTGGTGCTGAAGAATCGAACCCAGGGCCTCATGCATGCAAGACAAGCACTCTACCACTGAGCCACCTTCCCAGCCTCTGTATTTAGTATTTTAAATATATAAAATATTACATATTTTAAATATAAAAGAGAGCAAAAAGCAAAGTTGACCTAAATCCAGTGAATTGTTACTAAATCTCTGGCAATGTATTTCTATTTTCTTGTCTGTATGCTATGGGATGGGTCTCAAACTGCAGTGGAAATTTGTTTAAACTCACAATTAAATTGTCTTTAAAGGTTCCTGATTTTTTTCTCTGCTGATTCTATGTTGATTAAATGTCTACTGTCCCTAAAGACTAGGGAAAAAAATTCATGCTTAAATATTGATGGACCAAAAATGTCTCTGAAACATGTTCTAAGCATTTCAAATGTGAGGAGTTTTCTCCTCTTTTTCACAGTAAAATGCCTCTTGACATAGTAGTTGAAATAAGGTAGCTCAGCATCTATGCCAAAATACTTTGATTGTAAACCTTGGGGAAAAAAACCTAAACGTGAATCCTACTTTTTGTGTGTGTATGTGCCTGTTCGGGGGTTTGAACTCAAGGTCTGGGAGCTGTTCTGGAGCTTCTTTGGATCAAGGCTAGCACTCAACCACTTGAGTCACAGCGCCACTTCCTGCATTTTCTGAATAGTTTACTGGCGATAAGAGTCTAGTGGACACTTTCCTGCCCACGCTAGCTGCTAGCTTCAAACTACGATACTTGGATCTCTTTTTCCTGAGTAGCTGGTGGCCATCAGTGCCTGGAAAGAGCTCATATATTTTATAGGACATAATCTTGTTATCACAGTAAAATTCTCACCTTTATTTTCATGTGTGGACTTTTGAAAATAAATAAAGTAATATAAGTATTCTCCTCTCAAGATCAATATCACATTTGTATTATAGGTTTAAATATAACTGATTTACCTAATATTTCAAATGATGGAAGATAGGATTAAAAGTCAGCTCTAGATAGATACATTTGGAAAAGAAAATAAAAAATATAAAAAATAAATAAATAAAATGTATTTAGTTGTTTCTATTTACTTAAATTGACAATGTTTCATGTAACATATATATATATATCACGCTATTTTTGAAATACACATTGTGGAATGGCTAAGTCAAGCTAACTAATGTATGTATCACCCCATATACTTACACCTTTATGTGCAATACAATGCAAAACAACGTTCTTAGCAATATTCAATAATATAATGCATCACTATTAACTATTACTATTACTAAAGTCACTGAAATTTTGCTATTATTTGACCAACATTTGACCAAAATCGCCTCCATATCTCCAGTTACTTGTATTCATCAGTCTACTCTCTAGTTGTATGCATTCACCATTTTTCAATTGCACCAATCAGTGAGATTATACAAGTATTTAATTGAGTTGGAAATGGAATCACATAGGCTTTTCTGCCCAGGCTAGCTTTGAACCATCATCCTCCAGATCTCAGCCTCCTGAATAGCTAAGATTACTTGTTCCATCAATGTCCAGAAAGCCTACACTTTTTTAAAATGAAAATTTATTTTAAAAATTCTAAAAAAATATGGAAAATGCAGGTTTAGAAAAAACAAATCCTTTAAATAGGGATACAGGTGGACACAGTGCAACAATGAGATGTACAAGTCGTAATGTCGAAAGCGAACTTCACAACTTTGGGGGGGGCGGGGCGGATTGGGTAAGGGGGGGCGAGGGGAGGTTGGGAAGGAATGGGAAGGGGAAACACAGGAGGAGGCTACAATGCTTGATAAGAAATGT
Source organism: Dipodomys spectabilis (assembly GCF_019054845.1). Taxonomy (NCBI): domain Eukaryota; kingdom Metazoa; phylum Chordata; class Mammalia; order Rodentia; family Heteromyidae; genus Dipodomys; species Dipodomys spectabilis. The sequence continues at coordinate 18,553,087 of NW_024870709.1, forward strand.
ACTCATTATCTTGCCCATGTAATTGTAACCCCTCTATAAGGTATTTTCACAATAAAAAAATTTTAAAAAAGAAAAAGCAAGCTAATTTTAAAGAAAAGAATTTCTGTCAGAGAAATCACTCACTATATATTAAGGTTTCCATATAACTGGAATAATCAAACTAATAATAGTCCTAGAGTAGATAAATAAGTAGAAGAGTAGCTAGGATTACAGGTGTGAGCCATCTGTGTCCAGCTTAAGTTGTACTTTTCAATAATGAAAGAGCAATATCATGCCTCATAGAAATTTAAAAGAATTCATCAAAATAGGCTACTCAACAGGTATATGACACAAACATGTTTACTATGAAAAACATATTTATCACCAGAAAATATTTGACCCAAATGGTTGCAGCTTTTATGTCTCATTCTAATCAGTATATTTTATTACTAGCTGGGCATTCTTTCATCTGAGTATACATTAAGACCTATTTTGTTTCTTAATTTAAATTTTATTGAACAGGTATTGTACAGAGTGGTTACAGATACATTAGTCAGGTAAAGTACATTTCAGTACAGTGTTACCCCTCCCATTTTCTCCCAAGACTGATAGTTTGAAGCATTCATGTAACAGTGTATATAGACATATAGTTGTAAGCCTTCAAGGATGCATACATATGGTCTACATTAGTACTGAATTGGATTATACAAATTAAAACAATGATCAATTTAAAGATATGTATATAGAATCTAGAGTTAAGATCAAGAAAACTAAACAAAAAAAATGAAAACCAATTCTTCTGCCTCTCTTCATTCAACCTAAGAATATGAGTGTAAAGCAAGACCATCCAATACTGTGGATGCACCTGCCTCTTCCTCCATCTTCCGTTATTCAGTGGAGCCCAAATCCTGTTCTTCTCCAGGATGATGAAAAGAGCTTGTCAAAATGCAAATATCTGTCCCATTGCAACTACTGAAATAGAATTTCAGCAGATGGGATCTTGTCATCTGTATGTTAACACATTTTCCCAAGTGATTCTGATATATACCAGGTCTGATTTCAGTCTAGGTAATTATTTTAGCACATTCCTGAAAGTTTGCCACCTTCTTCCAAGTCCCCTGAATTACAAAGAAGCTAGCTTTTGATATCTGTGGCATTGGATAATTGACAATCTTCAGAAAAATAAAATGCTACCAGTCACAGTATGCACATCTATAATCCTATAATGAGGAGGTAAAAGAAGGGCAATCGCGAGTTCCAGACCAGTCTGGATTACACAGAGAATTCAAGACCAGTCTGAAACAAGAATAATAATGGGTAATTTTTTTCACTGTATTTCTTTTCTAACTCAGGAATTGCTGATGAAAAAAAACATGGGAGGAAAATAATTGAAGAACAAGATAATGCCATAAAAATGATAGGAAAATAAGTTCTCAGTCAAATGCATGGTTAGCTGTCAAAAGCATAACAGGCTTCTTAACTCATGATGATTAGATGTTATTTTAGGTTGTCATATTTGCTATTTGGTTTTTCTTCTCTTTAAGACTTCTAAATTGATAGCAGAATCTATTATGCCTATCAGTTCTCTTTTCCAAAATGATCTCATGGTAATAACAAAGTAGAGTGCATTCATTTGATCCAGGCTGAAGTTTAAGACCAGCCTCATCCCAAAGAAGACTGAAGTTGACCCCCTGCCAGTTACTTCATCTTTCTGTATGTCTATTATTTAGAAGGGAACAACTTCAACATCTGGTTCCATCAGTTTTATGGAGAAGTCTAAAATTTATCTATATATATATGTGTATATGTATATATATATTATTAACAGACTTTTTAAAGATGAGTTTTAGGTTTATGTAAATCATGAGCAAATAGCTGGGCGCCGGTGGCTCATGCCTGTAATCCTAGCTACTCAAGAGGCTGAGATCTGAGAACTGTTGTTAAAAGCCAGCCCAGATAGGAAAGTCCCTGAGACTCTAATCTCCAACGAACCACCAGAAAACCGGAAGTGGCACTGTGGCTCAAGTGGTAGAGCGCTAGCCTTGAACTGAACAGCTGAGGGACAGTGCCCAGGCTGAGAGCTCAACCAGAAAAACAACACAAAACAAAAAAACTGAGCACAGAACATGGAGAGTTCCACATGCAGGACTGTCTTTTGGCAATGTCACTGCAATGAATGTGAATACCTCTTGGTCATATCTCATTTCAATTTGTTTTTTTTTCTCATAGGAATGTAGTTTTATCTCTTTTAAGCAGTTTTCATGTAATAACATACCCCACTGAGCATCTTTTCATATTCCTCTACCATTGGTACATCTTCGTTGTTGATTATAAAGATTTTGTAACCAGATTGTACTTCTTTCTATATTTTTTATACCATTATTATATAACTATATGTTTATATATTTACAGAAATGTATATATATATATGTATATAAATATGTTTGCAAATATTTTGCCATAGGCTGTGATTGGTATTCTTATGAACTCTAGTATTTGGAAAAGCAAATTTATAATGGTAATAAAATTTAACTTTCAAATTTTGTTTCAAGTATTATCCTGCTAGTGTGTTTAGATATTCATTGCCAAACCAGAGGTAACCTGAATTTTCTATGTTATCTTCTGCAAGCATAAATTTATAGTCATCTTTTGAGTTAACTTTTGTGAAAGGAATAAGATCTCTTTCTAGGTCTACTGTTTTCTATATGGATGCCTGCTTGTGCTGGCACCGTATGGTGAAAAGCTAATCCTTTCTGTTTAGGATTCAGTAATTTGGTAATCAGTTTATCAAACATCAGCTGACACTGTTTGTATGGGTCTACTTCTCAATTCTTTGTTCAAATACTCACTCACAGTGAGTATTTGAAAAAGGGAAGAGGGAGAGAGGTCAGGTAGGACAAATTTCTAGGATCAGACACACACTGACAACCAGCTAGTTCTTCTTCTGGATGTCCCATAGCTAGGCCTGGTGAATGTTTTCTCCTGGGTGGAGCAGGTGGATGGTGCTTTTGAAACTACTTCAGAGAATCAGAAGAGTCCTTGCTCAGTACATTCCAAAGACAAAAGAATCTTTGATTGTGCCCCCTCGTGTCTTCTGGAAAATATCCTTAGAGGTGAATATGCATTTTCTTTCATTATTATCTTTTTCCTCCCAGCAATGATTAAAACACAAAAGGAGCCAAATGAAATCAACCTTTCTGTGTAATTCTTTTCACTCCAGTAAGTGCATACTTGCCCAGAAGCCAATAATTTTAATCTGCCTAATGCTTAGCTAACAAACCCCTGTCCCATAAATGCCCTCAGCATTTTCCTAAAAGAAATTCATACTTTGAATCCTTTACAGCAATTAATTTAATCTCACTGCTAGAAAAATAAACACAAACTCCAGCTCTAGCAGAAGAAATGTCTCAAGGGAAAATTTATTTTGTACTTTAAAAAAGCAGCCTGACTAAAGCATCCCATTCCTTGGGTAGCACTAAGGAAATGTGACCATCGATCATGTGAAATTATACTAAGATGGCTTTATAATGTTGTAAAATCAGTTTCCTCCTTCTATTTTCTTCTTTCCTTTTATATCACCCAAGAAAGCAGCCTACGCGTTCTTTTACTGCCTCAGGGGAAATGTATGGAAGGATGGAATATAGAAGTTGCCTATGGTTTTGTTTTTATATATTTTTAACTCTTAGATGGATTCAAAAAGGAAAAGGGGAAAGAAAAGTGATCCTTGGTTGAAAGTTGTATCTTGCTGAAACAAAGAAAAGAGTCAAACTCTTTCCCCAAAGTTTAATTAAAGATAAATGTTTCAAGTAGTGGAACAGAGGGATGGCTTGCTGCTGGAAGAGCGGGGGAGCCTGTGCCTTAAGAGCCAGTATTCCTACCAGAATGATGAGAAGATAGCTGATAGGAATGCTCATGCTGCATATAAGAAGATGGAAACTGAGGTAGGGGGTCTTTGCAGATGAATTCTGCTACATCAAGAGATCTTAGGACGTGGCTGGTGCCCAAGAGTCAAGCTGAAGGGAATCCCACCTCGACATCAAGTTCAGTAGACCTGACACGAAAAACATCAAAGGTCCTTAACTGTGCACTGGTATTGATACACTGAGAAGATAATTTTACGGAGGAAATCAGAGACTCAGGGAGAATTGTAATATTTTCCATTGGCTTAGCATCATCAGTATTGGGTTTAAAATTAATTTGTATATAGAAAAAAACAATGCTTGCAATTTACCTTTCTGTTAATAGATACTTTTAGAATTTACATGTTACAGAGATAATTGACACAATATGAGACTGATAATACATAAGGTTGCAAGGCAATTTTTAACTCTATTTTTAAAAACTAGCATTTTGACTTTTTAAAACAGTTTCTAGATTGACCTAAGGATGTTAGGTTTGGTGGAAATAGTATGCACAGAGACAATAAACAATAATCATTGAGTGGAACAAAGTTGACAGAGAGCAAGTCATCCTCACAAATAACTACACAAAACGATTTATTTTGTGGAAGTAATCGCTATAAAATAAATAAGAAACTTGGAGAGAGTTTGCATTTGCTATATAGAAAGTGAGATAAGCCACATTTGCTTACTACACACTTTCAGAATTTTTTTCCGATGAAAACGCACAAATTTATATACTTCTCATTGATTGTTGAGAATGTATTGATTACATCAAAATAACATTTAGGCAATGAAATTCATGCAAGTCTGACCTATGTTTCTGGTGATATGTATTTTTTCTGTTCATGGTTTATTACCTAAAATACACCATTCAAATTATTGTTCAAGAAAGAAGATATATTCCATGATTGTATTATTTCTAGTTTAGAATATGAACTTTTTTTCTAGTTTAGAATATGAAGTTTTTAATGCTTATTTTTAATGTTTATTCTCTTTATTCAAAAGAAAGAAAACAAAATGTTTGGAATAGAGCAGAAGAGGAAAAGAAAACAGAGAAGAAGGCTGAGTGTTGGGGTTATAATTCTGTAATCCCAGTTACTCTGGAAAAAGAGATTGGGAGCATCAAGACTCGAGGAAAATCTAGGCAAAATATTAGTGACTCTTCACCTCATCGAAATAAGCTAATCATGGAAGTACATGCCTGGAATACTAATGCAAAGCTCACATCTATAATCTTGGCAATTTAGGGTCCTGAATCTGAGGCTTGAGGACCGAGCCTCAAAGCCAGGACAGGCAGTCAACTCCTCCAGACTTTTCTTTCCAACTAACAAGGGAAAGATAGAAGTAAAGTTGTAGCTCAACTGATAGAGTACCCACCCTGCGTAAAAATGCTGACCAAGAACATGAGGACCTGAGCTCAAGATCCAGTACTGGCACATACAACCACCCATCCCACAAACAAACAAAAACACAAGACTCTAACCAACAAATAAAGCAACAAAGGGCTAAAGAGGTACCTCCATAGTACGAATCTAGCATCAGGCCTTGAGTTCAGGGCACACAAAAGGAAAGAATGAAGGCAGGAAGGCAGGAAGAAAGGAAATGATGGAGGGAGGAAGGGAGAAAGGAAAGAAAGAAAAAGAGAGAGAGAAAGAAAAGAAAGATGAAAGACCAAAAAAGAAAGAGAAAAAGAAAAGAAAGAATGGAAGAATGGAAAGGAAGGAAGGAAGGAAGGGAGGGAGGGAGGGAGGGAGGAAGGAACGAAGGAAGGAAGGAAGAAAGAAAGAAAGAAAGAAAAAGAAGGAGGGGAGGAAGGCAAGGAAAGGGAGATGAGATGATTGTAACAAGCGGGTGGTTACGTGAGAGAGGCAAGAGATAGCCTCATTGGTTTATTTGAGTATAATTTAAGGGATATTGTTTGAACAGCATTCAGACTACTATTATCTCTGAGAAATATGTTTCAGAAGTAAAAATAAAAGTGTAGCCTTTTATTTCAAGAACTTCCTTACTCAGGAAGGCAGCTATCAAACTCACAGCTCAATTTTAGATCTTAGTTTTAGGGATGGGTTTTTGGAAAAACTCATTGTAGATCTACTTTTTCATTTCGACATTGTCTTGTTATTTTCCCAATATTGTCAATTCACCATTTAGTCCTTTAGATTTTTTTTTTAACAGAAAACCATGATATTGATCCAAGTAAAATTTCTTGGAGCTGAAGTCCCTGAGTGCATGGAAACTCTTAGATTGGAGCAGACTATCATAAACTGTTAACAGCTCAATCATTGTTGCAATCTTTCCATCTTATATTTTCATCCTCAGTACACTTACATCCTCACTATACTTATACTGAAAAAAAAGGATTGAGTAGAAGTTCTTATTCTTATTTTAAATTAAAAGTCATTGCTATTTAAATATAAATTTGGCTCTACATGTTGAAGGTGTTCTTCGTGTTAATCACCATGAATGTCTAGTGAATTTAATATTCTTAGAACATGTACTGTAATCATATACTTCTTCTTTAAAGTGTTATTTTCGGGAGAATTTTGGAAGAGATGATACTGTTCAGGATTCATTGTACTTGTAAGTTGCCATATAGATTAAAGCCTTTTTGTACAGCTAAAGACAATATAAATAAACAAGCAAACAAACATCATGGTTAAAAAGCTTCCAGTGATAAATTTTCCACGTGTACTTGGGATACATCTGACTTGTTTGGGATATCTTTTAAATATATAATTAGTAGATCTTTTTTTTTTGTTTCTGATTTTTGCTACTCTGCTCATGAGACAGCCTAGAACCCTTTTTGTTCTATTTTGCTTTGTTGTTTTGGTATCAAATAAGTTATAAAATGAAATCAAGACTATTTCCATTATTGCTCCTACTTCCTATGCAGTTCTTCCAACAATTTGTTGGAAGTCCGCTGAGTTTAACTCAGTACAACTTGACACTACTTGGGGATTGCATCAGAACCCACATCAGATGGAACACCAGTCTTGGAAGAGTGCCTTCCACTTCAGATACCAGTAGTGAGAGTTCCATTGTACTTATGCTTATGATCCATCGGCTTTAAATTGGAGATTCCTGCAACCCCACCCTGGGGTTCAAATTAATTTGCCAGAATGATGCCCAGCGCTGAGAAACACTTATCTCTACTAGTTTATGCTACAGAATATCACAAAGGATCCAAAGAATGGACACTTGGAAAAGATTCACAGAGTGCTGCTTGGGAGGAACACTGAGCTTTCACATCCTCCAACCCAACCATCCTCCACGAGTCTCCATGTGTGTAGCTATGGAGAGAAGCCTATCCCATTTGAGTCTAATTTAAGGTTCATAGGCATGATTAAGTCATTCACTGTGGATAGAAAAATATAATTTTATTCCCCTTATTTTTCTCTTAGACCTTGAGAGTTTGTGCTGAAAACATTACTGGCTAATCATATCTTGATATTTCCAGTGATTGGACCTCATCCTGTAGTTAATTAAGGTTCTCCATCAGGAAGTCTCTTCCTTAGGCTATAAAGGCCACTCTATAACCCCTGTTTTCACTGAATTTGATGTCGGTGTCCTGCATCTTGTATATACATTTTTCTAATTTGTGGAGGGGAAGGGAAATAACAAAATTCTGAAACAAGGATACAGGTTGACCCATCGTAACAATGAGATATACAAGACACTATGTTGAAAATGAACTTTACAACTTGGTAGAGGGTGGGGGGAGTTGAGGAGGTGGTGGGGGAAGGGATAGTAGGGGAAAAACAAAGCAGGAGGTAACTATGCTCAATAGGAAATATATTCATTACCTTACTCATGTAACTGTAACCCCTCTGTACACTATTTTTACAATAAAAAACATAAAAAAGAGAAAAAAGTTGAAGGAAAAAGAAAAGCAGCGGGACATGTCAAGGGTTCATGTCAGGAAACTGAAGAAAATCTAAATATATTTTCATAATTTCACAGTACCAACTCGAATTCATTTAAATGCTTTTAGGACATACAGATAATCTATTTATTCTTAACTTATGTTAAATTATGTTTTCATAATTTTTTTTCTTTTTGTCTAATGTAAAAACATTTATTGACCTAAAGATAAGTTAGGAAAGTTTGAGTTAAGGAGAGCTGGATAAAATATATTTCAGGTTTTACAGACCACAGGTGGTTTCTAGCATATTTATTGTCTATTTTGCAGTCCTTCTTTAATAAGTAAAATGGTGGTGATTATACAAAAATTGTTTTAGGTCAAACCATAGTCTAAAGTTTTTTGTAATTCATTTGTCATTTAACAACCTACCAGTAGATGAAGAGGAATGATGGAAAGGGTGACACTGATCAAGATGCATTTTACTAATAAATGAATATGTTTAATTGAAGCCCTTTTGTACAACTACTTAATGATAATGTAAACAAACAAAACTATATCATTTATCTGGTTTCAGTAATTTGTCATTTCCAGTCATTGGTTCTGTTTGATTTTCTACCTACATTTATCTTTCTATAGAGTATCAATTCTATTACTCATTACAGAAATGACAGTCCAAACAGCAAGGCTGTAGTTTAAATCCAACCACATACTTCCATTATTGAGCTAGATTTAAAAAATATATTTGTTGATATGAAATTCACTTTACAATAGAAAAATAGGCTTAAAGTAAAAAAGATAAGTAAAATTGGCTAGGCAAATTCTATCTGAAGAGAACTAATTAAACTATCATCAGTCAAAAAAGGCTAATGACAAGAAGTATTGTAAGGTTTGTAAGATTAAAGAAATAGCTGAACCATAAAACATAATAATACTAAAGTATTATATATCCAATAAGAGAGCTTCAACAAACATGACATAAGAAATGGACAAATCCACAATTAAATTTGAGGATATTAAATCCCTTGTCCCAGTAATTGCTAGAGCAATCAACAAGTAAATTAGTAAGGAGATAGAATTCTTGAGCAACAGTGTCAACTAATTGAGCTTAATTGACATCTGTAGCACAGAACACACATTCTTTCCAAATGCACATGGAAATCACAAGATAGAATCTTTTCTTAGCTGGAATACAGGCCTCAGGAAACATGTCCTTTTCTTTGCTTTATGTGTCATGTTCTCAGTACCAAAACAACTTTATTCCTGGGCATCTTTGGCCTAGCAGGTGGTTCAAGATATTTCTGACTTGCCAAAATCATGACTGTGTCACATTTTGTTTGTGGGAGGAAAATTAACTGTTAGATTCCCACATTGGGTAAATTTTAATCCCAACTAGCCATTCATAGGCAGAGATTTTGTGCACTGAATTTAGTACATGCGTAAGGGAAAACATGGTAATCGAACTTTATCTGAATTTTATACTGTTGCTTACACTTAGTTGTGACCTGATAATCCTTCCCTATGTTGTCTGACTTTTTTCAGTTGTTTTAAGATGTATGAACATGTTGGCCTGCAGGATTTCTGGGAACCTAACTGCAGTTAAACTGCACTCAGTCTTGTTCTCCATTATTAGTGGCTGAATTACACCTCTAGACCAGCAGTCACAATATTTACCATATTAGTTATTCACCTATTTTATTATATTTTCCATCAGCTTCTAATAAATCACTCACTCATTATTTTGCTTTGGCATATGTCTTGTGTAATTTCAACTTCATCCGACGACATTTATAGCTCTTAACTTAAAGAAGTTAGAATGTCTTTCTTTTTTTGTAAAGAGAAAGTGTTTAAATATGCTCTTTATAATAATATGCTCTTTATAAGAATATTATATTTTATAATAATATTGTGGAGCTAACATTCATTCATAGTTTGATGGAGTTTCATCATGATGTTTCCATACTCACACACAATGTACTTTGATATATTTACCCCTCCACAATGAGAAAAAAGAGAGTAAATCAGAGTTCACTGGGTATACACTGGAGGAGCACCTAATATGGGCAAGGACCTTTGGTAAAAATGCAGCCTCACCTGACAGGAGATGGTCTTAAAGGTCCTAATCCAAACTGAGGTTCAGAGCTAGCATGAGCAGGTCTGTAATACAACATTTGTAAAAATGACTGAGCAACATAAAATTAGAGGAATAAAGGAGACAGTTGATCTGAACTTTGTGAATAAGATACTTGAAGAAATGAAGGCTTGCAATGCAGATACCTGGACATGGTGAGATTGATGTGATCTGCGGGGATAGATCAGAATGTCCTCAGGGACAAGCACGGTGGACTGATTTAGCAATAAGAAAGAATCTTCTGTGCACTGGCTTGTTCAGAACTGTAATTCCAATCTGAAACTCCATGTTGACTGTTAGACCTCTTCCCAGGCTCCACACAGCAAAACTCACAGTGAGAACTGTCTCTTAGAAGTTAGAATTTCAACTATGGTAATGTTTACCAAGAACAAAAGATAAATCTAGTGATAGTTATTTGACAGAATTTTGGAACATATATGATGTTGTTTTTAAGGGTTTTCACTTCATATTTTACTTGTATAGTATGAAATTGAAGGGAAAACATTTTTTAAATAGCCCACCAATCTTCCTCTGTTTTTTTTTAATTTTAAATAATATATTTAAAGTCTTTTATATACTAATATTTTAAATTATACTGTCAAGAAAGTTCACTCAGATCTTTCATTGATTTGTCCATTTAATGTAACTTAATGGATCTGTAGTACTCTGAAGTTTAATTTCCTCAACAAAATATTCATTTTCTCCACTCATTTATTAATGATTATGAATATGATGGAAAAGAGATCTAAAATATCAGTGTCTTTGACTTCATTGAATTAATCATCCTCAAGATTTCCAATTTCACTTTGCTGTCATTTTGCAAAATTTTATACTTTGTGATTATATTGATGTAAATTAGTGTTTAAAAATATTCTATGATCTGAAAGTTTGTTAAAAACCAGGTCAACGTTATTTTTAAGGGAAGAGAAACGCTTATAAAAAAAACTATTCATAGCCCACAGCTGGTAGTTCATACCTGTAATCCTGGCCATTCAAGTGATTATCAACATGTGTGAAGTAAACTCATGCAGAAAAATTTTCTTTGGAACAAAAATTGTTATGTAGATTGTGAAGAATCACTTACATGTCCAACTGTAAAAAACTAATAAGAATATTTAATACACCATCATGCAGAAAACACTAAACCATCTCAAAAGTAGTAACGAATTAAAACATAATTCAAGATGCCTATTAAGTACCATAAGTCAAGTCATTAAGTAGTACCTGTACTATTCAATCACCAGTGAAAACATGACTACCTGCTTCCTATGTGCTTGTATTCATGTACAAATGCTCATGGCACTTCCAGTAATCAGAAAACTCAGTGGCTGTTCTTACTGGGTTTTGGGTGAAGAGAACCAGGGAAAAGACACAAGACTATATTCTTCTTATGCATTCTGAAATGTTGTGTCTTGGGTACATGCCACTAATTCATATAGTAAGAAAACATAAAACAACAAAGAAATACTGTCTCTGAAAAGAAAAATAGACTTAGAAAATTCCTAAAATATTAAGTAACAAACTATCAATTGTCATACAAGTCAACTTGTGTTATTTTCTTTTTAAAATATATTTTTATTATCTTTAAGAAGTTGCACAGACAACTGGGAAGGTGGCTCAGTGGTAGAGTGTTTGCCTTGCATACATGGGCCCTGGATTGGATTCCTCAGCAATACATTAAGCAGGGGGGAAAAAGCCGGAAGTGGCGCTGTGACTCAAGTGGTAGAGCGCTAGCCTTGCGCTGAAGAGCTGAGGGACAGCGCTCAGGCCTAGAGTTCAGACCCATGACCGACCAGAAAAAAAAAAAAAAAGGATTTGTACAAAGGAGTTGCCATTCAGTAAGGCAGTTTATGAATAAAATGTATCCTAATTAATGCCACCCTTTCGTCATTGCCTCACCAGCTATAAGCAATGACAAATACATGTTTTAACCCGAAACAAAAATACACCCACAGTAATAACTCACAGTGGCATTAAACTATAATGCATCACTTCTGTGTGTGGGGGGGAGGGGAACATAAATGTCTGAAAGTTGAAAAACTAAAAAAAAAGAAGTATGAGATTGAGACTGGTGGGGGACTCCAAAGGTGTAGCCGGGCCCCAGTGGCTCACACCTGTAATCCTAGCTACTCAGAAGGCTGAGATCTGAGGATCACGGTTCAGAGCCAGCCCACACAGGAAAATCTGTCAGACTCTTATTGCCAATAAACCACTAGAAAACCGGAAGTGGCGCTGTGGCTCAAATAGAGCGCTCGCCTTGAGCTGAAGAGCACAGCAACTGCTCCCAATCCCAGAGTTCAAGCCCCAAGACCGACAAAAAAAAAAAAAAAAGGTGTGTTTAGGGATAGTATCTGGTACTCTTAAGCAGAGATGACTATTTTTCTGATATATAATTTTTAAGCTTTACCAAATAAAATAATATAAAATATAAAATGTGACATTGTATTATTTTGTGCTTTTTATAAGCTGTCATATTTTAAGCCTGTGACAGCTTAATAGACAAGCTCATTATAATAAGCTAGAGAGGTAATATATAAACTCCCTTCCCCTATTTCTTTGAAGTAGAGACATGTTTTTGCACAACAATGGCATTCACACTTTAGATCAGGTAAGTATCAATCAGATCTGGGACAAGACATGGAAAGACTCAGAACTACCAAACACAAAACTCATCGAACAAAACAAGTCTTTAGTCTTAACACTAAATTAAGGCATGAAAAGAGGGAAAGAAAACCATACAAGCCCAATCCCAACACAAAACTAGAGACATTAAATAATAATTGTTGAAAAACATCAACATTTTCAAATTAGAAATAATCTGTACATTTTGAATTTGGCAGGCCTTTTTTAAAATGCTTGGTGTGCATACTATTCCATTTGTCTGTAATAAGTAACCATCAGATTTGTGCATTCCATAGGCAAAAAGTTCTGGAACATTCTCTATAGATGCTGTATTTTCTTTGTGTCATATTCAAAAAGATCCACCGCTCTCACAATTGATGAGAGTATAGATTTGTCTAATTTAAGGTGAGCTTGTCTACAAATTCCCTTGGAAATATTTCTTTGGCTTTTACAAGACTTGGAAAAATAACAGTTGCAGAAAATTGCAAGCAATTATCTAAAGGTTAAATGGTGGCAAACAAGATGAAAAGTCTCTGTTATGGAGGACTGCAATAAAATTATTAATGGTAATCAATTATCAAGCTTGTGTACTTGATGATAATAAGTAGCCTTCACCAATGGCGGAAGGCAGCCCTGGGCTCTGGCAAATCTCAGCCTCCGACTCTCCACCCACCCAGCATCTGGCCAATAACACGTTTACTCTGAGATAGTTTATTTTCATGGAACCTGTTCTCTTCTTTCACTTGACAGATTATTGCTTATGTCCCTATTTTTATTACTTTTATATCAAGAAAATTTAGCACCATTTCCAAATAACTACAAAACCTTAAAAGTCATTCTTCTTACTGACATTTATAAAGGGCTCTGTTCTCCATTCAGATAACTGGAATATTTCATGTTGGTATTTAAAAATAACTTCTCACACAAAATAGATTTTTCATCCTGGCTAGTCTGGGTAACTAAAAAATGTCAGATGAATTGTGACAAAACTGATGCTAAAATGTACAATTTTAAAAAATAAAACAGAGACTATTAAAGTTAGGAACCTACCTGTAAATTATTTGAATTCTCCAAAATTGTCAAGGCAACTGAAGAGCAAAATTGGATGTAACTGTATGATTAAATCAGCTTTATGGAAGATAATTATTAAAAAGAAATTATAAAAGACAGTCATTATTCAGGATATGACAGATTATGCAATGGAAGATGTGAAAGAATTTCAATTGTGTCCAATTTTCTAAGATGAGGATGAATAAGGCAAAGGTAAAAAAGATAGTTCATTAAAGATAGACTAGTCCAAAGGAAGCAAAGAACTCTAGAGACCAGGAAGCCAGGCAAGGCCATTACCATGTAATTTTATCTATTTTATTACTTGAAGGGTTTTTTTTTTTTCCCCCAACTTAGCTTTCCTGAATGTGAGGTCCAAGCATGTTGTCGATATAACAGCCAAGCAATCTAAAAGATCCCTTGAAGACTATCATCATGCTCAACAGAGAAAAGCCTTACTTTCCAATATTTGAGTTGATTGCTAGGCCAAATGATTAAGTACAGATATTTGGTTCATTTCATCTGTTACCAAGCACTGGATGTGAATCGTATAAATATCTGATTAAAATTCAAGTTATAGGTGAATTCAGATGGCATCTCTTTCTCAACAAAGCATAACAGAATTATTCTTCCAATCAGCTCTTTTGCCTTTTGTATCAAACCTCTTAGTTGATTTGGTCATTATCATGATACTGTAGTAATTTGGGAGCTTTTCTTTTCTAACCTTATCTCAGCCTTTGTCTCCTCTATGTTCTTCAGGGATAGGAATAACTGTTTCTCTTCCTTGTGTCTTCAAAAGCCTGCCTAGAACCTATTGGTAATCCATAAATGGTTTTTTACTTAAATGAACAGGTGTATATATCTCTATATATTACACATAATATAATATGTACTTAAATTATATATGCACATAATTAGTTGAGCAAAATAAATCAAGGTTCATCAGAGAAATTAATCCCAATAGGAGCATATCCTTTTTAAACAATTAATACTAGAAATTGTGCGATTCATTATATTTTTGAAGTATAATTTCCTTACAAAACTATGAAGATTATGTAGTATTGATAAAATTGTATTGGAGATGAAAATAGATAGGAGTTTTATAGTGATATCCTTTCTACTTCTCTGTCTATGTGAAATATCTAAAAAAATAAAAGCTTATCCCACTGGGCACCGGTGGCTCATGCCTATAATCCTAGCTACTCAGGAGGCTGAGATTCAGGATCCCGGTTCAAAGCTAGCCTGGGCAAGAAAAGTCTCTGGGATCCTTATCTCCAATTAACTACCAGAAAACCAGAAGTGGTGCTGTGGCTCAAGTGGTACAGTGCTTGCCTTGAGCTGAAGAGCTGAGGGACAGCGCCCAGGCCCAGAGTTCAGGCCTCAGGACTCACACACACACACACACACACACACACACACACACACACACAACCAAATATCTCATAAGACAATGTTAATATTGCAATATATCCATCATATCTATCATAGCATATTGCCTACTCGTGTTGCTTTCCTTGAAAATGATTTTAAGTGATATAGTAATAATTTACATAGCTAGTCATGGTGGATCATCTCTGTAACTCCAATACTTAGGAGGCTGAGATAGGAAAATATAGAGTCAGGCTAGGCGATACAGTCAATTATGTTTTAGGGGAAATCCATGCAAACCATAGAGAGATATTTTGTGAGCTCAGCTTGGGGCTCATACTTATATTCCAGACATTCAGGAGGAAGAGACTGAAAGTATTGTGACTCATAGCCAGCTCTGGGCAAAAGATTTGCAAGAACTCATCTCAGCAAACAATCTGAGTATGGTAGTGAGCACCTTTAAACCCAGCCACAAAGGAAGTATGGATAAGAAGATAGTGGTGCAGGTTGGCTCAAGCAAAACACAAAAAGTGCCAGGGGAGTTGCTCAAGAAATAAGTTGTCTAACTAGCAAGTGCTAGTACTGGGGGGAAATGTGGTTCTTTGAAATACAAATTTCAATTTTATATAGTAAAAAGAGCACTGACCATTTTATTAGTACAATATTCTGCCAAATTTACCTAATATAACTAGTATAGTTATATGATTCAAAGGATCGAATGCAAAAAATCCATAGAAGAAAGCAGAGCAAACCAAGTACTATAAAATGCAGAGTTATCTGCGACCTTTGCATAAAGTGCACATTGTTTGCACGCCCTCCTTTGCAGCCAGAGTGTGCATTAATGTAGTAAGCTGACGGAATAGGAATGTGTAGTCAGTACTGAACTCACTTGCAGTAGTCCTTGGCCTTTGAATACTGGGCATGTGCTATTCACCCTTTCTTTCTCTTTCCAGAATAAAGATGTTATAGAATTTATAACAAAATGCTTAAACAAGGAAACAGGTTGACCCATTGTAACAGTGAGATGTACAAAATGAACTTTACAACTTTTGTGGAGCAAGGGAGGGGGCGGGTAGGTAGTTGTGGAGGTGAGAGGGAAGGAATGGTAGGGGGAAAACAAAGGAGGAGGCAATAGGAAATGGACTCATTACCTTGCTCATGTAACTGTAGCCCCTCTGTACAGCATTTTTGCAATAAAAAATGTACAAAAAAGATCTAATGGAATTCAGGTTTCAAGCTAGATCACGTCCGCTTGGCAGATATTCATCAGAACCAGAGTTCCTGAAAGACAGGAAACAAGCAGAACATAACTGACAGTCTGAACTGTTTAAGATTATTTGTGAGAAGTAAGCCGCTGTATATTGGGGATATCTTTGTTGTAATAATTGAAGGTTTACCTTCACCTACATTTTACTTTACTTCTGTAACAATTGCTTTAACGTAGGGACTGAAGGCATTTGTTCATGGACACCATGATTGACTGAGATATGTGATACCATAACCAAGAAGCAGTAGATCACAGATCAAGTCTGGCCTTACAAACTGATGATCGTCTCATTAAGTTTATTTTATTCATGATTCTAATCACAATAAAAAATATTCGGATTGCTTGCTAATTTGTTTATAGTTTACTTCTTGCCAAAGGTCAAATTTGCACAGATAGAAATAATTTAAACAACTTTAGACCATATTATTTATCTGTGGCATATAGAATCAGGATGTAACATACAGCTCTGAGGAACTGTAAATACTTATTGAATTAATCGATTTTGAAATTTGAATTTGAGTCAATTTGAAATTATCCGATCTTCCTTATGCAAATATAAACATGGACTAAAATAATTTCTAAGTCTTTCCAATTGTTATGTTTGATGATAATTAGTTTTAATAAAAATGTGGGGAAACAAAGGAGGAGGCCACAATGCTTGATAAGAAATGTACTCATTACCTTGCCCATGTAATTGTAACCCCACTGTATGGTATTTTCACAAAAATATGTGGATATTCTACCAATTTGTTGTAATTTTATTAGTCTCAAAGTAACCAATAAACATATCTTCACATTCAGCAAACATCAAAAACTAACAAGCACTCCAGTAGTGAAGGTCAGGTGGGGTTGGGTGAAGATAGGGAAATGGACAGAGGACCACAACACCTCATCACCTGAAATATAAAGAGGTAAAACATTATTAGACCTATGGTAAATGTCATTAGAGCTATTTAAAAACTGAGTAGAAGTGGAACTTTTTAGGGATGCTATGCTCAAAGTTAGGAATGAGGATAATTAGTGATACTTGCGCTACACTAGTACTTGAAAGAAAACTCCTTAGAAAATAATATGGAGAAAGGCCTTGAGGCAGAGATCAATAGGAAGTACGCTCAAAGAATAACAACAACTTCTTTGACAAGAGAACAATTTGAAGAGCCTAGAAATATATGCATGGCGATGTGTAGTACTTTTGGCTTAGCAAGGTATCTGACTTCATTTTGTGCAAACTTGTTTTTCCCAAGCCCATGTCCTTTGTCTCAAGGTCACAATACAAGGAAACCTTCAGGAGAACAATCCTGGCTGCAGTGGTTCTGTCAGTTGGAAGCAGAAGGCAGGATGAGTGACGCAAATACTTGGGGGGTTAATCTGATATTGTAGGGTCACAGGCAGGTTTTGTCACTGGAAAGCAAGCGATCACATATGGGAAAATTGTCATAAAAATGGATCTTATTATTGAAAATAAGCTATAGGGCTGGGAAGGTGGCTCAGTGGTAAAGTGCTTGCCTTGCATGCTTGAGGCCCTGGGTTCGATTCCTCAGCACCCATAAGCAAAAAAAAAAAAAGCCGGAAGTGGTGCTGTGGCTCAAGTGGTAGAGCGCTAGCCTTGAGCTGAAGAGCTGAGGGACAGCGCCCAGGCTCAGAGTTCAGGCCCACGACCGGACCCAAAATAAAACAAAACAAAAACAAAACCTCTTTGGGGGCTGGGAAGGTGGCTCAGTGGTACAGTGCTTGCCTTGCATGCATGAGGCCCTGGGTTCGATTCCTCAGCACCACATAAACAGAAAAAGCTGGAAGTGGCGCTGTGGCTCCAGTGGGAGAGCGCTAGCCTTGAGCTGAAGAACTGAGGGACAGCGCCCAGACTGAGTTCAGGCCCCATGACTGGCAAAAAAAAAAAGAGAGAGAGAGAGAGAAAATAAGCTATAGAACTTCTGTCACACTCCAAAAAGTTGTCATGCATTTCATAACTCCCAAATCTATATTCATATAGTTTCTCTTAAAGTTCTGCAAGATTTTATACATGTAGTTCAAGATCAATTGTACATCCAAGACGTATTTGGGTAGTTACTTATTCATTTAGGAAATAGAAAATGTCAAATGTTGGATTGGTTCTATGATTAGATGGTTTAATATTTTTTTTTTTTGGTTGGTCGTGGGGCTTGAACTCTGGGCTTTGGCGCTGTCCCTGCACTCTTCAGCTTAAGGTGAGCACTCTACTGCTTGAGCCACAGGGCCACTTCCTGGTTTAATATTACATCATACTTAAATTTAATACAAGCACCTTCTATAGATTCATATATTTGAAGATGGTCTGTAGGATTGAAAAATGTGCTCCTGTTAGCACAACATTTCTTCACATTCAAATATCAACTTAGATCTTTAAAGCACCATTCTTATCCACTAAATAGCTTGGGAATGAGGAAAGGAGAGATTGTTTCCCTTCAGTATTTTTTTTTCTTTTGTGTGTCTACATTGTTGCTGTGATCTACCTAGGCTTTACTCAGAAAGGGAAATTGTCCCAATAATGCTTTATTTTCATCCAATATGTCTAAGCATGTCACCGAAGCCCAAAGAAAAATTGGTTTTGGAGGAAGGCAGGGTGAGAATAGTCGTTTTCATTTCATCTGCTCTTTTCCTCCAGGCACCACGATTGGCACAGGAAGATTGCACACTCTTCCCAAGAGATGACTGCAAGGAAATATCTTCTCATGAAGGAAACAGTAATAGAAAGAAAGCAATTTTCATTAGACACAGGAGGGCAGAACACACTACCAAATTATAGTTTATTCCAAAGTGAAAGACAGTATTATTACTTAGGGCTAGTTCTTTACTAATATGTCTGGTTTACATTTTTCTCTCCAGATTCAGAGATTTGGAAAAATAAAAAGAGATTCTAATTCTTATGCAGTTTTGATTATGTTAGATGCTGAAATCTATATAATGGATAACAGAACTCCAGAGTTCTCCACCACCTGTTTTGTAACATATTCGAGGGCATATTCTTCGTTTTACCAGATTCTTGAAGTTCTGGTAGAGAAATGCATTCTCTTGGAAATGAGATGTTTATATTTATTTACCTACTTGTTTATATCCATTTATTTATTTGTAGCTCAGAACCAGTTGCTTTTCCAACCCACTGTTTGTTCCTAATGGAAAAGTTGAGATTAAAATGATTCCTTTTTCAAAGCAAAACCTCTTAGTCAATAGCAATTTTCAAGCACTTAGCCAAAATAATTGAGAATAGATAAGTTAATATGATGAGGAAAGGTATGATTTTATACTTTTAGCACTTGGTGTTTTGACATTTCAGACCTGAATAGTTGAATAATGGGTGACTTTTGTATCTCATTAACATCAAAATGTAGTATTGCTAGTTCATCAAATAATATAACTGAAAAATGTTCAGTGTTGATTTGCTTTCCTAGTAGCCTAGCCTTATGTATAAATCCCTTCCTTAGCAAATCCTTAGCAAATATTTTTCAGTCTCTTTACAAATAATAATATTCAAGCTCCCAGAGGCGCAATCATGAATTTTCTTTCTATGTTGGCTCATGCTGTGCCTTCAGATAATTCCATGGAAATATTTTTTGCAGCATTTTGACAACACAGTATCATTTTTCCATATTTCTTTCTACATTTTCATACGTGGTTTGGTCAGTTCCTGCTTGAACACTTTCCATTGGTTATTGTTCTCTAGCACAATGAATTGCTTTTTAATAAAAAGAAGCATTCCCCAGAACTTAATGGCCCAAGTTGGTTTTGAATAAATAATGGATAGACAGCATGTTTCTTTCTTCAAATCTAAGCACTCTATTTAGACAGACTAAAATTAAATGAGCATATATATATATATATATATATATATATATATATTCCATTAAACCAAAAAGCAACACATTTTCTCATTAGTGGTTATAAATCAGCCACTCCCTTTCCTCCACCTAATTCCCTTCTGGTAATTGGTAATTGTTTGGGGAACCTATAAGAAAGACCTTGTTCCTCTGTTATGTTTCACCTTGTTACATTATGTCCTCTGATCTTTCTGCATTTATATACAGTGAAATATAAAACTCGACGTTCAATATGTACTTACATTATATCCTTAATAGTAGTCATTTTTAAGCTTAAGGTAAAAGAAATAACTGAAAGGTTGCTTGAAAAGAATTCTGCTTTGGTGATAAACTAGAAGAAATGGCCCATGATTTAGGGGCATTTTTGGAAGAAAATCACTAATAATGCTTCTTGGAGCTTCACTAAGTTGTGAAGATCATCTACTGTGCTAATAATAGTGGTAAATACATGTGGGGGTGGTTAATGTCAGATCACTCAAATGTCCTTTAGAAAGCTTCAAATGCAAGAAAAGTCTTAAAAAATGGATGAAAAGGAAAACTATGTAACTGTCGTTAGACTAATGGGAGATCCTGCTCTGACTCTTTACCCTTGGAAATGCCAATTACTATCATAGAAGCGAATGGGTTTTTGCTTTCTTCATTGGTGCTGGTGCTCCTTCCTGAAGTAATTGCATCCATTACACAGCTCAGATTGCGATGATAACCAGTTTCCTGACTTCTCCCTGGCCCTGGGCACACTCAGAAACACTGAAAGATGTTTGAATCAAATGAGTAAAAGTTTATGTTTCCTCATTAGTAATGGACCAATAAATAAGTTGGTTGGAACATGTGTCTTTGTGTGTGTGTGTGTGTGTGTGTGTGTGTGTGCATAAGTGTATGTGTATGTGTGTGTGTTATGAAATGACTAAGAGTTACCAAGTAGGACCTATTGGATTCACATGAGTAATGAAAACTTAGTCAATGCCTAGGTTTTTCAAATACCAATTTAATATTACCATCCACATCAATTGATATTATACTTGATTGAGGGAGCTTTAAAAAATTCTAATGATAAGACTACATTGCAAACCAACAAAATTATCTGCACAGGATGTTTTCTATACATTATTATTTTATCCTTTTGAATCAAGACATAATTTTGTAACTATATCTGGAGTATAATTTGATACTTTGAACACAGGAACAATATATTAGACACTCTTTTTTTTCTTTTGTCCGTCCAGATGCTCGAACTCAGAAACTGGGCACTGTCCCAGAGCTATTTTGCTCAAGGCTAACATTCTACCAGTTTGAGCCACAGCTCTACTTCCAGCATTTTGAATGATTAATTGGGAATAAGAGTCTTATGGGTACTTTTCTGCCCAGGTTGGCTTTGAACGGCAATCCTCAGATCTCAGCCTCCTGAATAGCTGGGATTACAATCATGATCCACCTGTGTCTGGCTTAGATACTATTATTTTTTCAATCTGACAGAAGAAACTTTGAAATCAGGTTAAGAGTGGATTCAACACACCAGTCTATTTCTAGGGTCTTCTACTGAGCTCATGCTCATGAATCAGTGACATACAAAGCAGTAACTGACACAAGCCAGCCACGTCCAGCTTCAGGCAAGGGGATAGGCCTAAGCAAGTCAGTCTCATTTCCAGTCAGTATTCCTCTCTCTTCATTTTCTTGTCTCCAGTTGTTTCTAAGTTGTACCAAAGTTCTAAATCTTTGGGCCTACATCTTTAATTTACACATGGAGAATAAGAAACAGAAAATGACAAAAAAACCAAACCAAGTTTCTAAGGAAGGCATTTGAGAGTGATTGACCTGCTCGATGACTAAGTAGAATTGTAAGCCTTATGGGAAGAGCAAGGCTCTGGGGCCTTGATGCTCTTCACATAAACTGGTTGGGTGTTCTTCCCAAATTCCATCTGCATCCATGTGAGTCTTTCCAAGTCACTCAAGGTATATGGAGAAATATTTAAACAACTTTTACCTAAATGTAGTGAAACATGGCTATTATCAAATACTAGCACGTTGGAGAAACAGAGGAATGAGAATCACAAGATAAAAGCTAATCTCACTACAGAGAATGACACTGTTTTAAAATAAAATGCCCTTTAAGTGTGATATAAGTTGATTTCCTTTCTTCCTTTATTCTCTTCTTTTATTGAATCAGAATAAATTAATTGTACAAAGGATTTTCTTTGTGATATTCCCATACATGTATATGAAGTACTTTAATCAAATTTACCACCTGTATTCTCTATTGATCTTTCTTAGCCCTTCACATTTCCCTTTTAAACAATTTTTATTGGTTATGTTGTTTTTTGATGCACACATAATGTAGTTCAAGAGTATTCTTTCACATGGAAGTGGCGTGTTAGTTTTCAAGGTATCCTATTACAAAGTACCATAAAGTCATACAGTTCTAGAGGCTTTACAGCATCTGCTTTCAAGATGCTGTCAGGCCCTCTGCACATCACCTCTACAATAAGAAGAAGAAATGAAGGAAAAGGAAGGAAGGAGAGAAGGAAGGAAGGGAGGGATTGAGAAAGGTAGGGAAGGAAGGAAGGAAGGAAGGAAGGAAGGAAGGAAGGAAGGAAGGAAGGAAGGAAGGGAGGGAGGGAGGGAGGGAGGGAGGGAGGGAGGGAGGGAGGAGGGAGGGAGGGAGGGAGAGAAGGAAGGAAGGAAGTAGGGAAGGAGGGAGGGAAGGAGGGAGGGAGGAAGGGAGGGAGGAAGGGAGGGAGGGAGGGAGGGAGGAAGGGAGGGAAGGAGGAAAAAGGAAGGAAGGAAGGAAGGAAGGAAGGAAAAAGGAAGGAAGGCAAGAAGGCAGGCAGGCAGGCAGGCAGGCAGGCAGGCAGGCAGGAAGGAAGGAAGGAAGGAAGGAAGGAAGGAAGGAAGGAAGGAAGGAAGGAAGGAAGGAAGGAAGGAAGGAAAGCAGGAAGGAAGGAAGGAAGGATGATGCTGTCAGTTTGGTTTTTCTGAGGATTCTCTTCTTGGCTTGGAAATGGCCATCTCCTTCCTGTGTCTTCCTGAATGTCTCCTCTCTGAACCTTGTCTGTATGAGAATTCTAATTTCTTCCTCATAAAGTCAACAGTCAGGCTGAATTAGAGCTGTTCTATTAACTTCTAAAAATATCTTATCTCCTTTAAGACCTTATTTCCAAGTGTTTCTCATACTCTGAGATACTAAAGGTTTGTAGCTCAACATATAAATTGGAATGGACACAATTCAGCCTTTAATAGATAGAAAATATATTATGAGAGCATGCTCAAATGTTGTCATTCTAAAGCATACATACAGGGAAAACACTGCTGTTTGCTACATTTATGATGTATGTTTTGATGAACACAAAAAATAAGAAATGAACACAAAAATAAGAAACCATTTAAGTTGATAGAAATCATTAATGTTGTGTCAAATGTACCATGTTTCTAAGGAAAAACAGTATTGACATAGAGTTGACACCAGATAATGTTTCCATGTCTAATTTGATGTCTTTCAAATATCTTAATTATCTGTCAATCCACAATACTCTGAAAATTGAAAGCTTGTTCTTGAGTTTCTGTGTCAACTTCATTCATTCTCAGTTAAAACTAAACAGTTTTATATAAACAACTCAAAACTATAATAACAACAAGAAATTTCCACTAAGAAGTCATCTGTGACTTTTTATTAACATGATTCACAGTCATACACAAATATTCTTAACATTCCAAAGCTAAAGATGACAGAAAAACATGATAATTCAGATATTGGCTGCACAGCACTGGAAGACATGGAAAACACCCAGTGTCATTTTTTCATAAACCAGAAGTGTTATAAGCTTCATGCAATTTGAAATCTTAACATATGGCAAAACCACAAATGCTTTGTATTTTTCACAACTTTTAAGCTATCACATGCATCAGTGTTTAAAATGTATTCTTTAATACATTTTAAGTTATCTTTTGTCAATTTTTTAAAAGTGGAGATGCAGTTTTGTCTGGAACAAAAAGTACTGAGCATAAGCATACACACACACACACACACACACACACACACACACACACACACACACACACACACACACACAGTTTTAACAAGTGCTTATGGCACTTCTTCCATCCCCCTCTTCAGTGAGTTCCTTCTTATGTTCACCCCTAAGACATCTCCAGCACATGTCTTTATTTTTCTTTGAGACAGAATCTCACTACACTGCCTTACCTGGTTTCAAACTCATGGGCAAAACAACATCCATGAAAATATTATTTACTTCTGTAAGAAGAAGAAGAAATGAGGGAATCAGCCTTTTTTCATAATACTTTCTAAAGTTGATGGCAGTATATTAACACACACAGGATTTGGTTTCAACGTTCCTGAGTACAAACAAAGCCTTAAGTTTGAGTCATCTCAGTCTTGTCTTCATGAAAAAAATAAAACATTAATTCAATTGTTTTCAAAGTAGAATATAATATTTTGATAATTTCAATAAGGCATACTTACTGACACTACATACTTATTGAATATAATATTTTTAGTAATTTCAGGTATACTTATTGACAGTACACTAAATATTTAGATATATTAGAGAGTGTAGCTTTAGTTTATCTTAAAATAAGATCCTTATGCATTCTCAAACTTATTGAAATTGAGTGTTTTCCTAACATCTTACTATGAAAATATTTTTAAAATTTCTTTGCTATTTGTAGAGTGAAGAATTTAAGCTTAGTGTAGAATTTAAGCTTAATGCCCAAGAGCAGTGTCACTGGATCATACAGTAGCTCTGTGATTAGTTTTTTTTGTGTGTGAAAATAATGTACAGAGGGGTTACAATTACATGGGCAAGATAATGAGTGCATTTCTTATCAAGCATTGTAGCCTCCTCCTTTGTTTCCCCTTCCCATCCCTTCTCATCCTTCCCCCACCCCACCCAATCCTTCCTGCTTTCCCCTCTCCCCTCCCCCCCACCAAAGTTGTAAAGTTCGTTTTCAACATGACGACTTGTACATCTCAGCAACAAAGAAAGAATCTTATAAATGTGTTAGAAACCATCACATGATTGAAAAAAACATTTGAATTCATATCTTAGGGTTCATTTCCCTAACATCACCTTATCTGACCTTTTCTGCTTGACTCAGACATATACTGGATATTGCAAATAAGGGAAACCATGGGACCTATGTTTCTTTGTTTCTTTGGGCCTGGATTACTTCACTTAATATAATTTTTTCTAAGCCTTTCCATTTCCTAACAAATGGGGCATGATATCCATAGTGGTTGTACTAATTTACATTCCCATGACCATCCCTGCCAGTATTTATTGTTGCTTGTTTTTTGATGCTAGTCATTCATTCTTATTGTGATAAGATGGAATCTCCATGTTGTTTTTATTACATTTCCTTTATGGTCAGGGATGTTGAGATTTGTCACATATTAATTTACCCTACATACTTTTTCTGAAGAGGGTCTATTCAACTACTTAAAAATAATGGGAAAATACTTCTTGTATTATGCTTAATGTTTAAAAGGTGATGTTGGAGTCATGTGCAAATGATGATATAAATACCAGAGTCTTTGTCTCAGGCCCTTTTGTGCAGTGGTACAATATTGCTTTTGAATAGAACGCCATGCTTGTCAAAAACTTGTTAAAACTCATGTTCCTTTGATGAACAAAATTTTATAGTTCTCCTATCTCCTCATTTCCTCCAAATACATTCAGTGAGAATTTTATTTCACATCTCAGTTGACTTAGGT
Organism: Dipodomys spectabilis; assembly: GCF_019054845.1. Lineage (NCBI taxonomy): Eukaryota > Metazoa > Chordata > Mammalia > Rodentia > Heteromyidae > Dipodomys > Dipodomys spectabilis. Next base: position 18,578,838 of record NW_024870709.1, read on the forward strand.
ATTTCAGAAATGTACCATGTTAAGCTAACTTCAAAGAGTAGGCACTATTGAACTTCTCTTCATTCGATATCTTCTTGAATGTACTGAGTTTCTGATCACATATGCACCTCATAAAGCAATTTCTGGTCTGCAGCAGGGATTTAAAATGATTTTGAATTCACCCACTTGAATTACCAAGAAATAAGGTGTCTCAAGTAAGTGGAACCAAATCATCCTTTTCCAGGAAAAAAATCCATGATCATAAAAATAATAAAGTTCCTCCTAACATATAATCATAATTTTTCTAAGTTCTTAATGATTGTGCTCAATAGAGCTTTTCACTTCCTTCTCCTTCCTTCTCCTTCCCCCATGCACTTACTTGTCACTGTTATGATCACCAAGGATTTCTGTGGGTCTAGTGATGCTGTATTCTAAGAAACACACTAATGCAACATAATTCTAGCTATTTGAAAAGCAGTGATTGGGAGAATTGTGTTTCCATGACAGCATTGGGAAAAAGTTACTGAGACATCATCTCTACTAGGCTGGACATAGTGTTTCACAATTGTATCTCATACCTGCAATGTTATAAGTGTGAAGTACGTGCAGAATTCTGATCTGAGGCCAGGTAAGGCAAAAATATGGGACCTTGTTTAAAAAAAATAACTTGAGAATGAAAGAGGCGGGTATGCATGGCTTAATTGCTTTAGCTTGAGTCCCAGAGTTCCAAGGTGAGTACTGCCCCTGCCACCCCCTCTAAGTGGCTAAGATACACTGAGCTAATGACAGAAGTAAAAATACAGAAAAAACAGATTACTTGTCTTGAATAGTAGATACATGTAATCAACCAAGTTAGTTCTCACATGATAAGCCTGTGTATTTATTCATCTCAACACTCCTATCCTCTGCTACAGAAATGTTGTCAAACACCACATTGAAACCTGTGGTTGTCCATGTCTGTAATTTTCACTCCTGATTCTTCACCATTGAGCCCTCATACAGCCTTCTGAAGGAGGTTCTTTTGGCAGTGCTATTAACAAGGAAGATTGATAAGGTTCTTGACCCAAGGTCAAGCAAAGTAAAATGGCTTAGTTGGTACAGAGTTTCTACCTAAACCTTAGGCCCTGAGTTGAAACTTTGGTACTGTCACCCAGGAAAAGATACTTTGAGCTAACAACTGAGATAAATATCTTTTCTATACATTTAGGTAAAAATCATATAAAGTTTCAAAAGAAGTAGAAACTTTCAAATGGTTCCTTGGCTTCTTATTGATGATTAAAATCTTCACTAGTTTTCAATTTTATTTAAAGACATAAAGTAAGTAGTCTGGTGCTGGTGGTTCATACCTATAATCATAGATACTCATAGATCTGTTTGAATTCAGTCTGGTCAAAAAAAGTCCACAAAACTTTATCTGCAATTGAGCAGCAAAAATCTGGACTGGTGATTTGGCTCAAGTGGTCAAGCATCGTCTATGAAAGGAAAAAGGTAAGTGAGACTCCATGTTCAAGAACCAGAAATGTCACACAAAAAGAAAATTAGGGAGATAACTAAACCTTTAAAGTAAAAATTACTCAGGAAATAAAACAATGAAAATTGAAGTAAAGTAGTTTTCCTTAAAAAATATGCTTCATTTTTTACATTCAAAATGGACAAAGAATCTTGTACAGTCAATAACATATTCTAAATAGTAACTGTATATAACCAACATATATATATAACCAGAACGAATTCTTTTATTTTGTCTTACTAAGTGCTTTCTCTGCTCATTTCTGAGCTTCAGATCTCTCTGAATTCTTCTACCCTGTGGCTCTTATTCCAGTAGAAGTTCTCAGTTTTTAGAGCTTTCTGATTAAATTGGTATATAAATTAAAAAATATAATATACAAAAAATGTAAATAAACTAAAAAGGTCTTTTAGTTTTAAGGTTTATAATTAACTTAAATCTGCAAAGGCTTGTTTTCCATATGAACCATGCTCAGGTCTATTATGTGAACATGTGGGTGGATACACAATATTGTGTCTAACATATCAGCAAGAAAATAGAAAATAAGTTATACTTTCTACTTTTTTTGTAACTACTCTTACTTACAAATCTAGGAAATTTTAACTGAGATCATTTATTTGTTTCTCTACGTATTTGGAAGGATACTCTTTTTTAATTGTGAGAATTCAGTTTAAAGCTACAAATCATCCACAGGTTGCATTCAGCAATTTTAAATTAAACAAATTTGGATGTTTTAAAAAGAGGTATAATATGCATAATATTGACCAAGTAAAAACATTGCAATGGAAAGGATTTGTCATTACTACCTTTATATAATATTATATAATGTTCTACTATATAAGTATATATAATTATGTATGCATATAAAACATACAAATATAAATGCATATATAAAATACATATGTAAAATATATTACAGCATATAACACTATAGATGTGCCATGTGCCAATGGAGACTGAGAAGTCTTATGAACTGCTGTCTACAATTTAAAGACCTACCAAACACAGTGGTGGGACGCAATCCACGTTCAAAGGTCCAAGTACCAGTGGACTAATGGTAGACATCCTAGTCTGTGCCTGAAAGCTTAAGAACTTGGAGTAAAAATATAGAAGGACAAAAAAATGGTACTACCAACTCTAGCAAAGAGAATTTTTTTCCCTTTTTGTTCTTTTCAGGTCCACTGTGTGTTGCATGATGCTCATATTGTGAGGAGGGATCTTTTTTGCTTAAATCTTAAAATCTTAATCTTAAAATACTGCCTTTATTATGATGCTTTGCTGGCCAAGGTTAATGGAACAGCCATAATTGGGTGAATCTCTTCTTCACAGAGCAGGATGTTTGCCAAACATCACTGCATTTTACACAAAAGAATATTGAATTGGTGCTCACAAAGTTAAATCATTTACAGGCACTACCTACCAACTATAGATGAATAACAGTTAACTATCCTTTAATTATCTCAGTCTATCTCTGTTGAGATAGTATAAAAGGAACATTTCACAGAGAGGCTTTTTTCCTATTAAACAAAGTGCAGGGAATAAACTTTCTTCTAAAAATGTAATGCCAGTAAGCCCTGGATCCAGGAATCTCCCTAATCTTTCTTTCTCTTATACATGCTCTCGGAATATAAGCAAGTTACCATTTAATGCAGTGCCAGACTAAAGAAAAGTTTTCTTATTTAAATTCATTTGCATCTTTAACTTTAAAAAATGTAAAGCCTGTGATTAAATTATGATAAGTGGTACAGTGCTTTCCTAAGACTAATTCTAAGTTTTCAAAGCACATTAGAAAAACTATTTGAGGGAATAAATTATGTATGCATTCTTAGGCTTGAAAATTAATGACTTTTAGCGGGTGCCAGTGGCTCACACCTGTAATCCTAGCTATTCAAGAAGCTGAGATCCTCATATCTTCTCAGATCTCAGATTGCAGTTCTAAGCCAGCCCAGACAGAAAAGTCTATGAGACTTATCTCCAGCTAGACGCAGTGCTGTGGCTCAAGTGGTAGAGCACTAGCCTTGAGCACAAAGAGGTTCAGGGATAGCACTCAGGCCCTGAGTTCAAGCCCCAGGACCATAAAAAAATGACTTTTAAAGATTGTTTATTGTTAAATTTCTAGAAGGAAAGTATTAAATAGAGAAAGGTGAGCTGTAATTGAATTTTGTAGAAAACAAAAAAATGCAATATCTAACTAGTGACTTTTCATACCTCACTTACTCAATAGATTTTCAATACAAGAGAAATCATGACTGAACTTTACATTGTCCCCTCAATTAGTACATTGCAAGAGCCTATGGCAGCTTAGGTTCTTACTCAGTATCATCATTCTTATATTTCTTATACCTTTATATGACATTGTGAGTTTCTTATCCTGCATTTTAATAATGAGCCATGTATATTTCATGGTCATGGCTGTACTTACTAAGTATGAGTCACCAGGAAATGGCTGCCAAAAATAACTCAAGACTATGACAACAGTATAATTTTATATTTAATTATTATATGGGAGATACTATGGAACTGGCACATGCATACATAGCAGGTCAGGTGAGGTGATAGAGATCTGCTCCAAAACTGTCATTTCTCAAGCACATGTTAGGAGAGGACAATATGATACCGACCAACATAATCAAGAATTACTTAGGAAGTCTTCCTGAGATGCTCTCCTGTGAAAAGAGTGGGCAAATGGAATCTTACAAGCAGTTCAAAGCTCATAAATGGGTGGGAAATTGAAACCATTAGCATTAAGCCAGCAAGACTATAGGTTTGTGACTTTCTGGGGAAAACCTAAAAGTCTTAATATCAGAGCAGATTGGCTGTTTTAATAAGGAGTTTGACATAAACAGTCCCCATGCTAAATATACTTCTCCTGAAGTGTGATGTGCATTGTTGCCTTCATTCCTTAATAAAACTTTGGACTATTATGCTTTATCTAAATTACAGATTCACAGAACTGCAAAACTTTTGACATAAACATTTTTGTCATCCTATCATGGACCCATGTTCCTGTACTCTCAGAATGAAGAGAAGAGAAGAGAGCTGCAAACAGTAAAGTAATTTAGCTATAGTCCATCATACACAATGGAATTCTATACCTCCATCAGAAAGAATGGCATTGCCCTATTTGTTAGGAAATGGAAAGACTTGGAAAGAATTATATTAAGTGAAGTAAGCCAGGCCCACAAAAACATAGGTCCCATGGTTTCCCTTATTTGCAAGAACTAGTATATGTCTGAGACAAGCAGAAACGGTGGGATAAGTTGATGTAAGGTGAAATGAACCCCAAGATAAGGACTCAAATGGTTTTTTATTTCTTGCTATTGTTTCTAACACATTTACAAGATATTTTTGTTGCTTTGTATGTCCCTCCCCACGGTATAATCCCTGTTTTCACTGTATTTGATGTTGGTATACATTTGTGGAGGGGAAGGGAAAAAACAACTTGTTTAAACAGGGATACAGGTGGACCCATTGCAACAATGAGATGTACAAGACGTTATGTCGAAAAACGAACTTTACAACTTTGGCGCATGGAGAGGGGGGTGCGAGGGGAGGGAGATGGGAAGGGATGGTAAGGGGAAACAAAGGAGGAGGCAACAATGCTTGATAAGAAATGCACTCATGGGCTGAGAAGGTGGCTCAGTGGTAGAGCGCTTGCCTTGCATGCTCGAGGCCCTGGGTTCGATTCCTCAGCACCACATAAGCAAAAAGAAAAAAGCCGGAAGTGGCGCTGTGGCTCAAGTGGTATAGAGCGCTAGCCTTGAGCTGAAGAGCTGAGGGACAGCGCCCAGGCCCAAAGTTCAGGCCCCATGACCGGACCCCTTCCCCCCCCCCCCCCAAAAATGTACTCATTACCTTGCTCATGTAATTGTAACCCCTCTGTACAGTATTTTCACAATAAAAAAAAAATCTAAAAAAAAATAGGTCTTAGGGCATAAACAAAGACAAGCTGATGCTATATGTTATCATACTAGAGCTACTTAGCAATGAGAATATGCTTGGTTGAAATGTAAATTCGTTTTTTGTTTGTTTGTTGGTTGATCCTGAACTCGCCTGGGAGCTATCCCTCAGCTCTAAGGCTAGAGCTCTACCACTTGAGCCGCAGCACCACTTCCAGCTTTTTCTGTTTATGTGGTACTGAGGAATCAAACCCAGGGCTTCAGGCATGCAAGGCAAGCACTCTACCATTGAGCTACCTTCCCAGCCCTAAGTTGTAGTCTTTTCCAACGGTGCTTTCATCAATGAAATTTGTCTTAATGAGCAAAACTGAGAGCACTATGTGTTTACGGGTATTATTAATTCGTGTTATCCTAGATGCTTCATTCTCATTCATAGCCTACAACTACGGCTGGCTCCTGTTCACATTAATGTGCTAATGAGGAAGACACATGCAATATTTCAAATCAAGCTGTCCTCTGCTCTTAGAAGATGAAAGGAGAAGAAATTGCCCAATTCAAGAAGGTATTAACTAAGAAGAATTTAGATGGCTGTTACTCACTATGAATTCTTAGGGCCAAGAGACTATCTAGAACTGTTAGAAATACTGATTCAAGATTCTCTACTTTTATAATAAATACACTGCGAAAACTGAGTTTCTATCTTCTACTTATCCAACTAGCCAAGCTATTATCAGTAAAGAGCTCGTAAGGAAACCAAAATAACCTTGAACATTTCCCTCCATCCACATGGCCTTCTGCAACGCATTGCATATATGGTGACACAATAAGCGTGGGATAATTTATGACATGCAAATGATATCATAAGACTCCTATTGTGACATTCTGCAGGTAGAATTTTTAAAACATTCCCTATAAAAGTCAATGCAAGTTAAATGTAATTCTACAGTTTGGTTCCACATCAATTATGGAGTTGGCCAGTTATGGAGATAAAATTACATTTAGAGTGCCCTCTGGCATTATAAGAAGCAAAACTGAAGAGGGCATTCGCACACTGAATAACAGGTGCCTAGACTCTTAATGTTGTTGTTTTCCAAATTGAATCCAAGTCCTGAGTTTTTAAATGAGCCCTCAGGAACCTGAGAGTTACTGCACTTGGCTGGTAAATTTCCTAATCTCTACAACACCGTTTTGACAGAATCTGGCTCATTATGTAATAATTACATTTTCTGTGATCTCATTTGTGCTCTAAGCTTGTAGCTGCATTTGGTTTTTAGTATTTTCCTGACCTTCATTTAATATATCTCCCATCTATGCTAGATGTGAAATGAACCTTGCATCATAGTTTGGCATTTCCTTTACTTTTTTCCCAAGACATAATAACATCAACCAAAAATCACATACAAACCAGAAATAACAGGACTTTTAACAGTAATAACCGAAAAAATTATTCTAGCAGGGTTTAGACTTCATTTGTAAATTAATTTTATAAAATTAAAAGGTTACTCAGTGATTACAGGGGATATTCAGCCCTTGACTTATAGTGGTTAGGTCAGCTTTACCTAAGATGGAAGCAAATTACAGCACAATTACACTGCTGCCTTTATTTGCATTTGTAAGAGCCAAAAAAGTAATAAACTTTGAATCCAGAGCCAAGATGAATCATATGAAATCTTCATCTTATTTTAAGGAAAGATCAGTTCCATATAATTTCCATATTTATCTCAATTTTAATGAAAGAAAATGAGTATTAATTTGAAGTAAAAATGTATTCTCATAGACATTTATGATTTTCTCATTAAAAGTAATAAAATCTATTCATTTATTTGAAGAATAATAAGGAAAAAAAGCAAGAATTTAAAAAGAATTAAAAACAATCCAAAACAACTTGAAAAAATTTGTAATGTGTTCCTAAAGATTTTTACCTATTAAATAAAGAAATCATCCCAAAACATGATCATTAAAGCAGAAAGGAAACACATAGAAACTATAAAGTAAGAGTATAGAATACACAAAATATTTTAACCGACTAGTTCAAAAATGTGTTAAATTAATTCAAGAAAGATAATGGTGATTAGAATTTTGTAAGCAAAAAAAGCAGACAACAACACACATTCATGCATTTAATATAGTCAGATTTATGATGTGTTTCCATTTTGCTTTCTGATTCTTAATGCCCCTCAGGAGTAGCCATAATATTTACATATTGTTGAAGGATAATTGCTCCCACACTCAGGAAACTGAAATGTTCTTCCCATGGGATGGAAGAGTAAGCAGAATTGTAAATAATCACAAACTGCAGAGATGGTTATGTCTACCTAGCTTGGGAATTCAGTTCATTTAGGTTCCTATACATGTTAGGTATAACATCTTCAGTCCACTTAGAAGTGTTTTGTGTCACAAAGTTATCGTCATAATTATTGTTATTTATCGTATTATTGTTATTGTTACTTTTCAAAAATATTATTACTTAATGTTATAAGTATTGAATATTGTAGCATGCATGTGACCACTGATACAGTAAAATAATTATTGTAATCCATTTTATTGTACTTTAGAATTATTAGAATATTTTATTCTCTACCTCTTCCTTGCTTTGTTATTGTTGTTTCAGGAAGACTACTGCTGAAATTTCTCTTTTCTTTTTTACTTTTTCTTGTTTCTATTCAATACTTTTCACCTACTAAGAAATAAAGCAAAGGGAAATGCAAGTTTTCTACATATTCTTTAATTGATCAATGTTTAGAAGCCAAGGAAATTAAACTTTTAAAAATTCTCCATTTAACCAAGGTGTAAAATACTAACAAATAGTAACAAAAAATCACCAGCATGCTTAATGTACATAACACACTTACAAGCTATCAGTACAAATATTCCAACGGTTGTAAGTAAGATCAAGTCGTACCTGTCTATTAGTCTAAGAACATATTCATGATGGTGGAGAAAGTTTAATACAAAAGAGTGAGTTCAAAACGCTGTTTCTGATTATTCATGTCCTTTCTTGCTTTATCTAATATTTTCTTCACCCACTGCTAAGATGGCCATATAAATGACCTTAACCAATGAACTATAAACACAGTATGCATGCCACTCATTCTAAGCAAAAAAAAAAAAAGAAAGAAAAAAGAAAAAAGTGTTATATTTTTTAAGCTGCATCTCTTTAGTATCTCTGCTTTCTGAAAAGGGACAACTTAACACAAACTGTAGTGGTTAGTTCAGTCTAAGTTCTTGAATAAGAAGACATGGGGGTGATTACCTTCAAGAAGGCAAATCATAAATAAGAGAACAAGAAATAGTATTTGTTTTCACCAGCCATTGAGATTTTAGAGTTGGTAGTTATCATAGCAAAAACTATAGAAAATTGGCACCTATCACTGGAATTTTGCTGTTTAAACAAAGTGGCGCTGGACTACAGGCTACATTTAGAAACTAAAACATGACAGCAAGAATTGTAAAGAGCATTGCAATAATTTGGAACACAAGAAACAAACTTATGGGTTTGGAAAGGAGCTTAGAAACAGAATATTACTGATATAGCAACACTCAGACAAGAAAAAAAACTTTGATAGAAATTTCTATATTGTGGTACCTTTAGATACATCTATGTGCATTTTAGAAATAGGTGTTGATAGATTATAATAGATGATGATGATGGTGATGATGATCAAGATAGATAGATAGACAGATAGATAGATAGATAGATAGATAGATAGATAGATAGATAGATAGATAGATAGATAGATATTGGTACATGAGTCCTGATTAAATCAAAGAGAATTGCTTTTTAAATTTGTGTTAAAAATTTGTAGTTGTCAAAATTCTACTAGCTTGAGTGCAGAGCCTGACTTGTATAATTTGTAAGGTGATTTTTGTGGTCCTAAGACTTGTAGGAAGAAAGCAGGATGGGAACAGTCCTTATTCCCAAGGAAGGTTTGTGTCCCCAAATTCATACCTGCTAGGGCCAAAAATAAAAATTATTTTTTTTGGGGGGGGTCCGGTCGTGGGGCCTGAACTCTGGGCCTGGGCACTATCCCTCAGCTCTTCAGCTCAAGGCTAGCGCTCTACCACCTGAACCACTGCGCCACTTCCGGTTTTTTTTTCTTTTTGCTTATGTGGTGCTGAGGAATCGAACCTAGGGCCTCAGGCATGCAAGGCAAGCGCTCTACCACTGAGCCACCTTCCCAGCCCCTAAAAATTATTTTTAAAAAAGATATTCTTCAGTGTAGATAGAAAAGTTAAGAAATAAACAGGGAGTTATTTTCCAAAGGGAAAAAAAACATTGGGGTCCAATCAGAGAACAACTTCCATTATTTAATCTGAGAAATTGCTGTTCTTCCCTATTCTCATGGAAAGTGTTTCTTTTAGTTGTTTAGTAACACAGTGTTATTAATCTTGGCTGTGTGGATGCAGAAGGGTAAATATGTGTGAAAAAAAAAGAGAGGGCAAACTTTATTCACTCTTTTTTCTCATACACTTGATTAGGACTCATTTGACGAATACAGGACAGCAGAAATTATATGTCAAATCAAGCAGTGACATGTGACATCCTCAAGAATTTTCTACCTCATGCCAAAAGACTAGCATGTCCAATCCTTAGTTGGCCCTTCTCACTGAGGCCAGAAAATAAAACATGTAGAGATGCCTTGGCTCATAAGTTTTGTTTAACATGATCAATAAGTTAAGCATTTATTGTTTTAATCTACTTCAATTGTTGAATTACTGCTGCAGCATAGACTGGTTAATGAGCTCTGCAACCAACATTTAAGGATGTCGTTTATTATTGAGAAAAATCATCTAATTTTAAACTGTGTGAGCAAGTTTAGGTTTTTAAAATACCACAGGTTTACCAGGCAACAACATTAAGTATTTGCAAAATTCTGAAACATATTCTTATACTTTAAATTTAAAAGATATAGGGAGCATACTTCTATCAATACTTAAGAGTTGTCTCAAATTCCTTGTTTAGCATGGAAATTTTGACTAAATGAATCTCAACTTTCTTTATTATGTAATTTTTATTTGTAACTTTCTGATTCTAAACTGGGTCTATTTTTAGGGTGAACACAATGTTTAAAAGAAATGGTTAAGATACCATATTCTCAAGATTTTTTTCTTCAATATTTTTGGAGTCTCCCATATGTTATTAAAACTTAATTTAGCTATGGAAAAGTTGTAGAACAAATTATGTGTGTGTGAAAGATCCTTTTTCAGACATCACACTTTCTTAGGCTATTGCATTTCTTCCTATAATGTGTTTCCCTACTGCAGATAGAAACCCATCCAAGATATGGCGAAAGTATCCCTACAAGTTATGCCCAGAAAGTCACTATTAAGAGAAAGTCTTCTTTCAATAAAATGACCATTACAAATATTTCCCGAATAACAACAAGTACTTACTGGAGACATTTACTCGTTTGGGTTTTTTGGTGTGAATTCAACTTTCAATAAAATGTTATTTTTTATAACATGTACAAATATTTTTCCACATTATTTTCAAGCTTAGGTATAAATTTCACATAGACTTGTAATTGTATGTAATTGATTGCAATTAGCTTCATGGCTCCAATATTTTCCTTTCTGATGCCAACATATATATATGTAATATAATTAATAAAAGAATAGGTTAGGTTTAAATTCCTTTATTAAAATTATATTGTTACATAATTTTAAAATTAAAGTCCATATTTATTTTTAATCAATTACCTAATGTATAGCAACATTTTACATATATGGATTTTTTTCAGCATAGGCAGAAGCAGATGTCACACAATTTAAATCATATGGAACGATGTCTTGAGCCATCTGAACTAGAATCCAGAGAAGAATAGTTTCAACTGACAGCTTTGTAAGCTCTGCTCTCCAGGCCCAGTAAATTTAAAGTCTTAATGTACCTGCCATTGTATAATGTAGTTCTTTAAGAAAATATAGTCATGAGATTTAACTTCTTGATAAGCTTAATAAAAAGACTTTTCTTCATAAGGAAATGGAAAGACTTGGAAAAAAATCATACCCAAAGAAACATAGATTCCATGGTTTCTCTCATTTGTAATAATTAGTATATGTCTAGGAAAGTTCTAGCAGAGGATCACAATAGCTCAATAGCTATGTAGATATGACCAAATAAGGCTAAGCGAAATGAACTCCAAGACATGGACACAAGAGCTTTTTCTTTGTTGCTTTTAATGTAGTATGTGAATTTTTTTCTTTTGTTTTTTCCCCCATGCTTTAATCCCCTGTTGTTGCTGTATTTGATTTTGATGCCCTGGGTATTGTATATACATTTATCTGAATTATGGAAGGGAAAGAGAACTACAGAATGGTGAGACAAAGGACAAAGGGAGAACCAATGCAATGGCGGTAGTCACAAGACAATATATTGGAGATTAACGGTACAGTTTTGTGGTGGGGAGGATTAGTGGGGAGGGAAAGTGGGAGAAAAGTGAGAGAGGAAGTAACAAGTTCAACAAGAAATTTACTCATTTCCTTATGTATGTAACTGTAATCCCTCTGAATATCACCTTGACAATAAAATTAAATTTAAAATGTAATTGACATTAAAAAGGCTTTTCTTTCCTAATTTTATACTTATTAATAATTCATTATGGTATAACCAATGCAGAGCAGGACCTATCCAATGTACTGCACGTTAGCTATCTTTTAATAATTCATTATGGTATAACCAATGCAGAGCAGGACCTATCCAATGTACTGCACGTTAGCTATCTTTTAATAATTCATTATGGTATAACCAATGCAGAGCAGGACCTATCCAATGTACTGCACGTTAGCTATCTTTTAATAATTCATTATGGTATAACCAATGCAGAGCAGGACCTATCCAATGTACTGCACGTTAGCTATCTTTTAAGCCTGAATATGATTTTCAACATCAATAGTGCCATTAAACCATTTATACAAGAGAAAAATAAGATTTCTTTAACAAATAACTACCTAACGTGCACCAAATCTCTTGGCAGAAGTTCCAAGAGCAAGTAGGATAAGAATTCTCTTCAGTATTGTCTTTTCAATGAAATTTGTTTTTGAAATCCAAATGAGGATCAACAGCTCCTATGGTCTCACCAGGTCTGAAGATATAACATATGCACTTGCAGGTTTTTCTCTTTCCCTCTACTGTTCATTGTGATTTTACTTCACAAATTGAAACTTCTTTAGAGCATACCAAGTTTCTTTTTATTTTAGAATTTGATAACAGTTTTCAGCTCTTTTCTTGGGACCCATTATTCCCATAAACTGTGGTTTCACACACTCCTACCATGAACAAATTCTGCTTCTGATATACTATTATTTGCCAATGTCTTTAAAACACAGCAATAAGGAAAACTATGAAGGTATCTAGATGTATTAAAGAACACAAAATCTTGACAAGAGGTAGGCACCAATAGAATAAAATAAGGATCTAATTATTTGGTTGAATGTCAGAAAGACTCTTTAACAGGTAGTTCAAATTTTTTTCTCCTCAGACTTACTGTCTGGAAAATTATTTCTGTGTACTTAGCTTTATGTTCCTTACGTTGATGTGGAGGGGCACTTTATTAATAGCTATTTTATCTTCTCTAATTAATGTAAAATTATGAGAACATTACTGGCTCTTATTACATGTGGATGTGAATCCTTGCAAAATAGTACTATAACTTACGTTGGTCTTTCTATGTTTGTAAAGTGACAGGTGAATATTACAAAGCAACTTTAATTTTATTTCACTTGGGTTTTGTTCAGTATAGACTTTAAATTGTGCTAAGATTGGTGTCTTTATTATTATTAACTTATTTTTTGTGCTTAATGAAATTTGAAGGTTCATATAAACTAATTATCATTATAGGGACATCTACCCTACATAAAGATAGCTATCATTAATACCACATACCATATATATTTGGGTGTAGTGATTTACATGTTTATATCATCTGGGAAATCACAAAGAAAAGTATCTCATATTTATTGTACAATGAAACTTGTTCCTCAGCTAAGACAATGACCATTATACTGGGCTGGCATCAATGAATGAGTGTGGGAAGTTTCTTGTAGAGCCATTAGAATTTTAGTGCTTTTCAGAAGCTCATATAATTGAACAATAAGCAAAAACAGTTGATGGATTTACAATTGCACGCTCTACTAAAAATAAAAAACCAACAACACAAAACTACTGACCTTTTACTCTGCCCAGGTATGCCACTAGGTTTAGGAGATATAAAGATAAAGAAGAAATGATTCTTATCCACCAATCCCACAGTCTAGCATCAAAAACTTCAACCATCTCAGTCCAAGGTAATCAATGCCAATGCAGGCAGCTGTTTGTGGACAGTCACAATACATGATGGTAGAAATGGGTGGTTACTGCTTTTCTCCAGATCCTGTAACAGCCTTTGACATACACTTGTTATTTAAAAGAAATAGTGGTGTGTAACATTTTCCCTTGATGCTACACTAATTTTTCCTTTATTTGACTTAATCAGCATACTAATTTTACAAACTATGGAATACTCGTGGTAATAGGAAAAATAAATATGTTAAACAACTCATAACTTGCAAAAACATTATCTTATGAGTCAGAAAATGTTCTTCATCATTACTACTTTAGTTGCATACAACATAGGCTGTTTAATTATGAATACAGTATCAGAACTGTACAGATCCATTGGGATTTGTAAATAAGAATCTAACTAGCATCTGGATAAGAACAGCTGTGGGCTCTTCTTGCGCAATCACCAAATGACGTCAGAAAGGTCTTCAAAGTAGAAAGGCCAAACGTTTGCCCCTCAATTTGCCATCCTTCTACAATTATTTGAGTGTTTCCTGTCTGATGTTAATATAAATTGGAATTGAATAGATGAATTTGAAAATATATTAAAATTTTTTCTTATTAAATGCCAGGTCATTATTGAAACTACAAGATTCCCAATAGAAACACTTGAACTTCAACTCAAGTGGTCTTACAGAAAAAAAATGGAGAGAAACACAAAATCACTGTGAAGCAGAATAATGCTCAAAAAGCTTTTCTGTTGTCCTTACAATAAATTTCATTTGGAAGTCCCTATGTTAGGACACAATTCTTCCTGATATAAAGCATTTAGAATTGTCCCATTCCATTAAATCATGTCTTTATAAAACAGGTAAATTTTGATTCTTTTTGAGTTTTGAATTTTTCAGACTTCTTTCTGCTTACCTGACTTCACCTGTCTTTGTCCCTAATTACCATTTTATTTATAGTATGTATTCATTCTAGAAAACATCAGATGAAATGGTAATAGCTCACTTTTGGGTAATGTTTTAGAATTTTATGTAGAATTTACACTGAAAGACATTCATCTATCCAACTAACAAAGGTATTTGGCATGCTCTTAACACTATTGAAAGTTAACCCAAAATAAGCTCAAATTTCAGTTATTCATATACTTTATATCAATGTCTGTTGAGCTAATTTTGATGAGTATTATAAACCTCTTTTACTGAAACACATATTGCTTTACATCTAGAAGAAAAAGATTTCATATTCTCACATTCTGGAAATTTATTACATGACTTTCTAAAGGATGTAAATCATATTTGATGTGTATTTTGTTAACAAAATTCAGCTTTTTTTAAAAGATGCTATTTTACTGAGTCTTAATTAAAATTTACTACATTTAGCAATTGTAGGTATTTCATCTAAAAAGTAAAACCTTGTACCATAAATGCTATGACCTTAGCTAACTTGAAATTCTGTCCTAAAAATTCTTCAATGACTCATTTCAATCCTTTCTGCCCAGATTCCACTTCACCATCTAATTAGAGAAATACTAACTATAGGTCACCCCAAACGAGACAATATAAACAGCTTTCAGCCATCTGTAGTTGGTGAACTCATTTTTCTCCAATCCATTGGTAAACCACATTTTCTAAGAATGCAAACAATTTGTGTTGATTATATGGTCAGTGATGAGCTTCCGTTTGTATCAAAAGTCAGAAATGTACACGATGGAAGATTCCTCAGAATGCATGCGCTTCTTACAAACATCAAGACTACTGCTGGTCTTGACCTCCTTGACAGCGCATGCACACTGGGCTCAGTTGGGATTTCTGGTTAAGCAAAGAGAGAAGGAAAGGAACAGGGAACTACAGGCTAAGGATGGGTCCTGAGAGCTTAATTTACATCAGCTTTTCTTCTCAATGGACAAACTAGTCAAGAATTGGAATCAAATGGATTCTTCATTGTTGCAAATTTCCTATCCATCTCTCTGACTTATTTTTCATTCTAGGGTTTTCCTGACTAAATTGTCTCTCACTGTAGACTCTAATGAGGATGCAAGTTTAGTCTTCATTTTATAATGATTGTTTGCATAACTTGCTATCCAGGGATTAGATTTCATACTTAACAAAGCCTTTCAATATATTAAAAGCACAAGTTAGCAAAAGTAAGAATTGCAATGATAAATATTTTAGCCTTCCTGTCTTACTTGTAAGTAGGATGGTGTTACTTGTAGCTCCAGCTATTTAAGAGGCAGAATTTGACAGGAATGTTGTTTCAGGTCAGTCTAGAAAAGGAAAAAAAATTAGTGAAACCCTCATCTCAACAAGCAAATCAGGCATGGTGGTGTATGACAGAAAGGTCATAAATAAGATGGTTGAAGTGCAGGGCCACTCTCATGAACAGCGGAGACTCTATGTGAAAAACAACTAAGTCAAAAAAGGACTGGGGCCGGGCTCTGGTGGCTCACGCCTGTAATTCTAGCTACTCAGGAGGCTGAGATCGAGGATCGCGGTTCAAAGCCAGCCCAGGCAGGAGAGATCGTGAGACTCCTATCTCCAATAAACCACCAGAAAACCGGAAGTGGCGCTGTAGCTCAAGTGGTAGAGCGCTGGCCTTGAGCTGAAGAGCTGAGGGACAGCGCCCAGGCCCAGAGTTCAAGCCCCACGACCGACAAAAAAAAAAAACAAACAACAACAAAAAAGGACTGGGAACGTGGGCTTGCCTAGCAAGCTTAATGTCTCGAGTTTATAAACCCAGTGCCACAAAAAAAAGTAACATTAAATAAAATTAGACATTCAAAACACTGACTAAATTTAGCTGATCCATTCCACTTATCCATTGAAAACCAAAATGACCTTCTTTACAAATGCACAGAATGCTTTTTAACAGAGCTTGTTCCCTTAAAACGAAAGTGATATTTTAAGTGAGTCTTATATTGAAACTGTATGATACAAGATACCTACATATTTATAGAAATAACACCTCCGATTCTGGCAATACTGAAAGGCAGAGTTTAACCTGTAGACAATCAATGTATTGGAATTCTGTTTGAGAGATATATCTTGGTTTAAGAATAAATTCAAAACAGCAAGTCACTCAGAAGGTCTGTTTGTTTCTAGAAGGAGTTAAAACCTGATTCCTCTACACTTATAGGAACAAAGGCTGTAGTGTGTACAATCTTACTGTCACCTTCACACACACACACACACAGACACACACACACACACACACACACTCAATAACTTGGTCTTAGGAATCATTTGGAACACTTTCCGTTATGCTAATTTAAATGATCATCTCTTTTAGTGGTACATACATTGCTGACATTTAAAGGAAAAAGCTTTCATACAGCATGTAAGAATATGCTGCGTAATACACATTTCATATGTAATGTTACATAATTACATACCTCAAATTATAGCTCATCAAATGCTCATTGTGTTTAGCTGAACTAGCTGCAAATGACTAAGTATGTGCAGACATTTCTTTCTGTGTCACAAGACTATATCAACTAATTTGATTCTTTGGGGTTTTTTGTTTTGATTTTTCATTGCTCATGAGTTTTTTTTTTGTATGTATGATGCTGTCAAACTGTACTTCATTGTTGTAAGGAAATAAACCAGAGAAAATTTTTTGAGGAAAAAAGCTTTCTAAAACTGTCTGTAAGGTAAATTCATCAAATTTTAAAACTGGAAAAGTCTGGTTCAATTTCCTTATTTTATAAATAATTTAAAATTCAGAGGCAGTATGACTTGCCTACGGATATAAAACTAGTAAAAATGAAGAATAGAAATCAGGTTTGTCACATCCAGTTTTAAATTTTTTTATTATTCTCATAATGTAAACAATTTAAACTTCTTGTTTCATTTCATCTCTTATAAAACACTCATCAGCTCAAAAACTGTATCCAGCAGTTTCTACATTATAAAAGCATATTTAATTTCTATTCCATTTACCTTACAATGTTGACCAATGGAAGATCTGCTTCAATATTTGCTACTTACTTATGAGTATTATAATGAACGTAACAAATTAAAAATTAACTTAATATCGAGTTAGAATGAAAGTTGTTATACAATAACTTGACTGATACAACATATATGAAATCTATTTCATCTGCATAGATATAATTTAGGTCAGCATAATATTAATATATAGGAATAATTTCTATTTTGGAGAAAATCTGCATGACATTTTATGATATAGTAATGTGCATGTATATACATATATAAGATATATATATTCAAAATTAAATATGAATTCATGTACATTCTCTTGGATAAAGTTCCAAATATGCTATGCAGATAATTATAGATAATTCATAGAACAGTATAATATATATCATTTAAACTAATTAATGGCTTCTTCATTTTCATGGTGAACAAGTACAATTTTAATATAAGAAAAATAAATAATAAAAAGCATATTGATAACAGTTGTCCATGGCTCCTGCCTGTAATCCCCTAGCTACTCAGGAGGCTGAGATATAAGGCTTGCAGTTCAAAGCCAGCTTAGGTAGGAAAGTCCGTGAGACTTTTTTTTTTTCCATTCTATATATTCTTTTTTTTTAATTGTGAAATTACCGTATAGAGGGGTTACAATTACATGAGCAAGGTAATGAGTACATTTCTTATCAAGCATTGTTGCCTCCTCCTTTGTTTCCCCTTCTCATCTCCTCCTTCTCCATCCCATCTCCTGCTTCCCCCCCTCACCCTTCTTACCGCCCCCCCCACCCCGCCAAAGTTGTAAAGTTCGTTTTTCTACATAACGTCTTGTACACCTCATCGTTGCAATGGAGCCACCTGTATCTCTATTTAAACGATTTGTTTTTTCCCTTCCCCTCTTTAAATTATACCAACATCAAATACAGAGAAAACAGGGGTTATACCGTGGGGGAGGGACATACAAAGCAACAAAGAAATATCTTATAAATATGTTAAAAACAATAGCAAGAAAGAAAAACCATTTGAGTCCTTATCTTGGGGTTCATTTCGCCTAACATCAACTTATGTGACCGTTTCTGCTTGTCTCAGACATATACTAGTTATTGCAAATAAGGTTCTTATCTCCAAAAAAACACCAGAAAACTGGAAGTGACACTGTGGCTCCAAGTGGTAGAGTGCTAGGCTTGTGTGAAAAATCTCAGAAACCGTGCCCAGACCCTGAGTTTAAGTCCCACAACCAACAAAAAGTAAATTTTTTACATTTTTATTGTAAAAATATTGTACAGGGGTTACAGGTACATGAGTAAGCTGATGAATACATTTCCTATGGAGCCTTGTTACCTCCTCCTTTGTTTTTCCCCTACCATCCCGGCCCTCCCCAAAGGCATGCTGCAATCACAGTAGTTAGCATTTTTTCCCAACCAAGTCCAATTCCCCCAGAATAGGTGTGATTTATGGTTGCATACACATTGGGATGTATATGTATTTAGTTCTAATCTTATGATAGTTCCTTGTCCTTTTATGAGTTCTTATACAGTGAAATTTTGAGCACTGATTTTAGAAAGCTAAACATTATATGCTGCATTATAATGATATAATTTTTTTCTTTTTTTCTAGATCATGCCCAATCTGTCTCATTCCAAACCAAAGCAACCATAAAACCTTCCCTCAATTTCTGCTTAGTACTTGAGGAAAGGAAGAAATTTATGTAAATCTTTCTTTATACGATTGGCTATAAAAAAAAGTATAATCAAAAAAGTGCAAGGAAAACATAATTCTAGAATTGAATTTTCCTTAATTCAAGTTATTCTCCTGGCTCTAAACTATAATGGTTAATTATTTACTGGCTATTATGTATTCGTTATTAAAAAACAATAAGAAATGCATGTAATGACAATGGAATTTTATTACTAAGACTGTTGTATTGACAACGGTGTGCAACTTGATAGCATGGTACACAGCAGGGTGTGTGTGTGTGTGTGTGTGTGTGTGTGTGTGTGTGTGTGCCAATACTGGGTTTGAATTCAGAGTCTTGTGTTCTATCTCAGTTGTTTTTTGTTTTGTTTTTTTTTTTTTTTTGGTCAATGAATGGCTCCGTCACTTGAGTCATACCACACATTGGCCTTTTACTGGTTATTTGAAGGTAAATTTATCTGCCCAGGCTGGCTCTAATCTCAATTTTTACATCTCAGCATTCTGATTAGCTAGGATTATATATGTAACCCATCAGTACCCAGCTTCCAGCATTTTGGTTGAATTCTATCATTTATCAAATTCAGTAAACTTTTGTTCAGACATACGTCCTTATTATAGGCTATATTCATGTTTATGTTTAGTAATGGGCTACACTTGCTTATTTTATCATGATATATTTTCAAAGTGCTATTATCTCTGTGAGAGATAAAGAAATGTGAAATCTGACTAGCAAGGAGTTAAAGATGTGACACATATAGAAGCAAGACTTTTCTTTTTTCTTCTTTTTTTTTTTTTAGCAAGAAGAGACATAAAAGACAGCAAAGTATTGAAATTGTATTTTAGAAAAACTGAACTTGCTTACACATTGAGGCAGATCTAGAAGAAACATCAGAACATTTTGTGCAGGGTTGACATGTGGAGGTAAATCTCTGATGTTTGGGTAAGGGGCCGTGCTGTGCACACTATTGAATAAAAGGAGCAGGCCTAGGAATTTAGCTCTTATCTGCTAAATCTTTCATCTAATATTAGTTAAAGTTCAAAAACAGTAATATTGTATTTAAGAAATAAAAGCTAGAAATGAGCAATTCATCATAACGATAACTTAGAACTTGTGCTTCTTATGTTTTTAAGACTTTGTTAGCCATACCAGGAACAACCTCAGGGAGCTGGCATGCTTTTTATTTGAAAGTTGAAATTCAAAACCACTTCACAAATAGAAACACTTCCTATCAGCACCTGGATTTTTAATTCAAAAAGCTCAAATAATTCTCAAAATTTAAAGGACAGGTATGGATCTCACTAGAATCCTTCAATCAAAATATTTATCTTGATTTTAAGTAACATTTATTTGTCTTCTAGACTTTTTTTTTTCCGATTCTGAAGGCTGAACTCTGGGCCTGGGCACTGTGCCTCAGCTCTTCAGCTCAAGGCTAGCGCTCTACCACTTGAGCCACAACACCACATCTGGCTTTTATTCTGCTTATGTGGTGCTGAGGAATCCAACCCAGGGCCTCATGCATGTGAGGCAAGTACTTTACCACTGAGCTAACTTCTCCAGCTCTCTTCGAGCCTTCTTTGGGTTATTTGTCTTCTAGTCTTGGTAGTATCTTATCTCTTCCTTATTCTCTTTCTTACAAATGGCTCTCAATTCTATCGAAATTACAGTTGTAGAAACCTGTGTGCTAAAAATTCTGTTTGGTTAGTCCATTCTATGTCTCATTATAATCTGCAATATATCTAACCTACCTAACATTGCCACTCACTTCTTTTTTCCAATAATGTTATCCAAGGAAGTCATTAACAATTTCTTGAAGGCAAACTTTAAACTTTAAAGATATCTGTAACTAGTCTGCTCTTTGTATCTAGCAAACCATTTCTTGTTTCTTCCAAGTATCTATTTTAGGTATTTCTGTAGAAACATAATATGGCCCAAGAAATGGAGCGCATAGGATTTAGGTAGCAGTGTTGTCAAAGAAAGGTCAGTTGGGAAGATAGGAAGGAGGTAAGCAAGGATGACTTTTCCTCTAAGCGCTAGTCTCCAGAGACTCTGGGGAGCCTCTGGAGCATGAGTTAATGTGATACAGTTGACCCACTTGGAGAAAAGAGCCTGTCTTCCATATCTCCACCTCAGTGACTCATTCTATAGAGGGGTTCATAGCCTCCGGGGGAAGAAAGCTCTCTTTCACCAAGAACAACCCTCTGGAGAGGGCTGCAACTTTAAATCTTCAGCAATCTGAAGTTAGAAGAGATTCACTTAATTTGTAAGTGCTGTAGTATACATTTCTCAATTCTATATATACTGCACTTCATAAGAAAATAACAGAGAAGCATTAAAGATATTTAGACATAGGTACAACAGGATGAGCTTTGGTTTAGGTGAAAATTTCTTTTCAATCCTTTCAGAGATTTAAGATGTTTGAAGATTGGAGAAGTGTCCATTTTCAATTTCATTAAGAAAACTTCTCAATTTATTTTTTTTCCAAGATTAGTGTTCTTGCAGTGCTGGGATTGTACCCAGGGTTCTAGGAATGCTAGGCAAGCACTCTGTCACTCAGCTCTGTCTTGGACCTCAATTTAATTGTTTATGAAGAAAATTTAAGAGCTTTCCCCTTTCCATCCCTTCCCATCTTTCTCCTCTCCCCCCTTCCCCAGCCAAAGTTGTAAAGTTCATTTTTCCACATAACATCTTGTACATCTCATTGTTGCAATGGGTCCACCTGTATCCCTATTTAAACGATTTATTTTTCCCCTTCCCCTCCACAAATTATACCAATATCAAATACACTGAAAACAGGAGTTATACGGAGGGGGAGAGACATACAAAGCAACAAAGAAATCATCTTATAAATATGTTAGTAACACTAGCATGAAAGAAAAAACATTTGAGTCCTTATCTTGGGGTTCATTTCGCCTAATATTAACTTATCTGACCGTTTCTACTTATCTCAGACATATACTAGTTATTGCAAATAAGGGAAACCATGGGACCTATGTTTAAGTTTTATAAATATACATCAATTTGATGACTTCAACTGTTGTTGGCTGAAATGAGCTAAAATATATCCTAGAGACTCAATTTGTGAATTGACACTACAAAATAATTTTGATACAAACTCAATATTTATAAAATGCGTAACTCATTTAGTATTATGATAAAATAAAGTATTATGATGGTGTGATAAAAAAATCAATTCCTACTAAATGACATCAAATGATCAAATAATACCAAATTTATTGAACTATATAATTAGTTGTAAAATCTTTATATCCAAAACCATTTGGGAGATGAATTGAAATATATAGAAAAGGGTAATTGAGAATGAAATTTTATTTTACTTGATGTATACTTTTTATGTGAATACAGGTTACCTACTAATATTGAACATTATTAGTAAAGATCAGGTAGTATTGATATGTTCAGAATAAAAGCATAAAAGACTTGAAGGTTATGAAATTTGCCAAGGTTTCTTATTCCTTAATTTTCTTGAATATTCTTCCATTCAATATGCAATATGAATAGCTATAGGTATACAATTTCTTTGAGCATTTGTAACAATATATAGTATATTTGATTATATATTTATAGATAGATGATAGATAGCTTATTCAAGAAACCATATTAAAGTAAAAGGGGCTTGTTTTCATACCAAGCTTAGATATTAGCACAAATAAACACAGAAAAATGTCTTTTCTTTGCTTTACTTTTTTTCCTCCAAATTACTTAAAGTCAGAAATTACTAAGAAATGTTTTTTCTACAATAGAGAAACTCTACCTCAAGAATTTAAAAATAAATGGACTGAAAAGCACATCTGGGCCCTTTCAAGGCCACTGCAACTTTGCTCTGATTGTTGTTCACGATTTCTAAATTACAGAGGAAATGAAAATGGCAAAGGCAAATTTAGCAGCTCAGTAGTTGGAACTGAGTTGCTTCGTCATCAGGTTGAATTGGAATATATTGGTAATCTTACAAATAAACAATAAAAATGCCTACTCCTTGATGAGATTTGCCCGTCTGAATTGAACTGAAAAATTTGTAGTACAAAGTGCATAAAAACATCCTATTTGTCCAGTTAAAACTTATTCTAAGAAACTATTAATTTTATCTGCAATAGTCTAGCCTTAACAATTATCTGAATTTGTAATTTACAGGAATATACCATCTCATTTCTCAGAATCTTATAAATAAATGGCACCATGAAGATGTTAATGAATCACATTAATATGAAAAAATAATTTATAAATCCTCTCCTTTCTATATACTTAAGTTCTCTCCATCTTCCTCTAAGAATAGGACTATCATTTATCATTGTACCAGAATTGGTACAATGCTCATAATGAAAATATGCAGCATTTGTATTAAATGAATCAAATGGGCAAATAAGTTCTAAGTCTGTACGTAAGCTGTACATTTTAATAGAATTCCAATTAAGAGCCATGCTCAGGCTATATCGTGGTCAGTCATAATTGAAAATGCTAGAACTTTACTGGGAGCCCTTATTAAATATAAAAAGATGCCTGTGGTCTGCCCAAACATCAATAAGTCATCAATACAAAAAAGAAGTAGTATATATGCTTTACTAACAACAGTCCCAGGGAAAATATATCACTTGATTTCTACTCTTCACATTTATCCACACTTACTGACACACACAACTGTCTGAATCACATGGAAAAATAAGTTGTGTGTGTGTGTGTGTGTGTGTGTGTGCGCGCACGCACGTGTGTATGTGTTACTATGGTTGAGCCTCAGGGCTTCACACTTTCTAGGCAGAAACTCTATTCTTTAAGCCACATTTCCACTTCTCCTTTTTTACTTATTTTTGGTATACCCTCATCAAAGCTCAGTTAAACATTTCTCCTGCAAAACTTTAACCTGAAGCTCACAGATCGAATACTCCTGCATATGAATAAGCATATGTAATGTTTACCTTTTTGCATTCTGCTGATCTGTCAGAGCATCAGTAGATCAGACTTGTTCAGGCTCACAGATTAAACACTCCTGCGTATGAATAAGCATATGTAATGTTTACCTTTTTGCGTTCTGCAGATCCGTGAGAGCATTACTAGATCACACTTGTCCTGGCAGTTCTACTGAAATGCATGCAAACTGTCCTTACATGTAGCACATCCTTATAATTTCATGTGATTTGACTATAGTAACCTAAAAGTCTCTTCCCACAGTTGTACTGCCCAGTGATTGTCACTTATTTTTTGATTAACACCATACCATAATAAATTTAACTCTCTCCATAGCCCTCTTTTCAATATTAACCTTCCATTCTGTCCACCTCTTAACACCTGTTATACGGAAGCACTCAAATAATTTACACTCTCTAGTCACTGAGTCTCTAAGAGTAGGAAGACTGTCTAGCATTTACTCTTTTAATGTTTATTAAAAAATAACAAAAATGATCCTTTAACTTGGCTCTCTTGGCTCACATTGACACTTTCAACTACTCAAGGAGGCTGAAATTTGAGGACTGCCATTCATATTCAGGAAAGTTCACAAGACACTTATCTTAAATTAACCATCAAGGACCCAGAAACAGAACTGTTGCTCACATGGTAGAACACCAGCCCTGAACAAAAATGATAAGGAAAAGCATCCAGGCCCTGAGTTCAAGCCCTAATACCAGCCCAAAAGAAAATTACCCTTTGCATGTCTACTGAAACTGATTATTTTATTTCTCTACCATATTTTAATATCAGAAATAGAATTGGAAGAAAACTTCCAAGGTTTTCCTACAGAGGAGCAAAACTGATCTCTCTAAAAAGGAATACAATACCCTCACTAAGAAAGTGAGGGAAGAGATGACAGTTAGAGAAATGGTCCTAACGTTGCCACAGTTGCTTTCACAACCCAGAGCATAACTTGCACTCTGTATCTATTGCCTTGATTAAAAGAACTAAGTTATTTGAGCTGAAGTAGTTTAATTATTTAATAAAAGCTCGACAAACCAAATAATGCCCAACTTTGAGTGATAGATACTAGACAAACTTATCTCTCAGTGTTCACAATCCTGTTCAGTTAATTAAACAGTTTATGATTTATCAGGAAGCATGTTCTGGATTATGAATAACTCCTCATCAACCGTGCATTTTGTCTGCCATTCATCCATTATTTTTTGGTGACAGCACAATATCTACCTGTGGTAATTGCATGCTGCTAATTTATTTTTAATATCTTTCAGCTGGCTTCTTGGAATTTTAAAATAGATAATAACAGCATTGAGCCTTCAAACAATGTAACTTTTCCCTCTTTATTAGATACAAAGTGGCTGATTTTTTTGAAAAAGAAAAATAACAAAAAGAATTTTTTAGGATCCTTAAATGTATTAAAAAGACAATTAATTATAACATTCAAGTGCTGACTCTGAACTAATTTTTATGTGTATATGTTATTCATACTTCTGAATAAAGACTTACCTTAGTATATTCTACATGCAAATAAAATATTAAAAGGCATTAATAGTCTATAAAATTTAAATTACACAATTCTAATTCTCATAGAATTTATTTTAACTATTTTATACCTTTTAATTGATAATGGCACGTGCTAATCAAGAGAAACATAGAAGCAAAATTAGGAAATAATTAGATTAAACTGTTAATTGTGTTTCTAAGAAACAGGGGACTATTTTTGGTGCATTATTAGTAAAAGTCAAACAAATCTAAAGCATGCGCACTGACCAAGTGTGTATATGAGAAGTAAAATGTAAAGGTGCTTCAACACATCTGTAAACCATAAACATAATCCTGAGTTAAGAATTGACCAAGGATCATCTTACAGGTATCCTTCTTCATCAAATCTCATTATCTTGGTCAGTACATGTATACCTTTAGTCAAGACATCGCTCTCTTTAAATCATATGTACTTACCTGACTGATGACTCCACTTGTCTATCACAGAGACATATCAAACAATCCAAACCATTTACCTTTCTCCTCCAAAGTCCTTTTCTCAGTAAATGGCAGCTCTTCCACATGGCAGCTGGAGCCTTTAAGGAATCTATGGGGGAAATGTTTAACATCTCTTCTTTGCTAGTAGTAATGTTCAGCTAGCTTGCTGGCCCAGCTGAGCCATATCTTCAATCTGGCTCCTTTGCTGAGTATTTTTGAGAAGTAACCTCACAGACGTTTAAGTGTAGGTTGTCTTTGAACTATGAACCTCTAGGTCTACTTTCCTGAGTAGCTAGGATCCGAGACATGAACCACTAGTTTCTAGCTTTTAATCAATAATCTTTAACAATTCTACTTCATAATTTCTGTATTAACTTTTATCTGCTTTTCTTTTTACTACTTTACTCTAAATCTCACTATTTTTTTAATAGTACTTTGATGATTTTTCTAGTAGCTCTTCCTTCTTGACTTCCTCAATACAGGAGTAAGATGAAAATGTTTTTAACTAAAATCTGACTTGTTATTATATTTCATTACTTTCATTTGTTCATTGAATATTCCAGAACATTAATCAGAACTAACAAGATACAGAATGTAATATCTATATATTACAATAAGCACTATACTCAACCCGTTCTTCTTTTTTTAATATCGTTGGAGATCACATCGAGGGCCTTATGCATGCTAGACAAATGCTCTGCCACCAAGCTACATCCTCAGTGTCCTTGTGGCTTTTCTCTATCCCTGAAGTAACTCAAGCTTCATGGAATGTGCGAGTATATTTTCTGCCTGCTCTTGCACATAGATAAACTCCATTCATCAGTTTCTATTTTACCCTTTAGGAAGTTGCCCTACAATGTAGATCTCAGACTAAATTAGCCCTTGATTTTATCCCTCACTACATCACTTTTATCCTTTCCTATTAGATTATACACTTTGTAAGACAGAAATAAACACATGAATCAGCAATGAAACACAGCCTTGATCAGAGGTTGTTGTTGTTCATTTGATTTACTCTTCTTTCATGTGTAAGAACTTCTAGTCAGTTAATTCAAAATAAGAACTTTGAACATTTGAGAGTTTATTTTGTCTGATAACCTTGGAACATGGATAATTTTTAATTTTCTTCAGCTCAAGAAGCTGATGTTCAGCCAGCTATTTTCTGAGTATTTCCTGAATGTCAGTTGAAAATCAATATACTTGTTTTTAAAACAAGCACAACTTTCAAAACTGATAAGAGGGACTTCTCCACACACTATACTTTAAGGGTTTCACATATTAAAACTCACCAGAAATACATTTATTAAATAACACTGTAATGCCTGGATACCAGGCTAAGATGGCCAATTGTTTTGAACATGTGTGCAATGATTAGCACTGTGGAGGGACACAGTTATTTAAATTTCATGTTTGGTTCTCAAGACAAAATGTGATTATGAATAGGGTTTGAGTATTTTTCCTTTTGGTAAATATCTGAAATCGACATTATTTCAGAGTCTATGTCCAGTTTTGAGCAGTGGTGTACCTGTGATAAGAGAAAAATCAAATTAGTTTATCAGAGCCTTCCTCTTAATGGGATGCAAGGAGTTCCTTCTTTCAGAGTACTGTTGTCTTTTCAGAAGTTCTCACAGTTGAGCATTGAATTACTAAAATTGCACATGCAGAATAAAAATCAAACTACAATACTACATTATGCTTTCTCTTTAAAAATATTTTAAATGGCTGGACACTGGTGACTCATGCCTGTAATCCTAGCTAATCAAGAGGCTGAGATCTGAGGGTCGCAGTTCAAAACCAGGCCAGGCAAGAAAGTTCACTAGACTCTTACCTCCAATTAACCATCAGAAAACCGGAAGTGGAGCTGTGGTTGAAAACCTTGAGCAAAAGAGCTCAGGGACAGCACCCAGGCCCCAAAACCAAACAAAATATATTGCTTTTAGTGAATATCTGTCTAGACACAATGTGTTAAGTATGTTCTTTATGTTTCTCCATGGAATGAGATAATACATAAGATATGGTTAAATTATTTTATAAGTGATAACTACTTAAGAAAATTTAGATCATATGGTATTTTCTGTGATTATAATTTTATTATGTATAAATGTATATATATTATATACTCTTGTACTTAGTTTATTTGGGATCTAAGTATTGTTTTTTCTTTTCACGAATTTTTAAGTCCTTTTTAATTGTTATCATTATGTAGTTGTATAAAATGGTTGCAACTCTGTAAGCCAGGTTATAAGTACACATAACAAGGTTAAAAGGTTTTATTTCTTAATTACTCAAGAAAGAAATTAATGACAGTCAAGGCTAATATAAAGTAAGACATAGGAAAACAGTTCATCAACAAATGCTGGTGAGAATGGGGGTGAGGGAAAGGAGATGAACATAAAAAATGCTTGCTTATTCAAGTTTATTGCAAAGCTCTGGACAATAGCCAATCTGTGAAGTTACCTGAAGTGCCCAACAGATGAATGGATCAATAATATATGCCATATATATATATATATATATATATATATATATATATATATATATATACCAGAAGGTGTGTATGGATTGCATAAGGAATTTAAATAAAATCAATGGACCAATAAGGATTGGAAGTTAGGATAAATTGTATATATGTGGATGGATATGACACAGAGGGATCCTTTTTGTATAACGAATGTATGATATAAAATAGTTTTTAAAGTGGAAAAAAATATTTCGTACTATTGGCCAAATCCACTTTCCCCACAAATGTGATTAGAACATTTGTGATCTTTTCACTAGTAGAGCCCACTTGTGATATTTTTTTCCCTTGTGATTTTTGATTATTGCATCTTAGAAAAAATAGAAGGCAAGAGAGAGAGAATACTGGAGTTTAAATTCGGGGTTTTGTACTCTTACTAGGCTGCTTGCTAACAGCTATCACTCTACCACTTCAGTCATACCTCCATCCTGACATTTTGCTTATTAATTAGAGATGGAGTTTCACAGACTTTTCTGCCCAGGATGTCTTCAAACCCATGTTCTTCTACATATCAGTCTCTGAATAGCAACGTCGACAAATATAAGCCACCGGGTACCAAGTTAAGGGGTATACGTCTATATCTTTTGGAAAAGTTCTCAGCAATTTCGATAATGAATGTTTAGTCTACTCACATCATGTGAAACTTTGATAAAAAATATTTCATTTAACTATAAAAATCAAATGTCAAAAATTTGTATAGTCTTTGTATTTGTCATTGTTTAATCATTGTGGTTTATTCTAGTCTTAGTAGAGTTTCTGAAAGACCCCTTGCTAAGAAAATAAATTATCTCTTTAATATTTGTATAACTAGAACCATATCTCTAATTTTGTTCATTTGCTAATGAAAATACTGACTTAGAAATAAAAGGTATTTTTTTCTATGTATTCTTACATATAAGAAAATAGATTAAAATTTCTCTAGAGACCAAATATAGTAACAAGAATTTTCTGTGATTTATCTTTTTTAGAGGATTTACTTTGTTGTTGTTGTTGTTGTTGGGGCCTGAACTCTGTGCCTGGGCGTTGTACCTCAGCTCTTCAGCTCAAGGCTAGTGCTCTACCACTAGAGCCACAATGCCACTTCCAGCTTTTTCTACTTATGTGGTGCTAAGGAATTAACCCAGGGCCTCATGCATGCAAGGCAAGCCACCTTCCCAGCCCTGAGGATTTACATTTTTAATTCTCTCTTTCAATAGGATTTTTGTACTCCATCAGATTTCAAATGTCTTTAAATATTGACAATGCTCAAAGATTCAAATTTGTAGGTTATATTTTTATTGAAAAAATATAGCTGACATTCTAGCCATTCTATCTGTAACACTCATTTGTCATAAATTGTTTTACATCAGTCATTAAAGCATCTACATGGCTTCTCTAGGTTTTTTTATTTTTTTATTGTGAAAATACTGTACAGAGGGTTTACAATTACATGAGCAAGATATGAGTACATTTCTTATCAAGCATTGTAGCCTCCTCCTTTATTTCTCCTTCCCATCCCATCCTCCCCTGCCCTTCCACCCAACCCTCCTCCCCCCCAGGATTTTTAAATTAATAAATGATACTAAGAACCTCATATATTAATGAACTACCTCAAGATCTTATAGAAAATGTAGTAAAAACCAGCTCTTTCATGATTCTAATATTTTAAGCTACTAAAACTATTGAGACTTGTCCAATTTGAATTACACCAAAAATATATTTATATAAAATAAAAAGGTTAATAAATATTCAAAATACAGTTCAAAACACTAAATTTACTCCTTCAATCTATTTATGTGTATTTATTCCTTTTTTTTCAAATTCCTACTGTTTTCAAAAACCAAGGAACCAACAGAAATACATAGTAAAAGAAGAAAAGCATTTGTAGTATACTGGAATTTTTTGAACAGGCCATCACAAAAGTTTGCTTTGTGCCTTGAAGATGTCAGCCTTTCCTTTCCTCTATGAATCTTGCCTATGTCCCTTATAATCTGTCAGCAGTTCCTGAAATTCTTCTTCTCTGCTGATACATAGATGCAAAATTTTAAGACTTGCAAATGACAGTTCACTGACCTGTTACTGATGTAGTCCTCATTGTATTTACGAAGTTTTCTCTTGGGAAAGCTATTGCAATCCTCTTCAAACAGGATCACAATGTGTAGGCTGATCTGGAAAATACAAACTGCACTAGAAAATCTTTGTGGGTTGGAATTTTTTAATAAGTTTTTATTGTAAAAATAGTGTACAGAGGGGTTACAGTTACATGAGTAAGGTAATGAGTTTCTTCCATAGTTTTACTTACTAACACACAAGTCACCCAGTGTATCTGCATGTTCAATAGAGGAGGGAAAGTGCTGTTCTCCTAGAAAATACCAAAAAAAAAAAGAGAAACATTGTGTTAGTTACTTCAGCTTACATTAAAAGGTCTACTTCTTTGAGGGATTTAACTTTTTAAGGGTATTTTAACAAATACGTTAAAACCTAAAATTTGTTCCTATTTATTTATTTATTTATTCCTATTATTTATATATGTTCATTTGGTACAGGTATATGTTATATAAGTTAAATATGTTATATATATATATATGTTATATAAGGTTTAAATTAGAGTAAACATATCTCTTCAAACATATCATTTCATGATGTGCAGACAAATAATTATTTTTAGTTTTGTAAATGATATAATGCATTATTATTTTTAGATTTTTAAAATGATGTAATGCATCATTACTTTCTATTCTTCCCTTTTTATACTATAGCTAATGAGTGATTCTTATTCCTGACTTAACACAAACCAATAAACCTTCCCCCAACCCTCCATCTACCCTGGTCTTGTCAGCCTCTAGTAAGTTCTTTTCTATACTAGCATGTAGCATTTTATCATGATTCTATTGTATGAACCATTTGTTGTGATTTGGGAATAAATTTTTCAAAACTATATGATAACTGATTTAAATTTTATTGATTTTTATATTGAACTAACTACTGATTGTCATGCCATAAAATATAAGCACTTCAGCATCTTACTTTGTCAGTTAATACATTTCCATTAAGCTCTGAAAACATTCAACATAAAATTTTCAAGGAATATTGTAAATATGTTTTATTGAGTCACAATGTTTATATAAACTTGAAACTCTTGATCACTGCCTTTCTTTTTAATTATATCTTATTATGATTAAGTAGCTGAACAAACTAGTTACCATTCAACAAATCAGTTTATAAATACAATGAATCTTAATCCATGTCACCCCTTTCATTATTTTCTCTCATTCCTGTCTTGATCATTGTCTTTCTTGTTTTGTAAATGGCTTCCCTGTATTACCAGGAGGTTCGGAGAAGTAATGTGGGGCACAGGGAAATGCATTTCCATATTAACCAGGTGGTCTGCCATCTCTCTGGAGATATGATACAGCAAAAAGAAGTGTTCTATAGTTAAGCAAAGAGAAAAAAATCACAACACAATGAACTTAACAAAAAAAACTATCATATTTTTATTTCATCGCACAAAATATGTCAAAGTGCATAAGTATTATTTGAACACTGTCAATTGACTATTCATATATGGATTTAAATAGTAGGTAGGCTCCACCTGGCTTACAATTTGAAACATAAGATCTATTCATGTATGTGTTCACTTCAGCAGCACATATACTAATATCTATTACTTTTTAAATATGATTATGTAGGTCTGTTTAACTTACTAAAATTTTACAAATTTATTAATTTGTATTTAGTTAACACTAGAATTTTTCAATGATAAATTTATTATATTTATTAAAATTTAATAATGTATCTATTAGTATTTAATGAAAACTAAATATCCATTAATAATGAAATTGTATTTTGGAGAAATTCTGCTTCTGAACTGTCTCTATATTTTAGACAATGGATGGAATCCTTTCTGCTTAAAATTTAAGACAACAGTTTATTTTGGAATGAATTCATCAGATTCCTTGAAGATTAATTCCTGATTTTATGAATCCTTCTTTTTCTCGATAAGAGATAAAGGTAGGTAAAAAGAAGACACTGAAAATTTTTATTCAGTTGGATTTATGGCATTACTTATCTTCAGGAATATCGTCTTCCACAACTGAGATGGATTCCAAATTCCCTTTGCCATATTTTACTTTTTTTTAAGTCTGACTTGGCATTTACAATGTACTATAGAAAAATTTTAATGTAATAAATTCAACACAAGTTTATATATATTCTTCTGTAATTGATGAAGTCATCTCTAGTCCACCATTCTCTTCTCACTATCACCTCCCTATAATTTAGAAATGATGCTAATTATGATGTAGCTTAGGATGATGGGGAGATGAAGAAAATGGTTGAGGCAGCAATCATATATAATGAATATATGAATATATGAATTTTAACTATAACTTTGTGTGTGTGTGTGTGCCATGGGGCTTGACCTCTGGGCCTGAATGCTGTCCCTCAGCAATTCAGCTCAAGCCTATTGCTCTACCACCTAAGCCACTGCACCACTTCTGGTTTTCTGAGTGGTTTATTAGAGATAAGAGTTTCAAGGACTTTCCTGCCTGGGCTGGCTTTGAACCACGATCCTCAGATCTCAGCCTCCTGAGTAGCTAGAATTATAGGCGTGAGCCACTGGAACCCGGCTTATCTATAACTTTAAAGAACATATTCCCTCCACATTCTGAAGAACATGTCTCTATCAGATTTTTATCACCCCCCAAAATATCCCTGATGTCCCAATAGAAAAGCCTTTTGAAGTAAAAACTCTTCTAAATATTTCAAGGTTAATTATTAACATCTGCCTTTGAACTTTTATAAATATGTATTTTTGTTTCTAACTTTTCTCTCAGCATTCTGAGTGTGAAATAGGTATAGAATGAATTCTTCCTTCTGTTTGGGTGTTCAGCAAAGAGGATGATGTCTGTCTACATTATAACTGAAATTATCTTTTGTTTATGCTACTAATTTTAATGCTAATCCTGTTCAGAAGCATTTTGCAAGATATACACAGAAAACTAGGTCATCACCTTTCTAAACAGTCCATGGCCCAGTCATGATATATTTTTCAGGTTTCATAAAGAATCCCATACTTCACTGGGAGATATAGGAGAGAAAAATAGAAGGGGTGATATTGATCAAGATGCAGCATCTTTACAATAAAATAAAATTTGAAAAGAAAAACAAAAAAAGAAATAGTAAGAAGCAAAAAAGATGCATTGTGCTCCTAAATTGACATCTTGAATTGAAACTTCTTTGTACAACTACTTAAAGATAATTTATATGCACATATATGTATTTAAAAATAGCCCTATACATCTTCATGTAAAAACCTCAAAGTCAAAGATAATTTATATGCACATATATGTATTTAAAAATAGCCCTATACATCTTCATGTAAAAACCTCAAAGTCAAAAATCAATAATGTAGCTTGAGGATATTTGAGTTTTTTTAAATGAAAATTAAATTTAAAATTACATTTCAAATTTGCATACATTGTTTTATTAATGTTGAATTTGCATGGAAAAATAAGTTTTTCTCCATATGATATTGTTAAAGTCAGGTCTTGCATCCTTCAGTTGTCAAAAGTTTGATTATTTTAAATAATGGGAAGACTCTATTTTAAAAGTTATTTTACAATTGTGAGTAAATGCAAGTACTTATAAAATATTTGAGAACTATTCTGAAGCTTTTTGCACAATTCTGGAACCCCAGTTTATTCCAGTAACATTCCTGTGAAATTCTGCTCCTACATGAAGTAGAAATAGGAAGAGGTGAATTGATTCATGCTGTTTTACTTGTACAGTTGAAAATAAAGTGGGTTTAATTTGCCTAAAGCTAGTGCAGCCTCTAACTTCGACTTCTCTTTTCTTTCATTCACTTGTACTTTCTCACAGAACATATTATTTGCATGAGAAGATGCTTGCTGCCCAAGCTGAAATGGAATATGCAGAACACAATTTCAATTCGTTTTCAGTGTCATTCAGTTTTTTGTCTTATTTTTCACTCAGCCAATTCCATATTTTCCTATGTAGTACTCATTGTTGTTTAATTTCCTAGATTTCCATCTGTGGAAATATTCTAGCCTTAAAACTGTGTATGTCCCCTTTAGACTCAGAAGGTAGCTTATCTTGGACTTTAAGGTTCCTGATTTCCTTGTTAGTGTTGTTTTGAAATCATCCTATAAATGTTGAGGTATTCTCTTGGCCTTGTTGCTTACATATACTTTTAAAAAGATCATGGTATCTATATCATCCTTTTTGTGTGTTTGTTTTGTTCTCCTCTATATGTAGAGAAATAGTTTCTTTCTCTTTAAGACTTTTCTGTACACCTTTGTGAAATTTTCAAAGATTTTTGGTACCATTTTACTGAAGAAACATAAAATTCACAAATTCCACCAGTGAAACCAATTTTGTTGTTCTAATTGTTATGTGTCATTAATTCTACTTTATAATTAATTCTTTACATTCGTATTTGGTTGATTTTGCTAATTTTTTAAAACCTTAAATGGAAACCTTTTGGCTTATGTTTCATTCTTTTTTTCTAGGTATCTCTTTTTATTATATATATATTTGTATTGTAAAGATACTGAATACAGGGGTTACAGTTACATTTATGTTTTATTCTTTTGTTAAATCATAAAATACAATTAAACCTGTGATTTCAAATTGTTCCTTAGATTGAGTATAGTAAGTTTCTAAATATATTGGTTTTCCAACCATGATTCTATTTTCCAGAAAAATTGTAAAGTTTCTTGTAACACTCCACAGTGTTATATATCTTGAAATACCGTAAGAGAGATTTAAAAATGTTTTAGCACATGTTTTCTTCCAATGCCACTTTTAAAAGGATAGAGAAGACAAGAGTTAGTTGCTAAATGTCATACCGCTAGCTTATGCCAAATCTTTGGATGCTTCATTCTTTCTATTTACCAGTAAGCTGCAAATTATTTTTCTGTTTTTACACCATCTATTTTTGATGGATACACTAGTCTCACTAATAATTTCTGAAGTTAAATATCTATTTAAGTAATGCTATCTCCCAAATGTCAAAAATCTCCCAAGATATAATGATGAAATAGTTGATGATATTGAAAAGATACTTCGCACATAATTATGCACACACATGTGCATATATAAAAGCATACATGCACACTCATGCACACACACACACACACACACACACGCACACACACACACACCACCTGGAGCAGTTAATCACAAGGCCACCATGACTTTGCCAAAAATAAATCTACTTTCTTTCAATTAAATAAATTAATAACATTCTTCTCTTACTTTTCCAAAGATGTTTTGTTACTTCTGATTCATAGCATAGGTCTTCTATTGACTCTCAAAGTAGTTTTGCTACATTCATAAGTATGTTCAGAATAAATAATAACTTAAGTATGAATAGTTAAGGTTAAAGTTGTTTGTTTGCTTTGGTTATATTTTTAGGTTGAATGCCTTTTTATTTGATTTTAATGGGTTTAGCCCTAAAAACAAAGTGATTATCCAAAAACATAATTTTGTCATGGTTACAAATTGATTTACATGAATTTTAATGGGAAGTCATAAGTCCAGTCCCAACTTTCATTCTGACCCCTTCTAAAACATTTAAAATTCACTATTTATACTTGTGCCCAGTAGAATAACATTTGCTTTAAAATGCAAATATTTTTTGGCTAATTTTGTCATTTGAGTATCAAGTTGGTATAATGTATTTCAAATTAATTTCAGCTGAGAATTTGCAAATTCAGTATAAGCAAATGGTGGTTATATAATTTTGTATTTTTAAATTTTTATTGTAAAGATGCTGTTCAGAGGGGTCGCAGCTACATGAGTAATGCAATGAGTGCATTGCTTCTCTATCATTGTTACCCTGTTTCTTCCTTGTTGTCCCACTATCCCTTCCCTCCCCCACCTCCTACTCTCTTCCCCACCCCACCACATTTCCCTCCCCCCAAAGTTGTAAAGTTCGTTTCCAATATTCTGTCCTGTGGGTATTCTTGTTGCAATGGGTCATCCTGTCTACTTGTTTCAGCGTTTTGTTATTCCCCTTCCCAGATTAGACAAATGTGTATACAGGATGCAGGATATCAAAATCACGTACAGTGACAATAAGGGATAAGCCATAGGGGAAAGAACATACAAAGGAAACAACCACAACAAAAATAAATTTAGTATTAGAATTCCTGGCTAGAGCAATAAGACAAGATGCAAACGTAAAGGGGATCCAAATAGGGAAAGATGAAGTAAAACTCTCCTCTTTGCAGATGACATGATCTTGTATTTAAAGAATCCCACGGACTTCACTCCCAAGTTACTGGAGCTGATTAGAAACTTTGGCAAGTAGCAGGATACAAAATTAACCCTCAAAAATTAATGGCTTTTCTGTATGCCAATAATGAGAAGAACGCAGCTTAAATCAGGAAAGCAACTCCTTTTGTAATAGCCTCAGAAAAAATAAAATACCTAGGAGTTAACTTAACTAAAGAAGTGAAGAACCTCTATGATGAAAACTTTAAAAACCTGAAAAAGGAAATTAAAGCAGAACTAAGGAAGTGGGAAAACCTGCCATGCTCCTGGATAGGGAGGATTAAGATCATGAAAGTGGCAATACTGCCAAAGACTATCAAATTCAATGCAATTCCCATCAATATCCCAACCTCATTCTTCACTGAAATAGAAGAAGCAATCCAAAAATTCATATGGAACAATAAAAGACCCCGAATAGCAAAAATAATCCTTAGCAGAAAGAACAGTGCTGGAAGAATATCAATAACAAATTTCAAATTCTACTACAAAGCCTTAGTAATCAAAACAGCTTTATACTGGCACAAGAATATACCTGAAGTCAATGGAATTGAATCAAAGATCCAGAAATGAATCCACAGACCTATAGCCACCTAATTTTCAATAAGGGAGCCAAAAAAAAACCAGAATGGAAGAAGACAGTCTCTTCAGTAAATGGTGTTGGAAAAATTGGTTAAACACCTGCAGAAAACTAAAATTAGATCCTTATTGCTTGGTTTTTAACCTAGTGACACTTGTATTAAGAAATAATTCGGAGCAACAGAAGTTGCTAATTTATTTCTTCAACAGGAAATTTTCATATGGAAAATTCATATATTTTCATCCAGCATTTTTCTACATCACAGCTGGGTCATTTTATTGTATTGCTATTGCTTTTTCTGATTATATTAGGTAAATATAATATCAGAAGCTACAGCTATTCCAGAAATATAACTGACTTCCTACAGTTATTAATATTAGTAGAAGCAAATTGTATATTGGGAAGAGAATCATCTATTTCTGTCATTTGAAGAGACAGGGAGTCAGTATGGCATGATGAGTTTATTATTTTTTCAACAAAACAATTATTTTTACTACAAAAAGAGAGAATCTTTCATTTGGGTTGTAGAGAAGAATATTTTACAAAACAACTAAGCATGTTCAATCTTAATTGTCTAATTGTCCATTTTGATGACAAATGCGTATCTTAATTTAATTTAATTTTATTTATTTATTTATTTTGGGTATCTTAATTTTAGAATGAAGTTCACCATAGGAGAGAGGCCCAGATTCAAAGCCAGCAAGATGCAGGAAGTCCATTGAGGTCCATGACTTCAGAGTTCCTAAACTCTCCAGGACATGTTGTTATGCCTCTAAAGTGGAGCTCTAAAGTGAGTGGTAGAAAATAATTCACTTCATTTTCCCACCTTTTTGCCAAGGACCCATTGTACATTTACAGCCCACTTGTGTAACATAATCTTCTGGAGAGCTTTCTTTATTGCCAATGAAATCGGAAACTTTGGAAGTGAAGTTCAGCCACCAGCATTTTTGAAAGCTCTTCTGATGAACATAAAGTGAAGTTCAGCTTCAGAATACCTGATTGAGTTCAAATTCTAGTCACGTTATCTTTAGAGAAGCATCCTTTACAGATTAAATGCAACAAACAAAACCAACTGGTAGAAATTTTGAAGAAAAGCATCTCAACTACCTTTAGACTGTGATTTGTTTGTCTCTCTGAGAAGCAAATTTTGAGTTGTGGCTACCAGGTTTTAGCTTTCTCAGATGTGCTAAAGTGAGTTCTTTTTCCTCAATTTTTTGAATTAATACTGCATTTCCTATCTTTAAAAAACACAATTCCAGTCTTGGCATATACTTGTTCACCTAGTTTCCTGTATATATCCTATAATATTTTCTAATATCAAAAGTAATAATTAATATCATTATCTTCTAACTTAATGATTAAGTTATAGTAAGACAATTCAAGGCAGATAGTTTATGATGTGTTAGATCTGGTTTATGCTGGCAGGAAGTGAGGATTAAAGCAGATTCATGAAGAGAGTGTCCAAGAAATTTGGCTAAAATCTAAGGTAAATATTCTCCAAGTAGATGTTTGGTAGCAAGAATATAAAGTAAAAGAATGAGGGACCATGGAAGACAAGCCCAAGGGATTAAGATGTGTGAGGTTTTAAATTCCAAATATACAATATAATTGATTACAAAAAACCCAGAAATAATTCTGATAAGATGCCAGCTATTAAAGTTACAAAAGCAAAACACTGCATCTCAATAGTTGATTACAGAAAAAAAGAGCTATTAAAAGATGCCTGCAGCCTAGGCAAATATATATTGGATATACATATATGGGTATGTTTGTTAGTATATGTGTATATATACACACACATATATATATAGAGAGAGAGAGTAATGAACAATACCACAAATGACATAGACTTGATCTTTTTAAGTTTAACCATTTATACATACATAGATATATAGATATAAAAATGATAGATATTTATTGACTCACACAGTTATGGAGTCTGCCATATGAAGCTAGAGACCTAAGAAGACCAGTAGAATGAATAGGTCTGTAAATCTCAGAAGCAATGAAACCAATAATGTAAGTCTCAATCTGAGGTCGAAGTCCTCTGATCATAAGGTAACTCTAGTGCATGTTTTGTAACCCAAATGATGAATAGCTTGCAATTCTACTGTCTGACAAATGTCAGAAGAAACAGGTCTCAGCTCCAGGAAGAAAAAGACCATATGCATCTTTCCTCTGTGTACGTGTTCTATCAGAGACATCTTCTGGTTAGTTACTGCCTATCCACACTGAAGGTAGATTGATCCCTCATCCCACCACTGCTATGCCTGTCTTCCATAGAAACACTCTCAGAGAAATCCAAAACTAATGCTTTGCCAACTCTCTAAGTATCCCTTATTTTAGTCAAGTTGATGCCTGATATTAAACATTAAACTTGATTGCCAAATATTTCCCCTGGGTTTGTCATTCTGCTCTGTAGTAGTAGTTTAAGTAATATAACTTTGCCAAGTGACATTCCTAACCTACTATAGGCTGATTTTATCATTTGTAGGTCTCTTTTACAACTTGTAGGAGGGTTGATGATGAAGCATGATTTATTTATTTATTGTCCTGATGCCTTACCTTTACAAACGTTGAACTGACAATTAGTTGTAGTAGTAGCTCTATTAGACAGATACTATTAGACAGCTCTTGAAGTGGAACTGGCATCCAAGTGCTCTTATCCCAAATTTAATGATTTGCTATTACCTCTTATACTTCTACATTGTGGCAGATAAATGTTATCTAGAAAGTGAAATAACACAAAATTGAATCATTAAGAAGAACTTAGTGATTGATTGCAGGAGATGCATGCAAACTAGGAAAGCGTATTTGCTGTGAAAAGAAGAGTTCAAAAACTCCTATGCTTTTTTGGCCTGAAGGATCATAGGATTTCTTCACAACAGAGACTCCTGTTACCTCTCAGACATATTGATTATCTGAATTCAACTCTGGAGGGCCCTGGACAGCTCCATGCTTTGAAGCTTTTAAGGACCTAAATGCAATGGGTTATTTTTATGTTTTGGCAAGTTCTGAATGTAAAGAGATGTACTCTAACTGACTTAACTATCATGGAAATTAATATCACAATCTTATTGCTAAGAGCAAGATAATTAAAAAATCTGAGCAAATATCTCACCAATTCAAATCCTTCTTATTACAAGTACCCAATATGCTTATTTCAGATAATATACAAATTTTTTATGAGTTAAGATCTGTTCACAAAACAGACACACAAAACAAAAATCCCCTTCCCAATCCAACACACAATCTATTAACAAAAAGCTTGATCATGGCACAAGTTGCAGAGAAAAATGGCTTTCTAGCACATGTGTTCTAACAATGATAAAACACATAAGTAGCTCAAACCTCTTTTTTTGCGGGGGGGGGGGGGGGTGGGGGGTGGGGGGGGGGCAAAGGAATGTCTTTTCTAAGGCCTGAACTCACAGCCCAGGCACTGTCCCTGAGCTTTTGTGACTAAAGCTAGCACACTACCACTTGAGCCACAGCTCTGCTTCTGGCTTTTTGATAGTTATTTGAAGATAAGAGTCCTTGTGGATTTCGCTGCCAGGGGCTAGCAATCACGATGGTCAGATCTCAGCCTCCTCAGATCTCAACCTCCTGCTGTGGAGCTGTGTCTCAAGTGGTAGTGATAGAGTGCTTGCTTTGAGCAAAAGGCCTCAGAAACAGTGTCCAGGTCCTGAGTTAAAGCTGCAGGACTGGTGCATGCACACACGCGTGTGCACGAAAACACACACACACAGATCACAGATCATTTGGCAAAAAACAATAAAGAAAAATTCAATTTTCATACAGGAGAGTTCAAACACTAAAATTTGGTTCAATTAATCTTACGCTATAGACTAATTCAATATTCTGTACTTGAATAGGTAATATGTATATCTTCCTTGTAATGGCAAAAAAATTGGCTCAGAAATAATACATGACCATTTCGTAATAATACACACTTCATGGAATTTTTAAGGGAGGATTCCAGGGTGTAACTCCTTTAAAGAACTAATTTATAGTTTAAAAAATGAGCAACACACAGCTGAAATATGTGTTATTGAAAAGTAGGGAGGACAAGATGAGTAGATACAGATGAATGGAGATAGAAATAGCAAAAGAATACAGTCATAATACTCAATGTACAGAAATATAAAGGGAACTGGGTAACTGGAGGTAGTGGATGGAGTTGGGAGGGATGTAGAAGAATGATATAAAGAAGGACATTGATCAAATGCATCATTCTCATAAACTGACATATTGAAATGAAATTCCTTTATACAACTACTTAAAAATAAGAAAAAATATTTTAAAGAATGCATACATTAATAATTGATTAGAGATATGCTGAAATGGCACTGATTGCTTTTTTAAAATTACTATAGGATCCTGAATCCTAGGGACTAGAGCAATGTAAAAAAGAAATGCTTTCCATTTATAATGGAAAGAAAGTAATTGGAAATACATTCTACAGATTTCTGTTGCTATCTCACTCTGCCCCAAATCTTTCTATGCTTGGAAGTAATGTTGAATTCAAGTATATAATATGATTCAAATCTCACACTGAATATACTCTTAGAAAGTGACTGAGTCATGTACTTAGTAATGTCTCCAAGAAAATGATGAAAAATATATCTAATAATTATTCAACTGTTGTGAAGTAGACTGAATACTTGTAAGTTTGAACTGTATTGCAGTGATATAATTGTATTGGCATCTTTTCTATCATAGATGAAATGTGACACAACACAAGAAAACAGAAACTGCACACATGTACATTTTAAAACAGAATTGGAGACCATTTATATTATGTTTAATATCATCACAAAAATTAAAACAATTCATAACAAATGAATGTTGAATATTAAACAAAGAATCACTTTAAGATTTGATTAAATTTTTATTACATTTTAAATTCATGGTTTGATTAAATTTTTAATCAAAATTTTGATTAAAATTTTTTGGACTTTTTTGACTTTAGCTATATCAGGAAATGAGTAATACACACCAAAATTGTGTGAAAGGTGCCTACTATTTAAGAGTCTATAGCATTTGTCCAAAATCCAAAGGCAATTTCCTAAATTTCCAGATAACAATAATTACCATGCATGCAACTACTCATCATTATTTCAGCTGAAAAGGGTCAGGATGGTAAGTAATCCTAATTTTGTTCACTCATCACAGTGAAGGGACTAAAATCTGTTCAAATGTTGCATGCCCATGAACAGGTCATTATTTTTATGTAAAAGTGTTTCCATCAAGTTGAGTATTTGTGATCCAAAAGCCATAACAACAGTGTGACAAAAACCCATCCTCAAGTGTTTTTTAGATTGCAAAAATAAACAGTATTTTCTTTTTTTTACAGAAATTAATATTTGTTCTTATGGTAGCATTTTAGATTTGACTATTACTTTCATTTTATATAACACATACTGTAGTTATAGGATGCTTCATAAAAACAACTAAGCTGTGAAGAATAAACAAATAGATGAAAAATGTGATATACATCTATATACACACTTAATGGAATTTTATTCATCTGTTAAGAGGAATGATTTGCAATTGAATAGATTTAGAAAAAATTATATCAGGTGAGGTTAGTCAGGCCCACGGGGACAAAGGATGATTTTTTTACTCTTATAGGTGGAAGCTGGAAGTAGTTTATAAATGTACTTGCAAATACTTTGGGGTTGTATGTAAGCATACATAAATGTGTTCATCATGATATGGTATTTTCAGGGAAAAATTCAAACAACATAATTCCTTAAAAATATTAACTCACAATGCAACAAAATAATTACCAAGAAATGTGTACAAAAAGGTGATGGATGGGGGCAAGAGAGCGGAAAAATATAGTCATACATTTTAATGGATAGATTACAAAATTAAGAAAAGTCAAGGGCATGGGAGGATTGGAAGAGCTATGAAAGAACCATGAAAGGAATGATGTCCAGCAAGATGTATTATATTCTTAAATTGACTTGTGGAATAGTAAAACTCCATGACAATTTGTATGGTAAACATACACACAAATGTTCTCACCAAAATGCTTGAAAACTGAATTCAATGACATTTCAAAGATCATTCATCATAATTGAGTTGGTCTTACTCTATGACTTCAGGGAAGGTTCGACATGCGCAATCAATAAATGTGAATACATAAATAGAATAAAGGGCAAGAATTACATGATCTCCTCAATATACACAGAAAAAGCCTTTGAAAAAGTTCAATCCTTTATCATAAAATCCCTAAAGAAACTAAGATAGAAGGATCCTGCCTCAATATAACAAAGACTTCTACATTTTATAACCTTTATAATATATTTCAATACATTTCAATACAGAAAGCTATCCAGCTTTTTGTATTTTGTTCTGGCAGTCCTAGCTTACTAAAACACACATACTCTTTAAATTATACCCATTTTAACATTAAAAGAGACATTCTTTGTGAAACTGGTTTGGTTGCCATGTAGCCTATCATGAAAGCATGGGGATTGAATCTTATATATAGTGACAGAGCCAGGGAAGAAATGAATAGTCTAAAAGAAAAAGAAGAAAGAAAAGAAAGGTCACATATGAAAGCTTCCCAGTAGTTCAAATAGTAATTATCAGTATTCTATTGCTTATCTACCTGTAGCTTGCCAAATTATATTGCCCAATGTGGTAAAATCACAATTACAAAATTTACAAAGCTTAAAGAGTTGAGATTTAAATAGTAGTCTGCTCCCCACTCCCCTGTTAATCTCTCATCTTTCTTTACTGCCCTTAAAAACACATTTGAAACTAATTAGTATATGTCTCATTATAAATTGAGAGAAAGGAAAAGTAAATTATAAGGGCCACATTGGCTTTTCACATAGTCACATGATTTTGATGAAGATTTTCAAAAAGTACAATTGTAACTAATTGCATACCATTTTTATAATAATACAGTCCAATCCTACAGGAGGCATTTACCTATTCACTGCCTGAATATTGAATTAATGAGTGAAAAGTATAAATGAAT
Organism: Dipodomys spectabilis; assembly: GCF_019054845.1. Taxonomy (NCBI): domain Eukaryota; kingdom Metazoa; phylum Chordata; class Mammalia; order Rodentia; family Heteromyidae; genus Dipodomys; species Dipodomys spectabilis. The sequence goes on from NW_024870709.1 coordinate 18,623,374, forward strand.
AAAAATCTAATCATAAAATGTCTTGATTGAATCAAGTTGGCTAGCTATTTACCAAGACAATATTTGGGCTTTGTCTGTCAGAATTCACGTACATTCTATCCGTGTCTTACAAAACAACTATTGACAATAAAACAAAGCATGTGATTTAAACTTATATTCCCATAATCAAGTGTTTTTGTAATATTTTTGTTAAAAAAAATTCTGGATTCATTCAACTCTTGAGCAAGAACATTTAAACTCCTTGTCAAGAACTGTGAGTTTTAAGCTTTCTGTCTGAATGTTCAGGTGACTGAAGATTCAGAACCTAACTAGGCTAAGCTAAGTTATGGCTTCATTTAACAGCTGATGGGCTCACTCATGGGAGAGAAAGAGCAATTTCTCAGGCTATGCCCAAGACTGACAGCACTGATAGCACTGATAGCACTATTAAAACTTGCTTCATACAAAAACTATTTGTTCTCATAGCTTTTTGCCCATTGCTATTTATAGGTTCCCTTTCCTAAAGTGATAGAGATAATTCCCTGAGAGATTATGGCCTAAGAAAAAGAGATAATAATAAAATTGGTATCAAAATGATTTAGTGCAAAATTTTTAAAGGAATAAGTCAATTAATGTATGTAAATAAGGTTTATTTTAGAGAATTGGAGGAGACTTTGGAATCTGATTGACCACATCTTTTAAAATGTATTCTTTCCCTGAAAAGGTTAAAGGATTAATAACTCCAATATGAGTAACATAAAAGTAAGGAAACTGAATGACAGATAATGAGAGAAAGCAAGGAAGGAATCAATGAAAGAAGGAAGATATGCTGCTATAGAAGAATGGAGGGAGGAAAGAAAGGAGGAAAAAAGGAACATTAAGCCCTCATTTCAATATGCATATTTAACATTATCAGATTATCTTTACCTACTACGGTTAAGGTGGAAGTTAATTTGTCATGATAACGTAGTTTTCACGATATATAAAGCAATTATAGACTCATTAGGAAACTTTCTTAACTTCAAACACAAAATTTTATACTTAGAGGAATCAATGGCATAGCTCCTTTGAACAATTAAGGAACCAAACTATTTAACAAAATTAACTCCAGAAAGCTAAAATACGTTGGGAATGAGAGACAATGAAAGAGAAGGGCAGGAAGAATGAACAAATACATTATATTCTATGTATATTAAATGTGGAAATGGGATGAGGAAAGACAAGGGAAACAATAAAAGGGATGACATTGATCAAGATACATTGTATCCATAACCTGACTTCTGGAATTGAAACTCTTTGTACAAGTACTTAATAAAAACAAACAAATATTTTAAGAAAATAATATGAAATAACAGAAAAAAAGAGCCACAAGAAAGCCTATCCCAAACCTGAAAAATAAAACCTACTTATCCAAAACTATTTTTATAAAACTAGGTACCAACATTTAATTCTTAATAATCTGAATAGAAAAACAAATTAAAAAAAATCATAGTAATTGCTATGGTACATAAGGATTTAAATAATCACAGCTTTCTAAAATAATCAGATGTTTGACCATGTGTATTAAGTACAAAATCATTTTAAAATAGTTATTCTCTGTTTCCAAATCCCATTTATATCCATCTAGAAAATTCTACCTGCTTATTTATTCTTTCTCATGTTTTTGTAAAGAAATTAAATATAATTATCTAAACATCTTCCTTTTAATGCTTAATGCAATGCCTTTCATAATAAACTTTGAGGATAAATCTTTTAACAGAAGCAAAATTTGTTTTCAGATGAGTCATTGTAGTTTAATTTAAATATTAACTGTTGTATTTAAATGTCTATAATTCCCAGAATAGTTTCCAAAGAGCTCCTTAGGATATAATAAAATATGATCACTGAGAAGTTAATTTCTGGGAGTGTTATTGTTTCTTTAGTGAATAATAACATAGTCTATTGGTTTTATTGCTTTTCATTTTGTAAATTCAATATAAAAGTTGCTCTACGAAGCTATATAATTTAAATGACTAGATTTTCTATAGAATGTAACAGTATGTGATAAATGCACCAAACACTTTAGCTAATCCCTGATACTCTAAGCAATCTGTTAACAATACATTTATTATTAAAATCTCAGTTACCACTAAAGTTCATATGCAACAAAATAGATAACATTGTGAAATATACCCTTGCTGCACAATAAACAAGTAAAATGCAGTCTCTCATTGGATTGCAGCCTCCTTTATTTCTGTCAGGAAGTAGATCCTCGAGGCGGTGCCAGCTAAAGGGCTCAAATTTTCAGGAAGTTGTACCTACGATTTCAGCTGCTGCAGGTCAATGGCAGACAGTGAAGCTGAAACTACAGGAGCCATAAAACTGTTGACAGCAAACTCATTTTTATCACCTTCACATTCCAAGTGAATACACGAGGAAAAAGGATTAACCAGTTGCATACCAGCCCAGAAGCACTGCTGTCAGATGAACCTGTAATGTCTTGGTACTCCTTTTAATTTTCTGTTCATTTTCTTTTTTTTTTTTTCAATTTTTTTAATTGTGAAAATACCGTACATAGGGGTTACAATTATATGAGCAAGGTAATGAGTACATTTTTTATCAAGCATTGTTGCCTCCTCCTTTGTTTCCCCTTACCATTGCTTCCCATCTCCCCCACCCAGTCCCCCACCCGGTCCCACACTACGCTGGGCCAAATTTGTAAAGTTCGTTTTTCCACATAGCGTCTTGAACATCTCATTGTTGCAATGGGCCCACCTGTATCCCTATTTAAACAATTTGTTTTTTCCCTTCCCCTCTACAAATTGTACCAACATCAAATACAGTGAAAACAGGGGTTATACCGTGGGGGAGGGACATACAAAGCAACAAAGAAATATTTTATAAATATGTTATAGCAAGAAAGAAAAACCATTTGAGTCCTTATGTTGGGGTTCATTTCGCCTAACATCAACTTATCTGATAGTTTCTGTTGTCTCAGACATATACTAGTTATTGCAAATAAGGGAAACCATGGGACCTATGTTTCTTTGGGCCTGGCTTACTTCATTTAATATAATTTTTTTCAAGTCTTTCCATTCCTAACAAATGGGGCAATGTCATTCTTTCTGATGGAGGCATAGAATTCCATTGTGTATATATACCACTTTTGCTTGATGCATTCATCTACTGAGGGGCATATGGGTTGGTTCCATGTCTTAGGTAAGGTAAATAATGCTGCAATAAACATAGTTGTGCTGGTAGCATTAGTATGGTCTTATTTGTGATCATTTGGGTAAATGCCCAAAAGTGGGATTGCTGGGTTATAGGGGAGCATAAGAAGTTATGCTGCAAGACACCTAAGTGATACCTTGCATGTTATTTATGGCTCACATATGACGGTACTGCAGTCACAGGAGATGTACAATCCACCAAATCCTCAGACTACATCTCCATTTACACAGTGATTTGAGCTAAACTGCTAGATTCAAAAGCACATTGTGTAAGACTTTTTCTTGTAAGAAGGCCCCAAAGGCCAGCAGCAATGACATCCCTTTGGTCTATATTAGAAATATTGCAACAATGAGATGTACAAGTCGTTATGTCGAAAAATGAACTTTACAACTTTGGTGGGGGGGGGGGTAGCAGGGAGGATTGGGGGGGGGAGGGTGGAGGATGGGAAGGGGAAACAAAGGAGGAGGCTACAATGCTTGATAAGAAATGTACTCATTATCTTGCCCATGTAATTGTAACCCCTCTGTACAGTATTTTCACAATAAAAAAATAAAAATTTAAAAAAAGAAAAAAGAAATGTATGCTGTCAACATTTTTCAAATCAAATTATTATTTAAACAAGCTCTTCCTGAGTCATGTGTACATACATTTCAACTTCCAAAATAACCAGGGGAAAAATCAACTAATATTTATGGGTCACTTTTATCTCCTGAGTGCATTTAAGTCAGTGATTTATTTGTAAACTTGTACAATGAGTGTCAAAGTTCACACTGTTGCTCTAAGCTTTAAGATTTTCAAGTGATTGTGCAAAGAAACATTCTAGAAAGCACTGCTAGGATGGAGCAGATATCAGATTTGTCCTAACAAAAATTCCATTATTTCAAAATGTACAATCTCAACATAATTTTGTCAGCAAGAACAACAATATATTAACTATCATGTTGTATTTTAAAAAGCAAGTTTACTTACCATTTGCTCTTTACTGTATCTACTCAATAAACATTGGATGCATTTTTTTGCAAATATTAGCTTGTGTCAAGCCCTCTAAGGCTTGTTTAGGCAGAAATTGTGGGTCTGATTCTATAATTCTAACAGGTACTTAGTGTCTGCACATGGAGAACCACTGGCCGTAAAGATGCTAAGCAATAATTAGGTATTTGGATATTATAATGATGAATTCGATATCATACTTTCCCCCCAGAAACTTGCACACTTTGGGGGACAATTATTACATTATTAAGTGCAATATAAAAAGCAATCATCAAAAGGAAATTACAAAATAAATATTGTAGCCATTCAGATGTTTGTGTGCTTTTTGGCTTGTTTGTTCATTTATCTGCCTTTGGGAGGTAAATATCTGGAATTTGGGAAGAGAATAAGAAGAGAGGAGAGAACATGTTGGCACCATGTGCAAAGAATTTTTGTATATATTTTATTGTAAAAAAAACTGTTGAAAGGGGTTACAGTTACATGAGTAAGGTAATGAGTACATTTCCTATTAAGCATTGTTACCCCCTCCTTTGATCTTCCCCTACCATCCCTTCCCTCCCCACTTCCTCAACATTTCCTTCCCTCTCCCCTGAAGTTGTAAAGTTCATTTTCAACATAATGTCTTGTACATCTCATTGTTACAATGGGTCAACCTATATCCTTATTTCAGCATTTTGTTAATTCCCTTCCCCTCTCCAAATTAGAAAAATGTATATACAAGATGTAGGGCACCAGCATCAAATACAGTGAAAACAGGGGTTATACCATGGGGGAAGAACATACAAAAGAAACAAAAAATCACATGGTACATTATAAGTACATTAAAAACCACAACAAGAAAGATAAAAACACTTGTGTCTCTTTCTTGGGGTTCATTTTGCTTATTATCATCTTATATGGTCATATGTACATAGCTTTTGATCTTTTTTTGCTTGTCCTAGACATATACAAGTTATTGCAAATAAGGGACACCATGGGACCTGTGTTTCCTTGGGCCTGGCTTACTTCACTCAATATAATTTTTTCCAAGTCTTCCCATTTCCTAACAAATGGGCAGTGTCATTCTTTCTGATGGAGGCATTCCATTATATATATATATATATATATATATAAATGCATATATATATCTATATATATATATACATAAATGCATATATATATCACATTTTCGTGATCCATTCATCTACTGGGGGGGGCATCTGGGTAATTAATGTGCAAAGAATTTTTAAGTCCAATATGTGGTGAGCAAAGAGGCATTGCGAGGGTGGGGAGGATGTTGGAGGATTAATTTTTTCTACTTTAAATTGTATTAGCCATTCTTTTACAGTTTTTTTTAAGCTGGAAGCTTAAACATTGATTTTATATCATTCATAGTCTCTAATTTAGGCATCTAAACATTTTTAATTGTTTTAGATAACATATTTTCTGTTAATTCTTTAAAATATTCTATTCAATTTCTTCTTAGACAGTTGAAAGTTTGCTCATTTTTAATTTGCTATAAAATAGTATTCTTACCTTTCCATTTCTGAAGTCATAAGTTTTTACAACTTATGTTACATTGGTCATAAATGATAGATTAGGATCACCCTGAGCAATGTAACTAGAACAGATTTTTTAACTTAAATTTTATTGTAAAGGTGATGTACAGAAGGGTTACAGTTACATAAGTCAGAAAATGAGTACAATATTTTTAACAGTGTTACCCCTTCCTTCATTTCCTCCCACTTTTTCCCTTCCCAAATCCCCTTCCCTTGAAAGTTATAAGTCCATTTCTGACATAGTATCTAAATGAGACATTGTTGAATCAGTTTACCATTTCTGAGTGATGTGAGTTTAGCCATGTTAACTCAAAGAAGGAGTTTTTTTGTCTTGCAAGTTTGAGCATCATGAACTAATCTTGCAAGGACAAAGAATACAATCTTGTCCAATTTGAGCAGACAGAAACAGAGGTAATAGCTAGGGATCACAAAGCATGGAGATAAAGTGCTAATGAGAGAACACTTTTGATCTACATAAACAGTGATAAAGTCAACTCTGTGAGATGTTCAGGACATATTATTCAGATCCAACTAGAGGGAACAAGTGTCCTTAGATGTCCTTTGATAAAACACTGGCGTTTGGATTGAACTTTGCATTTCTGCCCTAAATGACACATATAATGTCACTTCCTCCTGAACATTCACTAAATCTGCAATGAAGAGATTGGGAGACAACCTGATAAGTTTGGAGGGCAGCAAAGGATACAATAGAAGACAAAGGGGGAAAACAGGTGATTTACACAAAATACCCAAGAAAAGCAAACCTTCATTTAGCAAGTGAGAAAAGCTAAAAATAGGCTACTTCCACTTCAGAATGCTTAAAAGATCCTGTATTTCAGTGGTCCCCAAGACAACACTGAACTTTAGTAATGTAATATGATTCACAGTCCTGACAAAAGGCCATTATAACAGGGTTGCTGTTTATTATATAAAATTACTCAGATTAAAAATCAATAAAAGGGGCTAGGAAGGTGGCTCAATGGTAAAGTGCTTGCCTTGCATGCATGAGGCCCTGGGTTCAATTCCTCAGGACCACATACGTAGAAAAAGCTAGAAGTGGCACTGTGCCTCAAGTGGTAGAGAGCTTTGAGAGCCTTGAGTTAAAGAGCGCAGGGACAGTGGCCAGGCCCAGAGTTCAGGCCCCACGACCGACCAAAAAAAAAAAATTAAGAAAAGCAGAGCAAGCCTCAAGTATGTTTTCCTTATCTTCTCTTAGTAAAGTCTTTCAGACAGTATTTCATTGCCCCAGTAATGGGAGAGGGCAACATAAAAGTGACATTGTAAATCAATAATGGACTCCTGAGCCATATTCCAAGATTGATAACTGGAAGATAGGTAAGCAGGCCAGACTAGATACACAGTTATTTAGTCCCTTCAGGGACCAAACTGCTATCACATGATCCACAGTTCCTCCATAAATCCCATTGTTATCATGTATCACTTGGCATGAGATAAACTGGGACATGAGCACTCTTATGAGACAGGGTATGTCGTGGGTTAGGGATTACATTACATGAAGAGAGACAAGGTCACACCTTAGAGGATGAGAATAACTCAAACGTGACCAATTTGATTACTGTAAAAGGGAATATTATTTTTTGTCTTTTCCTACTGTAGGAAATTAATTTTGAATATAGCAAATAAAACATGTCAGAGAGAAAAATATGAACTACCAAATTTTAAGCTATAATATTTGTGAGACAGGCAAAACAAAATTCCAAAGCAGTTTCTTTTCTTATTTTCATCCTAGGGAATTGTCTATCTACTCAAGTTTCTCAAAACCAAGAAAAATAATAAATTTCTGTAAAATTATACCAACCTACTTCAGCAGTTATATAAATTAATAAGTGTCCACATGTTAACTATAATATAAATAATTTCAGAACATTTTGTAAAGATTTTTAAAATGTACCAGTAGGATAAAAAGATATCACCTCTATAACCAAATTAAAAGAGGAGATAGACTCAGAAAGGCACATAGATAATTTCCATTCTATATATAATTTATGAAACCATTACAGTATATCTGCCAAAATTCTAATCTTAAAGACCATCTTTTTAGATTTCTCTTTAAGGCTCTTAAGTAATTATAGGAGCTATAATTGTCATCATTCTCTGGTTTCGAACAACAATTTGTTGTTTCACAGATAATCCCTAAAGATTTAACCAAAAAGAAAATCAATACTTCCTTTGATAGCTGTTTTCTGCTAGGGTTGAACTCAGAGTCTTCAGCTGCCTTCTCTTGTTCACTTGGCTGGTGTTCTACCATATGATCCATGGCTCCAGACCAGTTTTTAGCTAGCTAATTGGAGATAAAGTTTTGAGGATATTTCTGTCTGAGCTACTTTTGAAACTCAATCCTCCAAATACCATCCTTCTGAGTAGCTAGAATTACTTGCCTGATCCACCATCAACCAGCTTGTAAATATCTTCATTGATAAAAAGCGTTTGCATTTTAGAAAACTTCAGGTAGATTTTCTAGTTCTTTCTCCACCATCTTTATCTGGACATATTACTATACTTACTCAATTCTAGTCAAAAACTTTGTTATTCTACAATTATAAAATATTTAATTGATTTTTATTTAAAAATCTTTATCCTGAAAAGATTAAACTAGGTATTTTCCAAGTTGCTAATAAGAAATGATGATTTCTTAAGTATAAAAATGAAATGGACTTAAGAATGGTTCTTTAAAATGGTTCTGGTGATTATTTATATGGCCACAGGGAAAAAAATGATCTTTTCATAGAACAACAAATAATCAGAACACATCTTAATTTTATTTATTCTGTCAGTGATAGACAGCATTCAATAATCTAGATCTGAAAACAGCAAAAGAACATTCTTTTCTGAGTTACCAGACTTGTTAGTTGACATCAATACACTCTTTCTAGCCTTTGAAAGTTTAGCAATCCCTGCACATTCTGATTTCCCTGAAATGCTACCTGTGTACAATCAGTTCCCTGCTTTCTTGGGAACACTGTGCTGAACTTCCATAGTCTTCTTTACTTTAGTACTCAGTAAATCCAGCTGTTTGTTTTGTTTGAATTATTCATCTTTCCAAACTTTTGTCTTAATAGTAGAATATTTTTTTAAAAAGCATTCTTTTGTTTGTTTGTTTGTTTTTTGGGTCTGGTTGTGGGGCCTGAACTCTGGGCCTGGGCGCTGTCCCTCAGCTCTTCAGCTCAAGGCTAGTGCTCTACCATTTGAGCCACAGCACCACTTCCAGCCTTTTTTTTGCTTATGTGGTGCTGAGGAATTGAACCCAGGGCCTCATGCATGCAAGGCAAGTGCTCTACCACTGATCCACCTTCCAACCCCTAAAAAGCATTCTTATAATCATAGCTCCTCAGGAAGCTGAGATCAGAAGAATTGAAGTCTGAGTGACGTCCAGAATAAAGCATTTGAAAGAACACCTCTGTCTCTGTCTCTGTCTCTGTCTCTGTGTCTCTCTCTCTTCCCTCTTTCTCTCCTCTCATTCTCTTTCTCTCTCTCTGTCTCTTCCCTCTCTCTCTTCCTTTCCCTCTCCCCCCCCTCACACACACACACATGTTAGAGTAGTACATGCCTGTTATTTCAGCCAGAACAAGTGTAAATAAAACAATCATGATACAGTCAGGCCTAGACAGAATGACGGAATGCAAGACTGTATCTCAAAAATAACCAGAGCAAAATATTTCTGGAAGAGTACTTGTTTAGCAAGTATGAAGCCTTGAGCTCAAACTCTAGTACTACCAACAAAAAAGAAGAAAAAAGTGTGTATGTTTATGTATCTACACAGCCATCCATCTATCCTATCTATACACATCTCTCCCTCTCTCTAAGTGTGTGTGTGTGTGTGTGTGTGTGTGTGTGTGTGTGTGTGCGTGTATGTGTGTGTGTGTGTTCTGGAGCAAACTCTGGAACTCTAAGTAAGTTCTCACTGCTAACAACAGCTTAGACACCAAGAATATACTTTAAATTACCGCTTGCCCACAATCTCCTAAATGATTACGCATAGACAATACGATAGTTTGTAAAAATTGCTTGGCTGTTGTGTCAGACACAAAAGCTGAGTGAGAGAGGAATGATGATATGAGTGGGAGAAATGTATAAATAAGAGAAAAGGCAATATAATTAATTAATCATCTTATTCTACCAGCATGAATGCAACCAACTCTCTATCAAGAAATCACTTTAACACGCAGAACATCGACAGATTAAAAAACCATGACCAAGATGATTTTATTGTATTGATTCTTACTACTTTTAAATTTGTGAACATGTAGTTATAGATTTAACATGATACTGATATTTCACTTTTGTGTCATATACAAAAAGTGTTTATGGAAATATTTAGTAAAATTAAATTAAATGTTCAAAAGTTTGATTGCAGTTTTCATTTTAATAAAAATAATTTTAAGCCAGGCACTGATGGCTCATATCTGTAGTATAAGCTACTCAAGAAATGAGATCTGAGGATCATTATTCTAAACTAGTCCAGGCAGAAAAGACCATGAGTAAAAAAAAAACCTTTAACAAAAAAGCCCAGGGTCAGTACCTAACCCCTTAGTTCAAGCCTGGCACAAAAAAAATAATTTTGAAAGTGATTAATAAGTTATACTTTTTAATTTCAAAAGGATACTTCTTAAAGCAGTGAATATAATTTTAAATTTAATTTTATTTAATTGATTTTTATTTATTAATAGACTTTGGCAAATTTTAGAATTGCCCTTTGTGTCCCAAAGATGATAGGTTCTTTTTATTCATTAGAGTCTAGTATCTTGTGTATTTACCCTCTGATCATTTCTATGACCTCATTATTCACCAATGTATTACTTACTTTGCATGAGTTGGCATAATCTCTCTGGTTCCTTTTTTTGTTATGATCTCATTTTATTCCAGCATTGTCTGAGAAGATACAGGAGATAATTTCAGTTTTCTTATATTTTATACAACTTGTTTTGTGAGCTGGGAAAGTGGCTCAGTGGTAGAGCACTTGCCTTGCATGCATGAGGCCCTGGATTCGATTCCTCAGCACTACATAAGCAGGCAAAAAAAGCTGGAAGTTGCTATGGCTCAAGAGGTAGTGTGCTAGCCTTGAGCTGAAGAGCTGGGGGACAGCACCCAGGCTCAGAGTTCAGGCCCCACGACCGGACCAAAAAAAAAAAAAATACAACTTGTTTTGTGAACAAAAATACAGTCTATGTTTGAGACAATGCCAGGAGCTGCTGAGAGGAATGTAACTTGTGCAACTACTGGCTGAAAAATTCTGAAGATATCTGTTGATCTTTGATGCCATTTAATTCTGAAGCTTCATTGCTGAGAGTTTTGTCTGGGTAATTTATCAATTGCTGAGAGTGGGCTGTTGCCATGTCTAGCTATCATTATGTTTAAATCTATGTGAGTTCTTAAGTCTAATAGTGTTCATTTGACAGCGCTGGCTGCCTTAGCATTTGGTACATCTCTGTGAAGATTGTCTCCTTGGTGAAGCATTTTTTTTCATTAGTATAAAGGGACATTCTTTGTTTTTATGAATTTGTTTTAAAATCTGCTTTATCAGTTATGTCTGCCTGCTCATGGAGTTCCATTTGCTTGGAAAATTTATTCCAAAGATGTTTGTTTTGTGTTTGTTTTGTCAGATTATATTTTCTCTTGTAGAGGACAGATGGTTTTGTCTTATCTTCTGATTCATCTTTCCATTCAAAGTCTTTTGATTAGAGAATTGAATCCTTTGAAATTGAGTACTAGAATTAGGAAATATACAGCAACACTTCTCATCCTCCCCCCAGATTTTAGTTTTATTTCTTTTCCTGTCCTTGTTGTATTTATTACTCATCTGACAGTTTCTATTTTCTCCTCTTCTTTCTTATTCATGGTGGTCTTCTGCATGCAGGGCATCTTTGAGTATCTTCCATAATGCTGGTTTGGTGGTGATATATTGTTTTAGTTTAATATGGAATGTTTTTCTCTGTCCTCCAGTTATGAATGAAAGTTTTACTGTGTATAAAGTTCTGGGTTGTCATTTGTTTACTTTCGATGCATGAAAGTACACCTTACTTGAAAAGCTCTCTGTATTTGTTTTCTGTGGTGCATCTGCTGCTATTCTAATAGGTTTTCCCATGTACTTAATCTATCATTTCTTTCTTATGGCTTTCCTTACTTTTTCTTTGTTTTCTATGTTTGATGTTTTTACTATGATGTTTTGTAGAAATATTCTCATTAGATGTTGTTTGTCAAGTGTTCTAATGGCCTCTTGTTCTCTAGAGTGGCTTCACTTTTCAAGATTTAGGACATTTTCTACTAATATTATGATGAATGTATTTCCTGTATCTTTAGCTATCTACTATTCTCCTTCCTCAATGCCTGTAAGACATAAGTTTGGACTTTGGAGTCTGAATGTTCCAGCAAATTCATTTCATTTTTCTTGGGCTTTATATGTATGGTTATTTCTTTCCTTTCAATTGTATCTACTTTGTTTTCAAGTCCAGAAATACTGTTCCATATCATTGCTTCTGATAAAATTTGATTATTTTTCAAAATTTCTGTTTATTGAGATCCTTTTTAATATCTTATAATGACTTCCTTCAATAATGTTAGCTGTGTATCTCTTTGAGCTTCTTTAGGCATTTATATACATTACATGGATTTCATTTAGCTTTTTATCCTTTGTTCCCATTGCATTCTTTTATTGCTTTTTGTATAAACTTTATGTTTATGAAGTTGCTTGTAAATGTCCTCTTTCATTTTATTGCACATTTTTAACAATCCTTTGAGCTAACTGAATGGCAACACTTCTATGTCACTGTTATTGTTTATTTGCTGTATAATTTTTTGTTTCTTGAAGTATAGCATTTCTCTGGTTTCTTATATTTCTGTGTTGGCTTTACTAATTTGAGGACTTTTATTTGGTGTGAGCCTTTAGTTGCCTGAAATCTTCTTGATGGGTTACTCTCTGTATTCTCACTAGAGAAGGGGTTAGATGAGTTGATATATCACTTCCCACTACAGGTCATAGCATATCTTGGCTCTAATTCTTTCTCTAATTCAAAACACAATGCAATATTTGCAGAGAACAAGATACTATTGTATCTTTATACCACTGTAGCTTTATTTTCACATTCAACTCTACTACAATACTGGGAAAGGTTGTGGGAAGGGATTTGGCAGAATGAAGATGATGATCTGAAGAATAAGATAAACAGTGTTAATAAATGGTTTAGTTGTGAAGAGGAGTGATATCAAGAGTCACATATGAGTAGAAAAGATAAATGTAACAAAAAAGAATGAGGTGGAATAAGTTACCAGAAGGAACAGTGAGAGAAAGGGAGTAGGAATGAAAAGAGAAAAAAGACAAAAATTAAGCAAATTAGCTCAAATAAACAACAATAAAGCTAAATAATCACAAAGCAAACAAATTAAAACAATGACACACATAGAAGCACACACATACAAAATCCTGAATCAGTCTATTTTACTAATTAATATCACCAAAAACGAATGGTACCCTTTCTGTAGAGACTCAGCTTGATGTTTTGGGGTCATTTTACCCTAACACACTTACTAAATACAGCATATGTAAAAAGCAACAATTATTTTGACTGACATTTTTTGAAGCTGTGTATCTTCTTTAAGATTTTTATGTCTATGACATAACATCTCCATTTAGCAAGAGGTCAGCTCAGAATATATATCCAACAAGGTAAGGTATGCTCAGCAATCCTCACCTGTCAAGAGGAAATTACATGTTCTATCTGACTCCCATCTACAGTTTAGCATTCTATGAAAAAGTGGTAACTCTACCTGTGAGGATTACTACAACTACTACTACTACCTCTGCTATTATTCTTCTGCTAAGAAAATACACCTATTCAGTAAGTCTTCATGCTGCAAGTTTAAGACCAGCTACATCAAACTCTAGTAATTTGTGCCACTCATATATAGTCTCAAAATTCATGAAAAATCTCCCTCCTTGGAAACTTGTTATCTTCACTAACTCTTGAGTTATCTACAAAGGTCTAGAGATTTGGTCCACCATTTAGAAAATTTTGGGCCATCAAACTAAAGAAACCTTACTTTGGGGACATGAAGCATGAAAACAAATCCAGGTACTAGTAAACTGACTGTATAAAATTCTGTTCTCTGATGAGACCAATTCATAGTTCTAATTAAACATATACTGTCCAGATTGTTACAACTATTGTGTGTATTCACGCTCAGCCACCATTACCAGTAAGGCACTGTGGACACAATTCTGTTTCTGATACAGAAATCCCCATCACTATTGAGAAAATCTTGAGGAGTTTTGGGAGTGCCATCTATTCCTGCCTCTTAAAAAATTATACTGATCCGTGGGCATTCTATTGATCTTGCTAACTATGTCCTTTGTCATGCAGAAACTCTGCAACTTCATGCAATACCATTTGTCCAACCTTTCTTTGATTTGTTGTGTTTCCGGGTCTTTATTAAGAAAATTTCGGCCTGTGCCAAGGAGACCTAGGCTTTCTCCTATTCCATCCTGTAATGTTTTCAGAGTATCTGCTTTGACTCCGAGGTCTTTGATCCATTTGAAGTTGATTGTGGTGCAGGGTGATATATAAGGATCTAGCGTTAGTTTTCTACAAGTAGTTAACCAATTTTGCCAGCATCATTTATTGAAGAGGCTGTCTTTCTTCCATTCTTTTTTTTTAGCTCCCTTATCAAAGATTAGATGGCTATAGGTCTGTAGGTTCATTTCTGGGTTTTCAATTCTATTCCATTGGTCCTGAGGTCTGTTCTTGTGCCAGTATCAAGATGTTTTGATTACTATGGCTTTATAGTAGAGTTTGAAATTTGGTATTGATATTCCTCCAGCAGTGTTCTTTCCATTGAGGGGCATTTTTGCTATTCGGGGTCTTTTATTGCACTAGCCATACAACGGACAAGGGCCTCATATCTAAAATATACCTGGAACTCAAAAAATTAAATCCCCCAACAACAAATCCTCAAAGAAGCAACTGCCCAATAAATAAGTGGGCTAATGACTTAAAGAGAAACTTCTCTGAAGAAGAAAGAAAGATGGTCAATAGACACATGAAGAAATGCTCAACCTCCCTAGCCATAAAAGAAATGCAAATCAAAACAACATTGAGATACCACCTCATCCCAGTTAGAACGGCAAAAATCAAGAACTCTAATAACAACAGATGCTGGAGGGGATGTGGACAGAAGGGAACCTTACTTCATTGTTGGTGGGAGTGTAAACTTGTTCAACCACTTTGGAAAGTAGTATGGAGGTTCCTCAAAAGACTCCACATAGAGCTCCCCTATGACCCAGCAGTCCCACTTTTGGGCATTTACCCAAATGTTTACAAACAAGACCACACTAAAGCTACCAGCACAACTATGTTTACTGAAGCATTATTTACCATAGCTAAGATCTGGAACCAACCCAGATGCCCCTCAGTAGACGAAGGGATCAAGAAAATGTGGTATATATACACAATAGAATTCTATGCCTCCATCAGAAAGAATGACATTGCCCCATTTGTTAGGAAATGGAAAGACTTGGAAAAAATTATATTAAGTGAAGTAAGCCAAGCCCAAAGAAACATAGGTCCCATGATTTCCCTTATTTGCAATATCTAGTATATGTATGAGTCAAGCAGAAAAGGTCAAATAAGGTGATGTTAGGAAAATGAACCCTAAGATATGTACTTTAAATGTTTTTTTCTTTCATGCATTTGTTTCTAACGCAATTATAAGATTATTTCTTTGTTGCTTTGTATGTCTCTCCCCCACAGTATAACCCTTGCTTTCACTGTATTTGATGTCAGTATAATTTGTCGTTTAAATAAGGATACAGGTGAATCTGTTGCAACAATGAGAAGTACAAGTTGTCATGTCGAAACGAACGTTACAACTTGGGGGGAAGAGGATTGGATGGGGGAGGGAGGATGGGAAGGGATGGGAAGGGTAAACAAAGGAGGAGGCTACAATGCTTGATAAGAAATGTACTCACTATCTTGCCCATGTAATTATAACCCCTCTGTACAGTATTTTCACAATAAAAAAATTTATTAAAAATAAAAAAAATTATACTGAACACATTTAACTATTTGTTAATAAGTTAGGATTGCCATCACAATCATTAAATGTCACAATGTGCCATAATACTGACACACATGTCTTGATTTTCAGATTTAAAGTGTGATGACACTTATTCAAAATCTGAGAAAAAATAAACTTCATTAAGAATAAACCTTGCTTTTAGAATCAAAGTTAAAAAATGCTTTGTAATATTTTGTTTCCTTCTTTTTTTATCCTTGGTGGTAGTAGTAGTGGCATTTGCAAGACTGAGCTTGAACTCAGAGCCTCTTGCTTGCTTAGTAGACGTTGTATCATTACACATAGCATAGAGGGCTGAAGGCTCCATACTTCCTTTTCGAATGAAAAAGTAAATGAGACATTGCATTTGTTTATTTTAGATGACTCTATCTAAACATATCTACATGAGATTTTCGACACCAAGTTATTCACAAATCAATGCACTTTCCAAATCATTATTAAGCACTGAACTTGACATTCCAGTGTGTGCAGAAGTCAGTAGAATCCTTGGTGGCAAGACGCTAAGACAGCAGCATTCCATTGGACTCTGGAAGGCTATAAACTTGTCAGGAAATGAATACATTCTAAATACTACTGCAGGTCACTGTCAGCTCAGGCTCCCTGTACAGATGTGTACAAAATAATGCTTGCAAGCATGAAGTGTATTCTGGCAGCTCTTTTCAGATACACAGCCAAGGAATAAAATTAATGTTTTGCGGCTGTGCTGGAGCTTTTCAAACAAAGAGGGGAAAGGATGTGATACACAGTACTTTCCTTATGCCTTTTCTGTCATAGTTTGCTTATTAGTCAGATTCACACAGAAAACAATAATTGAATTTAAAACAAAAAGAAAATTGTCATTGCTGTGGCTTTTGAAAGAAGAAAGCAAAACCTTTTTCCTTGCACAGTGATCTAACTTCTTCATAAGTCCTACCCCAATGGTTTGTCAGATAAGTAGACCTTTGAAATGCTCAGAAAGTAGTCTTGATAACAAAGTGATGCAGTTTTCAGAATTTAAGAAGCACACAGACACAAAAAAGATTGCTTTTCTGATAGAAAATTTAAATATTTGAAGTGGTAACTTAATTTTAGTTATGTCCTTGAGGCAAGATAAACATTTATTAATAATCTCAGCTTATTCAACTCTGTTTCCTCAATTCTCTACATACTCTATTTGTTCAATACTATCTATTCAATTCTCTACACATTTCCCAAATGTGCTATTATACATGTTGCCTCAGATTTGGTCAGGTAGATTCACTGAAGGAATCATCTATGTTGGTAGTCTGTCAATGCTAATAGTCAAAACTTATCATTATAAATTCCCAGCTCCCTAAAAGTTTGAATTAGAATCATTTCATTTATCTTCATTTAAGGCAAAACAGTGACATAATTTGCCCATTATAATTTTAAAAAGACAATAATGTGATTCTAGATGCTTTTTTATTCTTTTGCTGAAAATGAATCTAATACATTAAAACAGATATTAATCAAACACATTTTTACAAGACTTAGCCAACTTTTTTCTTTTGTATATGTTAACATTCATGCAAGAAGTGATTTTCTGCTAGGTTTCTTGGCAAAAACTGTTTCAGTTACTTATATAAAAGCTTTATTATAAGTAAGAAAGCATCAATAAGAATTTAAGGAAACATTCTACACTTACAGTAATAATAATACAATAATTCAAAATTTTCAAATACCCTGGAAAATGGCTTTGTTACTTTCTCTGAGGAAAAATTATTAATGTATTAACTTCAATACAAATAGTAGAAGTAAAAAAATGTAAAATTACTTATAAGGCATTTAATGTAGCTCCTTCAACTCATGGCTACTTTCTTGAGACATTTTTGAACATTCTTCCCTTTCATAAATGGCTTTTTCTGCAAAAAGACTCTTTTCTGTGTCCACTATCTCTATTGAGTTTTGTTTGCCAAGTATGAACAAGGGATAATTCCAAGAAGAATCACTAAGATCTAATGAATCATTTGATTTTAGAAGCAAGGGAAAAGATGCCATTTCAGTAACTAGAATCTTGAAAACAGAAGTTACTGGAGAAACTCAGGTAATATTTTTACTTATTTTTACAAGTGCAACTTCTGCTGCATAATTCCCTTGTTGAAAAGTTTTCCACAAGCTTAGTTTCAGGGTGTTTACCCAGATTGTTGATGATTCATATTGGATAAACTGAATAATCAATCAGAACTGTCCCACACATCTATTCAGATTTCCCATTTATTTTACAGTTACTTAAGTTTCTATTTGCTATAGTGGTTACGGCTTTCCCTTCTGTGGTACCTTGTTCTGAAAGATCTTTTGCACCAAATGTTAGATATACAATTGAAACTAGAACTTGATTTGTAAAGTTTATACTCCTTTGAAATGTGCTTAGTCCTAAACTGTTAGGTGAAATGGCACTCTTGTCCCTAAGAGCCAATATGATACCAAACACTGTATTAGCCCTAAATTGAGTGTTATAATTTGTATGACTGTCATATGAAGTTCTTCAATATGTAGTGTTGGCTCTAAGGGTAGCAGTATTTGAAGTTGTAAAGCTTTAAAAGGTGAGACCTCATGAAAGAATCTAAGGCTCAGCACTAAAACAGGATTACATGACCTTGAAAGGGGTAACAGGATTTTTTTGTCTCTGTCTCCATCTCTGTCTGTCTGTCTCTCTCTCTCTCTGTGTCTCTGTCTCTGTCTCTGTGTCTCTGTCTCTCTCTGTCTCTCTCTCTGTCTCTCTCTGTCTCTCTGTCTCTGTCTCTCTCTCTCTCCTCTCTCTCTAACTTTCTGGGGAGTGTATATGTGTCAGAGGCAAAGTATTCCTGACTCAAGATGTGAACATTGTACTCCTGTCCTGATATGCTACCCTTGCCAGAGACTCAAACTTCACTCTCCAAACTATGAGCTCTTTTCAGCTGAAGAATAAGTTTTATACTAATTGTTGGAGTGTGTGTGACCTTCTAATAAACTAATGAAAGAAATGCCTTCCACTTGGAAGCTATTTGCTTGCATAGCTTTGTAGTCAGTGCACAAGGAATTCTTTTATAGGCATTTTAGGGGCTTTGTTTCATGGAAAAATAAAGATCAAACATTGCCCAAACAAGCCAGGCCCAAAGAAACATAGGTCCCATGGTTTCCCTTATTTGCAATAACTAGTATATATCTGAGACAAACCGAAACAGTCAGATAAGTTGATGTTAGGCAAAATGAACCCCAAGATAAGGACTCATGATTTTTCTTTCTTGCTAACATATTATAAGATATTTCCTTGTTTTTTTCTATGTTCCTCCTCCACGGTATGACCCCTGTTTTCACTGTATTTGATGTTGGTATAATTTGTGGAGGGGAAGGGAAAAAATAAATCGTTTAAATAGAGATACAGGTGGACCCATTGCAACAATGAGAGTACAAGTCGTTATGTCGAAAACGAACTTTACAACTTTGGTGGGGGTGGGGAGGCATATTGGGGGGGGAACAATGGGAAGGGATGGGAAGGGGAAACAAAGGAGGAGGCTACAATGCTTGACAAGAAATGTACTCATTATCTTGCCCATGTAATTGTAACCCCTCTGTACAATATTTTCACAATAAAAAATAAAAATAAATAAAAAAAAATGAGATGTACAAGACGTTATGTCGAAAAAGCAACTTTACAACTTTGGCGCTGGGAGGGGCGGAGATGGGAAGGGAAAACAAAGGAAAAGGCAACAATGCTTGATAAGAAATGTACTCATTACCTTGCTCATACAATTGTAACCTCTCTGCAAGGTATTTTCACAATAAAAAAATTTTTTTAAAGACACAAACAAGGTAATAAATCCATTTGACACAATGTATCATTTAAAAAAGCATCCAATAATCTATAGCTCTTAGCACACATAAAAATCCATGTTAAGCTGATGGGACCGTGTGCTCCTAGGGTGTGTTTGTTTTAATTGCAAGGCAAATACCAGGAGAAAAGAAATAGCGCCATAAATATTATAATTCCTTGCAAGTACAAACCATTAAAGCAATGTAAAATTCAGTAGAATAATGAAATGTTAAAGCAAGACTGAACTTTGGAGAACAATAAAACTAACCTCCTAGTTTTAATGAAAAATAAAGTAATTATGTGAAGCTATATAATTGGATAGCATGGGTCAGAATAAAGTGAGGTGTACAATGGTATGTGTTTAATCCACTTCATTATGCAGTAAGTTTTCTGAAAATATATGACAATGCCTTGACTAAGTATCACTTTACATCAGCTATATAAACAAATTTATAAATAAAATTTTAGATTAATTAAAAACCATTCTAATTTTCAATTTTACCTTGACTTTACTAATGGCTAACAGAATTATGAAGTTTAAAACTGTCTACATTAAATTGGTATACTGGTCTTTTTTGTATAAACTATCATTCATATAAAATTACTGTGTAGAATCTTAGTATAAACATTTGTCTATTAAATTCTAATATACATAATGTAGACATAAAACCCGGAGTAATGTCTGGAAGAGCTACACTGCACTTGGTGAACGACAAAGATGTGGTTATTTGTCATTAAGTTAATTACAAATAAGTTATGATTCTGCCTTTTGAGATTCATTTAAAACCGGCCCAAATTGCCTATGTCATTGCCACAGACTAGGTTAAAACATTCATAGTTCCAATAAGATATTAGATGCTAATTATCTGAAACAGTGTATAGTAATCACACCCATTGTCTTACCATGTCAACATCTATAACTGTGTATTAAATGTTTCCTTAACTATGTGACATTATATGAAAAGATACATAGTAAATATCATGGCATGCTTTGATTTAATTTAGTGATCTGCAGTTTCCTGCAAATGAGCCAGCAGTTTTGTTTTCATGGCTCTAATTTAGAAGCAAATATTAGCTGAACATCATCATACTTAACATACCCAAGGATGTCTCATATAATTTATTGTTAGGAAATTGGCACTTCTTCATTTGTAAAGTTACAACTATTTTTTCTGAATATTCAATTTTAAGTATGTTTATACTATCTTATATGCCCTTCTAAAGTTCCTTCTATTATTAGGTGGAGCATGATAATAATGTACTTCTTTTAGGCCATTTTTCTGCTTCAGAAGCAACTTAAATACTAATTTCTGAGCAAAGTGGTAAAAGCAGAGTACACTACCTCTCCTAGCACAAGTGAAGCAGAGAAAGTTGTGTTTGGTAAAGCAAAGCTTCAACCTGAAGATACTTTGAAAGGATCTAGATCACAGACAACAGAAGCCAACAGAAGAAGAAGATAGCAATGCAATACAGAGCTATACAGAGCAGCTCAAGAGAAAGACACATGGACGCTGTCAGCACACAGAAGGCGCACTTCATGACAAAGGAACAGAAATTTCAGCTGTCAGTATTGTGTGTCATGACAACAACTTTCCTTTTGATTAGAATTTTGCTATTTCTAAAAGCTTTTCCTGAAATAATCCTTTATGCTCATTATATCCCACCTTACCTGTCTTCTTTCAAACCATTGTCATATATGTATTTTTAAATCTCAGGTGGTTCTCTTTCATGTGACTTCTGGCTGTTATTTTGAAGTATGGTCTTTTCTTGCATTTTTCCTTTATCTTTCCAATATTGTCAGGGGATTTTTTTTCTTAACTTGTAATTGGTGATTTTCAGGTATATGTTCTTTTTCTGGTAGTCTTGCCATTACTTTCTTGCCTTTGTTTAATTATAAAGGTGTTTATTTTCTTCTGATTATTGTTTAACTCACCACTCATTGCTATGGAGGTGAACACGTGAGAGGAAAAGGAAGAATCAGAGAATCTGGGCATTTTTAACCTTGAAGATTATTTCCGTTTGTGCAGGTCAGTCTCCTAAGATAGGGAACAGGAGAGACTTCATTTCTATTTCTGATGTGCACACAGTTAATTTTGCTGTTCTGCTTTACTTCTTTCTCTTTTCATTACCACCTGGTAAATTTTCCTCTAAACTGGTAAACCTCTAAATAATAATTATAATACAATTCCATGCCTATGTTTCTTTCAAGAACACATAAATTATTTTTCCAAGTCACTGAAAGGTACAATGGTAGCAGAACAAGATGTCAGCTGACCCTCCAGTGACCAGCTTCTCACAGACACAGTTGAAAATCTATTCACACATGAAACTCCTTCCACAAGTGCATGCAAGACCCCAGATAACACAGCCCAGAACCTTGTTTCAGTAGAATAATAAGAAAAGATACCTTACACGAGGGAATTGGTAAGTCTTAAAACTGAACATTCTAATTTGTTAAAGAAAAAATATCAATAGAATATATATATATATATGTATATATATATACAGAGAGAGAGAGAGAGAGAGAGAGAGAGAGAGAGCATGTATCTGGGAAGGTAGGGAGATACAGAAATTTCTGTACCTGCTTCTTACTTTTGTTATGGGCTCTAAAAACGTACCTTTTATAAAATAAAACTTTTTTTCTAATTTAATTTTATTTTATTTGTGAACATACTGTACAGAGGGGTTACAATTACATGGGCAGGATAATGCGTACATTCCTTACCAAGCATTGTAAAATAAAACTTTTAAACCCAGAATCTAAATCCAATAAAAATAATTTCAAATATATGAAGAAGAAATGATATTTATCATGCAGCAAAATGCTGAGATAATTTCATTATCAGCAGACTTATGTCACAAGAGATATTAAAGTTCTTCAAATAGGGTTAATATGGCGCCTAAAAGAAATATGAATCTATGCAAAGAAATGAAAAATGTTTCCTTTTGTTTTTTGACAAAACACCTTCATGTTCCTGTCTGAATGCTTCCAGTCATCCTATAGTTTAATATTGGAGTGCCTTGTGTGTTAAATCTTGGACATTTCCTTTGTAGCCTCATTGCTTTAATATCATCTATTTGTCCATGGCTTAAAATAATATTCCCATTCTACATCTCTTCCTTGAACTTCAGAATCTGAGATGCAATGTTTACTTAGTATTATCACATAAATTTCAATAAGTATATCAAATTTAATCTATCCAGAAGTGAAATCCTCTTCTACTTGATCAAGCCCAAATCTTGCATTGAGCTTTAAGTTATTTTTTGAATGTCCTGCATTTAGCAAATCTAAACTGGGTTTTCAAAATGTATCCAGAATCCATATACTTTTATCATTCTACCCCACAAAAGCATTGAGCATCAACAATTCGTGATGTAGAAATGTCCTAATTAGTCTCACTGCTACTATCTTGTCTCCCCAGTCTATCCTCAACAGAGCAGTGATCTTGTTAAAATAGTATATTACATTTTTCTAACTAAAAACATCCAATATATTCTCATCTTAGAATAAAAGCCAGCGCTCACAAAGGGTTCAAATAAAATCAGCACATTCCCAGAATTTCCTCTGACTTCATGGATAGATTCACTCTCTTATCTTACCCCAAACTTTTGTTTCCTTTGTAGTGAGACTGTATCTCATTTCCACTTCAAAATCAAACTCCTCTCATCACATCTTTTACTCTTGCCTCCTTTTTGTGTTTATTTTTTCTGTATCACCACCACATGCTTTCTATTTGTTTGTTTTTATGATGGTACTAGGCTTGAACTCAGACACTTGAGCTATTGTTAGCTTTTTAAATTTTTTTCTCAAGGCTGGATCTCTATTATATAAGCCACATCTCTATTGCTAGCAATTTGCTGGCTAATTGGAGATAAGAATCTGTCTGAACTTGTATGTCCCATTAGGTTTCAAACCTTCATCCAAGGGATCTCATCCAAGGGATGAGACACCAGCATGTAGCTATGTATTTTGATTATGTAATTCATTTTCTGTACCCTGACAGAGATAGTTTTGTCCAGCAAATATTCATATACTATCCCTTATTTTTCAGATCCTTTGAAGGAAGGCAGAGTTCTTGGTTATACTGCTTTTATTCACATGATTTGTTTTGTTAGTTAGAGACATGTACTTAGGCTAAACCATTAAAAACTAGGTCTCTTGCACTGATGAGTATTCGAGGAGTCGACATGCTCAAGAAGGTAAATTATTGATTAAAAGTTTCTGTCAATCAGAAATAAAATAAGATAAAAAGTTCTTTTTATATTCTTGTAATTTAATGTAGTGACCAGATTTGTATGTATGTTTCTGGATTCTATTAGTTGTGATATTTTTACTTTGTATTTATATAAAGAAAATATAGCCTTATGTAAGTACGTAGTTGGGGAATAATATTTTCATGAACATTTTTATCTATCTTTATAAATATTTTAATACCATTGAATATTTCTGTAGGATACTATATCAGTCCTCAACACGGAATAATTTCTTAGAGATTAGTTGCAAAGTAGAATCTGAAAGTGTCACTGCAAACTTTGCAGCCTCTTACATTAAAATGTAATGTGTTACGAAAAATGTTAAGAAATGAGTCTCTCCTCATAACTACAAGCTTTATATGTGAGCCCTACTTCAAAGAAACTACCAGGCATTCTCAGTAGGATTCCATAAGGCTCACTTCTATGAACAGACAGCCACATTAGGTTCTGTTTCTAATTTTGGACAATTGCTGTGAAGTTACTTTAAACGGATAAAGACTTGATATGGAGATTTGAACAAACCAAATGAAAAGCCTTCTGAAATTGTACTCAGTTAAGTAATAATAATATATCAAGAGCTTTATCAAGAATTAATTTGTTTCATTTTATATCCATAAGATATATATTTTTTTTAATAATCACAATTTGTTCTATATTACAAACATACTTTACTCATTCCCCAGAATACTATTTTTTTTGGCAGATTTGCTCCACTTTAAACATTCTGAATCTTTTCACTCCTAATAAATTTTCAAAAGTAGGCATTAATTATAATCAAGATTGTTCTATAGAACAGTTCTAAAAAGCTGGCCATAATCCAGTATATGTTTTGCCTTGATTTTTATAGCATTTTTTGTTAATTAGACTCATCTATTTAATGATATCTATGTAGAACTTACTAGAAGCACAGTGCAATGACAAATCTGCTGACCTTTCTGTTAGTCTTGCCATTGGACACCCCAAGTGAATGCATATTAACTAATACAAACACGTGCAAAGCACCTTATTTTGTCCTGTTGAAATGTCCCAAATGACATTTCAACAAGATATTTAGGCTTATAATTTTGCTTTGCATGTGTGGATACACATTTATAATCAAAACATAAGTAGTCTCAAAATACCTTATTTCTATCTTGCACCCCATACATTTTATTTTAATACTATCAATTACCTTACTCTCATCCTATAAAAGTTCATATACTCACTACCTTCTAACATACTCAAAGTGACTTCTGGGGCCAAGCACAAGATCCTCAGTTCAAATGCCAGCACCAAAAAGCAAACAAAAATTTACTCATGTGTACATATCAGAATGCTCTACATTTTTCCCATGCACAACACTCAGTCTAGAGGGTAATAGTCTGTGTTGTAATTCCTTCAATTATAGAACCCAAGCGAAATGTAAAAACTGATCAGAAATCATTGCCCTTTCTATTTATCTACTCAGTTTTAGAGATGAGTTACTTATGGCCTAAGGTTTGTTCGTTCCATGTCAATGAACCTGGAATCTTCTCACATTCTCTTCTTTCTGCTACATCATATTCCATAGGTCAGGTGAAATGCTCACAAATTTAGCTAATTTTAATGATTTATATAAAGAATAAATTATGAGCCCAATTTTTCAATCTGTGCATTAGATACGGTAGTCTACAAACAAGACAAGGCATATTTTGTATTTATGAGAAAATAAACATTATCTTACAGTAGGGGTTGTTTCCAATCAATATTCATCTGTATATCATAAAATTAATAAGTGATATTTGCTCAACATAGTCATATCTTTCTAGTTGACTTTCCTCCAAAAAATGAGAACTAAGCAATTATCTGATTAATTTAATGAATGCATGAAGCTAATCTGAATAATTTCTACAAAATGCTCTTTCCATAAATTTGGGGAGAGTTTGCTTATTGATTGCTTTTATCTGTATTATGAGTTTTCATTTCATTCTAAATTATTTTTTCCCAAGTTAGAAAAAGTACTTTATATAATGCTCCTAAAAATTGACCTTTTGACGCCACAGAATTAGTCAGTGTATCTTATCTAGAATACATATGGAGTCAAGTTCATCTTTTTTCAGGTAGCCTAATAACTCAAGAAATGTCTTGATCATCTTGCAAAAAAAAAAGTGAATGTACTATTTATGCTAATTGTCTAGCATAAATCATGGCAATTTGTTCCTAGTTAAAAAAAATATTTTCTAAGGCATATGTCCCCATTCTGCACAGTTAGGATGAAAAAAACAAACATGCACAAAATGGTACCTTTCAGTACTATTTTCTGGATTTTTACATTTTTAAGCTACCAAAAGGAGCTTGTTTGAAATGATATGATTCTTTTTGAACTAAAAACAACCTGAATAGAATTCCATCCACTTTCTCACCAAGATTCATGTCTCTACAACATAGTCCATTATCTAAAGAAGCAGTCTGGAGTGTTTAATCTGTAGTATCCTCTAGTTACTCAGATAAGCCCTTGCTGAGAGCTGAAATGATGTCCTGCCTGCTAGGTTAAGTTTCTGTGCACTGAATAGCAATGGAATACATCCAGACATAAGGTACATTGTGATCACTATAACTAAGCAAACTCCATTGCTGTTTTTTCCCCATAGCCTGATGTAAAACAATCTATTACCAAAATTTTAACTCTAAATTACACAAATCCAAATATGACATTTGGAAATATCATAAAGTTGAGGTTCTCAACTCTCCAAATTTCTCCTGTTGCCTTAAAAACAGAAGAACAAAATCTATTCAATCTTTTTGGACATTTTTTAACATCTTCACATAACTTATAGACAGTCTGCTCTTGGTATGATCATTGAAATAATTATGGAGAGTGAAGGCCTTTTTAATGTGCTTTTTGATCTGATATAACCTTGGACATTTTCTGTAGCTATCACCTAAATAATCTGTTAGAATTATGCTGGAAATGTAAACACAGGTGGTCAATGTCATATGTTTCAGGAAAATTACTATGTGCTATAAATCTTGACTTCCTCTAAAATGATTGTCACTGTGTTTTCTTAAATAAGTATAATATACTCACATCGCTAGAGCTTAGCTAGAGCTGTACAAACCTTGGTACCAGAAATGGAGGTTAAAGAATTATGTAGGAGCAGGAAAACATGAAATAAATGCTAATGATGATCTGAAGTCACTACTCATAACTTAACTGCATTTATTCAGCACTGAATGCCAAACATTACATTGACAAACAGCATCTCATTTAGATGCATGATGCCAGACAGCAAGGACCACATCATCAACAGAAGGAAGACTCTGTTGTGGTTGTTTTTAATGTCCTATGTGATTTCTTGTTCCTTTTGTATTTTTCCCCTATGATTTATCCCCTGTTGTCACAATATTTGATTTTGGTACCCTGGGTATTGTATATACATTTATCTGAATTAGGGAAGGGAAAGGGAACAACAAAATGATGAGATAAAGAACAAAGGGGAACCAATGCAACAGTGATACTCACAAGACAAAATGTTGGAAGTGATCTGTACAACGGAGGGGGAGGGTTGGGAAGGAATAAAATGAGGGAGGGGGTAATAAGTTCATCAAGAAATGTACACACTACCTTACTTATATAACTGTAACTCCTCTGAGTACATCACCTTGACAATATTTTTTTAAAAAGAGAAATAATGATCAGTTTTGAAAAGATTAATGAGGAAGACATTTTTGTAATATTCTGAAATAACATCTCTTTTGATGATGTGATTTTAATCTGATAAAGTGATTTGGACTTTCTAAATATATAGGTAATAAAAGTATGCTTCAACACCAAAAAAAGAAGGAAGATAGGCTGGAAAATATACATTTATTCTGCAAGGGTTATTTATATGAATTTGTCTTTGGCTGGTAGAAAGTGTTGGGAGTTGGATCTCAGAAAGCTTCTCACAGGAGTTTGGGCGTGGGGGGAATGAATGTAGGACAGCTACAGGCTCAAGGTGAAATCCAGACCCGGGTGGGTCTACCTGTGGACAGCAGGGGAGGAAGTCCGTCCACTTCTCCCAGCAATGGCGATCTTAAACAGCTCTGAAACAGTGCTGGAAAACTGCCAAGCTCCAGGAAGCTTCCAAGTTGCTAAAGTCACTCCAAGTATATTTTGGGAATTCCTGGTAGCTTGATGGCACCGTTTATAGAGCAATAAAACACTGGTCTGAAAAAGGCTTCAGAGGAACAACAGTGGAGGTCGTCATTTCTCAAGGTTAAACCCAACAAATACAATAGAGATGAATGTCAAGTTTCTCCACCATAAACCACGGAGAAGGGTTTAAAGAAAATCGTGGAGAAACCTTGACCTTCAATACCTTGCCTGCCTTCTTCCGCTTCAGACCAAGACCAACCCCAACTCTTTTTCAGGAAATGCCTTCTTGGGCTGTTACTAGGTAAAATAGATCTCCGTGTCCACTCAGTGGCCGGTTCACAGTTCTACTTGCGAAGATTGCTGCTTCAACTTCTCCCCACCTCCCCCTTCCCTATCTGATCTCACCCGGTTCCTAGCCATCCAGTGGGTTTAATAAGACCACTAGGAATCAATCCGATGCACAGATGAAAGTTAAAGAAAACAAAAATCCTCTTCATGGAGATGTTTTCAGAAAGATGGTGGCGTCATTTCCACATTGCATGAACCGATCATTTGCAGGGGAGCACTCCAGTTAAAGGGACGGGACATTACCTCCCCTCCCCCGTCCCCGCGCCCCTCCCGCCCTTCTCCACGCATCAGTGGAAGAGGAGGGAGAGGGAAAAGTTTTTGTTCTTTTTTTTTTTAAGCAAGTAAACAAGCGAGTGATGAATGAAGAGAGGAAGAGGCTAGAAGAGAGGGCTGCTAGGGGTTGAAGATCAGAGCGCCCAGCGTCTGCTCCTCCGCCTGCAGGTGCCAGAACCCCCCCGCCCGCCCGCCCGCCCCGGCGCTGCGCACACTCATCTCCGAGGCCCCAGCGCAGCCGGGACGCGCCACTCACCTCGGGACCCGGGCCGGAGCCGCGAGCGCGGAGGGGCCTCTGCCAGTGGGCGCTCGGGACCTGGAGGACCACCTCTCCAGCTCCAACAGCCGCAGGTAGCTACTCGGGTGAGTGTGCCCAGCTGCACCAAGCTAGGGAGAGGCGTCGCGCCCGCCGCTGGAGCGCAGGTGGGGAAGGGGATGGGACTGGATCCGGGGCCCCAGCCAGGCCGGCTCCCCACCGAAGGGTCGGAAAACCCAGAGTGGGGGAGGGAGCATTCTTTTCCAGGCTACTAGGATAGATCAAGGCAGGAATGCAAGAATCGCCATTTCCAGGTCAGCCCATAACCTCTGATCCCCCAGGGCGAACTTCCCAGAGCAGGAGTGGTATTGGGAGGAGCAGGTGGTTCAGGCTGGGGTGTCGGGTCAAGCCTATAAACCACCCCCTGCCCCCAGTCAGGGCGCAGGCATCCAGAAGTCCTGCCTTGGGCTCTCAGGCAAGACTGGCACACACTAGGCACTGTCTAGACTCCAACGCTGGAAGGTCAGGAAAGTCTTTGACTCCACCATTCTATCGGGTCTGGGGGGAGAGGGAGGGGGAAAGGATGAAGTGAATAAGAAAAACTGGGAGAAGCATAGATCTGAAATGCAGTTTTCCAACTTGATTTCACGCGGGTAAGAAGGAATGAGGGAAAGCGGGGAGAGCCCTGGGCTCTCACACAGGATGCCCAGGCTGCTGCCGGTCCTGCCCAAGGAAGAGCTGGTGGCCCCCGTTTGTTTGGAGGGGCGGTTGAGTGAAGAAAGAAAGGGACATTGGTAGGAGCAGGTGGCAGAGCAAGGGTCCCTCCTCAGAGTTGCTGCAGCTGTGTAGAAGGAAGTTAAGAAACAAAGGGAGAGAGAATACCCACAGAGACTGGCTTTGGGCTGCATTTGATATTTAGGTTGTTTGCTTTTGCATGATAAAGGTGTCCCCAGAGAGGAGCACCATCGGGTGGGAAGATAATTTGGGGAGAAACTTTGAGGTGTAGACTTCATGTCTTTCCTGGGATAGATGGAGTATGTCCCAAGAATCTTGACAAGTCTGATCTAATTAAAAATGATTTGTGAGCGTTGATGATAATAAGCAGGTAGCATTATTGGACCATCATCATTTTTTCTGGAGTAACTGCATGAGTACTTGGATCTGATTTAATTTCAGTTGGTCCCCTAAACTAGGACAATAATTCAAAATGGAAATAGGTTTCATTTACATATATATCTTTAAGATTGGATTTGTTGTGCACAATCTAGTGATGCATTGGAGTTGGTCCGTTTATCTGGTTTCTTGGGGACTGCTGGAGGGGATTGACTGTACTCAGCTGCCTTTCACTGAAGGAGAGTGTCTACAGCTAATGCAAACAGAGTGAGAATCTGCCATTCGGTGTTTATGATTGCTCTTCCTATTTTCCTCCCCCACATCCTCCTTCGAACTCATATAAGTTCAAATATTACTACTTCTTGTTACCTCAGAGGAAAGTAAGGCTCTTCTCTCCTCCTGTTCAAATCTGACCTTGCCATCAAGGTCAGACTTAGTAAAAGTTGTTATTCATTTATTCCAATCAAAAGTGATTTTTCTCCTTTATACCACTGCTCAAACATATAATTTAAAGAAATAAGGAGAATAATGAGCAGTAAAGAAGAGTGATTTTCTAAATTTTGGATAGAGTATTCATTAAAGAACAAAGCCAGATGTTTCTACAAATGTTGTAATTGCCTGGAATTAACTTAGGCATTCCCAGATACAATATATATATATATATACGTATATATATGTATATATATACATATATATGTATATATATGTATATATATACATATATATACGTATATATATATGTTATTTATTTTTATCCAAAGAAACATTACTGTTTCTTTCATGCACCCTATAATTAATATATGTTATTAGTCCAATACCTATTTGGGCTTATTTAAAGATCTAATGAACTTAGGGGTATATTAAGGAGTTGTTCCCCTTCAACAGTGAACAATGATTTCTACTTTTTGGAATGAATATTTTACAGAATGTGCAGAATTTGACACCTTGCCTTATGAGCCACAATGTATGCATGGTATATTCATAAACATGCTCGTGTGCAGCTACAGCTCACTTGCAAAGGCAGCTTTATCACTTTTCTCAAATAAATAAATGTATGGTTTAGCTAGTTCCTAGGTATATTTTCTTATAAAGTATTATCATAAACTTACTTATAAAACTATCACATCTAGCTTATAAAATATTTTGTTTCAATTTAAAATTAGGTACATATTTTTTTCAGACTCCAAAACTTATAACTTAATTAAAAATAGGAAGAGAGATAGTCCAAAGTTTCTTACTTAGCAGATATGGTCCTTTTGAATCTGATTATCTGTTACTGAAATAATTGAAAGGGTGCTTGAAGGACATGATAATATATTAGTAATAAATGAATAAGTAAAACAATACATATTTGAAAAGCTAGGTAGGAATTTTCTCAATATTGATTTACTAGATGGTAGGAATGCTTTGGAGCAGATAGCAGATAAGCAAGATTCAGTGTGATGCTTCCTCATCGTTCATCTCAGCTCTAAGAAGTATGAATCCTATGCCTGGCAGCAGGAAATCTCACTTTTTTATTCCTTCAATCTTAAACTAGACAGGCAAGAGAAGCTAGTTTCTACTCTAAAGATCACTGAAGTATAATCAGGTAATTCAAAGTTGGCATCTGTGACAGAAATGATCCTTGCACTTGAGAATGGATAAAGCAATGTTTCAGTATCTTGGAATGAACATAAATAGGCAAAAGTGCCCTCAGGAATGCACAAGAGTATTACAGAGAGGAAGAATTCTGATAATCTCTTCGGTTTATCTATATGTTTCTTTCTCTTAGAGGTAACGTGGGCTTTTATCCACATATGAATTCCTGTTCATTTTTGTATGCAAAGATAGTCTAGCTATCATGTTGTTTGTCTTCTGGAAAATAAGGGATGCAACAAGACATTCAAAAAAGCAAGAAGAGTTTCTGCACCTAGTTTTAAACCAGTAATAGCAAAAGAAAACAGTGAGAACTGAATGAAATCTAGAGATAAAGGTGACAAGATGCAATCATGGGTTAGATGTAGTTGCTGATGGAAAGAGAGGAATCAGACTTTATATTTAGATTAATGACCTGAGCAACTAGAAGAATGCGCTTATCACCAAGTCATAGGGTAAAACTAGGAAGGGAAACTTAAGTCTTGAGCAACTTAGTATTCCTTAGTTAGAGCTGAAATTTTAAAAAAGGAGGAGAGTGAGTCATCAATGTATAAATGGCATTTAGAACAATGGAATTTTATAAAATATTTTCAGGATGAGAAAAGAGCTCAAGAATAGTCCAAAATTGCAGTATTGAAGAAAGTAGGAACCAGAAGATAAAATTGAGATGAAGCAGTCAGTGAAAAGGGGAGAAACTCAAAAGTTTTCAATATCTTGGATGTCAAAATCATAAAGTAATTTAAAGAAGGAGGTGGTGATCAACCGTAAGCAAAGTTGCTAAAATATTTAAAGATGAGAGGCCGTAGAATTAATTCACAATTTTATATAGCCTTCAAGTCCAAATTCCTTAACTGTGACAAAATACATAGGATAATCTTCTTCAATGAAGAAAAGTTTCATTTTGACTCATGACTGCAGAGGGCCTGCAATTGTATTTCAGAGTGCGGTCACTTAGCACTCTGAAATAGTGATGTGCTTTAAGGCAGGAAAGAATAATAAAGTAGACTTGTTCATCTCATGGCAATGAGAAGCAGAGAGAGCTAGGAAAGGGATAATAGCCCTGTATCTCATTCAATGGCACAGCATTGATGAACTAACTTCTGCTTCGTAAAGTTTTCACCATCTTCCAGTTGCCTTCCAGTGGCCCTTTAAGATACAAATTATGGTCCAGCACTTGGGGAGGGAGATGGGATAAAAGTTCTGTGCCTACTTGGGTTACAGATTGAGACTGCTTCAAAAGATAAAATAAAATAAATAAACTATAGAGCCATTTCAGTCAAAATGGCCATTGACTAAAGATTCATTCATAAGCTTGAACAAAGATTGGAGGCCTAGTAATTCCATCCTAGGGATTTATCTTAAACATATACATTCAGTTACTCCCTACATCTTTCTACATAGGCAAACAATTGAAAATACCATAGATATCTATCAATTGAAAATAAGAAAATTAAACTGTATATATTCATTCCATGGAATAATATCTAACTGTTAAAATTGTTAAGGTTGCTTTCTGTACATTAAAATGAAGAGATCTTCAAAGAATATTCAACAAGAACTCGAAGTTGGACTTTATGTGTACTAGGTTTTAAAGAACAAAAAGAAATGAGCCTGAATGTGAACATTTATTTAAAAATTAGAAGATAATAATGGTTAGCTGCATGGAGGGAACCTGTGGTGGGGGGAGATGAACTCCTCTATATTCTTTGTGGGTGAGTGATTTAGTTTTTGTGGTGCTAGGGCATTAAACTCAGAGCGTTGAACATGCTAGTAAGTGTTCTTCCACTGAGCCACACTCTTGGTCTTCTGCATAAACTTTAATGCCTTTGAATTATATACTCCAAGATTTATCTATTTAAAATTTTAAATAGCATTTCATACACAAATTTGGGAAGGATTTCTAAGGGTAGCCTGAGGGAGCCATGGAGATTGGCTTTTAAATGGTCATGATTACTATCTGTATTGAACGAGTGAGAATCAACTCATGAAACAGTAATAGGACAATGCTGAAAACAAATTCTTAAACAAATATTAGGAGGTGGTGTTCCAAGGAACAGAAAAGGAAAGAACTATCAGCATGTTGTATAAACTCTCTCCACATTCCAGTTTAGTGTTCAACTCTCCTTTCTTTTCATATATATTATAAACTGACATTGCTTTAATATTCTATTCTTTTAGAAAGAGACAATCTGGGTTACATTTTTCCTTCTATTATTCTCTCACACATTTCTATTTCAACACACCATTTCAGCCAATATGAAACAAAAATATTTCAAATCAGGAGTTATTGATACCCATTCATCATTTTGTAAATACTTACTTTTCTATATTTTCCAGAGGTCTTTGACTAAAGTGCATCATGAAATTTTCTTCTCCTTCTAATCTTGCAAGTTAGAATATCGCTATATTATCATATAGTGAGAATTGATGGCATAAAAAACTTCTTTGAGATAGTTTTGATATAATATTAAAGCAAACTTCATGTGTAAAGACTTAGTTCATGTGTAAATATTGGGAGAAGCTCTCCCAATATTTTATAATTAAGTTTTCATTCTCTAATACTTTGATTTCTGCATAATTTGTAATATTTTGAAAAATACACAGGGCATGGCTTTACTTTCTAACTACTCTTGCAAGCACGATTCCCAAGTATGACATTACCCAGCTAAGTAACTTCAGCAAAAGATTTATTTCATGCTTATAAGCAAGAACAGCTGAGTTACATGGTCCAAGTAACAAACCAATAGGTTAGTGGAATATTTTCAAGCCTTCTTAAATGTCTACAATGATAAAGTTCTGGTATGGAAAGTAATCCTTTCAGTGCCTCTGCAGTCACTGTAATAGTGTGCTCATGAAAACAGTACATCTTTTAGCTATTCTTTGGATCCTTGGCAGCTATGCTTGACAAGCCAAGGATCCTTCAATCTTTGTAATTCTGGTTGAAATAAAAGCAGTGGAACTCTTCATTCTTACCCTTTAGAACTACATTTAGATTGTATGATTTGGAGACTTTCAGATTTGTGAAAAGGACCATAGATTCCAAATGTTTAAAGAACCATATTCTCTGATATGTATCTATAGATCTTTTTATATTCTTGTTCTTCATTAGGCTCAGTCTGTCACTACCAATTCTGGGAGCTGTCAGGAGAAATAAACTAATATTATTTCTTTCATAGTACACACATTGGAGAGGGACCTTCAAGTGAATAGGTTAAAATTCAACCCAATTTTCTTTTCTTTAGTTATAGTTAACTAAGTTTCTAGGGAAATAAATTTAGGATTCTCTATGGCATACAGAAGTGAGAGTAGATATTACTGTCCTGGATACCAGCCACTGAGCAGTTACAAGAACAATATGAAACGAATATAATGCATGAGTACACTTAAAGTATCTTGAGAAGGACCTGTTTGAAGGTTTTCAAAGTTACATTTAAATGTGTTATTACATTTAAATTATTACATTAAATTATTACATTATTTCTTTTCTTCACATGTTGACAGGTATGATCATCCTCATATCCTAGATGGACATGATTTCCAGAAAGACTAAATGTTTCTTTCACAGAAACTGGCTGATAAATGACGAAACTGAGGACCCAAGTTTACCTTTCAACTTAGTGCAGTCACCTTCCAACATAAAATATGTTGCTATTTGATCCTAAAATATTTGAGAAGAAAACTGCATATTTGGTTTAAAATGTTTTTTATCTTTTCATATCAGATTCATGATAATAATAAATTGAGCTATTTACACTTTAAAGCTAAAAATTTTTCCTTTATTTTTTTACTTTACACATGTTCTTGACATGCAAAACCGTGATACCACTTTAATAACTTTCCTCATTGCTGAAAACATGAATATATAAACATTTTAAAGAACAAAATCAGGGCTGGGAAGGTGGCTCAGTGGTAGAGCGCTTGCTTTGCATGCTCGAGGCCCTGGGTTCTATTCCTTAGCACCACATAAGCAAAAAGAAAAAAGCCGGAAGTGGCGCTGAGGCTCAAGTGGTAGAGCGCTAGCCTTGAGCTGAAGAGCTGAGGAACAGCACCCAGGCCCAGAGTTCAGGCCCCATGACCAGCAAAAAAAAAAAAAAAATTCTCATAGAATTGCATTTGGGCAAAATTTGGATTTATAACTTAATGAAGTATGCAAAGATTGTGTTAGAAACTGATATCACTGATTGCTTGATTTCTTTTTTATAGCAATTTTTATTGTGATTAAGTGATTATATAAATTTCACAAATTTCACAGTATTGTGAGATAGTGATACTTAAAGTCACAAACACATCCTAATCTTCATGATACAAATTGTCTTTATAGTGGTCTGTAAAGTTTATGAATTCTATGAGCTTTGACAATACAGTTATTTCTTCCACATCAGGTGATATGTACATTTCTTTCCTTTTGCTAGTGTCAGCTGTTCCCTCTCTCCCGCTCATTCCCTCCCTCCCATCACTGCCATTGAGTTGCTTACTCCATTTTGATTAATGACCAGTGCAGCTGATGGATCCCACTATTATATGTTTTCCCCTGTTTCTGTGTTCTCCTCCTAGTTTCTGTGTCCTTCTCCTAGTTTCCCTCAGATGTGCACATCTATAGCCTATATGTGGTCATTGCTTGATTTGTTAATCACTTCCAGGATCAGGTAACATAATAGGAAATTGAAAGAATTAAATTTTTTATGAAAATAGATACATTTATCTTCTATTTAGTACAGCTATCTTTACCACAGTATACATGGGTGGTCTCTAGTTTTGTGGTGTGCTACCACATCGACCATTTCTCTTTTTTCTTGTCAAGGTGATGTACAGAGAGGTTACAATTACATAAGTAAGGTAATAAGTACATTTCTTGTCAAACATGTTACCCCTTCCCCCATTTTTCTCCTACTTTCCCTCCCTCTACCTCCAGTTGTACAGATCATTTCCAACATATTGTCTTAAGTATATTGCTATTGCATTGGTTACCTCTTTGTCCTTTGTCTCACCATTCTGTTGCTCCTTTTTCCCTTCCCTAATTCAAGTAAATGTATATACAATACTAGGGTATCAAAATCAAATACAGTGACAACATTGGGTATGCCGTAAGAAGAACATACAAAATAAACAAAAAAATCACATAGTAGATTAAAAAACAACAAGAAAAACCTCTTGTGTCCATGTCTTGGAGTTCATTTTGCTTAGTGTCATCTTATATGGTCATATGGACATAGCTATTGAGCTATTCTGCTCACCTACTAACATTACCCTTGACATATACTAATTATTGCAAATAAGGGAAAGCATGAGACCTATGTTTCTTTGGGCCTGACTTACTTTACTTAATATGATTTTTTCCAAG
The DNA here is from genome assembly GCF_019054845.1 of Dipodomys spectabilis. Lineage (NCBI taxonomy): Eukaryota > Metazoa > Chordata > Mammalia > Rodentia > Heteromyidae > Dipodomys > Dipodomys spectabilis. The sequence continues at coordinate 18,660,286 of NW_024870709.1, forward strand.
ACTTTCCATTTCCTAACAAATAGGGTGGTGTCATGGTGTCATTCTATCTAATGGAAGCATAGAATTCCACATAAAGTATGGCCTTGTTTGTGATCGTTTGAGTAAATGCTCAGAAATGGGATTGTTGGGTCATAGGGGAGCTTTATGTGTAGACTTCTGAGGAAACGCCACACTTCTTTCCAGAGTGGTTGAACAAGTTTACACTCCCACTAACAGTGCGGTGGCATTTCCTTTTGGCCACATCCTCCCCTCCCCCCAGCATCTGTTGTTACTAGATTTCTTGATTATAGCTATTCTAACTAGGGTGAGGTGGAATCTCAATGTTGTTTTGATTTTCATTTCTTTTTATGGCCAGAGATGTTGAGCATTTCTTTTTTTTTTTTTTTGGGTCCGGTCGTGGGGCCTGAACTCTGGGCCTGGGCACTGTCCCTCAGCTCTATCAGCTCAAGGCTAGTGCTCTACCACTTGAGCCACAGCACCACTTCCAGCTTTTTTCTTTTTGTTTATGTGGTGCTGAGGAATCGAACCCAGGGCCTCAGGCATGCAAGGCAAGCGCTCTACCACTGAGCCACCTTCCCAGCCCCTGTTGAGCATTTCTTAATGTGTCTATTGGCCATTCTTATTTCCTCTTCAGAGAAATCTCTCTTTAAGTCTTTAACCCACTTATTAATGAGGTGGTTGTTTCTTTGAGGATTTGTTGTTGGGGATTTAATTTTTTTGAGTTCTAAGTATATTTTAGATATAAAACCCTTGTCTGTTGTATGGCTAGTGAAGCTCTTCTCCCAATCCGTGGGCTTTCTGTTGATCTTGTCCTTTGCCAGGTAGAAGCTCTGCAGTTTAACTCAATTCCATTTTTCCAATCTTTCTTTGTTGTGTTTCTGAGTCTTTATTAAGAAAATTTTGGCCTGTGCCAAGGAGCCCTAAAGTTTCTCCTATTCTTTCCTGTACACATCACCCATTTCTAGATGTTAACTTCCTCCTGGACTCCATGCAGACCTAGGAATAATACTTCATATATTTTCCTCAAATTGTCTTTTTTTAAATAAGTTTTTATTGTAAAAATACTGTACAGAGGGATTACAGTTACATGAGCAAGGTAATGAGTACATTTCCTATCAAGCATTGTTGCCTCCTCCTTTGTTTTTCCCCTACCATCCTTCCCCTCCCACCTCCACTTCTTTTTGTGTTATTCCATTAGGATGTGTCAGACTGTATATGAAAGCATTATAGTTACTTTCCTGAAATCCAGCTTTTCTGAAAGAGGAAAATGATAAATGTATTTCTATTTCTGGGCCTTCCATTGAACTGATTCACACTATTCCAAACACAGCTTCCTGAAATGGCCAGGAAGATGTCTGCAGTCATTACTTTCCAACAAAAATTCAGTTGTTTCCTCCTTATTTATAAATTACTTCAATATGAGGTCAAGTGGGAAACAGAATAAAAAATTAAAAAAAATCCCTGATTTATAGCTTTGTCACTTTGCACAAGGGTATTAATTTTTTTTAAAAACCCCACTAGTTTTGTATGTGTATGCACTGAACTTACAGATACTGATATTCTACCATCTCTTACAACCTTAGCATTTTCTTCATTTCATTGTTCAGAAACACTTCTTATTTCATACTCTAAATAGATTCTCACCTTGAAAATAGTCAAAATTATACACAAACAATGCTCAAAAAACTGCAGATAATTCAGTACTCTGATTCATGGAGTACTCTAAGTGATTAACAATAGATTTGCAGTTTAGCTAATTTCAGAGGATTCAAGACTGCTCAATTGGGAAAAGAAGCATTCCTACAAACAGGCATTCAAACTATTTGAAATGTAATAGCTCTTGGCACAACTATAATTTACAATTGCAATTTTACAAAGGAACAAAGGAGCACTGCTATTGAGAAAATTGAGGGGAAAGAAATTGATGGGCTTTAGTTTTTAATAGTCTGGAATATAAAGGATGTAGAAATGATATTTCAGGTGTCAGTAAGTGAAAACTCAGTTCTAGACAGCATGTATAGTAAGAAAAAATGAAAAATTTCCAAAACTATGCTTTTAAAGAGTCTTAATAATAGTGTTGGTTTAAATAAATGTTTAACAACCAGGTGAGGATGGAAAAGAACAGCACTCATTTGTTTAATTTGCCAATTTTCCTTTTGTAAACTTTCTCAAGAGTCAGTTTCCAACTACTAACATGAAGTTGCTGGACACAGGAATGACTATGCCCATGAACACATGGGCCAGTGAGTCAATTCCAGAAATCCACTGGTAAAATCTTTGGTGCATTTAATTAAAAAAAGTTCCCTAGTTAGGCAAGATAAAATTTGGACTTAAAAGGAATGGTTTTCCTAAAAGTATGAATGAAGCAATGTAATGTAAGTATTACATTTAAACTGATGGAGACCCTAGGATCAGAATTTCGTGTGTGTTTTGGGATACATGTTTCTCTTGTATGTGGAAAATAAATTTAACTTATAAACTTGTAAATAAATATGGGTGGTATGCAACTGTATACAAATGTATTAACCAAACTCTGGTAGATTCAAGGGAGAACTCAAATAGTGTAATTCCTTAGAAAGGCAAAGTCAAACAAAATAAACATCAGGAATCAGGTATAAAAAGAGGTGAGGTATGGTCAAAGGGAAAAGGTAGACAAATAAGTGGGGAAGAAATCATTGCATACCCTCCAATTATGAATTGTGATGGAAGGAGTAGGGAGGGGAGGATGTGTAAGAATATTGAGAGAAGCAACATTGATCAAGGTACATTATATTCATAAACTGTGTTGTTAAATGGCAACTCCTTTTTACAACTACTTAAAGACAACTAAAAGCAAAAAAAAATTCATGGAAGAATGACATTTCCCCATTTGTTAGGAAATGGAAAGGCTTGGAAAAAATTATATTAAGTGAAGTAAGCCAGGCCCAAAGAAACATAGGTCCCATGGTTTCCCTTATTTGCAATATCTAGTATAGGTATGAGTCAAGCGGAAAAAGTCAGATAATGTGATGTTAGGAAAACGAAACCTCAAATATGTATTTTAATGTTTTTGTTTCTTTCATGCATGTGTTTCTAACGCATTTATAAGATTATTTCTTTGTTGCTTTGTATGTCCCTCCCCCACAGTGTAACCCCCGCTTTCACTATATTTGATGTCAGTATAACATGTGGAGGAGATGGGGACAAACAAGTCGTTTAAGGATTCAGGTGGACCTGTTGCAACAATGAGAAGTACAAAATGTCATGTCAAAACCAGCTTTACAATGTTGGTGGGGGGGGGGTGGGGGGGTATGATTGGGTGGGAGGGAGGGGGGAGGCTGGGAAGGGAGGTGAAGGGTAAACAAAGGAGGAGGCTGCAATGCTTGGTAAGAAATGTATGCATTATCCTGCCCATGTAATTGTAACCCCTCTGTACAGTATGTTCTCAAATAAAATAAAATAAAATTAAAAAAAAAAAATTCATGGGTGTGAATTTCAGCCCCATCATTTATCATGTAATTTTTGCATAATTCCCTAATGTAGGCAAGTCCTTATCTTTTACTTGAAAAACAATATGTATGATTAGCTTATACAAGGAATCTTGAAATATTGATACCTAAGGGGCAAATAACTAAAGCTACTTAGTGTGTATTGCCATGTTTTACCTGTGGTGAGCACATTTAAATCAACTCTTTTAGCAGTTTTAAAATATACACATATTTTTACTAACATACATGTTGATCAGTCAACCTCCAGAACAGTCTTCCTGCCTAACTGAATTTTATGCCTTTGATTAAATTACTTTAATACCACTATTCTCATACTTAGGTTCCAAAAATTAAGACTATATTTTCATTCATAAGATACCTTAAAAATTATGACTGTTTTGCAAACATCATACAATAATTAAAATATAAAAATATGACTGTAGTCAGTACATGAATAGATTATAAATATTGTTCGTTCAGCCTCTGTATTGCTCATATTTCCTTTTATCCTTTCCTTACTGTCCAGGAAACAGTAAAATGAGGTCAGAAGATGGAGCATAACAATACTTTTAACATTAATGTATAAAAACATATGTAGCTCCCTAAAAATTGGCCTTATGTAGGAGGAAGAGCTCAGGAGAAATGCATAGCCACATTAGTTTTCCTTTAAATCTGAAGCGACAGAGTAAAATAAGCACACAACTTTGAAGATGCGATGGACCATGGCATATAGATCATCTTCATGACCTGATTTTGTCACATCATTTTACAGTCCCTGTGACTGAGGACAAGGACATCAAGAAACATAGAAGAGGTATGAAGGGTCTGCTCTGTGGTATTTGCCATGAAAATACAATCCTGGAAATGTTAGAAACAATGTCTAACAGGAATTCATGAAAAAGTAGCTTTTGCCAATAATAAATAGGAGCAATCTTGAAAAGCTTGACACTAAACCTGGTATCCAAAGCATTTTGATGAATTAAAATGGCCATTTCTGTAGGGATACTGTCGCAGAAAGTTAGATAAATAGTTTTGTAAAGGATCCAAATGCAAAATCCAACCAAATAGTTCAGAAGAAACACTACAAATGGGTATCAGGATATCAAATGAACTGTTTGTCTTTTATTTATCTAATTACTATATTTGAAGACAACTACACTATTTAACTGCGGTGGATGTATCAAATATTATATTAACTGCTGTAATATATTTATACATATATTTGTATATTATGATCCCTCCCCATTCGCTTTCTTTTTTTCTCTTTTTACCCAAATCAGTACTAAAAATATTATGGACTCATAAAAGAGAAAATTGATTAAAGTTATCCATTAATGATATGGGTACAATTTACCAATCAAAAGTCTTAGTGACAAGTAACATGACAGAAAGTGTACATTCCTAGAGATATTTGACATTAACTAATTAAAATTCTTAATTATTTTTAGCCAAAGGCAAAATTAGAAGCTATTTTGGTGACTGTGAACACTGAAGGACCATCCTTCACAAAGCAGATGGTAATATCTTTGTAGTTTATTTTGGCTTTGACAAGTATTTTTATTTTGTTTTGAGACAAATGTAGCTCAGTCAGTTTTGGCCTAATATATATTCTTCAGCCCAAGGTGGTCTGGAAAGCCCTGTCCTCTGCCTAAACCTATGAAAGTCCTAAGATCACTGCCTTATACCTCCACTACTGGGTTAGCAGCTTTCTTTATGAAAATCACTTTAGCAGTTCCATCCTTCATTTTCTCTTTGCAAAAGGTCAGTGAAACCTCTTCTGCCCTTTCTTGGATATACAACTGAAGTTTTTCAGACTTTTATTTCAGTCATTTTTAAGGTTTCCTTTCAAAGTGCATAACCTCTCTTATGGAATACATTACTTTCTATACCTCCATCTTCAACTCCCTTCCCAGCATACCCATTCATAACATTTGACTTTTATTTACACAGATGTCTTAAATTCTCTCCTCAATTAATTTTTGTAACAATGCATTCTTGAATTTTCTTTGTCTTTTAACTATTTTCCATACTATACATCGTTTGTTAATTTGTTTTTGTTTGTGTAATCCCTGAAGGTTGTTAAGAGTATGATAAAACTGAGGGTAGAAGGGTAATAAAGTGAAGTATCTCAGCCAGATGTAGAACAATGTTTACATTGTTCATTTCTACATGAATCTCCAGACTGGAGCAATTTGTCATTCTGATTTTCATAACTCAGACTCTATTAACTATCACCTCCCCAACAAAATCTTCCCATATCTCTCTCATGCTTATTTACTGTGTATTTGTAGCTTTTGTTTGCATACTTGTAGTTGAATTTATTTTTTTGTTTGTTATTTCTTTTTATTGTTAAAATATCGTAGAGAGGGGTTACAGTTACATGGGCAAGATGAGTACATTTCTTATCAAGCATTGGTAGTTGAATTTAGTATGTGTAGTTTATGTCTGAAAATGTCTCTCCTACCTTCACTATGCCATGAGCTTTTGAACAACAAAATTTGTCTTTAACCCTGTGTACCAGAGACTAGCATAAACTTCAAAACAACAAATTCTTGTTTAATTAGCAAGGAGAGTTCAGTAAATGTTGCCTGTGCTTTTACTGGTCAGGAACCATGGTCAAGTGTCTACTTCTTTGTGTACTTTTTGTAAAATCAAAAAACAGAATTACAGCTTTTTAGTGTAACAGTTTTAATTGGCTTCTGGCTGTTTTCCAAAACTTGAACATTTTATTCTACAAAATAAGTGTTCTGATGGACTGAGCAGTAAAGTTTTGCTTTTACTGAGAGATAGGAGTTGAAGATGCAAAAGTTATTGTTTATTTTAGAGTTATCGCCTTGTAAAGCAGGTTTGGACAAAAGAAAAAGAACCAACTAGCTAATATCAGGTCATTGCAGATTACTTATTTTGTGTAAGGATCAAAACAGATAGGACTTAATTATCTTGTCAAATGAAACTGACCCTTTTGGAAAACAGCTGTCATCTCTTCAATTATAACTTCTTGAAAGGTTGGATAAATAGCTTAGTATTAGTTGGGTGTTGTAAAATTTAGTGTGGGTGACTTTATTTTGGATTATAGTCTTGTCTGTTGGAGCAAAGTGCAGGCTTAGTTGGCAAAAATGTCCTTGATTTTTGTTTAACACTTCATCTGTGGAAGGGGAATAATAATTTGCACCTACTCTTAAAATCCTGTAATTATTGTTTGGTATAACAGTAAGGAAATTGGTTATAGTATATTTTATAAATGTAAGATGCAAGGGCATTGAGTAGACCAACTGAATTTTAATGTGCCTATAGTCTTATTGTTCTTTCAAATATCTGCATATGTATATGTGCATATACACATACAAATACAAAAGCACACATCGGCACATCACAAATGAAATGAAATAATGAAATGAAAACTACTAGATTTCTCACTTTATTAATAGCTATATTTCGAAATATGTAGGCCAAATATCAACTTTACCATTTGATAACCACATATGTGAATGGAAGACTCAGTCCATATAATGTTTTTAGTTATATCATTATTGTTCTCTTTGATTTTAAGTTCCTAAAAACTCAGAAGTGTGACTCAGTATGTTATGTATTCTGATATACAAATATCCTATTAAAAGCATCTTTGGTTATTCACAGTGACATACTGAATGGTTATAACAGAATTGGAAGGAAGAGCAGATTGATATGCAATAAGAAAACTCAAGCAATAGTCCTCATGATCCCCATTACAGAATTCCTATAATGATAGGCCTTTTAGCTAGCAAGCATTATGAGTCCCTGAAACTGGGCCCGTTGGGAATGCGACACTTGTTGCATTGCTGAGAGCTATGGTCTTTTTATTATTGTTCTGCATATGAGCTAAACAATTCTTTTCCCAGACTGCACGTTTTTATACCACAATGGTACAAATAAAACACACAACTAGAATAAGAGTTCTATTGTTGAAAATCTTTAGGGGGTCTTTACTCTAAGTGACATAAAGGACATTTAAATTTAAAAAGTTAAAGATGACAAATGGCAAGATGACTAGGGTGTTTTAAATGTGTGTCAGTTTCCATCATTCATTGGTTTGTGCAGATGTCACCTTAGTACTATTGTTCATGTTACTGTTGAAGCTATGCTATATAAAGCACAGTTCTGTCAAATTCAGAAGACTCAGTAGAAAGATATTCTTTGCCGGAGATGGAATTGACAAGTACAAATTCTGTGGAAAATGTCAGTTAACCTTCAGAAATGGCACTCATATTTTTTTAGGATCCCCAAAAGAAACCATTGTCAGGAAGAAAAATACGAGTTTTTGTGGTTTATTCTTGGTTATTTTAGAGAATTCACAAATAGAGCATAACTGGGGATACTGTGCATATTGTCAGCTTCTCATCGGAAAAACTCTCTCAGAAGAGATTTTGACTAAGACATAAAACAGAATAATAATAAGCATGAAATATAAAAGGAGTTGAATTCAATACATGTACGCATCTGATAAAAGCTTCATATTTATTTTATTACTGATGCACAGGATTACAGTTGGCCCTTGAAATTCATGGAGGATTTTTTTCTAGGACCCATTGATGTTACCAAAGTCAATGAATGCTCACGTTCCTCATATAAATTAGTGTGACATTTGCATTTTAATCTACTTTAATATATATTTTTATTGTACAGATACTGTACAGAGCCAGAGGGGTTACAGTCACATGAGCAAGGCAATGAGTACATTTCCTATCAAGCATTGTTACCCCCCTCCTTTGTTTTCCCCCTACTTTCCTTTCCCTCCCCACTGCCCCAACTCCACCCTTCCCACCCACCCACTCACCCACCCCCAAATGTGTAAAGTTTGTTTTCAACATAGTGTCTTGTTACAATAGGTCAACCTGTATCCCTTCCACTCCCCAAATTAGAAAAATGTATATACAAGATGCAGGGCACTGACATCAAATACAGTGAAAACAGGGGTTATACAATGGGAAAAGAACATGCAAAAAAAATCACATAGTACATTTTAAGTACATTGAAAACAAAGACAAAAACTCTTGTGTCCCTACCTTGGGGTTCATTTTGCTTAGCATCATCTTATACGGTCATATGTACATAGCTTTTGACTTCTTCTGCTTGTCCTAGACATATATTAGTTATTACAAATAAGGGAAACAATGGGACCTATGTTTCTTTGGGCCTGGCTTACTTCACTTAATATGATTTTTCCAAGTCTTTCCATTTCCTAATAAATGGGGTGGTGTCATTCTTTCAGATGGAGGGATAGAATTCCATTATATATGATGGAATTCTATCCCACCGTGTGTGTGTGTGTGTGTGTGTGTGTGTGTGTGTGTGTGTGTATGTGTGTATCACATTTTCTTGATCCATTCATCTACTGAGGGGCATCAGGGTAGGTTCCACATCTTAGCTATGGTGAATAATGCTATGATAACATAGTTGTGCTGGTAGTTTTAGTATGGCCTTCTTTGTGATCGTTTGAGTAAATGCCCAAAAGTGGGATTGCTGGGTCATAGGGGAGCTCTATGTGGAATCGTTTTTTTGGGGGGGTCCGGTTGTGGGGCCTGAACTCTGGGCCTGGGTGCTGTTCCTCAGCTCTTCAGCTCAAGGCTAGCACTCTATCACTTGAGCCACAGCGCCACTTCCGGCTTTTTTCTTTTTGCTTATGTGGTGCTGAGGAATCGACCCCAGGGGCTCAGGCATGCAAGGCAAGCGCTCTACCACTGAGCCACCTTCCCAGCCCCTGGAATCGTTTTTTTAACATATTTTATTGTTATTATCTTTAGTTGTACAGAGAAGTTCCCATTCTACAAAACAGTATATGAGTACAAGGTGTCTCCCAACATTGTCACCCATCGTTCCTAACACACCTCTTCTCTCACTTTTTTTTAATTGAAATTAAGTGATTACATAAATTTCACGTATTTCACAGAATTGTGAAATAGTGATGCTTAGTTAAAGTCACAAACACATTTTAACCTTCACAAGGCAAATTGTCATTATCATGGTCTATAAAGTTTGTGAATTCTATGAGCTTTGACAATACAAATTATTTCTTCCTTCCACATCAGGTGATGATTACACTTCTTACCTTTTGCATAGTGTAGGCTGTTCCCTCTTTCCCTCTTATTCCTCCCTTTCCATCACTATCTTTGGGTTGCTTAGTTCTTTTTCTTCTATGTCCAGTACAGCTGATGGGCCTCTTTGTTAAATGTTGTTCTGTTTCCCACTTCAGTTCCTATGTGGAGTCTTTTAAGGAACCTCCATACTGCTTTCCAAAGTGGTTGAACAAGTTTACACTCCCACCAACAATGCAGTAGATTTCCCTTTTGGCCACATCCTTCCAGCATGTGTTGTTATTAGATTTCTTGATTATAGCCATTCTAACTGGGGTGAGGTGGAATCTCAATGTTGTTTGGATTTGCATTTCTTTTATGGCTAGAGAAGTTGAGCATTTCTTCATGTGTCTATTGGCCATTCTTATTTTCTCTTCAAAGAAGTCTCTCTTTACACCGTTACCCCATTTATTAAATGGGCAGTTGTTTCTTGAGGATTTGTTGTTGGGGGATTTAATGTTTTGAGTTCTAACTATATTTTAGATATGAGGCCCTTGTCCATTGTATTGCTAGTGAAGATGGGTATAGAATTTGTAGATAGCCTTTGGAAATATTGCTATTTTCATGATGTTAATCCTCCCAATCCAGGAGCATGGGAGGTTTTTCCACTTCCTTAGTTCTGCTTTAATTTCCGTTTTCATGTTTTTAAAGTTTTCATCACAGAGGTCCTTCACTTCTTTAGTTAACTCCTAGGTATTTTATCTTTTGTGGGGCTATTATAAAAGGAGTTGCTTTCCTGATTTCAGCTGCTCTCTTCTGATTATTGGCATACAGAAAAGCTATTAATTTTTGAGGGTTAATTTTATAGCCTGCCACTTTGCCAAAGTTTCAAAGCAGCTGGAATGAGTTGGGAGTGGACTCCATGGGCTTCTTTAAATACAAGATCATGTCATCTGTGCAGAGGGAGAGTTTTACTTCATCTTTCCATATTTGGATCCCCTTTATGATTGCCTCTTTTCTTATTGCTGTAGCTAGACATTTTAATAATAAATTGAAGAGAAGTGGAATGTACATCCTTATCTTGTTCCTGAATTTGGAGGAAATGGCTTTATCTTTTCACCATCTCCATAATGATGGCTGTAGGTTTGTTATACACTGCTTTTTATTATATTGAGGAATGTTCCATGGATTCTTAGTTTTCCAGAGCTTTCATCATAAAGGAGTGTTGGATCTTGTTGAATGCTTTTTCTGCATTTATTGAGATAATCATGTGGTTCTTATTTTTGTTCTTGTTGATGTGATGAATTATATTAATTTGCATATATTGAACTAGCTTTGCATTCCTGAAATGAATCCTTTTGATCATGGTGTATGATCTTTTTGATGAATTGTTGAAGTCAATTAGCCAAAATTTTGTTGGGAAGTTTTACATCAATATCCATTTTAAAAAATGGTCTATAGTTCTCTTTCTTTGATGAGTCCCTGCTTGGTTTTGGGATGAGGGTTATGATGGCTTCATAGAAAGAGTTTGGTAGTGAACTTTCACTTTGAATTTCATTGAAGAGCTGGAGAGTATTGGTGTGAGTCCTGCTTTGTAGAAGTTGACTGTAAATCCATCCAGTCATGGGCTTTTCTTGGGTGGGAGGTCTCTTGCTTTTCTGTTTTGATGCTTGATATGGGTCTGTAAGTTGGCTTAATTCATCTTGGTTTTTGTCAGTATTTGCTAGAAATTCATCTATTTCTTCCAGATTCTCATACTTATTAGCATGAAGATTTGAGAAGTATTCCCTTATAATGTGCTGAATCTTGGTTGTTTCTGCTGTGATTTTCCATTCTCATCTCTGAGTTTATTTATTTGGATGTGTTCTCTTCTTTTTCTAATAAGATTTGCTAAGGGTCTGTCAATTTTTTTAACTTTTTCAAAGAACCAAATCTTTGTTTTGTTGATTCTTTCTATGGTTTTTTTTGGACTCTAATACATTTAACTTTGATTTAATTTTAATTATTTCTTTCTGTCTACTGGATTGAGGTTTGGCTTGTTGCTCTTTTTCAAGGAGGTTCAGATGTCTCATTAAACTGTTGATTTCAGATCTCTCCAATTTGTTGATGTAGGAACTCAGAGCTATAAACTTGCCTCTGAGTACTGCCTTTGCTGTGTCCCAGAAGAGCTGGTAATTTGTGTGTTCATTTTTGTTAAATACCATGAACATTTGAATTTCCATTCTAATATCGTCCATGACCCACTGTTAGTTCAACAGTGTGTTGTTCAGCCTCTATGTGTTACAGGATTTTCTTTGGTGGTTTTTGGTTTGAATTCTAGTTTTATTCCATAATGGTCTGAGAGAATGCAATGTTTCTGAATTTGGACAAATTTGCTTTGTGACCTAAAATGTGGCCTACTTCGGAGAATGTTCCATGTGCTGCTGAGAAGAATGTGTATTCTGATGCTGCTGGGTGAAATATTTGGTAGATGTATGTTTACTCTAGTTGATCTATGCAATAGTTTAGATCAAAGGTTTGTCTGTTGAGTTTTTGACAGGTTGATCTATCCAGTGGGGATAATGGTGTGTTAAAGTCCCCAACAATTAATTGGATCTATGTGAGATTTTAAGGAAAGTAGTGCTTCTTGGATAAATTAGGGTGCTTTGTTATTTGGTGAATAGATATTTAGTATTGTAAAATCCTCCTGAAGGAGAGATCCTTTAATTAGTATGTAATGACCTTCTTTATCTCTTCTAGCTTATTTTAATTTGAAGTTTATTTTATCTGATATTTGGATTGCAACTCCCGCCTGTTCATGGGGGCCATTTGCTTGGTAGCCATTCACTTTCAGAATATGTTTGTTTTTGTGTGCAAGTCTCTTGAAGGCAGCAGATAGAATGATCTTGCTTTTTGGTCCAACTAAGCAATCTATGTCCCTTAATTGTAGAGGTAAGTCCATTAATAATGAGGATTAGGACTGAGGGCATTTTGTAGTTCCTGCCATGTTATCCACCTTCTTGGATGCTATGACAACTGGGTTCTTCCAATGTTTCTTGGCCTTTATCATGCTCTTGTTGGTTTTCTATGTGGAGGACATTAGCCATCTTTTGTACTGCTGGTTTGGTGGAGATATATTGTTTCAATTTTTCTTTGCTGTGGAAGATTTTTATTTGTCCTTCCATTATGAAGGAGAGTTTAGCTGGGTACAGTATTCTTGGTTGATAGTTGTTTGTCTTTAGGTTGTAGTATACATCATTCCAGGCTCTTCTTGCTTTCATTGTCTCTGTTGAGACACCTGAAGTTATTAGGATTGGTTTCCTTTTATAGGTTATTGATCTTTTCTCCCTGACAGCTTTAAGGATCCTTTCCTTGGTCTCAATTGATCCTGTGCAGATTATAATGTGATGGTGAGATGTGCTGTTCTGGTCTGGTATATTTGGTGTTCTAAAGGCATCTTGTACCTGAATGAGCATATCTTTTTGTATGTTTGGGAAATTCTCTGTTAGAATCCTATTAAATAAATTTCCTAGAAATTTTACTTCTGTCTCTAGGCCCTACTTTATACTCATTAATCTTAAATTAGGCCTTCTGATGGTGTCTTCTAAATGTTGAATAGATCTGTCATATTTCTTGGATTTGTCTTGAATACTTGTCTGTTTTTCCTCTATAATGTCCAGGCTGTCTTCAGTCCCAGAGATTCAATCATCTGCATGGTCTAACCTACTGTCAAGACTTTCTACTTTTTTATTACCTTTCCTTCTAATTGGTCAGGTTTCATAGCTTCAAATTCTTTGTTAGAGCTTTGTTTTAGATCTTGTATGCACTTCTTTACCTCCTTAATTTGGTTTTGTGTTCATTCTCAAATCCCTTAGTTGATTGGTTATAGTTTCACTGGACTCCTCTTCCATCTGTTGGGCTTCATTTCGCATTCCCTTTAGGGCTCCATGGATTCCTCCAGGTTTCTCTTTGTGTAGTCCATGAATGTGTCTATTAATCTTTGTTTATTCTCATCCAGCTCACGCAATTCCTCTATTCATCTTTGATTAGCCTCCTCATGCTCGCAAAATTCCTGTATTAATCTTAAATTGGCCTCATCATGCTAACCGATTTCCTTATCTTCCTCACACAGAGTCCTTTGTAGGCTTTCAGTCTCTTCATTCAGCATGTTTACCAGTAGAGTATTTTGGGAACTCTCCTCTGGATTATTCATTAACTGCCCTGTTGCTTGAGTATCATAAGTGGAAGTTGAGATACCTGGACTTGATATTTTTCTTGTGTTTCTCCAGCTGTTCTGCCCATTTGGGTTTGAAAGCAAAACCAATTTCATGCTAGAACACTATTTTAAGGCAAGCATCAACCAGAGCCCTGTAGTTGCACAGATTCTTTGATATAGTCAAAATGAATACAACAACAACTAGTTCAACAACAAACAACTAGGGATCAATGGACTAAGAAAATCAAAGAAGGAGTTAGCAGACCAGAAATTAATATATCTCAGGAGATTTTGAGGAGAAAATAATAGAGGAATGTGAGGAGGAAAAGGGAGAGAGGGAATATAACCAAGACCTAAATTCAGAGAGAGGAAAAAGATAGAAGGAAAGGAGAGGGAAAGAAAAAGAAAAAAGGAAAAATAAAAAATGTAAAAATGAAACACTTAAGAAATTATATAAGTATAAGGAAAGAATACTACAATTAAAGGAGTTAAGGCTGAGTTTGTGAATTGAGTAATCAATATCTGAATTAAGTATGCACACAATAACATCTAATAATTGAAGACAAGTATATATCTGGAGATGAACAGAACAGCAATTAAGTAAAACAAAAACAAAAAGGACCAAAAGGGAAAAGAGTAAAAAGAGAATTTAAAAAAAACCTAAAATAAAAATGATGAGCAAAGTAGAAAACATTTTTTTAATTAGGTAGATAAAAAGAGTTCTTCATTTTTGGGGGGGGGAGGGGGGAAATCTTGTGTCTCCCATGTCCATAACCAATCTCTTGGTGGAGTCTCTGGTTTGTGGTGTTTGCTTTTCCTGTGCTTTGATTGGTTTCTTAAATCAGTTTGCTTAAGCAGGCAGAAGGAAGCTCTGCCTTACCAGGGTCTCTATGACCCTCCTCCCAGGCTAGTTCAGTGGGAGAGTGATCTGCTTTGAGTATCACAAAAGAGGGAGATGGCTGTTTCCACTAGCTTGGAGTTTCTGTGATGGGACTAGGTTGTGGGTAGGGTTGAGACCAGTCAGCATTTAGGAGCTTTTCCCTGAGGACGTAGCTCCTGAGACACTCACACAGCCTAGCCTGGAGCTCTTCTCAAGATTTATTTGTAATGAGTTTCCAATTGTTTTTCTTTTACCCTCTGGCAGCTGGGTCTGCTAGCTGTGCTGAAAAGGGGTGGGGCAACCTCTGTATACTCAGTAAAGAAAGTCACTCCTCCCAGAGTAGAGCTTCCCCTTCCTGGGAAGAGCAACTTTCCCCTGGGGTGGAACTGAGCCCACAGATCAGGTCTCTTGACTTGTTGAATGGCTCCTATTGTCATCTTCCAAGGCCTGAGTTACATACTAGTTGCTCTGGCCCAGATTTTGTTGGTATCAAAGCTGGAGTTCTTTTCCAGTGTTAGGAATGGTGTTATCTTCTCACTGCTGCTCCGTGAGAAGGAGTGAGGATGTGTTGTAGGGTACTCACGCCTTTCCCTTGGTTTCTGTGCCATCCAAGTCTGTGACTATCTGTGGTCAGCAGAATGAAGATTTTCACTCCTTGTCAGTTCTGACTGGTGGTGAGTAGAATCCACTCACAGACCACCTCTGGTGCCTTTGTCCCAGGCTCTCTCTGTTGATATGGTGGCCATAGCAGCAGTTGCCACCACCGCTGCCACCACCGCCCAGACACCAGTGAGTGCTCAAATATGTCTCCTTAACCAAGCTGCCTGATTTTTTCCTCTCTGGCCAAACTCTCTGTATTATGATGGCACACTTGGTATGACTCTCTAGCCTTGGACTTTTTATTGGAACAGTAAAACTGATTCCTACGTGAGAGCTTGTTTAGCCCCCAGCTTCTCCTCTGCCATCTTCCTCTGGACTCCTTGCTGCAAAATTAAAATCATGTATAGATCACTTATAATACCTAATTCAATACAAATGCAATGTAAATAGTTGTGATACTGTATTATTTTCAGAATACTAACAAGACAATGACCCATGCATACATAGTAGAAACATCATATTTTTTACTTAAATAGTTTTGATGCATGGTTAGTGGAATGTACAGATGTAAGACCTACAGATACAGACTGCCAACTGTATTTTTAATGGTCCTGTAACAAACTCTCTGCTATCTATTCATACTTATATCCAAATATCAATTCTTTAAAAAAAGAAGTTCTTATCATATATGGGTATTTATTTAATACAATACTACCTTATAAGTAAGTATTAGCAATACTGGTCAAGGGATATGAATGTTTTATGGATGTGTTTCTTACTGGCACATTTCTATTTTAAAGAATTTTGTTGTTGTTTATCTGAATTAGAGGAGGGAAAAGGAATCACAAAATAGTGAGACAAAGGACAAAGGGTGAACCAATGCAACAGTGATACTCGCAAGATAATATGATGAAAATGAACTGTACAACTTGTGGGGAAATCAAAGGGGAGGGAAAATGGGAGAAAAATGAGGGAGGGGGGTAAATAGTTGAACAAGAAATGTAGTCACCACCTTATATATGTAGCTAACTGTAACTTCTTTGCACAACACCTTGGCAATAAAAATAAATTTTAAAAAAGCAAAACCACTGAAAAAAATTTACTGTTAGTGTAAGTGTGCACAGCCTGATACACATGTAAGCAACTGGTATAAAATGACATGGCTTTTATATTTTACATAACTCTTCAATATTTTTAATAAATGTACCAATAGTTTATCCTTTGACTTATTTTATAAGGCAGTTTAGGTTTCACTAAATTTATGTGCTTGGATTTTTTAAGTTCATGGAAAAATATTAGTGGCATCTTTAATAAATTCCAACATGTTAACTAGATCGTTCTTTTCATTTTGCTCTTTTTTGTATCAACCTTTCAGTATCATCATTATGATACCATTCTTTTTCTAAAAATTCTATTAATATCAAATATAGAAAATTTTATAGTTGATCAGTGTCCTATACTTTTGATATATTATAAAGTCTTGGCTATGGCCATAGCCTAAGAAGTAGGGCACTTCCTTAGCAAGCACAAGGCCTGAGTTCCAGCCACAGTCCACACACACAGATTGTAATATATTAATACACATAAGACAATAAAAGGCCCCCTCTGCTCACTCCTAGCTACTCAGGAGGCTGAGATCTAAGAATCACAGTCTGAAGCCACCTCTGCAGAAAACACAGGGAAACTCTTAATAAACTACTTAAATAAGCCAGAGGTGGCACTGTGACTCAAGTGGTAGAGTGCTCTCCTTGAGCAAAAGAAGCTCAGAGACAGGTCCCAAACCCAGAGTTCAAGCTCCAGGACCAAGAGAGAAAAAAACAAAAACAAAAACAAAAAGAAAAGAAAATTAGCTAATAAAAAAATGCCTATTATTAAAATTCTCCAAAATGAGATTAATTACTATTTCAACCAAACATACATTATTTGTATCAACAAATGAAGAACTAAGTAAAATGAGGTAAAACTTAAATGTTGAATATTAAAATTTTTAATCTTAAATTTTCTGAACATGGATTAAGATTTTAGAATGAATAATACACGCAATATCATTTTTAACTCTAATATTTTGTGTTTTCATTTTTCTTTATTGATATGTGAAATTCTTTTTAAGAAACAAAAGCTATTTGAAAGGTAGTAAGGCTAAGCAAGTTTGAATCTTTTTTTAATTTTTTTATTGTCAAGGTGATAACAGAGGGGTTACAGTTACATATATAAGGTAGTGAGTACAGTTCATGTCAAACATTGTTATCCCCTCCCTCATTTTCTCCCACTTCCCCTCTCATCCAGTGACCATCCCACAAAAGTTGTAAAGTTCATTTCCAACATATTGTCGCTGTTGCATTGGTTCATCCTTTGTCCTTTGTCTCACCATTTTGTTGTTCTCTTCCCTTCCCTAATTCAGATAAACATGTATACAATACATAGGGTACCAAAACCAAATATAGTGACAACAGGGAGAACCATGTGGGGGCGGGTGGAGAAAACACAAGAAAAAGGAAATAGCTTCACATAGTGCATTAAAAACAACAACAAAGAAAAACTCTGATAGACAAAAAAATGAAATGAACAACGTGGTGAGACAAAGGACAAGGGAGAAACAATGCAACAGTGATACTCACAGGACAATATGCTGGAAATACAACTGGGTGGGGATTGGAAGGAGAGAAAGTAGGAGAAAAATTGGAGGGGGGGTCACAAGTTGAAAAGAAATGCACTCATTACCTTACATATGTAAATATACCCTCTCTGTACATCATCTTAACAATAAAATTAAATTTTAAAAAATGAAATGGTCATATGTACATAGCTTTTGAGCTTTTCTGTTCATCTGATAAGATTATCTTAGACATATATTAATTATTGCAAATAAGGGAAACTATGAGACCTATATTTCTTTGGGTCTGACTTACTTCACTTAATATAATTTTTTTTCCAGGTCTTTCCATTTCCTAATAAATGGAGCAGTGTCATTCTTTCTGATGAAAGCATAGAATTCCATAGGACTATATAAGGTGATGCTAAGCAAAATGAACACCAAGATATGAACACAAGAGGTCTTTCTTTGTTGTTTTTAATGTACTATGTGATTTTTTTGTTTCTTTGTATGTTCTTCCCCCTATGGTATATCTCCTGTTGTCACTGTACTTCATTTTGGTACCCTGTATCTTGTATATACATTTATCTAACTTAGGGAGGCGAAGGGGAATAACAAAATGTTGAAACAAGGACAGAGGATGACCCATTGCAACAATGATATCCACAAGACACTGTGTTGGAACAACTTAGCTTGTGGGGGGGAGGGGAAAGTGGGGAAGATGGGAGAACGAAGGGATAGTAGGAGAAAAACAAAGGAGAGGGTAACAGTGTTTGACAAGAACTATACTCTTTACCTTAATCATGTAACTGTAACCCCTCTGTACAGCATCTTAATGATAAAATAAAATTGAAATAAACTAATATCCTTGACTTATGAACCACAGAAAGACTAGTTTTCCTGATGATGATGAGAAAATTTTAATAAGATGTGGCTAATTAGATATTTGGAAATTTCTAATAAGCCTTTTTAGAAGAATAATTCAATAGAAATGCATAAGGTGGTCTTATTTTCATATTCTTTAAATGTGAAAAGTGTATTCTGAGAGGTGATATTGTTATATTTGGTTAAAATACATTAATAAATTTATTACTACTAATTTTCTTTTTAAATCATGTTAGTCACTCTCTAGCCCCATGATCAAATACCTGAAAAAAATAAACCTTTCCTCCTGGAAACCTTTATTTTTTAGCTGAAGTTTTTAGATTTATTTTTTAGCTGAAGTTTTCAGGAGGTTCAGCCCATGTTTGTCGGGCTTCATTGCTCTGTCTCTTGGTGAGGCCAGGCATCGAGCAGTGAGCAGGTACATAGAGCAGAATGCCTTAATTCCTGGCAGACAGGTGACAGTACATATTTGCAAAAAAGATATCATGGTTGACCTTCACAAACAACAACAAAGCCTTTCTTCTTTTTTTCACCTCTAAGATTGGTGCTTTCTTCCATTTTAAAATGTAGTTTTTGTGGGAGTGGGATGAGAAAAACAGTCATTGTTTAGAGTCAAAGATGATTGTGCCTGGAAAATTTCATTCAAATATATAGAAATCATTTGTTTTTCCTTTCCTTCCTCTCTTTCTCCTCCTCCTCCTTTCACTCCTCCTCCTTCTCTTCCTTCTCAACTTCTTTCTTTCCTTACCTTCTTTCTAATCTCATCCTTCTCCTCCTCCTTTCTTTTACTTTCTTCTTCACCTCCATCTTCTCCTCTTCCTCCTCCTCCTATCTTCTTCTTCCTCCTCCTCTTCTTTTTCTTCTTCTTTGTCATCTTTCTCCTCCTATTTTTCTTCCTCTTTCTTCTCCTTCTTTTCTTCTACCTCCTACTATCGCCTTATCCTTGTTTTTCTCACTCCTCCTTTTACTTTCTTCCTCTTCATCATCTTCCTCCTTTCTCACTCTTTCTCTATTTCTCCTTTTTCCCTCCCTCCTTTTTGTTCCTCCTCCTCCTGTTCTTCCTCCCTCTCTCTAACTCTCTCCCTTTTCCTCTTCCTCTCTTTCTCTCTCCTCTCTGTCTCCTTCTCCCTCTCCCCTCTCCCTCTGTGTTTATTATTTTTTTCCAGGAGGAGCTGAGGTAATGCGGCCTTGTGCTGTGAGCCTCTCAGTCACATCTCACAAGAACAGAAGCATGAGAAGTTGAACGCAATAATGAAAGCCAGCCAGTCCAACTGGCACACTGTGGCAAGCACACTCAGATTTAAACCATGAAGAAAAGAAGTCAAGAATTGGTGAGAAAATGGATTTTAAAATGTAGTGAGTCAAAAAACCAAAAGTAGAAGAAAAACTAGAGGGATGAAAGTCAATATGGATATTGTTACAGAAAGGCTCAAGTCATTGATTAATTGGTCCCATAAGCATAAAACCCCTAACTCTTCAGGGAAGAAAATAAGAATATAGTATAAATTAAAACTATTTCCATGGAAGCACATCTAATTCACATATGCTGCCATGGAAATAATTGCACAAAGTTCTCTAGTAACAGAACAAAAGAAAGTCATAAATCAATGCAATTACATTGTAGAAATATCAGGTAGGCAGTCTACAGTAAGGCAGGGAAGTCTGTTATAAAGGTTTTAATGTTATAGAATTCTGAGCTACAGGGTTAGTAAAGTCTAGAGGTCTAAGTTAAACTTAGTGATACAGGTCAGTATATTTACATAATAGTCATGAGAATATAAGTCTAGATACAAAAGTTAAAGTAAATGGCCTTGTAATGTTCTAAGATAACTCCACTTATGACATTCTATGGTTCCACTGATGACATTCTATGTCTCTGATTATGATGCTCTTGTCAGGCAAAGATGAGTAGTCAGTATCTTTAATACAGATTCAGTTTTTTCATAGTTCACTAATCTTTATAGCATTTAAAGGTGAATGAAAGGATGGTTGAAACAAAAACCTTCACGAAGAAAACATGATAGAAACTTGGAAATATTGCTAAGAGCACATGTGGATGAGTGCACAAAAGCAAAGAACAAAAGTGGATAGCAGGGAAAGATAAAATTTAAAATACTGTAGCAGAAAAAAAACCCACGAAACTTTAAATTCAATAATCATACCAATAGTAATCATCATGTTAAGAATCCTATTTTTTCTTTTTCCTTATTTCAAAAGATGTAATTGCCTTGATGGGATGAAAAATAAATTGTAGTTTTTAATCTCTCAATGTTGAGATGCTATTTAAAATTTCATTTGGAGCACAATCATGTATGCGTTGCTCAGGTGGTATACTTCATAGGCTGCAGTCATTGTATACCTACACCACCAACACAATCCATATGAATTGCCTCTGAATCTAAGTGTCCATAAGAAATCAAACTAAATAATAAATTCTGATATTGGTAAGAACAACAGATTTTGGAATTCTACAAATCTTTGTGCAGTTAACAAAAATAGGTCTGTTTGGTCCTAGGTACAGGTGTTATTGAAGTCAATAAACTTCACAGAATCCATTGTACTTGTCATAAAAATGTAATAATATTCACTTTCAAAAACTTACATAGTTGTCTGTATTAATCAAAGAAGATTTTTATAAAAGTTTAAGTTTTATATACATGAACATGATTATTGAGACTATTAAGCTGTGTATGTAAGTATGTATGTGTATATAACTTAGAGGCTTCTGCTTAACAAATGGTTGTTTTACTAAGTGGACAGCCATAGTGAATCTGATATGACAAATATTTTCAGCCATTGACATTAGTTTACAATTTTATATATTAGATTTACAATATCCCAGTGGTCCTAATTTTCCCTATCATTCTTCATAAAAGTTTTACTTTCACAGTGCACTCATTCTCAGATGTGATAGATAATATAAGTTGCTTGATTCAAGATTCTTGCCCATGCAATGTCTACTTCAAAGACTACCTATCTTCATTTTCAATACTTCAGGTATTGAAATGCTTCATTTCTTCAGTCTTCTTCCCTTATTTGTTGACACTCAGATTTTCTCAGTTATCCCTATCACTGAAAATAATTTATATATGCAGAAATCTGTGAAATATAAACCCAGCTCTGACTCCTGTAAGACATTTTTCTCACTTTTTTTTTATCAACATCAATGAGTTGTACAAAGGAGGGGTCATTCTGACATGTCCATACATGCCCATAATACTCCTTCATCACACTCACCTCCTCCATCACTCTCTCTAATCTCTCTCCCCTCTTTCCCAAACCCATTTCTACAAACTGCATTGTCTTATTTTCTCACATGTATATAAAGTTTTTTGATTTTTTTGAATTAGATACCACACATCTTAGATACATCTTTTTCTTATATGTAAAAATCAACATCTAAAAATAAGTATGTGCCATACCAATTTCTCCATGTGCCTTATAAACTTGCTCCTCCCCAAATTGACCTTAATTTTTGTAACTCTAACCCTCTTGTTGATTAATCTAAAACTAAGAGCATTATTTTACCAGTTTGTGACTCGAGCATATACTGTAATCAGTTTTAATTTAACATTTTACTTTTTAACAGAAGGTTTTAAAAACAAGATATGCATATCTTTCACTGTCTGTTTTGAGTTACCCATCTCTCCAACCACCCTTCCCTACTTCATACATTTTTCTACTTGGGAATATATTTTGTCTCTCCTCCAATAGCCAAAAATGGTATTCAGACTTGCCAATAAGAATAAGAAGTGCTATTATGCCAAATTATTATGAATTTGTGAATAAGCCAAAGAACATTAGAATTTGTCACTGTAATACATTGTTATCATACTCCACATTTTCTTATTTACCTGACAAATTTATAGCTATGGTAAATGAATTCTCCAATGTGATTTGAATATGTCTCTAACAGAATAATATTGTTTCCACAATTTAAGGTTGTATTTGATACATTTACATGATCCTGAATAACAATTTTCAGCAGTATTCTAACCACAAGAATAATGAATTTGTAGTTCATCTTATTGTCATATGCCTGGCCCCGCAATAAGCTAATTGCTAGAATTTTTAAAAGTTGTCTGTGGTTTCTCTTTACTGTATCTAAAAGTTACTAAAGTATTCTTGATTATATTCAAGTCATATTTAATCTCATAATCAAGATAGTTGTTCCTCCTCCCATATTTTATGTGCTGGTTGACAGTTCCTCTCTTTTCCAATCTCTTTTGCCAGAAAAGTCATTCCTGCCTTCCCTTCATGTTATATATAAAATGAGTCACCATATCCTCTGAGTTCTGCATACAAAGTAGTTTGGGCATCTTTTCTCTTTCCTTTGGCACCATGACCTTTTTAAAAGACATCAATTCTCACTCGTGGAGGTGCATTCATTTCGCTCCTGACTATAATATTCCTTTCCCACAAAACCAGAAAAGAGTTCTCTCAGAATCATGTCCCAAAGCCTGATCCCTGAATCATACTCGAGTTTTATACTTGAGGTAGGAGATGAGTCTTCATTGCAATACCACACAGGCAGGGTTTCAAATCCTTCTCTATTCACCCCCCCCCCCCCCGCAGAGGTTATGATCTTAGGTAATTCATCTCTCTGGACCTTTGTTTAACCAATATTAGACTTTGAAATAACAATTAAAACTTTGCAGGTCTGTGAGAACTAAATGAGATGACATTATTTTAAATGATACTTGTTGACACCTTTGGATGACCAACCAAATAGTTCTTCCCTCTTGTATTCTGCTACCAAATCTAAGAACCATCAGATGGTATCCTGAAACTGTGCATGCTTTCCTAACCCTCTGGTACTGTTGTCATTTGAGAACCAATTACTTCTTCCTTCTTAAACATATTAGGCAACCTGGATGAGACATCTATTTTGTCTCAGAGAATCTGTTTATTCCTATGGCTCTTCCGATCCTGATACAATATTGGAAACTATTTCTTTTCATATTACTGTTATTCTTGTTTTATTAGAAATCAATATCTATATTACAAACAAAATGAAAAATTATTCTTTCTTTTTATATTTTTCTCATATATATTTTCTCACAGCAAACCAGCTTTGCTACTCATTTTTCTTTTTCCTTCCTTGACTTCTTCATAAAGTTCATGGTGCCTTATGTGATCCGTCCCTTCAACAAGAATATTTTTCCCTGTCTGTATGTCTTGTTAACTCTCAGTATTCCTAGATAAGTTCTTCTTTAAACTTGGTCAAAGCCAGGTGCCTGTGGCTCACACTTGTAATCCTAGCTACTCAGGAAGCTGATATCTGAGGATCTCAGTTCAAAGCTACCCAGGAAAGTCCATGAGACTCTTACCCCCAACTAAGCATCAGAAAACCAGAAGTGGTGCTGTGACTCAAGTGGTATTCCTCTTGAGCTGAAGGAAGAGCTCAGGAATAGCACCCACGCCTAGAGTTCAAGCCCTAAAACGGACAAAAACAAAAATAAAACTAAACTCGGCCAACCTTACTTTCATCTCTGAAACTCAGGCACTTCTTATCTTAGGTGTACTTTGAAATGTATCTTTGTCATGTGTTCTGCCCTGTTAGTTCTACTTCTGTACTATTTGTCCTTGCACATCAATCTCTTAGTGAATAACAGCATCATGGCATCTAGAAGATGCTTGAAGTTCTACAAATAACCAACAGGTAATGGAAGGTGTTATCATTGTGTCTATTGAACTTACCTATTTAAAATGTTTATATCTGAACTTCCTTTGTCAAACTGTACTAATTTTTGTATTTTGTGTCCTAAAAAATACAATATCTATGGAAACACTATTTCTATATAATACTCCTCCTCCCCCTAAAAACACTAAGAATCCTAGAGAAAAACTTGACTGCATATGCTTTTTCTCTTATTTACATGAAAAGAGTATTTTACAATTGAAATTTCAAACTTGAGAAATTTCAAAGCCCCTGTTTAAAAGTTATTAGATAATTAAGCATATTGTGCCAGTTTATTATACAAGATGAACTGAAATGCAATAAAGCATAATTTGAACAATCTTCGAAATAAACACTTGGTTTTCAAACCTCTGTCCTATTTCAAGTTAGTACTAAAATATTTATTCCTACCATCTTGGTCTAAGTGAAGGTTAACTTAGGACCTTTCTGTCCTAAGGTAACCGAGAGAGTTTCTTTTTTTTCACTGATTATAAATCCTTTA
The DNA here is from genome assembly GCF_019054845.1 of Dipodomys spectabilis. Classification (NCBI taxonomy): domain Eukaryota; kingdom Metazoa; phylum Chordata; class Mammalia; order Rodentia; family Heteromyidae; genus Dipodomys; species Dipodomys spectabilis. The sequence continues at coordinate 18,685,138 of NW_024870709.1, forward strand.
CTCTTCATTCTTTTTTTTAAATTTTATTTTATTGTAAAGATGCTGTACAGAAGGGTTACAGTTACATGAGTAAGGCAATGAGTACATTTCTTGTCAAGCATTGTTACCCCTTCCCTTGTTGTTCTCCCACTACCACCCAGAGAATTTCTAAGGTTCTCTTCACAGGCCTTCCTCATTCAGCTAAAGACCAAAGCTAAGGTAAACATTTGGACACCTGTCTCACAAGATGATGATGATGATGATGATGATGATTGCAGAGTTGATATATAGAGGGGTTATAGTTACATGAATCAGAATAGAACATTTGTGTCTACAGATAATCCCAAATTTTATTTTAGGAGCACATTAAGTTTTTGCTTGCAATAAGCTTCTTTTTCATTGTTATTGTAAAGTTGATATACAGAGGGCTATAGTTATGGATCAGGTCATGAGTAATGAATACAATTCTTTTTGAACCATGTCTCCCCAGCTCTCTTGGGTTTTTCCTCCCATCCCTACCCACAAGATATCCAGTTTATTTATCCATATTATGTCTACTGAGTATTACTGTTGTATTCATTCAACCCTGTTCCACCTTTTATGTGCCCTCTCTTAGCCTCCCAAAAACAACCAAACTAAGAAACAAGACAAAAGGAAAAGAAAGCAAAAACAGCAACAATGACAACTAAACAATATCTCCTGTTTCCTTTTCTTGAAGTTCATTTCATAGAATATTATTTTATCTGATCATCTGCACATAGCTGTTGAGTAGCTTTGTCAGCTACTCCTATGCACATCCTCCTCAACATGTAATACATGGAGCCTCAATATTGGGCCTCAATATGTGAATGTCTAGAGTCCTATATAATTTATCATGTTCCAGTGTGTGTGTGCATATATGTACATATATTTTTAACTTTGCTTACGGCTAAGAATTAACTTGTGTGGATTCTATTATTCATGGTTAAGATACTTCATCACCTACTGATCATGAGCAGTGAATTAATTAGTCACATGTAAAGAATAGCAGGAAGACGATAAGTTGACCAGATTTTAATGACTTCATAAAAAAGACAGAAAAACTACCTCCTTAGGAAGAATCAAGCAGCAGCATTGTCTGCCAGACTTGACATTATCAAAAGTTTGTATCATTAGGATAGTGGCTTGAAAATTATATTAAAAACATTTGAATTTTTATCGTTTCCCAAGTTAATGCATTGTGGAGAAGTAGGGATGATATTTCTTTTTGTTTCTTGTCTTTAAACTGCTGGAATTCTTTATCATACTCTTTTCAGTTATCAACAAACAGCTCAGCAAGTGAAGTTTTTCCTTGTGGTTAGAAATTTTACTCTGCAAAAAGTGCACTAGTGTTTTTGTCTATGGTGTTCTTTTTCTTCTGCTCCTAAATCTGCTGGAAATTTTGTCATCATTTCCCCTAGCAGAATGTTTTTCATGAGAGTTATTCTTAATTATAGGCATTTAGTACATAGGCTTCTGCCTCACCAAGTGCCTACAATGTATCCAAATTGGAACTAAGAAATCACCAAACCTCCTGCTTTTCTGGTAATTTCCCAAGTGTCCCTGAGCCTGTCATACCAAAATAACTTAATCTACTTGCTAAAAAGATGTAGATATTTTTTTCGTTGGTCAGGGGGCTTGAACTCAGAGCTTGGGCACTGACCCTGATCTTTTGTGCTCAAGGCTAGTGCTCTACCACTTTGAGCCACAGCTCCACTACCAGTTTGGGAATGATTAATTGGAGATAAAGAGTCTACAGACTTTCCTGCCCGGGCTAGCTTCAAACCATAATGTTCAGAACTTATCCTCCTGAGTTGCTTGGATTACAGGCATAAGGCACCAGCACCCAGCTCAGACATTTTTAACCTTATTTATTTCCAACCTAGTCATAACATTTGAGGTGGAAACAAGGAAATAAGTCTTCAATGAGCAACTCAGAGACCCCTACAAAGCACTATAAAGCACTTATATAAAGAATCCTCTTTGCCTTTTTACCCTGGACAAAAAAAGCAGTTACCTGCAGTTTCAAAAACTAATTTTAGAATTAGTCCCTACATATTTAATCTTATTTTTAAAAGAAAATTATTTCATTCTCTTATATACATAGCTGCTGATTAACCCAGGAATATTTTTATATATGATAAGAAACTGCTTAATAGGGTAAACATTCTAATTGTTGCAAACTACTCAATAATCATGTTCTTAATTTATTCAGTTATATTTCTAAATGAAGGATGATATACAGTCAATTTTCCATATTCATAGATTCTGAATCTGAAGATTGGACTAGCTATGGATTGACAATATTTTTTTCTTTAAAATTGCATTTTTACCAAACACTAATGACTTTTCTCTTGTCATTATTTTTAAACTAGAACAGTATGGCCATTTGCATTACAGATCATTTGCATGTTATTAACTAATACAAGTACTCTAATCTTAAAGTACAGGAGGATATGAGCGAATTGTGTGCAAATATAATGCCATTTTATATGAGACTTTTTATGTGAGACACTTGAGATTTTTGAGACTTGAGACAAGAATTTTGATAGCTGATACTTTTATTTTTAATTCTTCCCCATAATCAGTGTTGTATTTTAATGTGGTTCTTGGTATTTTTATAGAACTTATTTGTTCTCTATGTATGCCATCTGGAAGTAATATTTAAGACTATTGAACAGTTTCTTTTAGAATATAAAAGATATTTCTAGGAAGAAACTAGACATATTTGCAAAAGAATGCATTGAGTAAAGAATAAATAAAAGCAATCTTAATGATTTAATAACTGCTTCCCAATAAGGGACGAAAAGGCTGAGTGACCTGGAGTAAACGTCAAAGTGGTTACTAGTTAAACCTTCATCTCGATTGTGCTCTGTCTCCTCTTGATGGAGCACGAGCCCTTCTCATACCCCTCCTCTGCATCCCGTCCTTTCCACTCATGTCAGTACTTTAAGTCAACTCTTTCCCCACGCATACACTTCCCTCCATTTTCAACCCAAACTTTTCCTCTACTAAAAATATCTACTCTGGGGGCTGGGAAGGTGGCTCAGTGGTAGAGAGCTTGCCTTACATGCATGAGGCCCTGGGTTCAATTTCTCTGCACCACATAAGCAAAAAAGAAAAACCCGGAAGTGGCGCTGTGGCTCAAGAGTACTAGCCTTGAGCTGAAGAGCTGAGGGACAGCACCCAGGCCCAGAGTTCAGGCCCCACGACCGCACCTCCCCAAAAAAAATCTACTCTGTTTTTTAATCAGTATAATTTTGTTATGAAATAATACAGTACATAAAACCTGGATGTTGGCATTTTTTTTACTCAATACATGCACTTGTATGTATCAATAGTTTGTTGTTTTCTCTTGCAATTGCCTTTGATTTCCTTGTAGCTATGTTCTTAAACTCCATCAGAGCGACTGTACATTCCAAAGGTTTGTTCTTTATATTATTGTAACGGCATGTTTATTGCTGTGTAGTTGAAGAGTTATAAATTTAAATTGTTGCAAGAGCACTCTGAAATAGACTGAAATGAAACCGGATTGAATTGTACACATATACTGTAGGAAAAAAAACAACATAACAAAACATCTTTTTCTACCCTCTGTCACATCTGCCTCCTTTCCTTGACAACCATACATAATCCCAAGAATAATTTCATGTGGTATTTATCACTTCTTCACTTTTCCTCAATGGTTACTCCCACTAAACTCAATTCACTTTTATCCAAATTATTGTGGGATTGCATTTACCAATTTCCACAGATATTGTAGATTCATATATGGTTGAACTCAACCATTTGTCTCTTTACACTGCCCACTCATGTGTTCTTGAATGTCTTTTAATTTGACTGTCATAAGTAAGGATTTAAATATCACTCCGTTACATTTTCTTGTGTCTGTATACTCAGCCCTCGTAGTACTGAATACAAACCACACAGAGAAGTTGAGCATAGTTTTGCTGTTTCAAGGCTGGCCCCATTTCTAAGAAAACTAATATCACATTCATCAATTTATATCCTCAATCTATACAGCAGCTTTCAAACAGAAGATATTTTCTGTAGCCTGACACAGAAGGAACCTTTATGTCTACACAGAAAAAAAATCAGTAAAAAAAAAATCCATGAAACACTTCTTTATTCCAACTGTTGCTGTTTGCTTCTTATTTTTGACTTTACACTTCAAAAGTTTTGGTTAGTAAAATATAATGTGCAGGTGAGGTAACTGAACATACAAGATTGTTTTTTTTTCTTTTCAACTTTATGAAAAACATATTCCAAGATTTCCCATGGGGGTTTATTTAGTATCTCGAATGTATAGCAGAATATGTAAAAATCTATCTTAAATGTGAAATTTCCTGGTAAGATTGTGAGTGATTAAAGACATTTTATCATTTACTAATAATAATACTCCTTTTTATATTTAAAAATAATTACTAAGGTAACACAAAATTGCAAGAATCATACAAAGGGATTGCTTGCACACTTGACCTGGTCCCCCAGAGAGTTACAGTTTACCTAAATACAATACAGTGTCATAACCAGAAAATTAGGTATGGTATAATGCACCTGTTTATTTCTGGCATTTTATCAACTGTGTAGATTCAAGTAATCACTGTGTATGAAACAAGGTGTGTTTATATCGCCACAAAAATCGATCATACTATCCTGTTGTAGTTACACCTGCACTTCCTTCCATAGCCACACTTCCTAATTGCCAGCACATCAGTTTCTATCTCTCCATCTGTGTCATTTTGAGGTTATAAATAAAACAATTCAGTATGTGAAATGTAGAGACTATAGGGTTTTCTTTCATTCCATAAAATGCCCCTGAAGTCCAACCTGCATCAACAGTTCATGCCTTTCTTATTGTTTAAATGGCCTTTTGTCCCTTCAGCAAGGAAGAGTTTTACAGTTAGATTGTTGCAATATTACCCAATAATGAAATGAAATGAAAACCAAATGGAGTACACATTGTGGAAATAGTAAACAAGAAAAGCAAATAGAATTAGAGTAACTCAACTCTCTTTATATATAGTATTTCTAATGGCTAAATCTAGAAGGAAATCTAGTGTGTGACTTTCATTTGACTAGCATACAATTAAATCTGAAAGCTTACTTTCTAAAAAATATTTCTCTAGGTTTTGAGCAGACTTATTTCATCTGGTCCATGTTTCCTTGTGAATGTCTTCAGAGCTACATTCCTATTCTGAGATTAAGCCAATAAAACTTCATTCATAGCCAAACTGTCTACTTGGGTCATTGCACTGTTACTTACAGTTTTCTTTTGCTTTCTTTGTACCAAGATGACATCATCTCCAGATCACTCTACCCTTGTTCCTCTATGCATTGTAGTCTAAGTCTACTACAAGTTTTAATCCAACCTCATATACCTCATGAATTCTTTTTCAAATATCAGTGGCTACCTTTTCAAATATCAAAATATAGTACCGTGATTGCAAATACGGCTTAGTTCTTAGATGCACGGATAGTTTATTAACTTTATTTTATCATATTGATATCATGTGCTTTAGTACAATGGTATTTTGTGTGAAACTTTCACCAATAGCTTCCTTTTACTTGATAAAATTAAGCATGATATTAATCTGCTTCTAGTTCTTTTGCAAGCCTGGGCTTTAAAACTCACAGTGGTCACAACACAGTTTGTGTGTGTGTGTGTGTGTGTGTGTGTGTGTGTGTGCGCGCGCGTGTGTGTGTGTGTGTGTGTGTGTATTTCCCTCTCCAGCTCTGTTTTCTTTCATTGAAATCAAGAAATACTAGCACAAGAATTTATTATTGCTGCTCATTACTGTAGCATATTAGTTCCAAGTAAATGGTTAATCAGCCTAAAAAGATACTGTATATTACAAAATTGGCCTGAATTAGGTTTCTGGAGTAAGGCCAACCAGACCAGATGGTTTTTTTAGTATGTAAGCTGTCACATTGCAGACAGCGATAAGAATGAAGTTTTAATAGAATGTTATTTTGTATGATAAAGCCATAAAGAAATGTTGTCTTCACATATGACTTTGGTTTTTGTAGCTAAAATCCTATGGAATCACTGAGGTTACAAATGACAGGAAGCAAACCTCCTTTCTCTCCTGTTCTGCAGGTGAGGAAATGCATCCACCACTTGCGCTAGTCCTTTTTTTTTTTTTTTTGTCAGTCGTGGGACTTGAATTCTGGGCCTGGGTGCTGTTCCTCAGCTCTTCAGCTCAAGGTGAGTGCTCTAGCACTTAAGCCACAGCACCACTTTTAGTTTTCTGGTGGTTTATTGGAGATAAGAGTCTCATGGACTTTCCTTCCTGGGCTGGTTTTAAATCTCAGATCTCAGCATCCTGAGTACCTAGGATTAGAGGCATGAGCCATCGGTGACTTGCTTGTCCTACTCTTGAAGCTAGATAAATATACTCAAGTTTACTGAGCAAAATCATGTATAGAACACTGTGTGTATAAGTCAAGCCCACATCTAAGCAGGCTTGTCTCATCTGGTCCAAGATCACCCTTGCATGTCTGCAGAAATTACTTTTCTATACCGGTTTAGAGCCAATAAAATCTTTGAAACTTGTTGGTCTACTTGGGGTCCAAAGATACTGCATTTGTATTTACAAAAAATAACTTCCTCACTAAAACAATACCATTATCAATATGCCAAACACAATACAAGTCTAACCTCTGAAAGAGGAAGGAGCTTCACAAATCAGCAGGCAAACTTTTCCTAAGTAAGCTGGAGGCAGACAGCACTAACATTACATGGCTTCACTTGGTAGCTATTTAGAAAAATAGACCCTAGATCCCAACCCAGACGTGCTAAGACAGAATCTCCCACAAGCTAGATCTAGACCTCCAAGAGGTTCATTCAGGGCATAAACATTTTCTCAACATAAAGAAATGGTACCTGTCTGAGGTTACAATACACTAATTATCCTGACTTAAGTATTACACATCATAAATGCACACACACATAAAGTACTTCTTTCTTTGTCAAATCCCATAATTGTACTGAGCACAAATAATTGTGCAAGCCAAGTGCATGCAATTCTGTATTTGTACCAATTCCCAATGTATTTGTTAGTAGTATACAAAGCAGTATCTCACATATTCTTTAGTTTATTAGATGATTAGTCTATATAGTTGTCACTGTTTCTTTGTATGTGGTTACATTCATCCCAATGTTAAAATTCTGCTGTAAGTAGCATAATAGTACTTTGCTTCACAGTACTCATTAGTTTGGAAGGTATTTGGAATCAATGTATATAATTTTATATGTGAGCATTCCAGCATGCTTTGCCCCTAATAAGGCACTGAATATTTCCCAAATCAATTTTTTAATCACATAAGGAATATTAAAATTGTAACCATCTCAGGAAATTAATTTGTCTCACTTTTGTGTCCCGAGAATAGCTTGGCATATTGCTTGTGATTCAGTAGGACTCAACGCATTTAAACAGCTGCTGTTGATGTGCCAGCTGGGTGGGGAGACGCACAAGGCTTCCCAGGCAGAGCTATTTACTGTCCACCACCACAGAGGCTCTGCCGCCCTCTGGCTGTATGTGCACGGGCCTACACTACTGAGCTTTAATTCCTTTAATCTAGGCTGAGTTGATGAAAGCAAACAAGTCATATTCCAAAAACTGTCAATAAACTTCATTTTTTTCTTTTTGTCCTCTTTTATTCACATTTGCAGTATTTCTGCAGATAGAAAATTTCCAGGATTCATTCATGAATATCTTCTGTGTGACACAGAGAAGCACCTCATTAGACAAAGACTTCTCTAAAGAGCTTCACTAGAAACCAACCCTTTTTTTTTTTTTTTTTTAATTTTTTTTTAATTTTATTTTATTTTATTTGAGAACATACTGTACAGAGGGGTTACAATTACATGGGCAGGATAATGCATACATTTCTTACCAAGCATTGCAGCCTCCTCCTTTGTTTACCCTTCACCTCCCTTCCCAGCCTCCCCCCTCCCTCCCACCCAATCATACCCCCCCACCCCCCCCCCCACCGACATTGTAAAGCTGGTTTTGACATGACATTTTGTACTTCTCATTGTTGCAACAGGTCCACCTGAATCCTTAAACGACTTGTTTGTCCCCATCTCCTCCACATGTTATACTGACATCAAATATAGTGAAAGCGGGGGTTACACTGTGGGGGAGGGACATACAAAGCAACAAAGAAATAATCTTATAAATGCGTTAGAAACACATGCATGAAAGAAACAAAAACATTAAAATACATATTTGAGGTTTCGTTTTCCTAACATCACATTATCTGACTTTTTCCGCTTGACTCATACCTATACTAGATATTGCAAATAAGGGAAACCATGGGACCTATGTTTCTTTGGGCCTGGCTTACTTCACTTAATATAATTTTTTCCAAGCCTTTCCATTTCCTAACAAATGGGGAAATGTCATTCTTTCTGACGGAGGCATAGAATTCCGTTGTGTATATATACCACATCTTCTTGATCCATTCATCTACTGAGGGGCATCTGGGTTGGTTCCATGTCTTAGCTATGGTAAATAATGCTGCAATAAACATAGTTGTGCTGGTAGCTTTAGTGTGGCCTTGTTTGTGATCATTTGGGTAAATGCCCAAAAGTGGGATTGCTGGGTCATTGGGGAGCTCTATGTGGAGTCTTTTGAGGAACCTCCATACTGCTTTCCAAAGTGGTTGAACAAGTTTACATTCCCACCAACAATGAAGTAAGGTTCCTTTCTGTCCACATCCCCTCCAGCATCTGTTGTTGTTAGAGTTCTTGATTTTTGCTGTTCTAACTGGAGTGAGGTGATATCTCAATGTTGTTTTGATTTGCATTTCTTTTATGGCTAGGGATGTTGAACATTTCTTCATGTGTCTATTGGCCATCCTTCTTTCTTCTTCAGAGAAGCTTCTCTTTAAGTCTTTCGCCCACTTACTTATTGGGCAGTTGTTTCTTTGAGGATTTGTTGTTGGGTGGTTTAATTTTTTGAGTTCCAAGTATATTTTAGATATGAGACCCTTGTCCGTTGTATGGCTAGTAAAGATCTTCTCCCAGTCCGTGGGCTTTCTATTGATCTTGCTAGCTATGTCATTTGCCCTGCAGAAGCTCTGCAACCTTATACAATCCCATTTGTCCAGCCTTTCTTTGATTTGTTGTGTTTCCGGGTCTCTATTCAGAAAATTTCGGCCTGAGCCAAGGAGACCCAGGGTTTCTCCTATTCCATCCTGTAATGTTTTCAGAGTGTCTGCTTTGACTTCAAGGTCTTTGATCCATTTGGAGTTGATTCTGGTGCAGGGTGATATATAAGGATCTAGCTTTAGTTTTCTACATGTAGTTAACCAGTTTTGCCAGCACCATTTACTGAAGAGGCTGACTCCACTCCCAAATTACTCAAGCTGATTCAAAACTTTGGCAAAGTAGCAGGTTATAAAATTAACCCCCAAAAATCAATGGCTTTTCTGTATGCCAACAATGAGAAAAGTGTGGCTGAAATTAGGAAAGCAACTCCATTTGTAATAGCCCCACAAAAAATAAAATACCTAGGAATTAACTTAACTAAAGAAGTGAAGGACCTCTATGATGAAAACTTTAAAATCTTGAAAAAGGAAATCAACACAGAACTTAAAAAATGGCAAAACCTCCCATGCTCCTGGATTGGAAAGATTAACATCGTGAAAATGGCAATACTTCCCAAGGCTATCTACAAATTCAACGCAATACCTATCAAAATTCCACCCTCATTCTTCAAGGAAATAGAAGAGGCAATCCAAAAATTCATATGGAACAATAAAAGACCCCGAATAGCAAAAACGCTCCTCAACGGAAAGAACACTGCTGGAGGAATATCAATACCAAATTTCAAACTCTACTATAAAGCCATAGTAATCAAAACAGCTTGGTATTGGCATAAGAACAGACCTCAGGACCAATGGAATAGAATTGAAAACCCAGAAATGAACCTACAGACCTATAGCCATCTACTCTTCGATAAGGGAGCTAAAACAATAGAATGGAAGATAGAAACCAACCCTTAAAAACAATCAACTCCTCTTATGAAAAAATTGAGTGTTTTATGAAAGTTTAAGTTATTCTTTCCAAACATGATGTGTCATTGTGAGATAAAGAAAATGGACTTTATGGACTATTTAACCTCAGAAAATTTCATATCAAGAGATGTCATTATTGATTGTTATAATAGTAACTAAACTTCCACAGTCCATGCATTCCTATCCCTTACTGAATTATTTCAAACTCAGTGTCCTTTATGCAATATTGGAAGAATATTTTCAGCCCAAGATTAAGAGATTAAATGAGCAAATGAACTTTAAGTGCTTAAAACACTGTAGAATACAAAATAAGCAAGGTTAGCATCTGTAATTACTATTGTTTTAGGAAGAACAAAAGGAAGTATATCCATAAAATTTTGAATGACAATTTATAATACAAAAAAATATTTTTCATGTTACCACCTGTCATTGCCCAATTATAATGGAAGACTCTGCATTTTTAGATTTTAGGTTGTTGAAAGGTTTTATGGTTTCTAAAACACAGAAGACCTATTTTTATCAACTTGAATTTAAAGAACAACTTTTCTTCTCTTCCAAATTAGGACATTTTTCACTAACAAGATTTAGACATAAATAGAAATCTCTCATATATCAAGGTTTGAGAAGCTACAAGGAAAATAGTAAGTGATTAAAAGCTACTTTTTTTTGAGGGGGGGGTCCGGTCGTGGGGCCTGAACCCTAGGCCTGGGCACTGTCCCTCAGCTCTTCAGCTCAAGGCTAGCATTCTACCACTTGAGCCACAGCGCCACTTCTGGCTTTTTTCTTTTTGCTAATGTGGTGCTGAAGAATCGAATCCAGGGCCTCAGGCATGCAAGGCAAGCGCTCTACCACTGAGCCACCTTCCCAGCCCCTAAATGCTACTTTTAAAATAAGATTTTTTTAAATAATCTAAATGATTAGATTGAATGTTTTGTTTTCCTTAAAGGAGCAATGTTTGATACTCTGACTTTTACAATTTGGTTATTTTATGACTAGAAATATATTGCATTCAGTAACTGCTAACCTACTACCTGATGAATGAAAATTATATTAATAATTAATGCTGAGTTATACCTGGTGGCCTTTGAGTTTAGATCACAATTCTTATACCAAACACTTGTGCTGAAAATGTAATTCTAATTTCAATAAAACACTGAATACATTTTAATGGCATAAAAGTACCTTGTAAATTATTTCTGGTACCACAGCCACAAAAGCTGTCCAACACTTTCCTTTGAATATGGGCAAAGAAGAATATTCAAGGGAAAGGTAAAAAAAATTCAATGGAGAACCTGTCACACTTCCCTAAGTAATCAAGATAACACCGCCAGTAAGGCCTCATGAATATGATGGACCTGCTGAAATGATGGAAGGGGAAGGTATGTCTCAGTATTCCAAATTACTCCAAATGAAGTTCTAAAAATCAATATTAAACTATAAGTTTCAGCTGAAACTGGCCCCCAACTCTAAGTTAAATCAATTATTTCTGAATGTCCAAAAATAGGGATCTGTGTATATAAATACAAAAGAATGCTAATAGACACTGACTTTTTTGGGGGGTGAGGGGGATTGAACTCAGGTCCTGGATACTGTCTTTGAGCTTTTTGCCTCATGGTTAGCACTCTAGCACTTTGAGCCATATTGTCACTTCCAGTTTTCTGGTAGCTAATTGGAGGCAAAAATCCCACAGACTTCTCCTTCCCAGGCTAGCTTTGAACTGCAATCCTCAGGCCTCTATTTTACTTCTTTTTTTTTTGTCAGTTGTAGAGCTTGAAATCAGGGCCTGGGCATTGGTCCCTGAGCACTTTGGCTGAAGGCTAGCACTCTACCACTTTGAACCACAGCTCCACTTCAAGTTTTTGCATGGACATAAGAGTCTCAAAGGGACTTTTCTGCCATGGCTGGCTTTGAACTATTATCCTTATCTCTTAGCCTCCTGCGTAGCTAAGACTATAAGTGTGAGAGAATGGCACCAACCTATGCCTTTTGAAAAGTAGCTGTACAGAGGGATTTCAATACACAATCCCTGACATTTTCAATTGCATTCATTTTTTAAAATTACAAGTTTACTATTCTCAAATCTTCCAAGAGAAATTCTGTCTATTAATGTAAATATAATGTAGTGCTTTTAACAACAAAATAAACAGAATACAGTAAAGCCACCAGCACAACTGGTGCAGCAGTATTCACCATAGACAAGGTATCCCTGATGCCCCTCAGTGGGTCAAGAAAATGTGTGTGTGCATGTGTGTGTGTGTGTGTGTGTGTGTGTGTGTGTACACAGAGAATGGAATTTTACTCAGCCATTAAGAAGAATAATATTGTGCCATTTATAAAGAAATGGAAAGACTTGGAAAAAATTATGTCAAGTGAAGTAAGTAAGATCCAGAAGGACAAAATATATGGAAGCTAGATTTCACTTACAGACCTATAAATAAATACATTGGGTAGTATGCAAGTGTACACAAATGTACTAACTGAAATGTGGTAGATTAATGGAGAACTCCAACGGTGTAACTTTTTGTAAAAGGCATATCAAAGTTCAACAAAAATACATCACGAGGAAGTATGTACTTGAAAGAGCTGGGGTGGGGTCAAGGGAAATGGGTAGACAAATGAAGAAAAGAGGGAGAATGCAATGTATATTCTAGAAAATTAAGAAGAATGAGGGTTGGGGTGGGGAGGGGAGGAATGGGTAAGAATGTTCAAAGGGATGACATTGGGCATTATATTTGAAGCTGCTTTGTTAAATGGCAACTTACTTGTACCACTACTTAAAGATAATAATAACACATTCATGTCTCTTCTATTTGATCAAGTGCTCAATTGCCTTAAAAATTTGACAGATTAATTTCCTCAAAACATTTACCATCATTTATAAACCAGATTAATTCAGTTTCCCTAGACATTTTAAATTGCAGCTACAAATTTTTACACATCACAATCCCTCGAGTATTTCCGTCACTTAACAAGAATAATTTCCAAATCTAATAAATAACAACCTGTTAGATCAGAAGCACTTAGGAACTTAAAGTTAAATTTCTAGAGCATAAAAGTATTATTTCTATTACTCAAGTGCAATCTACCAACAAGCTCTCTTTTTGTAATTATCTATTTAAACTCATAAGGATAAGATCTACATCCTTTAATTATGTCATCTTAAAATAAAATTGTATCATCAAATAATCTTGAAAATCCAAATTAAAAATTACAAGTATAATACCAATTGGATTTCTTAGATTCCTCAATTAACATAATAAATCCAAATCTAAATAATTGGATGTCTGAGGTAGGAAGATAGAAAGTACAAGGCTAACCTGAGCAACATATTGAATTTAAGGCCAACTTGTACTACCAAATCTTTCTCAATAACTTATGTGTATGTGCAGACACACACAAATTCAGCAAGAAAACTTCTCTGTTGTAAATTATCTTCAACTTTTACAAGCTCAATAAAAAACACAAGTGATCATGGGAATTATGCAACCTAATTCTGAATTTAATGTAAGTGTATCATGCACTTGGCTTCCACATTTTTCTTGTAATGATATGTTAACAGTTCTAGTTACAAATTCTGTTAGAGACTTGTTGCCTAAGGGTAACAAAATGCCAACTTAGTTCAGATTCAGTTAGTAAGTGAAGACAACAGCATATAGGAATCTCTTCAAATCCCTTTTGTAAAATGACATACACATCTGTACAAAGTACATTCTCATGTACTCTGTCATCTATAGATTACTCTATAATAACTAATACAATATAAATACTATGTAAATAATTGTCATTATGAATTGCATAGTAATCATGACTTTTAAAAGAGTATGAATGTTCAATATAGATGCAGTTTTCCCCATATTTTCTATCCATGATTAATTGAATTCACATGCAGAGAATCTACACACATGGAGAAAGAACTGTATATAGACATATTTAAACTCTTTTCTTTTTTTTCCAATGTACAGATTTTACTAAAGAACTAACAGTAAATCTGATATCTGGCACAACTCTTGGTTTATATGGCTAGTTCAGTTTAAAATCCAGATACTCTGCATCCAATTTGACTATATGTACATTAAACCATGAAACCCTGGTAAGATGCCCATTTCAAACACGTTCCTCCACTAGAATTGTGATGAGTAGTGTTTAATTACAAAGGCTTTTATCACTACATCTTATGAAATCCACATTTTCTCTCTTTAATATCCATTTGCTAAAATATGTAGTTCAGGCCTTAGTTCTAATGTCACATTTGGAGTTAGCCGGTTTGATCAGGAAACCTTTATTTCTGACTTGTTCAGTAGGGTTATGCAGCAAAGACTCAAATGCAAGGTGCTAAGTGACTGAGTTGAAACAGCTATCTTATTTTGTCATTTTTATTTGTTGTTTTTTTTTTCAGTTTCAGGAGGCATTCCTCCGCTATGGTCAGTGAGTTATATTTTGCCACAGTTTGGTTCAAGTATTCTGGCACCAGCTCTACATTCATGTGACCATACAAATGAGTCTACTACATTGTCTAAGCTCACTTCTCAGACTGTTCCTAATTGCCCAATTGAGTAGCAGGGGGTCAACAGGGCAAGAAGACCCTAGTCACACCCATTCTTCTCTATATTTGAATTTAGAACACAAAATTATATTAGAATATATTTGACTGAGGAAATGATGAGTCTCTAGAGCTGCGACAGTGATATTTATATTCATGTAGTGCAAAAGAAGGCAAATAACAGACAGGAAATTAAGCAGATGTGTGGACAGCACCGGAATCAAGAGACTGTGCTCTTTGGGGAAAGGCGGCAGACCTAGAAGTGTCTCATGTCTGGCTTTTCAGCTGCTAGCCCTCTTCCCTATGCTTCTGACTGGAATTTCATAGTGCATAACAGGAGATGTTTCTTGATCTTCCCAATACATTTCCTTTACTTTTCTATGCCATTCTCTCTTATGTAAAACCTTGTATTCTGACATGCATTTTTGTTTTGGGAAATTAAATAATTTCTGAAATAGATATTAAGGTGCTTCAACACCTTATAAAAGATACTCTTCTTTATCCTTAATTCTTTAACCTACCTCAATAAAGCTAAGTATGTAAAATATATCAATTTTTAATAGTCGTACATGTAATTCTGGGAAATTATATAAAAAATGTTTAACAGGTATGGTAGGTATCAAACAACACAGTGTTCTTTATATGTATGTTCACACACATTCTCAATTCTGTAATTATTATCTGAGGCCAAATGAAGGGGCTAGATTTATTTTGCAAAACAGGTAAAGGCTCTTTGGGAGACCTAGCAAATACCAGACTCAAATATATGAAAAAATATAGGTTATTTTAATGGCCAGTAACCGGACTCAACCACATATATGATATAATTAAAGTTTGTGTGTCTGGAAAAAGAAAGATTTGTGATTCAGGTGCCAGCAGCACCACCATCATCTGGGGCTAATGGCAGAATGGAAACTTAGGCCCCACCCCACACATAGAAGTCAGATGAATATTTCAGCAATGTTTTGGGTAGCTCATTTGTACCTCACAGCTTGAAAATACAGTTTAGGATGTTATCCAAAGAATAGATTGTATGTGTATCTGTGTGTGTGTGTGTGTGTGAAAATGTTTGTGTATTCCTGAATTATTATAACTGAAAGTTTTACAAATAACTTGCCCCATACTTGTCACAACCTGCTGTGACCAGGGCCAAGACAGTAGCAGACACCAGACTGTGGAATTAAGGTTGGGAGCAACAGGGGCCTGAAGTCTTCCACCAGCTTCTGGTGCTCTGGGTCCATTTTACAAGGTATTTATTGAGTAGGGTACAGAGGCGGATGTGCAGAAAGTGAAGTCACAATATCCTTGAAGTCACAATCACCAATAATGTGGTGTAATTTTAATCGATTTCTTTGAAGCCGTAAGCACCAATCATTTGGCATAATCTTACTCCAGTGATAAATAACTTCTTTCTCGTAAGAAGCAGGTGTAAGCACTGGATTACTTATAGTTAGCATAGATTTTTGTCTATCCCCAAGTTCTCAGAGAGCTTCGTGTGGAGTTAGCCTACACCCATGATAGAAATCTGAATTCCCATCAAGCCAGGACTGATTGATTATTTGGGTAAATGCTCAGTGTTCTGAGTTCATGTTGGGAGGAGGCATTCCATCTTCCCAAACCTTTAGGGTCTCACAGCTTAGCTTTGGGGGCTCTCACACATTCTAATTCATTTTCATTGTTCATTTAATAAATCGTCTAAGAGCAAACAGAATTAAGAGAAAAGAGTTGTGAAGAATTTTAAAAAAGTAGGGGATTCTTTATTTTAATACGCAGACATTTTTTATTAATGTCTTGTTTATATCGTTGAGAGATTACAACTATTTCGCGCATGCTGATTTTCTGTTTTACTTTAAGTTTGTGACTACAATTATGTCGTCTACATAATAATTGAATTTTCAGTTCCAGGTCAAAAATAGAAACATTGCATGTCATAGGGCTTAACTTTAAAAAAAATTCTAAAGTTACATATTTGCATCAGCTTGTATTAATCTCTTTTCTTCCAAATATCCGAGTATCATCCTTAAATTGATCTTTACTTGCTAGAATAAGTGGATGACTCTATTATAATTGTAGATAAAGCTTTTATAATTAGCATTCATTACCTTTTTAAAGTCCTTAAAATAAAAATTAAAACTTTGGAGATTTTTTTGGCATCTGACTAATGGTTTATCAAATTTGATGAAAGCAAGGTTAATAATGCCAGCAACAAAAAAGACAGTAGAAGAGAGAAACCCTGGCAGGTGCCAGGATGAGTAAGTATTTGTGGTAGTAATGAGCCGAAGCTTTTCCAAAAGATGAACTTGCAAGAAGTGTTCTTCAAAATGTCACCTATATGGCTAAACTACAGATGTCTGTAAAAACAAAACGGGATGAAACGGTGTTGTAAATCCTTGATTGTCTCTACTTTGGGATAATACCATTCCTATGAAAAACAGACATCTCTTTATCTCTATCTAAATGAGGCTTTCCCTAGCACTTCTCAGCAGGGACCTTTCTGACCATTTACCATTCTATTTGACCCTTGTGACATAACTCAAAGGGACTTCAGCTATTACAGTATACAGTAATAGTCAAGTCAGTAGCCTTGACATTCTCCTAAAGAGTAGGTGGAGCCTGCATCCTAACTACACATTCAGAAAAGGGCTTAGAGAATCTATCTTCTACCTGTGCCTCATATGCCAGGCATTGTGCTGTTAGCATTTGTCTTCACGTCATTATGTTACATTGCCCAAGATAGAATGTCCCTTATTTCTTTGTTCAAATTGGCTATCTGAATTAATGCATGTGATTTACATTTTAAAATAGATCCATTTATCTATCCTTCAGCACTAGCCTAGGCTGGAAATAGCAAAAATAAATATATGGGACTACCTCAAACTGAAAACTGAAGAACAAAGAAGTAACCAATGAAATGAAAAGACAACTTCTAGGTTGAGAAAAATATTTTCAAATTATACATCTAAGAAAAAATTTATAGTCAAATGTAAAAAGAATTCATATGCTCAATAGCAAAAAAACATGCAGGCACATTTAGTGGAAAAAGGACCCTGAAAGATATTTCCAAAAAGTGATTTAAAATGGCCAAGAAAGTTATGATAATTAGAATTATTAGAGAAATGTAAATAAAAATGACTGCAAGTATACTACCTCATATTAGGGTAGCTATTATCAAAAAGGAAAGAAGTAAATGTTGGTCAGAGTTAAAACAGGGAAACCTTGCTCACTGGTGGTGCAAATGTAGACTGAGGTAACCACTATGGAAAACAATATGGAAAGTCCTAAAGGAATTACAAATGGAATTATCATTTGAATTGATGACTCCTTTTCTGAGTATATTCCCAAAAGAATTTAAATCATCTCTGGAAGAGATATCTGCACTCTCATCTTCATGTTATAACTTTAGTCAAAATAGCTAAGACATGGAAATTATGTAGGTGTCTGCCAACTGATGAACAGATAAAGAAAATGGGACACATACAGAGGATACGCTGAAATATTATTTCAACTCTTAAAAAGAATGAGAATAGATGGACAAAAAGGACATAATGCTAAGTACAATAAGTCAGAAAAAAGAAAAAATATTGCATGCTTTCATCTATAAGTGGAACCTAAAAAAGAAAAAGCAGACTACATAGAAATAACAGTTGGCTATTGTGACTAATGGTATAGTAAACCTAAAATAATTCTAAGATCCCAAATTACAGTACAATGTGACCAAAGCCCTGAGATAAATTACTACAGATCTATAAAATTGGAGTTACTTATGCAGTCAGTTAGGAATAGTAGAGTTTCAAATTCATCTTAATTCTTCTAGATTAGCCACTCATTTACAGATACACAAAATGAGCCCAGAAACATGAAATTACTGAAGGCCATGGGTGACACTTTTCACTTTAATAGCTTCAGCTCCTGTTCATTTTTCTCCGTGAGCACAGACATAAAAGATAGGAATAGTTGGCAGGTGACAAAAAGGTTGTCATAAATTCGTGCCTTGGGGAATTCACTGCTACTAAGATTAGGTAGTATTATACTGTAATGTGATTCAGGTCTTGTCTTATATTCTCTAGAAAAAGATTAATTTCATATGAAAATGATTTTTATGTAAAATCATAAAATCAGGACTTTTCATATACTGGTCTAACTGGTATAACTAATCAGATATGGTAGCTAATGATTTTTTCTTTTTCTCTCTTTACCTATGTTTGAATAGATTAATTTGCATAACATCATATTTTGTTCATTATTTTGATTTAGTTATTTTTCTGATGAAATTACTCCTGTAAAAGGTGTTGCTCACTGAGACCTCAAAAAATTACATTTTTTATTTTTTAAAAAGTAGATGTTTTGGGCTGGGAAGGTGGCTCAGTGGTAGAACGCTTGCCTTGCATGCATGAGGCCCTGGGTTCGATTCCTCAGTACCACATTAGCAGAAAAAAAAAGCCGGAAGTGGTGCTGTAGCTCAAGTGGTAGAGCCCCAGCCTTGAGCTGAAGAGCTGAGGGACAGCACCCAGGCTCAGAGTTCAGGCCCATGACCGGACCTAAAAAAAAAAAAAAAAAGTAGATGTTTAGATATTACTTCTAAGGTAAACATGTAACATTTCCTGTGTTTTATCTCCCCAAGGAAACAGACTATGCGTAAGACTACCCTTTTCCTTTTTGTTTTGAAACTGCTAACACTGGAATATACTTAGCATGTTGTAATGAGCACCAATGCTAAATTTCCTATAACAAAACTAATGTGTATCTTTTAGGCCCTGCTTTAAGCCTCCTACATTTTTTATTATGCAAAATTAAAATATAAATTTAGTAAATGTTGACCTTTGATAGTGCTAATCAAGACAAATAATTTACTTAAAACAAAGCCACTGTTTTCTCTGTCTTAAACACAAAGGGAACATTACCTTCACTGTTCTTGTGCTATAAATATTATTAATGTATTAGGTGTTATAGGTTCATTTTCATCTCACTACAATAAAACAATAAGAATTATTTTATTGATGCATAATTTTAAATATCTACATTTATGGTAGATTAGAGACACATAATATTTTGCTGTTTCTCCACAAACAAAATAATTTGATTCATTGCTCAGGAGCAGAAGAAAAATAAGAGGAAATAGCATTGAATAGTAGGTAGAACCTCGATGAAATACAGAAACATTGAACCTTCAATTTACAAAAGAAACAATGAACTTTAGCATAGGATACTATATAAAATAGTAAGGAAAAGGGAGAATCCTCACCAGCAGTGCTACAAGCAAAAACACACTTCAAAATATATTCTACTGGAATGGAAAAAAAATATATATATATATACATATGGATATACATATATATATTCAAACCCTGTTTCTCCTTCATTGCATAAGCAATGAGCGTAAGTCCAAAAAAGAGCATATAACCTTGGGTTCAATGCAGGGATTCAAAGATGTTTCTGCATACATAAATCCAAAATTGTAATACAGCCCATCCATATTGGCAGGTATGGAGAATGCATCATGGACTCAAAACTGTGAAAATCTTTTCCATATAAGCTCTACATGTTGTGCAGAGAGGCAGATATAAGTAAAAATAAAACTTGAATTATATGGCATTCTAAACTGATAGCAAGTGGTATAAAGTAAAAGGAAGGAAGAAGGAGGGGAAATGGAGCACTGCTTTATGTTTAAGTAATACAGCCAGAGTTTCATGGATGTGTTGCCATTTGAACAAAGACTTAAAAGAAGCAATAGAAAAGAACTCTTGCATGTGTGTGTGTGTGTGTGTGTGTGTGTGTGTGCGTCTGCAAAGAACTTTTAAGGCAGAGGTAATGTGGAGTGAATCCTCTGTCCCTGTCCAGCAAGTAGCCAGGAGACTTATGTAACTGGCACTGAGTAAAAGCAGGGGAGTGGTCACGAACTCACGTGATTGGAGCAAAGGTCCTGGAGACCTTTATTCAAATAAGATGGGAAGACTTTGTTAGGGTCTCCAGCAATGGATGGCATGATCTTTTATCTCAGCAGGATCATTCTGATTGCTGGAGTAATGAAGATAGAAGATGGATGGGAGCCAGAAAAACAGCTTCCTGCCTTGGTGGAGAAAATAATGGAGAACTGAGCCAGAGAGTATCTTGAGAATCCAACAAGAAATAGTTTCTGAATATATTTTAAATCAGAGCCAGCAGAATTTGCTAGTGGGTTAAATACAAAAGAGATGTAGAGGAGTGAAGGAACAATGGGAATGACAGATGTGCCACCACTGAAGCAAGAAAGAGAGCAAGAAAAGCACATTTGGAGGAAAGGAGCAAGAAGTTGTTTGGACATGTTAATTTCAGGTGTGTATTAGAAAGCGTTGTGGAGATTTTGAGGGGACAGCTGTGTTTATAAGTATAGGATAGGATGTAAATTTGGAAGTGCTCAAAATATATACATACAGGCTAAAGGGGAAAATGAGAACACACAGAAAAGAAAAGTGTCTGAGAACTGGGTCTGGTAGAAGCATTGTAGTGAAAGGAAAGAGAGAACAAGAACAGTATCACATGTGATGTTGTGATAACAGTCCATACCCTACAGCATGTACAAAAGTCACTTCCATGTGGACTGTCATCCCAAATATGTACATTATAACCCTAGTGTGTATGCCTTCAGTGATTAATGTCAGATTTGGGGGATAGTGAATTTCTTCTAAAGAATGTCCTCATGAATGTCATTCATTCTTCTTCCTTCAAGGACTTATGGTATAACTTTATCAATATTAAGGGCTTTTTGTTTACAAAATGGAAAGCATCATTCTACTCTTCTCTCTCGGAAATTGGCACAAAGATAGTATAAATTAAAAGGTTTCAGACAAAGCTATTACATGTAGGGATGCATATTTTGATGATTAATTGCCAGTAAACTCAGGGATATGATATTTAGTTAAGTCAAGATAATGTTTACACGTGGAAGAAGGAGGAAGATGGTTGAGACCAAAAATAACTTGAAATAACTAGTTGGGTCCAGTTTCTCAATTTGGATGATGATTACAAGTGTGTTTACGTTATAAGAAATCATTGCACTGTAAGTTTATGTTTTATTTTATAATAAAAATAAATTAGGGGCTGGGAAGGTGGCTCAGTGGTAGAGCACTTGCCTTGCATGCCTGAGGCCCTGGGTTCGATTCCTCAGCACCACATAAGCAAAAAGAAAAAAAAAGCCGGAAGTGGTGCTGTGGCTCAAGTGGTAGAGTGCTAGCCTTGAGCTGAAGAGCTGAGGGACAGCACCCAGGCCCAGAGTTCAAGCCCAATGACCGGACCCAAAAAAAAAAACAATAAAAATAAATTATTACTTGTTAAAAAGAGCATATCCTGATCTATAGTTCAGGGGAAATGTTAAAGACTATGAATGTACAATAACTTTTTCTCTGTTAGTTACTTTTGCATTGCTGTGACGTGGCATAAACAGTTTTAGGAGGAAGGGTTTAACTCCTGATTTCCCAGGGTCCATGGTTACTTGACCCTAGGAACCTGGGAAGATCATCCTGGCAGCAGGAACAGGTTGTTACGGAACTTCTTTACCCAGACAGGGAGGGAGATAGGAAGAGAGCAGATGGTCTCAATGATCCAACTCTCCATTCCCACTAGAGACCTATTTCTGTCAGGTGGGTCGCATTTCCTAAGGTCCTAGAACTTCCACAAAGGATTTAACTCTTCCCCTAGGGGTTAACTCATGGTCCTGTGAAGAAAGATTGATATACTATAGCACTCAAAATTGGTGTTCTGTATCTAGAACTTTTTGAAGTTGTTTAAACCTGAACTATTTTACACCATCATCACCACTGATATGCCTGGCAGGTCTTTGTCACACTGTCCTTACACCCAGACTCCAAATCGTTGTCCCTCAGGGTACCATATCACAGATGCTTAAATATTTTCTTTTAAAAGTTCCCCAATTAGGTTAAATGTCACAGCATCTATGTTACTGATGATGATGCAGTTAGCTTCCAGAAACAATCTGGTGGCATATTTGGAGGCTATAATGCAGTCTTGTATTCAAAATAAAACTATTTTAGGAGTGAATTTTAGAATTATTAGAGTCAGATTCATTTCCCCTTCCTATACTCTCCATAAGTCCTGATTGCAATAGGTCTTATATGAATCGCACTTAGCAGATGGTCAGCCAGTGTCTGCAGAATGAATGGAGGAAGAGCCTTGACTGAGTGTGAATCTTCAAGATTGAGTGCTTCGCTTTTCAAGAAAGAATAGAGACTTATTTCTCAAGTAAATTACCTATCACCTGCTAAGGAGAGATTAGCCTTACAGAAACTCATCTGGAAATGCTTTATTTGTCCTTTCTGGGAGCAACCTTACTAAATAAGTGAAAGTAGTACTTCATATCAAAATATAAAAACAGTACCTTGAAATTTTTTACATAGTTCTGTTGCAAATTAGCAGTTTAGTAGATAGTGTTAATGTTCTCAACTGTCTAGTTCTCTTCTACTTCTGGGATAAAGGAAACAATTCTTACCCATTTCTTGGAAGGAGTTGTGGACATATAATTAGTTGAGGTAAAGGAAGCATGAGGAGTAAGTAACCAGTAGTTAAATGCTGATGTTACCACCCAATCTTCCTGCGTTGTGCAAAGGAGAGGCATGTGATTTAGAGGGACTACATGCACAAAACCCACACACAAGTGTGTTACACTTACACCCTAAGCAATAAATAAGTTCTGTTACGCTAAGCTATTGAAATTTTGGTGTTATTTGTTATCCCCCCATACGTTAGCTATAGGCTTCAAGATACCTCTTGCGAGACTCTTTGTACAAAATTTTCTCCAAGACTATATATACTTAGACTAACAGTGCAAAAATCTAGGCAAATGTTTGTGATATACATTAGCTGCTTAATACTAAATAGTATCCATTGTCTGAAAGATGCAATGCATTAAGTCATAATTTCCCTCTTTCCCTTTAAATGGCTACATTTGTACATTTTGTACAAATTCAGCAGCTCTGGAGATCCACAGTGGGCTTCTGTCAGAAGTTCAGCTACATAAATAGAAAAGAGGTTTCTGTAAACATGAAAGCAAGTTTCATTATCTTTTATGTAAAGAAGTTGAGCTTGGAGCCAAGAGCTAACAAGGTAGCTTCACAATGTTGTCAGAAATCTAAATACTGTCTTTCTTCAGTACCTTCCTCAGTCTATTACTTTATCTTCAGAATCATTCTATTGACCTAAAATAGTTACTATATTAGCATCCATACTTGTTGTATGAGACAGAGGAAAATTACGAACTCCATTAGTGTCTATCTTAGCACAGCTTAGGTTTGGAAAATGATTTTTAAAGGATTATTAAACTAGACCTTCACCTTGAGAAAATGTGTGTGCAAATTTGTCTTTCAATTTTTATACACACACACACACACACACACACACACACACACTTAACCAGCAGAAGCTAATCATGTTGATAAGGAGTCCAAAATCTTTTATAGGGCTATTTTTTATTCTGCCCTACAAATAATTCCATTCTAATTCCTAAGGAAATGATTCATTACTAAAGTTTCTCTACCTCTGACAGTAGAGTCAATTATATAATAGAGCAGTTTCAAAATATGAGATGACATCTCAAAAAAAATAAAATAATTTTAGAATATATAGCCATGTTTCTTCTTGCCCAATCCCAAAGAAACAACGACTTTCTTCAGAAAGATTGGCTCCTATAGAAGATTAAATTAATGGTAGAGTGCTAGCCTTGAGCTGAAGAGCTGAGGGACAGCACCCAGGCCCAGAGTTCAGGCCCCACAACTGGACCCAAAAAATAAAAATAAATAAACAAACCTAAATCATTGCTTTGTGGGGAAATAGAAATTTAGTTTCCTAAAAGTCATGACCAAAACTTTTTCCTCAAACAATTACTAATTGTTTTATATATTTTGTCATGGAAGCTTATTTGATATATATTTATTGATTAAGTTAAATAATTCACCAATAACAATATAAATTTTGCATGAACAAAGTTTATCTAACACAAGTATCATATCATGGCTCTCTTAAAGAACACTAGAAGGCAGTGTGTTATTTATTTATTGATTTTTAGTTATTTTGTTAATGGTTATTAATTGTCAGAAGTGGCAATTCCATAATATAATTAAAGCATTTGATTATAAAAAAAAAGAAGATTAAATTAATTCAAGTCTAATACAAATACTGTTGGGGGAAATGATATTGAGGAAATAAAATAATATCACAGCAGATTATAAAGTCCAATTGAAGGCCACAATCATCTCTTTTCTGTGGTGTATAAATCCAGGAAGATCATTTGACATTCTTTTTTGATTCTTGTGGTCACTTCCAGAACCTTCCTGTCCTATCATGACTTCAAAGAGCCATTTTGAAATCCACACCATCTCCTTTATATAATTCTTTTAGAGACCCTACTATTACTATTTATGGACCTAAAGTTCAAAGACTGTAGATATTAGGTCTTCTTTTTCTCCAATTTCCTACAGGGTTCCTGGGAACTCAAAGCACAAAGCACTGTTGGGACACAATACCCAGGCTAAAGAAATTTCACATGGTGTCTAACAAGTTATGCTATGCCTTCAACCTTTCACATCATTCCAATTACACACATTGGAAAATTCAAAAGCAGAAGATCTAAAACCCTCTTTTCTTTTCTCTTCTCCTTTCAATTCTTCATTTAATAATCTATTCCTGACTCCTGCTTTGCAGTTGAAGATGCCTCTAATTTCACTTTCTTCCACATTGATCCTGAACGTCAGAGTCAATAATTTCAGTTGCAATTCCATAGTCCTCACTGTCTCCAATTTCCCCTAATCACCAGCCTACAAAACCTAGGAAAACCTACCAAGAGATTTTACACTTATTCCACTACTGCTGAGTGCAAAGCAATTTCTAATACATCATATTTCAGATGATATGTATTTTTAATAATATCTTATGAAGGGCATAAAGAAAAGTGCTGCGAAATGTATAACAATATCAACAATAATAATACAACAATAATATATATGTTTATATTTTCTGTCTGTTGTGGGGCTTGAACTCTGGTCCTGGGTGCCATCCCTCAGCTCTTTAGCTCAAGGCGAGCTCTCTACTACTTGAGCCACAGTGCCACTTCCAATTTTCTGAGTGGTTTATTGGAGATAAGAGTCTCACAGAGTTTCCTACCAGGGCTGGCTTTGAACCATAGTCCTCAGATCTTAGCCTCCTGAGTAGCTAGGATTACAGGTGTGAGCCACTAACAACTGACAATAATAATATTTTTGATATGTTATGTACAAGGTATATTATGTACTGGATATATTATGTGCTAGACACTGTATTATTATTTTAGTTAATCCTATAATAATGCACTGTTATTAAACAGATACTGTCCTCTCAAGAACTGGGAAGAAAAGACATAGATTTTTTATGTTTTTTTTTTATTGTGAAAATACTGTACAGAGGGAATATGGTTACATGAGCAAGGTAATGAGTACATTTCTTATCAAGCATTGTTGCCTCCTCCTTTGTTTTTCCCCCACCATCCCTTACCTCCCACCTCCACAACTACACTCCCCCCTCATTGTAAAGTTCCTTTTTCAACATGTCTTGTACATCTCATTGTTACAATGGGTCAACCTGTATCCCTATTTAAACATTTTGTTTTTTTTCCTTGCCTCCCCAAATTATACAGACATCAAATACAGTGAAAAAAGGGGCTATACCATGGGAGAGGAACATACAAAGCAAAAAAAAAAATCACATAGTACCTTATAAATACGTTAGAAACAATAGCAAGAAAGAAAAAACCACTTGTGTCCCCATCTTGGGGTTCATTTTGCTTAACTTCATCTTATCTGGTCATATGCACATACCTTTTGACCTTTCCTACTTGTCCCAGACATATACTAGTTATTGCAAATAAGGGAAACCATGGGACTTACGTTTCTTTGGGCCTGGCTTACTTCACTTAATATAATTTTTTCCAAGGAAAAGACATAGATTTATATCTTAAAATAACCTTCTGGAGATTTAGACCTTGTACATGCTGGTATTAGCAACAATATTTTCAAGGAAAAATTAAACAATATCTTTTTTTTTATTGTGAAAATACCGTACAGAGGGGTTACAATTACATGGGCAAGATAATGAGTACATTTCTTATCAAGCATTGTTGCCTCCTCCTTTGTTTTCCCTTCTCATCCCTTCCAATCTCCCACCCACCCTCCCTTCCCCAGGCCAAAGTTGTAAAGTTCCTTTTTCAACATAATGACTTGTACATCTCATTGTTGCAATGGGTCCACCTGCAGCCCTATTTAAACGATTTGTTTTTGCCCTTCCCCTCCACAAATTATACCAACATCAAATACAGTGAAAGCACGGGTTATTTTGCACATTTTGAAATTTACAATGTGAAAGAGCTAATTGCAGGCTGGGAAAGTGGCTCAGTGGTAGAGTGCTTGCCTTGCATGCAAGAGGCCCTGGGTTTGATTCCTCAGCACCACATAAGCAAAAAAAGCCGAAAGTGGTGCTGTGGCTCCAGTGGTAGAGCGCTTGCTTTGAGCTGAAGAGCTCAGGGACAGAGCCCAGGCCCAGAGTTCAGGCCCCATGACGGAAAAAAAAAAAAGCTAATTGCTAGAAATTGGGATTTATTTTATATTAATAGTCAACATAATCCATGTTCAGGAGAAAACAAAGCATTGATCTCCTACCAGATCTCTACTCAATTATAAACTTTCTCCAGAGACACACCTCCACCTCTTGTGAGTGCTTGAATTTTATGTCTATTTTAAAAACAAATTATTTGTCATCTTATTTTTAGTTCAGAAATATCTGAATAAAGCCTGGATACAAATATTCTGTCATTTGCATGTCTCAAAGATATTATATGGATATTGTCTCCGATTCTGTGGTTTGACTTTTTCTTAATAGTGTTTTTCTTATATCAATGCTCTGAACTCCTACCTGGAGTTTTGTTTTGTGAAGATGATGTACAGAGAGGTTACAGTTATATCAGTAAGGTAATGAATACATTTTTTGTCAAACATTTTTACTCCCTCCTTTGTTTTTCTCCTACTATTCCTTCCTTCTCCCACCTCCTTCACGCCTCCCCCACAAAGTTGTAAAGTTCATTTCCAACATAATGTCTTGTGAGTATCACTGTTGCAATGGGTCATCCTGTGTCCTTATTTCAGCATTTTGTTATTCCCCTTCTCCTCCCCAAATTAGATAAATGTATATACAAGATGCAAGGTACCAAAATCAAATTTAAATTCATTTATCTTTACATATAAAATTTAAAGCCATCTTACCAATTTCTAAAATAATCTCACTTGAATTTTAACTATGAATATATTGGATCTATAGATAAATTTGAGGTTAATTGATATCTTAATTTACTCAGTCTTTAAATATATGTCTCCACTTTTTAGATCTTTAAATTTTTCTCAATCATGTTCTATACTTTTCTGAGCAGATGGTATATATCTACCACCAAATTAATTCCTAAGGATTTTATCTTCTTAGTGTTTTTGTATATGACTTGTTAAAAAAAATCCCACTGTTCACAGGTAGTACATGAAGCTATAATTACTGTCATTAACTTTCTGTCCTCCAACATGGTGAATTTATTTATTCTCTAATGGCTGGTTTTCAGATTCCTGTTGATTTTTTAATAAAATGGATTTGTCTTTGCAAATAGAGACAGTTTTTTCTCCTCTTCCAGATCATTATGGAATTTTAAAAAAATTGTTTTAGTGAGTTTTTATTTGGTTGAATTTTGTTTTGGGATGTTTGGAATTTTTGCTACATTTATGACATCAGTGTCCAATATAAGCAGTGAAGCATCTTTTCTTATTCCTATCCTTAGTAAAGTAGCACTGGAGCTTTCTCAAGGAAGTACAATGTTCTGTAGAGAATTTTTTTTTACAGCTGTTTATCAAAAGGAACAAGATCCCTTCTATTCCTGATTTTCAGAAAGTTTTTTTTGCATAAATGGGTGTTAAATTCTGTCAGTGTTATTTCTGAATCCTTTGAAATGTTAACATGTAAGATTACATAGAATAATTTGGAGATGTTAATATAACTTTGTGCTTCTAAGATGAATCTTACTTACACATATGTGTTACCCCTTTTAAATATTAAAAGATATAGTTAACATTTCATTTAGTAAGTATTTTAGGTGCCTGAAGATTTGGGGGTTTTATTTTTGCATTTTATGTATTTTATAAAATGTTTTTGTATGTAGACAATGTTGAATTCATGAAAAGAGCTGGAAATGATCCTTTCTGTTCTGCTAAAAGCATTTGCATTAAATTTACTTTTAAATGCATGCTTTTTAAAAATATTTGATTGAATTTACCAGTGAAACAATGTCAGTTTCGTTTTTTTTCTTTTTTTCTTTTTTTTTTTTCTTTTTTTATTGTGAAAATACTGTACAGAGGGGTTACAATTACATGGGCAGGATAATGCGTACATTTCTTACCAAGCATTGTAGCCTCCTCCTTTGTTTCTCCTTCTCATCCCTTCCCATCCTCCCCCATCCCTCCCCCCACCCAATCCTCCCTGCAAACCTCCCCTCCTAAAGTTGTAAAGTTCATTTTTCCACATAACGACTTGTACATCTCATTGTTGCAATGGGTCCACCTGTATCCCTATTTAAACGATTTGTTTTTCCCCTTCCCCTCCACAAATTATACCGACATCAAATACAGTGAAAGCAGGGGTTATGCTGTGGGGGAGGAACATACAAAGCAACAAAGAAACAATCTTATAAATGTGTTAGAAACAATCGCATAAAAGAAAAAAAAAACATTTGAATACATATCTTAGGGTTCATTTCCCTAACATCACCTTATCTGACCTTTTCTGCTTGACTCAGACATATACTAGATATTGCAAATAAGGGAAACCATGGGACCTATGTTTCTTTGGGCCTGACTTACTTCACTTAATATAATTTTTTCCAAGCCTTTCCATTTCCTAACAAATGGGGCAATGTCATTCTTTCTGATGGAGGCATAAAATTCCATTGTGTATATATACCACGTTTTCTCGATCCATTCATCTACTGAGGGGCATCTGGGTTGGTTCCAGATCTTAGCTATAGTAAATAATGCTGCAATAAACATAGTTGTGCTGGTAGCTTTAGTGTGGTCTTGTTTGTAAACATTTGAGTAAATGCCCAAAAGTGGGACTGCTGGGTCATAGAGGAGCTCTATGTGGAGTCTTTTGAGGAACCTCCATACTGCTTTCCAAAGTGGTTGAACAAGTTTACACTCCCACCAACAATGCAGTAGGGTTTCCTTCTGCCCACATCCCCTCCAGCATCTGTTGTTATTAGAGTTCTTGATTTTTGCCATTCTAACTGGGGTGAGGTGGTATCTCAATGTCGTTTTGATTTGCATTTCTTTTATGGCTAGGGAGGTTGAGCATTTCTTCATGTGTCTATTGGCCATCCTTCTTTCCTCTTCAGAGAAGTTTCTCTTTAAGTCTTTAGCCCACTTATTTATTGGGCAGTTGTTTCTTTGAAGATTTGTTGTTGGGGGATTTAATTTTTTGAGTTTCAGATATATTTTAGATATGAGACCCTTGTCCGTTGTATGGCTAGTGAAGATCTTCTCCCATTCTGTGGGCTTTCTATTGATCTTGCTAGCTATGTCCTTTGCCGTGCAGAAGCTCTGCAATTTCATGCAATCCCATTTGTCCAACCTTTCTTTGATTTGTTGTGTTTCTGGGTCTTTATTAAGAAAATTTTGGCCTGTGCCAAGGAGACCTAGGGTTTCTCCTAATCCATCCTGTAAGGTTTTCAGAGTGTCTACTTTGACTCCGAGGTCTTTGATCCATATAGAGTTGATTCTGATGCAGGGTGATATATAAGGATCTAGTTTTCGTTTTCTATAAGTAGTTAACCAATTTTGCCAGCACCATTTACTGAAGAGGCTGTCTTTCTTCCATTCTATTTTTTTAGCTCCCTTAACAATGTCAGTTTCTTTAATTGTTATAAAGCTTTCAAGCTGACTTTTAAAAAAAAGTATGGTAATTTATGTCTTTCCAGGAATTTGTCCATTTATTTAAATTGTTTATTTGTTCTCATTACCATTCCTAATATTCTCTT
This sequence comes from Dipodomys spectabilis, assembly GCF_019054845.1. Taxonomy (NCBI): domain Eukaryota; kingdom Metazoa; phylum Chordata; class Mammalia; order Rodentia; family Heteromyidae; genus Dipodomys; species Dipodomys spectabilis. The sequence continues at coordinate 18,715,779 of NW_024870709.1, forward strand.
ATTTTCCTTTTAGCGTTTGGGTGATTTGTATAGAAAATCTGTCTTTCTTTGTTTTAATATTGTTCATATATTTTTATATTGTTTGGATCAATCTACTTGGAACTTCATTATTTTTATTGATCTTTTTAAAGAACTACCTTTGGACTTTATTAAACAATTTTCTTTATTTTTTCAGTTTTTAATAATAATGTCTGATTTTATCTTTTTATTAATTTCCTTTTATTTACTTGGACTTCACTTATTCTTATTTTTAAGTATAGTTCATTGATTTCTCACATAAAAATAAGCTCTAAATTTTTCAGAAAATTTGATACTTAGTGCCTTTATTTACCATTGAGCTCAAAATATCTTAACTTTCTCTTGCAAGTTCTTATTTGACATTGAGATTGTTTAGAAATATATTGTTTGATTTCCAGATACTTAATGTTTTAGTTATATTTTGCTGTTGTAACGTGTGCTATCATATAAATTAGGCCAAAGGGTCAATTCTGTTGTTTAGAGCTTGCATAGCCTGACTATCCATCCCCCTTATGTTCTAATTTTTCTATCATTTTCTGAAAGAGCAGTGAAATTTGCCCTGTTATTGAGACACTATCTGTTTTCCCCTTTAATTCTCTGTGCCCTTAAACACACTGACTCCTCAACTAAACTTGTTAACTAGTGATGCAAAAGCTTTCAATAATGTGTGGCCCATAGAAAGCACTCTACAAGCATTAGCTATCTCTAAACACTTTTTTTAACTCAATAATCTAACAGACTACTATTTCAGCCCTAAGAGGCTATCAAACTCATTCCTTAAAAGTCTCTTTTCTAACAGCCACATTCAGTATCCCCTTACCGATTGTAATTCATTTCTACTGTGTTTAAAGCTACTAATCACTATTTCCTTCTTTTCAACTTCTCTTTCCTGAGTTTCTGCCATGTAGTCTCTTTGTTCTTTTGCATTCATCTCTGTAATCAGTTTGCGCCTTATCCACATCTCAACTAGAGGGGTTCAAACAGGATCCAACATGAATACTTCTGTCCACTTCCCTCCCTGGTGATGTACTCACTGTCATTATCTCAGTCATCTCCAAAGATTTCGTCCCCACATCTCTGATCATTTTCCTGAATCTCATATCCACATTGTTACACCCTGATGACTTTTTCAAAGTAGTTCCAGAATCCCAAATTAGGTATGTCTAGGCACAAACTTAAAACTGTAATACCTCATCCTAAAATTCTTGACTTGGGATATATACATATCTACCTATTTTCTTATTTATCTACCCACCTAATGTGATGTGAGCAGTCACTCCAAGTGAAAACATAACATTATGAGAGAGGTCATAGTGTACAATATATGACTGCAGACATTTTATCTAGACTCCTGTTTAATGTCTTACGTCTGATAGTCAATTCTTCCATTTACATGATTAGGATATTGTAATTCAATGGAATGTGACTATAATATTCTAGTGTATATTGATGTTCTGCCAGCTTTGTTCCACCTACATTTTTCTTTGCTTCCCAAACCCATTTAGTTTGCTTAGACTGGCAAGTTGAGCTCTTCCCGTTTGCAAATGTGAGAAAAGTATCTTTTCTATCAAAGTAGTTTGCTTGATAGAATTGTTTTTCTGAAGGGCTCTGCTTTGGCCAAGTGGCTTGCCTCATATTAATTACATTTTAGTTACATATATCCTTTTCTTGAGCACTTTAATTAAGACATGTTGTTAGAAGCTCCTTGAATTTTAGTTGCATACTGTTAATTAAGCCACATCCTTGCAGATTGTGAAGCAGAGCTCAATGTGAGCAGAGGTCAGAGCCTGCTGGGTTAAGGATAAAAAGGGAGCAGCCTGACTGCTCAATGTGATGGCTTGCCAGCCTTTTTGGCATGACACATCGAAGTACCAAGCTATTTCTAACCCAACCTAGTTATTGTTCCTAATGCTACTTTAGTATTTGTCTTTAAAATAAAGATTATATCACTTGTAGAACTTTCCCATCAGTTTTGCGTATTAGAAAAAAGTTAGGGGGCTGGGAAGGTGGCTCATTGGTAGAGTGTTTGCCTTGCATGCATGAGGCGCTGGGTTTGATTCCTCAGTATCACATAAGCAGAAAAAAAAAAGCCTGAAATGGCTCTGTGGCTCAAGTGGTAGAGCACTCCCCTTGAGCTGAAGAGCTGACGGACAGCGCCCAAGCCCAGAGCTCAAGCCCCATGACTGACCAAAAGAAAAAAGAAAAAAGTTAACTTCTAAAATTCCAAACTTTAGCTTCAAATAATATTGTAACAACTTTGAAAACATGGTAGTTTGCTTACACCCATTTTATGAAAATCCCAACCGTGATAGAATGAGAAAAACAAGTGCATGATGTAAAAAGAATGCTTTGGTAAAAGGATTTCAGATATTGATATGGGGATATGTCATGCTGTTTTGATAATGTGATTTCCTAGTGAAATAATTAAATTTACACTGGGATGTCATGTGAAACCACCATGGTTTTTATAAGAATTATGAGATTTCTAGATTAAATGGGAATGACTCCATAACCTAACTAATGAAATAAGTGCATATTTACACCACAGTGTCCCAACTGAATATGAACATTATTAAGTAGGAAAACAGCAAGTTTTAACTTGCTCATGTTCCATCTGAAAAAATTCTTTGACCCAGCAGCATTTTTAATGGGTTTGTTAAATGAAAAACAACATTGATTCATTTCCTTTAAGTCTTTATGAAAAAAATATTTATATGTCCATCTTGATGCATGAAAGTAATGGCTCTCAACATGGCTGCACACTGGAATCATTTAGGTCATTACCAAGTCTCAGTGTCCATGTCACACCACAGATCAGTGAAGGCAGAATTTCTGGAACTGAAAAACAGGGATTGTTGAAATCTCTAAGGAGTCCCCACCTCAACCAGCAAATTGAAAACAACTGCCTAGTCACCATTTGATGATAGTTCTTAGGGTGGTTACCAAATGGCAATTTGGAAATTTATTCTAGATGGAGGACAAAGTGAATCAAACATTACAAGCACCAGAAAAGGGTACCTGTCATGGTGGTTAATAAATCAAAGAGTCACTGTTGGTTTATAGTGGTGAAGGAAACCAATTTTAAATGGATTCTTATGGGTAAGGAAGCAAACAGCACTGAATCCCAGCTGTGTCAGTGTGAGACAATAAATGAATAACTAGATCTCTCTGAGCTCCAGTTTCCTTAACTATGAAATGGTATATTTGTTATTAAGATATGAAAAATTACATAAATTGTATCATCTATCTTATGTGTTTTATAATTCATGTCAAAAGTTAGTTCCGAAATTCTTTCTCCTTTTCCTACACTTTTCTGTATTCTCTGTGACTCAGTATTAAGTTTTATCCAATTTAAATGAATAGATTCGTGATCTGATTAGGTCATTTGAAATCAATGCTGTTGATGCAACCTGCTGATACTTGTCTAGACTAGTTTCTAATAATTACTCTAGTCCGCAGGCAACCTATGATATTGACATGGAATGAAAACCACCTGGAACTTTTTTTTTCTTTTTCACATATCCAAGCTGTGGTTCCAAGAACTCGCAAATGTATCTGAAAGGATCCTTCAGGAACCTTCTAGGGGACATACAGAGGCAGGCAGGCACAGCAGAAACATTATTGTAAGGTTTATTAGAGGGGCCATACCTCCCCAGGAGAGGGAGCGCACAGCGTCGGCCGCCCATCCAAGTCAAGGGTCGGTCTCAGGGGCAGTGAGGGTGGAAGTGAGGTAAAATGCGCGCGCGGGTGGGTCTGGGCAGAGAGGGAGTGGCCAGCTGTAGGGCAGGAACTGTAGGGCAGGACAGAGCTCTGGTTTGGGTGGAGCTGAGGACCAAAGATTGGGATAACACTAACAGTGTCTGCTAGGACACATACCCAAAGGTTACATGCCTAATAAATTTGGGGAAAGTATACTGTGGACCCATAAAGAGAAGCCCAAGGAAAAATAACATAGAGACACTTCAGAAAAGTTATACAATTAAGATATCTCTCCTCTCCTCCACGATTTTTATTGCCATCAATTAGGTGTACATAAAAGGTTTTATTGTGACACATTCATATATACATCCGATGTATCTCGGCCAGACTCACTCCCTTCAAATTTCTCTGGTTTTGTGTGATGACTTCTCCCCCCAATAGGCATCCACTAGCAGTTTCAGTAGTCCCACTCCAACAATATTGGTAAGTGATAAATCCAGCTAGGCAATACCATTCATAAAGTCTTAAGTAGGAGCTTGTTGCACAAAGGTAAGGCTAAGGACTGTTATGGGGTCCAGGGGAGGGGATTCCACATTGCTCCAGGTGAGGATTTTACATCCCACTAGAGTCCACCACGCAGAGACAGCCTCATGTCAAAAGATGAGTTTCTTGGGGAAGTGGATAGCTGACCTGCCAGGGATGCAGCACCGACTCCAGAGCTGTAGCTTACTCAGGGCAGGTTACATAGAGTTACATAGAGGAGCCATGCAAGGCAGGTTTGGCACATTTTCATTGGTTATAGTTATATGACCTTTACATTCATTTGTTCTTTATGCTAAATATCATACATAGTAATTTGCAACAGGCTGCCCTTAGTGGGACCACTCGGCTGTGGTCTTCAATTGGTGGGCTTAAGGCCCTGCTACTGAGGCAAGCAAGCAAGGTTACAGAAGCAAAACATAGCAAAAACATAGCCTTGAGTCACAGGATCCTAGGCAAAACATAATCTGGACTTGGTCAGCATGACCAATACTATCAGTGCTATTGACACTATTACAGAAATTATTTTTATTATAAGCTCCTGACTAATACAGCCACTCAGTGCAGCTGGTGATGAGCCTCAAGGTTGTCAGTAGCCTTCTGCAAAGCTGCCAGTTTGGTAAACTTGCCTGAGGGAGAGATGTTCTTTTGCTTTTTAGCAGCATGCAGAAGGGACAAAGGCTGACTACTGGTAGCCTTTGTCTGGGGTTTTTCTAACTTTCTGCCAGTGAATAGCAGCTCAGCAACTCAGATATTACAGGACTAGACTAGCTAATAGAACTGGCTATTTCTCTGCCCCCTAAGAAGTAAATAACAACTGACCACTAGTTACCTCTAATCCAGTGTGGCTATGGGAGGCACTTCAAAAGAGATAGAGCTCCTGAGGGTCTGGCAGGTGAGTGGATTGGTTTCAGCATTCTTTCCCGATAGCTAATCTGATTAATACTGATTAGTGCCACAGATTAATATTGTCAATGAGTCATAATACATCCAAGAAAGAGCTGAGGACTGGTGAAAGTCAGAGAAGTTGAACCTTGTTTTGCAAATGCATAGCTAAGTATTTTATTTTAATACTTTTACTCTTCAATTTTATATGTACATAATTTCTCAAGTAGCTAAGAAAAAAATCACTGAAATTTTATTTTTCTTTACTTGGGAAGATTGCTCAAAAATTTTAAAAATTAAGTTGATTCCAAGTAAATCAGGCAAATGCAATCTTATCCTGGTGATCCTAATCGACAGTAAACATCATTTTAATAACACTAATAATTCTGCTTCATTTTTAAATTCCATTTTCCTGATAAATTCCTAAAACATAAAATAATTAGATTAAGTTGAATGAGTCCTCTTTATTTAATGTTTTAAATACTACTTTTATACTGTTATAATAACAGTTTATTAAATTATTTAATGAATAGGAAGTTAATCATCTTAGGTAAAGAATAATGAGTCAGTTAACCTTCTGTCCAATAACACAACCGTATATGAATCCTTGGCCATATTCATTGGAATACCCTAGTTTTTCTGATTTGTTTTTCACAGTTGATTTATTTACCAAATAACTCAAATTCACCCTAAGAACATTTTTGTTTAAAATGCTGATAGAAGTAATACATAAACTAGATGCTAGTGACTCATACCTGTAATACTAGCAGTTCAGGAGTCTGAGTTTGGGTAACTGAGGTTTGAAGACATCCTGAGCCAAAAATTCAAATTAACTAGCAAAAAGCTTTCTTGGAGGGTATGTCTCAAGACCTTACTAGCTAAAACAGAAACAAACAAACAAAAAAAGGACTAACATACAACTGCTTCTCATTTAAAAAAAAAAAAAAAAGGCCTTTTTACCAATAATCAGAAGTTGTACTATTGCTTTTAAAAGTATTCAATGATGCAGGAAAAAATTCCTGCAAAGATTATTTCTAGTATCTCTACCAAATTTCAGGGTCATCATTACCCAAATATAAAGAAACCCTGTGTTACCTTCAGTGCCTCTAATTTGTTTTTCCTTCCTTCTTTCTCCCTCCTTCTTCAGGGTTACCCCCAGACTCTGCCTTTTAACATTTCTGTTAGCTTCAGAATCTAACAACATTGGGTCCTGTGTAGGAAATCCATTGTTTTAGTTCAGAACCAAAGACTTGTAGGTATAGGACCCTTTGGCACCCATGTTGTTGAAAGATTTGCAGAGAAAGATCTATGCTTGCACTTTAGGGTCAGGGATTTTGACTAGCATGAAATTCAGGGCACCAATTTTTCCAAAGTTATCTGGCATGTGTTTTGTCTGTTCAATTGTACTGTAAATTGTTTTATACTTGGGTCTTATTTCCTCTGGTCCCTGAGCACTGGGATCTCATGAAATATTCAGGAATTCTCTGTAGTCCAGGCTAGATTTTTGTTTTGCTTTCCGTCCTTATATCAGGACTCAGGATCCCACACCCTTTGATTCCCCCTCTCCTTCCAATACCCAAATAACCCCCATAAAGTTGTTTACCACTAATGTTTTTGCATAATTGGGAAACAATTATCATAACTCCCCACTTACCTCTACTTGAAGATTTACTTTAACTCTTCACAACAAAGTAAGAGGAAGGGAAGGCATAAAAAAAGTCTGGGACTCTTGGGCTGGGAAGGTGGCTCAGTGGTAGAGCGCTGACCTTGCATGCTTGAGTCCCTGGGTTCAATTCCTCCACCACATAAGCAAAAAAAGAAAAAAACTGGAAGTGACGCTGTGGCTCAGGTGGTAGAGCGCTAGCCTTGAGCTGAAGAGCTGAGGGACAGCGCCCAGGCCCAGAGTTCAGGCCCGATGACCGGACCAAAAAAAAAAAGTCTGCGACTCTAAAAAGCAGTAGAGTCATTCCCTTGGAGACTGCCCCTACCATTCACATGTGACCTTAAGACCAAGATTTCAAAGAGGTGGGACCACAGTGATTCAAATTTCCAAAACTATCCTGACTATCAGATATTCATCTGATCTGGTTTTCCTTACCTTGGAAGAATGCCACCATATTCAAACTCTCCAGGGATCTTCTAATGGCAAATAAATTCACGATTAAAGTTGTTTATCCATGATATAAAAGTGTTCATCCATGGTTGGATATATAACAGAATAGTCATTATCCTTGATCTGAATCCTTTCATCTCCCACTGAGAGTATAGCTACCGTAAGTTACTCCAGTGTTCTGCTGTCATGTAATTACCATGGTGTGAAGACTCTGGGTCTATGTTGAGGGGGCAGAATGATGCAGGCTCCAGCCTCAGGATTATGTGAGGACTGTGTTTGGGATTAGGAAAGCTCTTGGAACGCCAGGCTAGAGAGGGAAAATGTTCTCTCTCCCTATCTCAAAACACATGTCACAGACTCCTGGGAGCTGAAGAAGTAGCTCTTCTGCTTGCTTAAACATAGATGAACAACTGGTCAAGCATTTTCCTGAGATTGGAGAAGTGGTTTGAGCTTGCTCTAAAATAGTTTAGATAATAATATAACTAGACATTGTCTCATAGGTCAAGCAAAAATGTATCTGTGGAAATTTTTTGTGTGAATGTCTTCTGACCAAATCTTGGCAAAGATTATGCTTGCTTGTCTTTAAATACCCACTAACAATAAAGCACAGCATGCAGTGGCAATTGCTGTTTGCACGCTGCATCCCCTGTGTCCTGGTGATTTCGTGACCCTTACCCAGGGACCCCAACGCACTAGACGTTGACACTCTGGCAATAAACATATCACCAAAAATAAGTAAGAGGTAGTAATCAACAAGAACTAATTGGTACTGCGTTTACATTCATGGTTTGAAATAATTTCCTCTTCACTGACATTAGTTATTATTGCCTCTTTCTTCTCTGTACCTTAATTCTTGACTCCATTCTCAGATGTCATCTGACAGCCCCTTATTCTGAAACCCATCTGAATTCTTTTCTCCAGATGTGGATATTGCTCCAGGAAGTTCTGGATTCATTAGCTGCTGGATGAAGACCATTTGAACAGAAAGGTTATACCACTCTAGGGCCAGGACTTCATAATGAATTGATATACACACAGAGAGAAATAATCAAGAGTAAATACCAAAGAAAACTGTATTGATGACTGGATCTAGAAAGACATTAGCATGGTCTCCATTCCCAGTCTTTCCCAGGTCCTGAATAACTTACTATGCATCCTATCCTCTGTGTAGTATAGTCTCTTATGAATGACCTCCTTTTTTTAATCTGGTTTAACATCCTACACAAATCCATATTAATTCCATTAACAACGTGAACAAGTGGAGGGTCTACATGCAAATATACTGCATTACATGACCTTTTTTTTTTTTTTTTTGGTCCGGTTGTGGGGCCTGAACTCTGGGTCTGGGCGCTGTCCCTCAGCTCTTCAGCTCAAGGCTAGCGCTCTACCCCTTGAGCCACAGCGCCACTTCCGGCTTTTTTTTAATGTGGTGCTGAGGAATCGAACCCAGGGCCTCAGGCAGGCAAGGCAAGCGCTCTACCACCGAGCCACCTTCCCAGCCCCATTACATGACCTTTTAAAAATTATTCCAAAATATAATTGTCATTTGCATATTATTTACTTTCTCATTTATATTATGAAAGCAAACTTTTGTGTAAAAGAAGTATGTCAATTTATGAAACAGGAGAATAAAAATTATAAATTTGAAATGCACCATATGAACCAAAGCAAGATTTAGGAAGAGACAGGTTATTTTATTTTGTGCTTTCCATATAAGCAAAAAGGAGCCTGACAATATGCTGCCTTCATAAAAATAAAGTCAGTAGTCATATTCCAAGGACACTAGATGATAACATCTTTAGAATAATTGGCAAGACACCCAATGAGTAATAACTTTTGCAAAGCATTTTGAGGACAGTAAGCAGGCACAGAATTAACACAAATGACAAGGATTATATTCTCAAAACACTAATTTTAGAGGTCTTATGCAACATACCATTTAGCCAAGATATATAAAGACAAGTGACATCCATGTGACCATGAATTCTTCAAATCAATACAAAAAAAAATGTTCTTGGCTAAAGCTATCTCTACTTGGGTTAAAGCCCCACCAATTGAAATTGCAAGACGTCCCTCCTTATTTTTTTTATCTTCGATTGATCTCAGACAATCTTTGGAATTCCCAACTATAATGCCTTCTATGGACTATGTATATTTCTTCTTCTTCCTACACATAGTAGGACAATAAGAGAGTGTTTTCAAACATTCAGGCTACTGTAGCAAAAAAAAAAAAAAAAGATGATATAAATGCATTTGTCCCTGTTCTGGAAGCTGGAAACTCTAAGATCAAGGTCAGAGCAGATTTGGGCTCTGGTAAAGACCTGCTTTCTTCAGACAGGTATCATCTCACTTTAACTACATATCATGAAAGGCACTAGAGGGCTTTCTTTCCATTTACTTATTTTCTTTATTCACTGACTTGGTTGTTTATTTATTTCAACAGATATACAAAAGTATCAATGTTGTACATATTAATGTATAATACATGTCTATATTACATTAAGTTAGATTCAATATATTTATCTCCTCAAACATTTATCATAGACTTATGGCAAAAACTACAATTCTTTCTTCTAGTTTTTAGAAAGGTCCAGAATACTCTTGTTATCTGTAGTTACACAACTCGTAAAAGTACCTCAGAACTTCTAGCTCTTATCTAACTCGAAGTTAGTGAACATTGATAAGCTTTTCCCATTTCTTCTACCTCTACTTACACTCCCTGGCCTCTAGTAACTACCATTTTGAGAAGAAAACACTTCTTGCTTTAAGCTGTGGTAGAAATTTATATAAAGATTTATGGATAATTGAGATTTTTAATGAAATGTGTCTTAGGAAAGGTGTCATGAACAACAGGAGCAATGCTTCTATCTTGCAATGCAGTGAGAAGCACCTGGGGTAGAGATTAAAATGTAGACTGTTGGACTGTACTTTGAAAGTTTCTGATTCAGTGTGTTATGAATGGAAACAAGAATGTACAGTTATAAAAAGCCCCAGGTTATGCTGATGATTCTTGCCCAGGAACTACGCCATGAGAACCACTGAGCTAGAAGAAAAGTCTGAAAGGAAATGTGCCAGATCTTCTGTAATGTTTCTCTGAGAGAAACACTAGCTAAAGCCATTTTGAAAGAAGCTTACTTGAGGAATCTTCCTTCAAAGGCTGAAGTATAAACACAAAAATCTTGGAGTAAGAGGAGAACTTTAAGACGAGAGAAGATTAAGAGCTCCATCTCAAAATGATTATCTTCTTTCAAGTCAATACTACCTCTTCTCGTAATAACAACCAATTTCCCAGTTGTTGTGTGTATTATCGTTGGACTTTCACTCCATCTCTGCTAATGTCTTCAACTTCTTTGGAACCTTGTGCTCCTTCCAGAGCAAGATATATCAATCACAAAGTTCCTTTTCTGTTCTTACATGGCCCCTGAGCATTTCCAGAGAAAACTTGTATTGTTGTAGATTGGTTTCTAAATGGCCTTAAGCAATGCACATGTCTTTTCTTTGTCATTGATCAATTCCTTTTCTATAGCAACTGTGCTTTGTCTTCGTGATCCACACCTCCACCTCCTTAACAGATGACAACGGCTCCCATTCAAAGTGAAAATGGTTTGTGACACATTTAAAAAATGCTCAACTTACTGCCAATACACCCCTGCCACAACATATATACACTCATAACTCACTAGCTATACACGTACTTCACTTATCCTCTTTCTCGTGGTACATAGTGAGGACGAAATGTATTTATAGAAGGACTATTTATAAAGATTGATGTGAGTATGGGAAATTCAAATCACCAGTTGTACCATGACCAAATGTGAACCTAAATGTCAGATTCACAGAAAATCTGGACCCAGAGGCAGGTGACAATATCACAAGTATCTCTTTGGGCTGCTGTCATCTCTAAAACAACAGACAATAATTGTTCAGGTCCCTGCTGCCACATTTTCTGCTTAGTATCAAACCACAGACACCAGTTTCTATTTAGAAATCACAACCAGACATTCTTTTGTGTTTAGCTCTGTGTGTGTGTGTGTGTGTGTGTGTGTGTGTGTGTGTGTGTGTGTGTGTGTGCATGCCAGTCCTGTGGCTTGAACTTAGGGCTCTAACATTTTAGCCCCTTCTTTTTTGGTGGTTAATAGAAGATACGAGTCTCACAGGCTTTTCTGCTCAGGTTGGATTCAAACCACTATGGTCAAATATCAGGCTCCTCAGAGGCTATTACAGCCATGAGCCACAAGTGCCCACCTTTATTATTTTAACCAAAACTTCTTAGAGACATTTCATGGCACTCCCAATTCTTCCCACAATCCTGAAGATAGAACTTGCTGACCCTATACTATAGTTTTAGATAGATAGATAGATAGATAGATAGATAGATAGATAGATAGATAGATAGATAGATAGATAGATAGATAGATAATTGAGCTGGACACCTGTGGCTCATGCCTGTAATCCTAGCTACTCAGGAAACTGATCATGATTCAAAGCCTGCCTGGGTAGAGGAGGCCCTGCGAGACTCTTATCTCCAATTAACCACTAAAAAAAAAAAAAAAACAAAAAGAAATGGAGCTGTGACTCAAAGTGGTAGAGCACTAGCCTTGAGAAAAAGGGCTCAGGAATAGCACCCAAGTTCTGAGTTCAAGCCCCACAACCAACTATATATATATATATGTATATATATATATGCACACATACTAAGTATTAGGTGTCACAAACTGAGTATATTAGTTGCAAGGCCCTTTTGATATTTATATTCATATTTATATCCATATATATACTCATGTTCATCTGTTTTGAATTTTATTATCTTCACCTGAAGATAATGAAGGGAGTTTTTGAAAGTTGAAGCAACTCTAGTGAGCTTACACTAGTAAATGGAGGAGTCAGACTTTAGGTGCAAGTTGGTTGAACTTGTGGGCTCACAATATGAGACTTTTTTGATAATTGCTTTGGCTTGATGTGTATCTGACAATTCCTGTATTTGAGATGTAACCCACAATGCAGGTGTGCAGGTTGTGAGTTCTCTGCCCTTGTGAACGAGTTAATGTCATTACTATGAGAGTAAATAAATTATCATGAAAGTGGATTAATTACAAAAGTGAGTTTGGCTCTTCAATGAGAAAAATAATAACTGTGCCTACATCAGAGTATCTTTCAGAATTGGAGAGTAGGACACTGGGGACATGAATTAAAAATTAGAGCACTTGCCTAGCAAGCGTAGGTCTAGGATTTAAACTGACAGTATAGCATTTGCAAAAGTAGATTCAGAAAATTGAAATTGCCTGCGACTAGAATTTCTTGAGGTTCTCACAGAATTAATTTTACCATCTTTCTTCTTTAAATATTATATAAACTTTGTGCAAACCCTCCATCAATTAGTCCCAACAAAAAGTGACTTAAACTACTCCCCTGAGAGCTAATGATTTAACCTGAGGACAATGTAATTGGATAGCACAATAACACAGACACCTGAGCATAAATAAGCACTAGATTAAAAGTATTCTGTACAGACAGAAAGTAAATACATCATTACGGTATTCTCACAATAAAAAATTAAAGTAAGGGCTGGAAAGGTGGCTCAGTGGTAGAGCGCTTGCCTTGCATGCCTTAGGCCCTGAGTTCCATTCCTCATCACCACATAAGCAAAAAGAAAAAAGCCAGAAGTGGCGCTGTGGCTCCACTAGTGCTAGCCTTGAGCTGAAGAGCGGAGGGACAGTACCCAGGCCCAGAGTTCAGGCCCCACAACCGGACCCAAAAATAAATAAATAAATACAATTTTAAAAATTTTTTAAATTTTAAAAAATTTAAAAAACACACAAGGAAAGGATACCAGTTGATCCATTGTAACAATGAGATGTACAAGACACTCTATCAGAGGGGGGTGGAAGGAGGAGTTGGGGAGGTGTGAAGGGAAGGGATGGTAGGCGAAAAACTTTAGAAGAGGGGTAATAATGCTCAATAAGAAATGTAGTCATTACCTTATTTATGTAACTGTAACCCCCCTGTACAGTATCTTTACAATAAAATATATATTAACAAGAAAACAAAAAAGAAAGTAAATACATCACAATCCTAAATCAACAAGTTGGCAAATATGAATGCTGAATATAACTGATGAGACCACAAGCTCTATTTAGAACACTCTTGATTATCAGTAAAATTATTTCAGATTCAGAGTACTGTGTGTGATAAGAGTAGAAGAGGCATGAGAAATGCAGTCTCTGTTGAGTGACCCCATCTCTCAGCACAATGAGGATCCCAGTAGAAACTTAAAATACAAAAGTACATGAAGGAATCTGGTACAAATTCTTGTCTGAAGGTAATGAAGGTAAATAGTTCATTGTATTTCTAACTGTGAGTTGGGAGAAAACAATGCAAAAGGAAAATGAAGCCCATATGTGATTGCCTGCATTTATTTTTCCTGTTTTCTATTATTGTGATTTTTGGAACTGGAGGTTCATGCTCCAGGCCCAAACTCCTGGAATTCTACCTGTCAGGACCAGCCCTCTCCCACCCCCAGCCCATGCACCTCATAAATAAATGACAATGGGGAGGGACTAAGAAATGAAAGACAAAGAAAGGAAATTTGTTTCATGACAAAGAAGCCACAGGAATACCACATTTCAGTCCACTTTGGGTAAAGACATGAAGTCATAGTGTTGAAGAGACAAAGAACTGGGAGAAGGCATGGTCTAAGTATGGTCTGGCTGATCATTATTTCAGTCCTTGTGTAGGGAAAGGTTCCAAAGACAGGGTTATCACTGTCATCACTGATTCAGATAAAAACTGAAACTTCCTAATGCTTCCAGTTCCCTGTCATAAAAATGAATCAGTCCTGGCATTCCTGAAACCCAAGGTGATTGCCAAGGGAGTGCAGAGAGAAGAGCTTAGAGCAAATAGAGGCAGATAAGGTATGCCAAAGTTTCACTTGCTTTTTTTTTTTGAGGGCTCAAGTAAAGGATCAGTCTTAACAAAAGCAGCATTTAAGCACCTACTACACTTTTAGAAAGTCAACTAGGCTTCTGAATGTAACATTGGAAAGACTTGTGGCAAACTGCAAATTAATTTATATGAGATAAATTCTGTTATCTAAAATATGACAAAAGTTTTTATTCTCACACACACACACACACACACACACACACACACACTAGCATTTAGCAACCCTTTTATTAAGGATAATGTAACTGCTACAAAATGTGATACTTAGAGAAATCAGTTGAACTATCAAGTGATTTACCTTCTAATTTTAAGCTCGTCCACTTTCTTACAGCATTGATATCTATAATTAAAGCCTATATATCTATTTCCATACAGGGTCTCCTGTCAAATATTTCACTTAAAATATACTTTGAAGATGATCTCAAATGCCAAAACTATCTGTCAGGCAAATTAAAATGGAAAATTATTTTTGTGTATAGCATAGAAAATATCAACAATTTTCATAAGTTACTATAACTCTAAATAAACACCACTGCAAAAAAAATTAGCCAACTGAGAAACTAGTCAGGTCTCAAATTTAACAAGCCATTTAAATTTTATGATGAGTCAATGGGGGATTGGAAGTAAATAAAAATGAATCTACCACATTTCTAATATGTCATCTTGGTTTTGGAGTAAGTATCTTACAAGTGACCATTGACATTTCTAAATAGATTCCCAGGGAAAATACATAAGGACTGTAAGGTCTTCTAGTATTAAAGATGCACATGGAGAATTTTAATGACTGTTTTGATGGCTCTTTTGAGCACTCTGTTATTTATTAGGCCCTATGATCTAATACTGGGTACAAGAAATATGATCATATGCCATAACTCTCTTAACAAGCTAAACAGAATGGAGATGATTAAAGAAAGAAAGTTAATAGACATAAAGCAGGAAGGCCAAGAAAGTAATAAAAAGTAATGAAGAAAGTAATAAGAACAGAAAAAAGAATCTAAGAATATTAGTTGGCATCATTGAGAAATGAGAATGCCTAATAGAGATGCTGAAAAAGCTGTATAGCTGAAATATATCAGAGCTGCTTTCAGTAAAGAAAAATATTAGATGTTATAGTACTGAACAAAAATATAAACAGAAGAGAACCCATGTTGATTACGCCTATACAAGCTCACTCTCAGAACCACTCACATCAGGGACCTTGTTAAGAGACATGAATTTATGGCTCCACACAACATTTATTGAATCATAATTTCTAGAGGTGGGACCCAAGAATCTATGCTTTAGTAAATGTTCCAGGTGATTTCTAAAGAAGACTTAAGACTGCATACTTTTTCTAGAATTATCTTAGTTGCCCTCTACAAATTGTGTTGCTATGGGAAATTTGGAGACGACTTTTTCTGTATTACACAATGGACTTCTCCCAGTTTTCTAGAATGCAGGTCTTTAAATTTCTTCTGCCACTCCATGTACTTAGCAGTATTTGGCTTCACCGAATATCTGAAAAGCAAAATAGCATTGGCAACACAAACACAAATAGAGGAGCAAAGGTTCATCACTTGTAAGGTATTTGTAATATACTTAATCATGTTTTATATCTGATTGTGTTATGATATGTTGTTATAAAATATAAAGTAGTTTACATTATTAAGCGATCAATTATAACAAGTGAAACATTACCACTTTAAAGTAAATATATTTAAGGGGTTTGAAACTATAGTAACAATTATAACTGAGAGTAATACCTCAGATTTCTACCTCCACTGTGTCTTTTCCTAAGAATCAATCACTGGCAAAGAATTATTAAAGAAAGATTAATGGAACAAACATCTTATAAAAAGTATTCATCTTGGGCTGGGAAGGTGGCTCAGTGGTAGAGCACTTGCCTTGCATGCTCAAGGCCCTGGGTTCGATTCCTCAGCACCACATATGCAAAAAGAAAAAAGCCGGAAATGGCGCTGTGGCTCAAGTGGTAGAGCGCTAGCCTTGAGCTGAAGAGCTGAGGGACAGTGCCCAGGCCAGAGTTCAGGCCCCACGACCGGACCCAAAAAAAAAAAAAAAAAAGTATTCATCTTACATCATTATGTTCTGATTGCTCTTTTTCATTTTTGCCATACTCAGGATTGGAGCCAGAACCTTTCATATAGTAGGCAAGTGACACTTCGAATTAAGTAAAGGCATAAACTAGAGCAAGAATTATAACCATGAGTGGAGTGTCCTCTTTCAGAAGGTGACATTGTAACTACAGTAGTGACCTACAAAGAAAAACTTTTCTTTTAGGGCAGGTATCATTTTATGAACTCACTTCACTTGCAAGTTGAGCTTCTGAGTTATTTGTCCATATATCATTATTATTATAATGGGTTATATGGTTATGTGGTTAATTGACTCCAACTCATCTCATTTAATCTTTTTTTTAATCTTTTAAAACCAAATTCATTCTTATATCTATAGAGATTACTAAACACTCTGACATTTTCTTAACTTTTTCCACAAAATGATCACAAAATTCTAATATACTGATTTTTAAAAATTATTTCCAATTACATAACTTCTATATTCTGAGATAAAATATAGTAAAAAAATGTTCTCAAAGAAATTTTGTATTAAAGATAAAATTATTTATTATTTCTCATAATGAACTTAATGCAATACTTTTTTATATTTCATTATATAATGCCTAAGTATATATTAACAATATTTGCTTTTAATTTTCTTCTTCAATAGACAAAGAAAAAGACAAAGCCAGAATTTATGTAGTTACTGTTACTGTTTCCATTGGGTTATTTAAATGACAGAAAATCCAAACTCCATTTTGCAATCCATATTCTGGAAAACATGCACATATTCTTTTTAAAGGACTGTTCTACACAAAAGAAAAAATTCCCAAAGCCTCTGAACTGTTTTTTTTTTTTTCTCCTCCTCCTTTGTTACAGGTATCCATATTTTATCTATATTAACCTTTAAAAACATGGATTTCCTAAACTCGTCCGAACAAAACTTGACCTCAGAAGAACTGTTAAACCGAATGCCGTCCAAAATTCTGGTGTCCCTCACTCTGTCTGGGCTGGCACTGATGACAACTACTATCAACTCCCTTGTGATTGCTGCTATTATTGTGACCCGGAAGCTGCACCACCCAGCCAACTATTTAATTTGCTCCCTTGCAGTAACAGATTTTCTTGTAGCTGTTCTGGTGATGCCTTTCAGTATAGTGTATATTGTGAGAGAGAGTTGGATCATGGGACAGGTAGTGTGTGACATTTGGCTGAGTGTCGACATTATCTGTTGTACATGCTCCATCTTACACCTGTCCGCCATTGCTTTGGATCGGTATCGGGCAATCACAGATGCTGTGGAGTATGCCAGGAAGAGGACCCCCAAGCAAGCTGGCATTATGATAACAATCGTTTGGGTTATATCTGTGTTCATCTCTATGCCTCCTCTCTTCTGGAGACACCAAGGAACTAGCCGTGAGGATGAATGTATCATCAAACACGACCATATTGTTTCTACCATTTACTCAACGTTTGGAGCCTTCTATATCCCACTAGTACTAATTTTGATCCTCTACTACAAAATATATAGAGCAGCAAGGACATTATACCACAGGAGGCAAGCAAGTCGCATTGCAAAGGAGGAACTGAATGGCCAAGTCCTGTTGAAGAGTGACGAGAAAAGCATTAAACTGGTCTCCACATCCTACGTGCTAGAAAAGTCTTTATCTGATCCATCAACTGACTTTGATAAAATGCATAGCACAGGAAAAAGTCCCAGATGTGAGCTCAAACATGAAAAATCTTGGAGAAGGCAAAAAATCTCAGGCACAAGAGAACGCAAAGCAGCTACTACCCTGGGATTAATCTTGGGTGCATTTGTAATATGTTGGCTTCCCTTTTTTGTAAAAGAATTGGTTGTTAATATCTGTGAAAAATGTAAAATTTCTGAAGAAATGTCAAATTTTCTGGCATGGCTTGGTTACCTGAATTCCCTCATAAATCCACTAATTTATACAATCTTTAATGACGATTTTAAGAAAGCATTCCAAAAACTTGTACGATGCCGATACTAGCTTAAAGGAAGTTTATTATGAAAAGGTAGAAGTTCTAGTTTTGTGGAGGGCTACAAAAGAAATGCTAACATATAGAATTATAGAGAAAATATATTGAAACTGCTAAAATAAGAATATAATTTGTTGTTTTAATAGTACCACGAATATAAAATATATTGATTTGACCATCATTTTAGAGCACTCAAAAATAGGAAATAATTTATGCAGGTTATAAATAATAGTTTTGTCTATGCAATGTACCTAAGAAGCCAATTGAAAAAATATATATGTGTATAATATTAATGAAAATTATTTTCTATATTTATATGTTACAATTACAAAGGAATTTTCAATCAACATATTTCATCCATAATTTTTATATAATCCTATCATTTCATTCTGTAATTATTTTATAGAGAATATATAATTCATTAAAATTTACATAATTTTCTTACATCTAATTACTCACCCCTTCTCCATCTTACCCCAAGCAAAAAGGAAAAGAAGAAATTACAACTACTACTTACTTTGGGTTGAATAAATATAAAAGTCAGAGTTGACATTGTATTACACTAGTAAAGAAAATTGCCATAGAATGGATTATATATGGTAAATTAATTCTGAATGATAATCTTATATATACTTAATATGTTCTATTTGTTTGAAAAAATATCATAGCCAGGTATTATCACTTGAATCAAAAGCCTTACCCTAGGAGGTATGGAGAGGGAAGGTGTTATAATTGTCCCTTATTTACCTTGAAATGAAATTATTCCTGTAATTATTTATGTCTAAGGCTTTTTAAATTTCTTAATATATTTTAATGTTAACAAGCTCAATTACTAAACATGTTTTGCTTTACACTTTACTTCCATGCCTTTGACTTGATCCTTTTTAAAATTTTTATTAGCCAAAATATAATGAGAACTCTTAGACCTTTAGTGGCTTCAGAACAATCTGTAGATTTCCAACAGTTAAAAATGGACCAGATTATGAGGGCCTATCACCAACCAAGATGATTTACAAAACATACTCTTTTCTTCCTTTTATAATAATGCTAGAGATAAATACCTAGTGCTCTACCACTGAGCATCATCTTCAGCGAACACATACCTCTTAAAACTGCAACTTTGTGTGTACTATAAAATGTTCTTTCCTGGTGGGGTGCTTATGAGTACATTATATCATTTTTAATGTAGTTGTGACAAATTACTTTTAATCAAACAAATATTTACAATGCATTTTCTTTTTACATGTATTTTTATTATAAATATGATGTACAAAGGAGTTACAGTTACATGTCAGATAAAGCGTACATTTCTTTTTGAACAATGTCACCCATTCCCTTGATGTCTCCTAGGTTTTCCCTTCAATCTCCACCCACAGTTGTAGAGTTCATTTTCAATATAGTGTCTAGTGAGTACCACTGCTGCATTTGTTCGCCATTTGTTTCTCCATTTCTGTGCTCCCTCTTACCTTCCTAAAGACAGATAAATGATCCAACAAATGATAAAGAACAGGGCTCACATTTTATATAAGCCATTGGGAATTATACTAGATTGGGATATGAGAAGGAAATATCAAAAATACATCTTTCTATAATATAATCATTCTTAAAAAAGAAACAATACCAAATGAAAACTACTATAAAGAACAAGGCTGTGACAGGGAAATTCCATAACATTCTTATGATGGTACACAGGGAAAATACATCAGATGTGGTTGAAACACAGCAGGAAGTTTTCAAAAAGCCTGTATTTTGCCAGGCTCAAAGACCTATGCCTGTAATTCAAGAAATTTGAGAAGCACCTCTAGGGGAATCATATTCCCAAGCTGACCCAAACAAAAACATGAGACTTTATCTGAAAAAAAAATAATTAAAGCAAGAGGTCTGGAATTATGGCTTGAGTGATAGAAGTGTTTACCTAACAAAAACAAGTCCTGAGTTCAAACCCTAGTACTGAAGAGATTAAAAAGAAGTGTATCTAAAATCATTTTCTGCTTATTTCTCTGTCCCTTTTTACTTAACAAATGATTTTGTGATATATTCACGCAAAGACCTGACAAAAGATTTTTTAAATTAAATTAGATCCATCTCAAAAATTCTTAGGTTGTATTAGGAATCTCCAAGAGACACACATCAACAACTCAAAGGGACAAGTTTCAACCTAGGTGAGGCTGGGCCAAGTACAAATATTGTATCTGTTTTTAGTTGGACTGAAGCTTAAATCTAAAAATTAATGTCCCATGTGTCAAGGAAATTGCATCACCGTTTCATGCTTGGGGAGAATCAACTTTACTTTTCTGAGTGTATAATAATATTTTTTATCCAAGGGGCCACACAATCTATTGGAGTAATTATCCCTTTATCTGGGTCACCTACAGGCTGAGAGAAGAGAGCAAGCAACCCCTCCTCAATAAATAATGATGATTTCTCTCTAATATCTTGAAAGGGTAGCTAATACAGGGACTAGTGATCTGCAATTTGTACATTCTTTGAACTTTATGTATTTCACTTCACATGTTTATATTCTTTTTGTTTGTTTGCCCAAGTCAAGGATTCAGATTCAGTACCTTATACTTTTGCTCAGTAGCTGGTACTGTACCACTTGAGCATGCCTCCAAACTCCTAACATGCTATAAGCTTTTGGAAAAAAAGTACAAACGATCAAAGCATAGGATTTTACAGAATTTTTTTCGCATCTCTAATGTAGTAATCACTGATTATATATTGGGTTGCTAAAAGTAGAAGAAAATATCAACACCATAAAAATGATTAAATATGAGCTTACATCCTACTAGAATTTTTATCTAATAGCACCAGAAAATTAAGTAATGGTTTGAATTTTCATTTTTGATTCAATTATTTTCAAATGAAGGATGAATAACAAGCAAAGACAAGAAACCAAACAAGAAAAGAAGTTATACAAATAGATACTAAAATCAGTCTAGTACTTAGAAATTACTTTGTGCTTAAAAATCCACTTCTGCTAGTGACACGTGGTCTTTATTTTAAACTTGGTAAAGAATATAGATCACTGAAGCTAATAGATTTTGTTTTATATTACAGTAAACCCACCAGGCCAAACAATTTATTCATGTATTTGTAGTTGATCATCCATCCTTAAATATGTCTGTATTTCTGAATTTCAAAGCAACAATTCTCTTTTCCTTTTTCTGGAAGGCTTGATCCCCAGCCAGTCAGCCTCTAACAGAACCTATGGCACCATCCTTCCTTATTTACATCATTATGTCAATAACAAATTAATTCCCTCAGCCAAGCTTAATCTTCATATTCACAGGCTCAATTTTTAATATTGTCTCTCTTACCCATTTTTCTAAAATCAAAGCTAAATGAAGAGAATTGGTCAGGAGTCAATTACCAGGAAATGTTTTGGCTTTTTCCATTAAATAGCATGAAAGTGGAAAAGATTATAGATAGATAGATAGATAATTGATGAAATGCATTTGTCTGCTTTGAGTATGAAACCATTTTCTCAGGTATTTATACATAACTATTTTTAACTTACAGGTCAGAAAAATCCAGCTTACTGAGTTACAGTAGAAAGGAAATATAAAGGATTTTGTCCATAATATATTCCCAAATCCGTCAAGAATAATCCTGCTTAATTCAGAATGTGTCCATATTAACATAACTTGTTTCAGAAATGTGTTTCCAATGCTTCTTCATAATGAATATAGTTATTCAAACACTTATTTTCTAGAAAATATTTCTAAAAGCAAATTAATGTTTTGCCATGAATAAAGTAAATATTTCCTTAAGACATTGTGAACATTTCTCTTGGTCTCTGAGCCAATAGGTTCTCTCTAATTATTTAAGATAAGGAATGATTCCTGAAAGAGTATTTTGTCACATTGTAATGTTTCATTACTGATGTAGAACATAGACCCTACACACAGGGTGCAAGTATTGAAGTCTACCTAAAAAGGACTAAATTTTTCTTGAAGTATCAAAACTTCTGAACAAGTCATAAATGAGAAAAAAACGAAGGAGAAAAAAAAGAATACTATTTTGTCTTTTATCAACAGTCACTATAACTTATATCCAAGCAGACTTTCATTACTATGTTTACATTGGTAAACTCCCTTGAGAAATAGTTTGTCCTTCAGTTTCTGAACAGCATTTGCTGCATATTTTCAATCAGAATGTAGACAAAGGAATTCATTTAGTTAAATGCCATTTTTACCAAGGAAAGGGGAATAAGCTTTGCTTCTAATGGTATGTGACCTCTTGTCTTTTGAAATTCTCAAATGTCTAAGAATTTAAAAAAAAATAAACCATTTGTGTCAAGTCTCCATTTCTCCTCCTCTATAAGAACATTAAAATGACCTTCTTGGTTCACATGGACAGAGTAAACTTGCTGTCTTCCTTCTTGTGTGTCCCAACATCTTCTCATTTAATTATATTAATATTTCTTAACCATAGACTTAACATTCATCCTGCAATTTCACATATAATTTGCATGCTGTATTATTCTATAGTATGTAATTTTATTATATGGCTGAATCAACTATGTTGAATTTTCCCCAATTCCAACACTGAAAGAAGTCGAACATAAAGAAAAATTTTACTCTCTCTAATTCTTCACACACACACACACACATACACACACACACACACACACACACACACACACACACACACACACACACACACAGTTTCCTCTGTGTTATTTGGCTTGGCTAGGATTCAAGTCTACTTGTGTCCCTGGTAGACCCTGTATCAATGTGCGTGCCATCCCATAAAACAAGCTGAGTAGATAGTGGGTAGATAGCAAGGAGAACTAAATTGAAACTGGATGCAGCTAGAAGCAGAGTCTGGGAGCATCATGCTCAGCCTAAGTAAAAATTTAGTAACCCCCACCCCATCTCAACAAAATCCTGTGCATCTGTAACCCCACTTACACAGTGAATATAGGTAGGAGAATGTTAGTCTAAGGCTAGCACCAGGTTAAAAAGTGAGAAAACAACAACGAAAAGATGAAAAAAACAACAATAAAAAAATAAAACATTACAAGCAGCATACTGGTTGTTCACATCACTCAGAAAGCTGAGATCCAAGGATCACTGTTTGAAGCCAGCTGGGCAGAAAAGTCCCCTTTATCCTTTTATCCCCAATTAACTACACCAAAACTGGAAATGGAGCTATGGTACAAAAGAGTGCTAGCCTTGAACAAAAGAGCTTAAGGACAGAGCCCGGGGCCCTGAGTTCAAGCCCTGCGACCATTTTTTTTTTAAGAACAGTATAGGCTAGGGTCATGATTCAAATGGTAGAGCACAAGGCCCTGAGTACCACCAAAAAAAAGAAAAAGAACTAGGCCTGGTGCTGGTGTCTCACGCCTGTAATCCTAACTACTTGGGAGGCTGAGATCTGAGGATCGAGGTTCAAAGCCAGCCTAGGCAGCAAAGTCTATGAGACTCATCTCCAATTAACCACCAGAAAATTGGGAGTGGGGCTGTGGCTCAAGTGGTAGCACACTCCCCTCCCCTTGAGCTGAAGAGCTCAGGGACAGCACCCAGGCCCAGAGTTCAAGCCCCAGCACCAACCAAAAAACAAACAAAGAAAAAAAAATGAGATGAGACAAAGTGTGTGTGAGAGAGAGAGCAAGCAAGGGAGAACGGAAGAAACTTTAAATTAGAAAACAAAAAACAACTGTGCATAAAATTCACCCAAGATTTTAAACCAGTGAGTTCAAGTTAGAGCCCAAATCTTTAGCAGAGATCTTAGATTGCCCCAATTTAAAAAAAGCCAGAATCTTTAGTTCTAGAGACATGCTTTAAAGCTCCCAACTAATTAAGTGTTTTCTGTGATGAATTACAGGAGTAAAAATACAATCTTACTGCCATCTGACTAACAGACTCAGTTGGAATCCACTGAAGTGCTTTGTGGTTAATGTATGAAAAGTGCCTAATGGAAAACTAACAGAACCAGAAGTAAATAGCACTTCAACCACGTGGAATGGATTATAAAGCATTTGGTTAAAAACAGCATTAAAATATGCTCTCAATCAGAGTATTATTTGTTATCTAGAATGTTTTTCCTCACATATAAAGCTGTAATAAATAAGGAAAATTTAGAGGCATAAATAATTATCTATAGTAGAAAAGAGCAAAGGCCTAATCTGAGTTGGACTTGTCTGCAATTCCTTAAACTGAGGCTGAACAAATTTCATTTATCCTGCTTTCCTCAGAGAACTGCTGAAAGACTACGGAGATAGAAGAAGATATAGCAAGCACTCTCTACAAAATAAAATGACCATCATTATTATCTCCTCCATTAAGTCTGAAATGAGTCAGGGCACTTGGCATGGAATATGGCATCCTGCAGTGGGCCCTGTCTTTGTCTGAGTCTGGGGAGTAGCAACTAAGTGGTTGGTGGTCTGCTCCTGGCTCTCCCTGTGCTGGCTGGCAAAGTCACTCCCAACAGAGAGAAACCAAGCCACAGAGATACCACCCCTGGGGGTGCTCCCCTTCTTCTATTCCGCCATCCTCATTGCTTGGAAGCTTGACATCTTCTCACTTCTTTGCTTTTCTAGGAGGATGCAATATAATCACTCTATCCTACTAATATCTAATGGTAACTTTTATCATTTATTTCTCCTATTTGTGTATTCATATACGATTCCCCATAGGTTCGAAGATTAGTTAGTTTTGTTTTGTTTTTACATTTTAATCTAATAAAAAAATAAAGGGGAAATTGTCAGTTGAAATGAGAATTCTATGTTGCTTTTAAAACAATACAAAATATACTTGTACGAGAATATTAATATTTGAAGAAAATCCTCCTTAATGGCTCCCTAGTGCTTATTACATTTCGAACACAGTCACAAGAGACATCGTCGTCTGGATAATTTTATTTCCCATTATCCTCCTTTATCCTAACAAATGCAAGCCACGCCCACTCCAGCTGCTCCTTCCCCTCACTGCCTCCCAATGGGGCCATGGCTCTCTCAACTCTGTCCTTCCTCCTGCCTGAAATGCCCTCTGCCTCCTTTTGTTAAGCAGAGTATCCTTCAAAGCATAAATACAATCCAATTCTACTTCCTCTTTAAAACTGAATTCCTACTGAGCTTATATCTCCACAAAATTCATTTTAAATATCCCTACTTATGACTATGTCTTTCTTACCAACTGAAATAGTAACCTGGGTTAAAAGATGTGAAGTGGGTTTTTGTTTGCTTTTAATTTTGAAGCAGGGAGATGATCAGAAGATGGCGACGGGGCAGTAGGGAAACGCCACAGCTCTCTCCAACCAAAAAGAGAGTTCGAGTTCCAACCTTTAATCTCCCCAAGAGACCGACAACAACAAAAAGACGAACACTCAGAGAAAAACCAGAGGTGGAAAATAACAAAAAAAGAAAGAGAGGAAAAGAAGAATTTCAGAACAGAGAAGAGCGAAGACCCCTCCCCCAACCTTTACTGGCCGCGCGGCAGTGCGCCAAGCCGCCGGCCAGCCGGCCCGGCGGGGGCTGCCGGAGCCACAGAGACACAGGGGGCTGCTTGCAGATCACCAGGTACCGGATTGCAGAACAGCGGATCGCCAGGAACAGAGAAACCTACCAGCCGGGAGTCTCCAGGAGGATCCCACCCCACCCATCACTCTCCACCGGAGCGGAGAGGCTCCATCCCGCCAAAGCCGCCCGGCACCAGCAGCGCCACAAAGGGACCTGTCGCGATCGCAACGACCCGGCGGGGGGCCGCCCAACCCAGCCCGCAACCACCCCAACTGAACTCGGACTGCAACAACAACTGACGGACTGCAACAACAACTGACGACCTACAGGGTGAGTACCCATCAGGGGACAGGGAATCCATCAAGGGAGACCAGAGCTGGAGGGAATCCCCAGACCCTGACCTAGACTCCCTACCCCAACACCCGGACCACAGGACCCACTAAAACTGGGAACTGTTCGAGAGCCCCACCAGCCGGTGGAGCACACTCTGCTGGCCAGGCCAGAGCAAGAGCGCCCCGGGAAGGGAGCTTAAATGCTCAAGCCAGGAACAGTGCCCCTGGGTCAAGACTACCAACAGTAGAAGAAATTTGAACTGTGTCCTCCAGGCTGCATAACCAAGGTGGTATACACATTAGCACAGGCCTAACGAGCGCGCTCCAGGCTGGGGCCGGAACCAGGCCAGGGGACCAGCGCCTGAACAAAGCAAAAAGGGTCAGAAGTGGGGCTGTGGCTCAAATGGTAGGGTGCCAGCCCTGAGCTGAAGAGCTGAGGGACAGCACCCAAACCTAGAGTTCAAGCCCACAACCAGCCCAAAACAAACAAAAACACATCAGGAGCCCATAGCAGACTCCAGTATTTGGGAGAGTGCATCCAGAGCATCTGATCTTCCCAAGAGCACCCGCAGGAGCAAACACAAGCAGTCTAGGCTGCTCAACCCTTCCAAAGGCGGGAATTGCTACAGCAGAGAGCTGAGAATCCTAAGTGAATAGCAGCTGGAAATAGGCTCCCAACAGAATCCAGATCAGACACAGACTCTCTCTACCAATAGAGAATCAGCAACCAAGCAAAGACAGACACACCAAAACAAGATTGAAGAGCAGTCTCCTGAACCCCCATGCGAAAATCACAGAGAAAAATCACAAGGTTTACCACTACCCAGGACAGCAAGCTCACCTCAAAAGCCAGCAGCCACGCAGGGGAGAGCCCCAGTGGGAGCAAAGCAGGAATGGAAGACAAAAACTACATCCAAGGGTTGCTGGAGGCAATGACTCAAGAAATAAAGCGAGAAATGGATCAGAAATTGAAAGAGCACAAGGATGAACTATCAAAAGATATACAGGATATCAAACAAAAATTGGATGCAAAAATAGAAGCTGCACAAACCTCAGTAAGAAGTGAGATAAACGCCAAATTAGAGGTAATGCATACTGATATCACCTCATTGAGAGGTGAGATCAGTACTCTGAGAACCAACATTGAATCCATAAAGGGATCCATTTCCATCATGCAAACCACAATAGAAGCCACGGTCAACAGAGTGAATGAAATGGAAGGTAGAGTGTCAGATACAGAAGACAGAATACACCAACTGGACCAAAAAGTGACAGATATGGAAAAATCACTCAAATTAAACCAAAGGGAAATTCAAGAGCAAGCAGATAATGCTAAAAAATTTAACCTTCGCATAATCGGAGTGGACGAAGGTGAGGAATTCCAGAGCAAGGGAATGCAACACCTATTTAACAAGATAGTCAATGAAAATTTTCCCCACCTCAAAAACGACCATCTTAACTACATCACAAAAGCTTATCGAACACCCAACAAGCAAGATCCCAGGAGAAACACTTCTAGGCACATAATAGTAACAATGATGGATCTGAATAATAAGGAAACAATCCTGCATGCAGCAAAAATGAAGAAGGAGCTATACTACAACGGGAAAAAAATTAGAATCACTGCAGATCTCTCCACACAAACAATGAATGCAAGAAAAGCCTGGGAAAGCACCATACGAGCCCTGAGAGCCAATAACTGCCAACCCAGACTGATATACCCGGCAAAGCTAGCATTCACATTCGATGGAGAACTGAAAACTTTTAATAGCAAAGAAAAACTAAATGAATACATAAACATTAAGCCAGCATTACAAAGAATTCTAAGAGGGGGGACACAACCTGAAGAAAGCAACCAGGAACTGGGACCTGCCCCAAACAGGCATTACTCAAAGTCTAACTGAGCAAGCACAGGAGGAAAGGAAAGAAGAAAAACTTAGGAAAACGGAATGGCAGGGACAACAATGCATCTCTCTATACTTTCTCTTAATATAAATGGGCTGAATTCGCCAATTAAAAGAAAACGAACTGAGGACTGGATCAGAAAACAAGACCCATCCATCTGTTGCCTTCAGGAGACCCACCTCTCAGCCAAACATACAAACAAACTCAGAGTGAAGGGGTGGAAAAGGATCTACCAATCAAATTCCCCCAATAAGAAAGCAGGTGTAGCTATCCTGATATCTGACAAAATAAACTTTTCATTAAAATCAGTACAGAAAGACAAGGACGGACACTACATATTAATAAAGGGAACAATCCAAGAGGAGGATATAACCATCATCAACTTATATGCCCCAAATATCGGTGCACCCAGATATGTTAAACAAATGCTCTCAAACTTACAGAATAAAATAGACCCCAATACGATAATACTAGGAGACTTTAACACGCCACTCTCACCAAAGGACAGGTCTACCAACCAGAGGATTGGCAAAGAAGCTACCGAATTAAGTGAGGCCATACTTCAAGCGGAATTAACTGACATCTACCGAGTATTTCACCCTAAAACAACACAGTACACATTCTTCTCAGCAGCTCATGGAACTTTCTCCAAAATAGACCATATCATAGTTCATTCAAGGAACTTAAGCAAATACAAAGGGATCGACATAATCCCCTGTATCCTATCTGACCACAGTGGAATCAAGCTAGCTCTCAATAACAAAGCATACCGCAGAAATTTCTCTAATACATGGAAATTGAACAGCACACTCCTTAACAAGGCCTGGGTGACAGAAGAGATCAGAGAAGAAATAAAGCATTTCCTAGAACTCAATGAAAATGAAAACACCTCACAAAGAAACTTGTGGGACACAGCAAAAGCAGTCCTGAGGGGCAAATTTATTGCCCTCAGTGCCCACATCAA
Organism: Dipodomys spectabilis; assembly: GCF_019054845.1. Classification (NCBI taxonomy): domain Eukaryota; kingdom Metazoa; phylum Chordata; class Mammalia; order Rodentia; family Heteromyidae; genus Dipodomys; species Dipodomys spectabilis. The sequence continues at coordinate 18,744,700 of NW_024870709.1, forward strand.
GAGAATGGAGACAGACCAAGTAAATAATCTCATGTTGCAACTAAAACAGCTAGAAAAACAAGAAAAAATGGGACCTAAAGCTACTAGACGAAGCCAGATAACCAAATTGAGAGCAGAGATTAACCAATTAGAAAATCAGAAAACCATAACCAAAATAAACCAAACAAAAAGCTGGTTCTTTGAAAAAATAAACAAAATTGATGGCCCGTTGGCAAGATTAATTAAAAAAAGAAGAGAGGAAACCCATATTAATAGGATTAGGGATGCCACGGGAAACATCACAACACGTACCCAAGATATCCAAACAATTCTAACAGACTACTTTCAAAAGCTATACTCTCTAAAGGAAGAAAATCTGGCGGAAATGGATGCATTTTTAGAGAAATACAAGTTACCCAAACTGAGCAAAGAAGAAGTTAACCAATTAAATAAGCCAATATCCTATAATGAGATACAGGAAGCTATCAAAAGTCTTCCAACAAAAAAAAGCCCAGGACCAGATGGATTCACAGCAGAATTCTATAAGACCTTTAAAGAAGAACTAATACCCATACTCCTCAAGCTCTTCAGAGAAACAGAGAAGGAGGGAGCTATCCCAAACTCATTCTACGAAGCCAATATCACACTCATCCCCAAACCAGGCAAAGACCCAACCAAAAAGGAGAATTACAGGCCAATCTCCTTGATGAACACAGATGCAAAGATCCTTAACAAGATTCTAGCTAACAGAATCCAGAAACACATAAAAAAAATAATACACTATGATCAGGTAGGCTTCATCCCAGAGACACAGGGATGGTTTAACATACGTAAGTCAATAAATGTAATCCAGCATATCAACAGAGCCAAGGTCAAGAATCACATGATTATCGCCACAGATGCAGAAAAGGCCTTTGATAAAATTCAACATTCATTCATGCTAAAAGCTCTGGAGAAAATAGGAATAGAAGGAACATTTCTAAAAACAATAAAAGCCATTTATGACAGACCAATAGCCAATATTATACTTAATGGGGAAAAGCTACAACCAATCCTCCTAAAAACAGGAACAAGGCAAGGATGTCCACTGTCTCCACTCCTCTTCAACATAGTCCTAGAACCCTTAGCCAGGGCAATAAGGCAAGAAAAAGACATTAAAGGGATCCGCATAGGGAAAGAAGAAGTGAAACTATCCCTTTTTGCAGACGACATGATACTATACCTCCACGATCCCAAAAACTCCATCCCCAAACTTTTAGAAATCATAAGTCACTTCGGCAAAATAGCAGGATACAAAATAAACCCACAAAAATCAGTTGCCTTCCTATACACTGATAACGCACAGGAAGAGAGGGAAATAAAGGGAGCAACCCCATTCACAATAACCTCCCAAAAAATAAAATATTTAGGAATTAACCTAACCAAAGATGTAAAAGAACTATTTAATGAGAACTATAAAAAGTTAAAGAAAGAAATTGCAGAAGACACTAGGAAATGGAAAGACCTCCCATGCTCCTGGATAGGCCGACTTAATATAGTAAAGATGGTGATACTTCCAAAATTAATATACAAATTCAATGCAATTCCTATTAAAATCCCAATGACGTACATCACTGAAATACAGAAAACAGTCCAAAAATTTATATGGAACAACAAAAGACCTAGAATAGCCAAAACAATTCTAGGGGATAAAGACAATATGGGAGGGCTATCCATGCCGAACTTCAAACTCTACTACAGAGCTATAATCACAAAGACAGCATGGTACTGGCACAAAAACAGACCCGAAGACCAATGGAACAGAATAGAAGATCCAGATATAAATCCACAGGCCTACAGCCAGCTGATATTCGACAAAGGAGCCAAAGACATACAATGGAAGAAACACAGCCTCTTCAACCGCTGGTGCTGGGAAAACTGGGCAGCCACATGCAGAAAACTAAAAGTGGACCCCAGCCTATCACCATGCACCAACATCAACTCAAAATGGATTAAAGACCTTAACATTAAACCTGAATCTCTGAAACTACTGCAGGACAGAGTAGGAGAGACACTTGAACTAATAGGCACAGGAAGGAACTTCCTGAACAGAGTCCCAGGGTCACAACAAGTTGGAGAGAGACTCGACAAATGGGACTACCTTAAAATAAAAAGCTTCTGCACAGCTAAATCTATCGCAACTAAGCTAGAAAGACAACCAACTAATTGGGAAAAAATATTTACCAGCAATATATCAGACAAGGGGTTAACATCCTGTATATACAGGGAACTCAAGAAACTAATCCCTCCCAAACCTAACAAACCAATTACTAAATGGGCAAGGGAACTAAAGAGGGACTTCTCAAATGAAGAAATAAAAATGGCAAAGAAACACATGAGGAAATGTTCATCATCCCTGGTGGTGAAGGAAATGCAAATAAAGACAACCCTGAGATACCACCTTACCCCAGTCAGAATGTCCCACATCCACAAATCAGCCAACGACAAATGCTGGAGGGGATGTGGAGAAAGAGGAACCCTATTACACTGCTGGTGGGAATGTACACTTATACAACCACTTTGGAAAGCAGTCTGGAGGGTCCTTAGAAAGCTAAAGATTGACCTCCCTTACGACCCAGTCATACCACTTCTAGGCATCTACCCTGAACAACAGGAACCAATATACAAGGACACGTGCACCTCCATGTTTATTGCAGCACTGTTCGCAATAGCTAGGATATGGAAACAACCTAGGTGCCCCACCACAGATGAATGGATCCAAAAATTGTGGTATCTATACACAATGGAATATTATGCAGCCATTAGAAATGACAAAATAATGGCATTTGCAGGGAAATGGATGGAGCTAGAAGGAATCATGTTGAGCGAGGTAAGCCAAGAACGAAGAGACAAACGGTACATGGTCTCCCTCATAAGTGGATGCTAAATCCAAAAGGTTAGTGATACGACAAAACTAACAGGACTTAAGAAACAAAGAACTCCCGCTCATCTGGTTGAACCACTACTAAATATCCTCATGCTGCTGATCACAAATATGGTATATAACATGTGAACACTGTTATATATTACAGACTGTGGTAGACAATTTGCTCCAGGGAAGTTAGAATGAACTTGTGACTTTGAAATTATGTAATCATTTAATCACAATCAAAAAAAAAAAAAAAAAAAAAAAGAACCTCGGGGAAGGGAGGGAGGGAGGGGATGGTAGGGGGAAAAAAATAAAAAAAAAAAAAAAAAATAATTTTGAAGCAGGCTCTCTCTCTATGTAGTCTAGGACGGCTTCTGATTCATGATCCTCCTGCTTCAGGCTTCATAGTGCTGAGACTACAGGTATGAACCACCACACTCAACTTTGCTTCTTTATATCCCTTTTATACTATCCAATATCTATGAATACTGGCCTTCTTCCTTAAGTAAGACTGTCATATTACACTGTGTTCTAGCAACTAAAATATAGTTAAACAACTAACTTACCTTTTCCCTTATGTTTAATAAAAATACAAAAAATGCCAAAAAGGAAATTGAAAGGTTGTTAAAAGGAAGAAAGTAGTCTTTTACTTTTCAGTAGTAAGAGACTGTCCTACTGGCAATAAAATTAAATGCATTAACTCTATAAGACACTAATATTCTGGAACTGCCTACACATAATAATAGTTTTCCAAAAAGCTATTGTTCATCATTATTCATTATAAATTATATGCGGTATATATGAATATATATACATATATGATGCTTTAAATGACCTATTTCTAAAGATCATTTGGTAGTATTAGAATTTGAACTTACAGGAAGCAAGTTATCTACTACTTTAGCCACACATTCTCCCATTTTTTCCTTCTGTTATTTTTCACACAGAGTTTCATGTTTTTTACCCAGTTCAGTTTTAAACTATATTTCACAGTTCTAGGACTACAGGAGTGTTCCACCATGTCTCACTTGTTGCTTGAGATAGGATCTTTCTAATGTTTTGCCTGGGTTGGGCATGAATCAAGATCCTTTGAATCTTACCTCCCAAGTAGGTGGGATTGATTATAGGCATGAACCCCAGGCCCAGGCCGAAGATAAGGTTTTATTACTAATTTAAAACAGATATCAATAATAAACTCATTTGTTCATTTCAAAATTAATCAATTGGCATTCCATACAGATAAATCTGCTCCTCTTCATACTTCCTCATTCCCCTAGTCCCTTTCTGTTTCTCAATTTGCATATGTAAAGAAGATAGCATTTTACAGTAGGAACAATCTCTGCACTGAGCTGGGAAATGGAATATTCTTCAGCTCCAAAGGAAAAGTTATTATTTTGTGAAGAATTCTAGAATTCACTCTATAGGTGAATTATACAGAAACAATATTCCTTACTAATTTTATTTAGTTTAGGAGTCTGATAGAGATAACAAATACTAGGCATCCACATCCCTTCTCTGCACTGCAGGATAGTGTTCTGGGTATTATCCAGCTGGCCAAACACAAAAGTGACAGCTCTGAACCTCTGTCTAGCTCTATAGAAAGCCCCTGAAGAGCTAGCCAATCTTGGACAATACTCAGTGTGTCAGCTCTGGCTACAAAACTGGGTATAACTGTTCTCTAAAAGTTTGTCATGCAGGGTCCCTTTATTCACAAACTGGATTCTAAACACATATCCCTATAAAGAATAAATATGCCAGATGTGGTGGCTCAAGCCTGTAATCATAGCTACTGGGGAGACGGAAAATGAGGGACTGTAATTCAAGGCCAGCTTTCAGTATAAAAGTTCTTGAGACTTCATCTCACTCAATGACTGGGTACAGCTGAGCATGCGTGCCATCCCAAACTGCAAGGGAAACACAACGACTAAGGGCAGTTGCATGTGTCTGTTGCTGCAGCAACAAAGAGAAACACAAATAGAAGCATGACAGTCAAGGCAGCTTAGACATGAAGTGAAGATCTTATCCTAAAAATAACCAACACATATAAGGACCACATACTGAGAGACAGACAGACAGACACTGACAGAAAGAGCAAATAAAAGGTGAATTCCAATTCATAACCTCTTTTTTTATTCAAAATATGAAACTGAACTCAATAACTTTTTGGGTTAAGCTTGATTTTCAATTCTATTATGTCCCCCATCAAGCTAAGTACTATCCTATTTGTCATATTCTTACAAAAATAACATCAATTAGAAATGGATGCTTTCGTGAGGAATCTTGTTTTCCCCCAATTTGTTTTAGTATGTTATGTGCAAATGAGTTGGAGGCTTGGATTAGAAAATAGACTTATTTGTGATTCCCATTGAGTAATGTCTGACCTAAAGTTTTTTTTTTTGTTTTTTTTTTTGTCGATCGTAGGGCCTGAACTCTGCTCCAGTCTGGGTGCTGTCTCTCAGCTCTTCAGCTCAAGGCTAGTGCTCTACCACTTGAGCCACAGCGCCACTTCCAGCTTTTTCTGCTTATGTGGTGCTGAGGAATTGAACCCAGGGCCTCATGCATGCAAGGCAAGCATTGTACCACTGAGCCACCTTTCTAGCCCCCTGACCTAAAGTACTATGTGTGTGTCACTAAACCTGAATCAAAATTTGAATTCATTTTTTCAAAATCTGCCCATTGATAAAAAAGATCTACTTGTTACTTTAGTTTAAAAAAAGATGTGAAAAAACACTCTTAATAATAAGTTTAGTAGTATTGGTTGCTCAAACTGTAGAATATGTTCAAACAAAATATTAAAATCTGCTCAGTTTGTTGCTATTGTGAAGAGAGTGATAAAAAATCAATGGACTGTATGCTGGAATTGGATATTACCTAGTCCAAAATCATAATAAAGATGTGAAATAAACCATATTCTTCCAATAATGTGTTGGGCTTCATAACTTACTGATTTCAAAATAAACTTTTGAGACTTCAAAGAAGGAGCAATGTTAAGCCACAGGGTGGCTTTCGATGTCCATGAGGATTTCCTTAAGGCTTGTAGCAGCCCTGAGGTACAAAGTAACTCTCCCTTCTTTCATAGTAGTTTTTCTTCTAAGTCTTCAACTCACGACATTGAGATTTGACTACTCAATTTAGAACAAAGACAATTTACGTTTCTGAACCAAAGAAAAAATGAGAAGCAGTAATAATTATTGAAATACTTTAATTAAAAATATCCAAGTATAAATGTATTTTTTCTGAATTCCAATCTTACAAAGATGGTTTTGAATATAACTATATTGAATTATGCATTTATTTTTGAAAAATAGCTCCTGTCAACTATTTCTTCCTGAAACAAATAGTAATTGAAACAAAAGTGAGTGTTGGCATTGAAGAAGACTAAGAGTAAAGGTTATCATGTTCATTAATAATAGGTGTTAGCACCTATTCCATACAAGTTTATCTTCGTTTGTGATTAACAAATCTATGTGAGGGAAAAAATCAGAAAAGACAAATATTCACACCTATTTACAAATATTTGTGTATAGGACATTGTACTCCTTAGAGAAAAGAGAGATGTTCACCTTTGTTTTTTTGCTTCTACTTCCCTTCTCCCTATTCTCCCTTTTCTTCCTTCTTTGATTCTGGCATTTGACTCTGTACATTGACTTGTATTTAAACAGACACTTTGGAAGATTCTTCAGCTTTATGGAATCCAGGGACAGACATTAAACCCACAACATGGGCACTCAAGTAGGAGGTTGGGGTTTGACTCCATTCAAAGAAGACCAAAGGCTTGAGCCTTAACTGCTGAATTTCAGGCTTACCATCAGCAACTGGGCTCATGTAAAACTAAATTAAATGTACAAAGATCTGAGCATTTATATCCTTCTACTGTATGTGCTGGTAACCTTTGTTTCATACAGTGGATCTCCCGTTTACCTTCAGAGCTAATCATATCTTGTATTTTGCAGACTAACAAAGGAACTGTGAAATCAGCACAACTGGAATACCTCATTTGACATATGTACCAAAATACATTCTGATACTGATCTTAAAATCTCTGTCTTTTGTTCTGTGTTTGTCTTTCCTTTTCTCTTCCCTCCCCATTCTCCTAGAATTCGAGCTAAATATATGCTATAAAACATCTTATTCTTTTGTGTCTTACATATTTTCGAACACTTTTACTCTTATTTGTTTTTATTGCTGAGGATTGAACCCAGGCCTCTGGGCACTACACAGCTGTGCTGCCTCTGAGGTATATCCGTACTCATATCCATTTAAGCTTTACTCATATTTTTATGCCTTTCAATTTTAAAAAACATTTTAAGTATTTTTATTATTCTGATTTTATCTTGAGATATAAATCTCAAGACTTTGAGCCTTGATCTAGGCATTGTCCTTGAGCCCTTTTTATTAATGCTTTCTACTTGAGCCACAGCTTCACTTCTGGCTTTTTGGTGGTTAATTAGAGATAAGAATATCATGGACTTTTCTGCTTGGGCTATCAGAGATCCTCAGATCTCAGCCTCCTGAGTAGCTAAGATTACAACCCTTAGCCACCAGAGCCCAGCTACAACTTTGATCCTTAGCATTGTTAATGCCTGACCTCATTCCTAGCATCTTATTTTCCTGTTTATTGATTTGTTTTCTCTTTACTTTAAGCTTCCAATTTTCCTTGGAATTTCATCTGTCCTTTGAGGCATGAAATAAAGGTGGATTCATTCATGGAAGGGTTAGCATCTGCTTCTATCAAGTATCTATTGGCATTTAATTGCTATAGCAATTTAAACTAAATTACTGACTTGATTATCTGTATTTAATGTATATTTCATAATACTAGAGGATATGAATTCAGGATACAAAGTTGAATGATCACCAGCGTATGAGTATGAAATTCATGGAAGACATTTTTCCCACATCCAATCAGTTTTCAATATTTAAGTTTCTAGATGTGAAATTCTCTGTTTTCTCAGTTCCAGATTAGTGTCAGGGTTCATGTCACTTATCCTCTGATTGTGAGTATAATAATTTGGGGTTCCAGTTCTATTTAGAAGGAGTCTAGTATGAGTGTTCTTTCAGAAATCATTTCTATAGTTTGTTACTAGATGGAGTCACCTACTGGAATTCCCAATTTGATTAGGGCCAAGATTTTGTCTCTCATCCTTCAAATCTTCTCAACTAATGCTTCATCTGAAGTGAAGCTAACACTTGAAGGCAAAAAAGTATCAGTAGTTTAACTACCTTTCAAGGTCCTGCCTTTAACTTTTGGTCCCTGAATACAATTAATTTTCTTTTTTTTTTGGTCAGTCATGGTACTTGAACTCTGGGCCAGGGTGCTGTCCCTGTGCTGTTCAGCTAAAGCTCTACCACTTGAGCCATAGCACCACTTCTGGTTTTCTGGTGGTTTATTGAAGATAAGACTATCACAGACTTTCCTGCTCAGGCTGGCTTTGAACTGTGATCCTCAGATTTCAGCCTCCCGAGTAGCTAGGATCACAGATGTGAGCCTCTGACATCCCATCATTTAATGTTTTAAACCTATTTCTTTAATAGTTTTGGTTGTTTTCAGTAATAATCCTATCTGCTTTGGCATTTCGTTCACCATATCACTAGTAATGGAAATAAAACTGTTTTTATGTTTGCTTTTCTTTCTGCATACAAATTCTCAAGCCTTTTGCTCCATTTTGCTATAAGTTAGTTTATCCCTGCTGTTGATCAAATTTACACTTATGTATTGGTTCCCACAATATTTTCTTTATTTTTTAATCTCCTTTAAATCTTTTAATTTTAGTATCTTTTTTCTTGTTTTATTCAATTATTATCATTTCGTTTGTGCAATCTACGTAATCCTCTGTAATCTATGTTATGTCTCTAGACTTAGACATATTACAGATTTTAAGTGTTTTTTCTTCTTTCCTTGCATTTTCCATCTCTCCTTTTCCTAAACATTTCCATTCTTTCAGCATTATTTCTTTGCTTCCCTTTTTCCTTCTTCTGTTTCCTTTCTCTTATAGTTTCATAATTACCATATCATTTTCTTTTACCTTGGTTACAACTATCACTCAATACTTCTTCCAAATTCCAATTGTACTAGATACATTTTCCTTGAATCCATTCACATTTTATCTATATCTGGGCTTTCCTTCAAGTGCTGGCCTGTAGTTGAATTGTCTTATCTGGCCTGGAGCCCTTGTATTTGAGGTTTTTTCTTCCTGAAATCATTGTAAAACTGAACTGATGTCAATCTAATATTGCACAGTTCCACTAAAAATAGTAAGTCTATACTGTCCTTTCTTGGCTCTGCTAAGTTCCCAAGGATACAACTGAGGCTGTGTTTTGTTGAGTTTACCCTTCTGAGGGCCAACTTAACACCTCAGTTCACATTTTTCAAATTAGATAACAGTAATGAGAACTACTCCATATCTGTGAAAAAAAATTCTGAAAAGTAGAGTCTAGGAAATGTCATACACTATGGTACCACTAATACAATATGGTACCACATTTTTCAGTTTTGACCCAATTTTCTACTATTTATGGTGTGAATCTTTGACTCTTTAATTATGGCTGGTGAATTTCCCCATTCTTCATTCTTTTGTTTGTTTTTAAAATTATTTATTTGATCATTTACTTAAGTGTTAGGGAATCACAATTCATTCCACTGTTCTTACCACAGCAAATATCACTTTAAAAATGCCATGCTTATTTTTATTTTAAAAGGTAACCAGAACATCTTTTTGTCAAGGAAATCTTCAGTGTTGACATTAAACACTTGAATATTCACATTTTGAGTTTTGGGCATTTAAACATGGATCATGCTGCCCTCTACAGACAAATTTGAAAAATGCACAAATGGTATTGGAATTACTATGCAGTATTTTATGATGCTTTCAAAGTGTGTAGATGTTTCTTCTAAATTCTCCAATAGTAATACTCTTCTCCTGTAGTTTCCTTCTCACTTGCTATTTCTTTGACTATTCATTCAGTAAGTGACAGGAATTGTTCAACACCATTAAAATCTAGGCAACCACCATTGTGTCCATTATTCACAGAAACATCATTATTTGGCACATGACTGTCTTACAATGCACACAGTGACTTTTAAACAAGAATGCTCATGAAATTGCAAACTAGTTCTATTTCTGTTTCATAGTTTCCATGTGAACTCAGAACTATTACATTTTCAGTGAGTATGACATGGAGACTGTTTTGTAGGAGTGTAGCAATAAAAGGAGAAGAGAATCTGCTTGAGACTAAATTTAGGCTTTGATTTCTTAAATAGCATTAGTTCAAAATAGGAGTCAGTTTGCGGCACATTTCTTGATATGGCTCCCTTGTCCCCATTAGCTGAGCTTCTCTCATTCAAGAAAACTTTTCCTGGAACAAATGCAAGTATTGGCGTTTCATGTTAAGAAGTCTTGATATAAAAAAGAACCTAGAAGAAATGTGAAACAATATCTATCTAACTCAAACTCTCCAACAATGAAGTTGCTAAGTATAAGAATAATAGAATGTACTGAGAAATGGGAAAATAACAAATGTCTGAACTTAGCTACCTTCTGAGACCTTAGGCAACTGAAAATTTTCTATTACACATAACTTTCTATTATAGAATTGTGGCATATTGACATATGCTTACCTAGAATATCAAGGCAAAAAACTAACTGATGCAGCCCCACTGAGCAGCCTATGGAGTTGATCCCAGATAAATGTGGATGTGGAACAGGGCAAGCACAGCAGCTTCCCTAGAGTAGGGATGCACTACCTCAGATTTCATCTTGGTTGTAATCACATTTTGCCACTGATATTGTGGGTTTCATTTCAAATCAATTACATTCTAATGATGACAATACCATATTGAGACAAATCAAATAAAAGAAGCTATGTCTTTTTCAAAAACCGGGATGAAAGAGTATTAGGAAGAACAGAACTTGAATTTGGGTATAAAGGAATACTCTTAAAAATTCTGGAGCAGGGCTGGGAAGGTGGCTCAGTAGTAGAGTGCTTGCCTTGCATGCATGAGGCCCTGGGTTCGATTCCCCAGCACCATATAAGCAAAAAGAAAAAAGCCGGAAGTGGCGCTGTGGCTCAAGTGGTAGAATGCTAGCCTTGAGCTGAAGAGCTGAGGGACAGCGCCCAGGCCCAGAGTTCAGGGCCCACGACCGGCACCCCCCCCCCAAAAAAAAAAGAAATACGAAAAAACAAGAGATGAGAAAACAGCATTTTGAGGAAAATATCTAATTGAGGCAAGATATTACTTGAAACCACTCCTTCTTAATGGACTCTAGCTAATTTTTAGAAATTCTTGCTATACTGTAACTGTAACTGTAAGAGTTGCCATTTATCAACACTAAGATCTTTTAAGTACTCTTTACCATTTTCTGAACATTGTGTTTTAAATGTCCAATTTATGCTTTTCCTTTTAAATATCCCTCTTATCCTCAAAAATCTCTGGCGTTAGTATTAGTAGGAAGAATAGGAAAGGGGATCAGTTACATTCATTAATCAAAAACAGAATTCTGCTTAGAGTGTTTGACAAATAAATTTGGCTCTTTTCTTTTTACCCTGGTGGATATTAAGGAAGGTGTATCTAAAGGTACGGACTGCTTTTAGATCTTGAGCGATATTGTTAATCCACATGTGGACTAAGGAGGAATCCATCTTTTCATATGAGTTTAAATGCTAGTCCACTACTTGGTGGAAGCAGAGACTGAGTTATTCACATGCGAATTCTTCTTGGTATGGTTGCAGTTACTGTTTGTCCCATAGACTGATAGTACTGGAGTTTACAAGGTTTTAGTCCTTTCAGCTCACATGTAAAGATGTAGGAAATATTTAGGCACAAATCTTATTTTGTATTTCTGGAAGAATTTCTAAGCCACTTGAAATCAATAGTTCCAAGTTGAATATTCTTATGAAACTTGTTTTCTTTTAGGTCGTTTGACATTTCAAATCAGTAATCATATTCCTGTAATGTTTAAAACAACTATGCTAAACTTGTGATGGAAACTGTATTTTCTTGCTTTTCAGAATATAATCCATATATATGTAATTGGTTGACTATTGTTTGAGATCACTGACATGCTAGGTCAAATCCCACTAGTTGGGATGGTCCAATATAATCTCATTTGGGAGGCTTGAATTGGTAGGATCTAAGCATTATTGGTTAGATTTTAACACTTCAATGTTATTCTTTAACAAAAGCAACAACTGGCACAACTTCCTAAGCTGGGGTTTCAGCCTCTGTAGTTCATATTGCAGGTTTATTTTAGACAGTCTTTGGTAAAGCATTACACTTGTAGGGATTTACATATTAACATGAAAAACACAGAAAAGGATAAGTGCCAAATTAGCATTTTCAAACAAACATTGCTATTTGCTGCCCCTTGCTGGTAAGATAGTAAAGTTGCTAAATTAAAAATGTAGTTCCTTCCTTGACACTGAATCCTTGTGTGTTTGTGTGTGTGTGTGTGTGTGTGTGTGTGTGTGTGCGCGCGCACATGTGCGTGGGCAAGTTCTGTGGCCTAAACTCAGGGCCTGGGCACTGTCCCTGAGATTTTTTGCCCAAGGCTAGCTATTTTTCACTTAAGCCACTTAAGCTCCATGGGGGTTAATTGAAGATGGGTCTCTAGGACTTTTCAGGCTAGCTTCTTCAAATTGTGATACTCCAGTCTCAGCCTCCTGAGTAGCTGAGTTAAGGCATGAGCCACTAGCACCTGGCCTGATACCCTATTTTAAAGGAAATAGCTCATTTACCAAATATAAGAATTGTGAAAGTTGATCATATGATAACTGAAAACCATATGAGAAGTATCACTTAATGAAGGAAATTTTCTAGTCTTTGACTGGGTAACTATAAAAGAAAAGTTACATAAAGAGGAAATACGAAAACAACCCCCTATGTATATGGTAGTCTCTGGCTTGGATGTTTAAAATTTATCATTGGTAACCAATATTGTAGTTACTTCCCTTGAAATGACAAGTTCATTTTATTCATTTGTGAAAAAGTATCTATCTGCCAAATGCCCTCATCTAAATGATCATGACTTGTCTCCATTTACTCTTTCAAAAACAATATTCCACGGCAATTCAAATCAGAGCCCAAGTGATTATTTCTCAAGACAGTCATTATGATTCCTCTTATTTTTTTTTTAAAGTGTTTGGTGCACACTCTCCCCACCCCTCCAACACACAGAGAACATTAGGCCGAGGGGAACAAGTCTGAACTGGTGGAAAATGCTTCCGTGGTTGCATTAGTCTAAACCACACTGTTCTGACAGTTTCCAGAGCTGCAGGGCTGGGCCTCAGAATGCAGAAACAGCAGTTCTGTCTTGGCCTCTGTTAGTTAATGAGCCCAGAAAATCTGGTTAACAGGTAATTGTCATCTACCTTTCCTGCCATGTTAACTATCCATGGAAAATTTTATTGGGGCATAAATGGTCCAAATAACCAGGAACTCTAGATAACAATGTAACATGGTTCCACTGGTATGATTTCAGTAAATAACATACATCCTCAGACTTACTTCACATGACTCTCTCCCAGTAGGATACAGAAAGGAAATGATTTTTGGTTAAAAAGTAAACAAGATTACAGATAAGCAAACAATGCAGAAAATCCAGTCTTGTAGGCAAGAAAAGAATGAATTAGAAGGTAAGAAATAAAGTGAAAAATCAAGAGAGAATTATGCAGAAAATGATTACTAGAATGAATGTGTGCAAAAGCTAACAAATCAAAAGCATCTGGCAGCAACAGTTCTAGCATTCCTCTCTAAATGGCACTTAGTATAGAACAGGGGATTTGAAGATAGCACCCTAATGGAATCTTGTAAGGCTGAAAAACAAAACAAAACAAACAGCAATGAAAACAAAACAAACCCAAAACAGCAAGAAAAAACTGCCTAAAACCAACAAAATCAGAAAACATTTTGGTCTTAGCAAGAAAGTAAATCAAGTGACAGTTCCAGATAGACATAAAGTAAATTACGTTCTGCTTTAGACAGGGGTAGGATTCTGTATTCTCTGAGATGCTAGAGAAAGTAATTCCTCTACTCTTTCCTTTAATAATAAGCTACTGGAAATATAATTGTGTCCACTTTTCCTCAATTTGGCCAGCTTATTCAAATTTTATCCACTATATACTACTGAAAAATATAAAAAGTCATCAATGATGCCCTGATTGAGTAACACAATATATTTATTTATTTTCATTCTGTGTTCTTATTTCATTTTCATAAAACCTCTTCTCAAAAGTCTTATCCTCAGCTGGGTGCTGGCAGCTCATGCTTGTAATCCTAGCTCCTCAAGAGGTTGAGAACTGAGGATCACAGTTCAAAGCTAACCCTGGCAAGAAAGTCTTTAAGACTCTTATCTCCATAAACCACTCGAAAATCTGAAGTGGCACTGTGGGCTCAAGTGGTAGAGTGCTAGCCTTGAGCTGAAGAGCTGAGGAACAGTGTCCAGGCCCAGAGTTCAAGCCCTATGTCTGAAAAAAAAAAAAGTCATCCTCAGAGACAGTTCTATTCACACCTCATTAAAACACCTTTTATCACTCTGCCACTTTCTCCAAAATTTTCCTTTTTTACTTCTACTACGGAAACTTTCAAATACTTTAATGAACAGTGGCCAGTACTCAGAAGAATAGCGACTGGCCCACCTGCCTCCTCCAGCACTCAGAAAGAATTAGTAGCAGCAACAACAATAACAACAAAAGGGTTTTGTTTCAACAAGATGGATGAATTAGCACTATATGAAGTTAAGCTACTCTAAGCTAAGAGCAACTAAAAATTTCATCTAATCTTAAATTCAAAATCATAAAAGTCAGGCTTTTTTTTTTTAGGTAACAATGCTCAAAAATATTTACAGAAATGCAAAAGTATCCAATATCCACAAGTAAAATTTAAATGATTTGCTACTCAATAAAACTAATTAATTATGGAAGAAAGCAGCAAACTTTGATGTAACAAGTAAAACAAGCAATCCAACCAAAACTATGATAGAATGAACACATTACAATTAGCAAAAATGAACACTGAAAAAGTTATGAAAATTGTATTCTATATGGTCAAAAAGTAGAGACAATGAAGATCTATAAAAGACCTAACATTTTCTGTAGATTAAAAATAGCAAAATACCACAGTTGGGGTGGGAAGGTGGCTCAGTGGTAGAGCGCTTGCCTTGCATGCGTGAGGCCCTGGATTCGATTCCTCAGCACCACATAAGCAGAAAAAAAAAATAGCTGGAAGTGGTGTTGTGGCTCAAGTGGTAGAGTGCTAGCCTTGAGCTGAACAGCTGAGGGACAGTGCCCAGGCCCAGAGTTCAGGCCCCACAACCGGACCAAAAAAAAAATAATAATAATTGAAAAATAAATAAAAATAAAAATAAAAATAGCATAGTTAATGACAGGTTAACATTTCAAGGCAAGAAATTGGGAGAATAGAAAGTTTTAAAATACAGAAGTGTTTATAAAGAAGAATAAACATAAGAGAGATGATAGATCCCCAACAACACTTAATATTTCCATCCAATGTCTTATTGAGCCTCAGAAAGAATGATGCCCTGTATCAACATCCTTCATCCTTGCTATTACTTCCCCTAAAATGCTCCTCTGTGACTGATAATACCTTTGAATTCTTACCTTTCTCATCTCTCCCCCGACCCCTTTTCACCCCCGCCCCCATCCCATAGAGTTAGGAAGAGAAGACTAAAGAGAGTTTTTTATACAAGCTAAAGTTACAGATGTCATCATATTTGAGTAAGTTCACCAAGGTCAAACAAATCCCACTAGGACTACAAATGATCATTGTGGAAATAATAGAATATGCAGACTCATGCAATGATAATTTTTAGATTAAAAAAGGATCAATCACTTCATTCACAATTGTATTCATTGTTTAAAAGACTAACACCAAGTGTATTTCTGGAGGTAGTCGAAGAAGATAAAGTAGCAAAATTTAGACAGAAGTTATAGTGAAAGTGATTTAGAAAATTCCAAGAGACGTAATCCTTAGTAAAAAGTTAATAATAATTAAGTGACTTGAAAGATAGATTTTGTACTCTATTTTCAACATCTAACATCTTTTATCTTTAACCATCTACTATTTAATTTCTAAGTGTTATTCAGGAGTAAATGGTCAATTTTTTTATCAATCCAAATTTTATAGATAAAAGCGTAAACATTCAATATGGTTCAGTGTGAGCAATGATAATAGCCCCACCTTCAGTCCTTCAATTTCTGCACCCGCAGTGCTGTCAAAATGCTGCAACATCAGCAGTTAGGTCAATATTGGTAGAGGAAGCTATGCTTGTTGCCTTAGGAGGTCTCTATCTCTGAATTTTCAATATTTACTTACATAAAACATTAAGAATTTTTTTTAACCAAATGGCAAAATAAAAATTTAAAAATACTTAGCAGAATAATTTTTAAATTAAATCATAATGTTATAATTACAAAATTTTAAATTTCATATTCAGATAGAAAAGTTGGTAATCATGGAAAAAGCACAACCAACCAAATATTGAAATATTCTAAAAATAATTAATCGTCTTATCTGATCCTAATCCTAGATGTACATCTATACTTTTAGTATTTCAATTCTCTTTCTTTTTTACTTTAAAATATTCTACTAACCTTTAAAGTACAGTATTTTAGGTCAGTATCGAAATATTTTCTTACATTTCAGGAATAAAGATCAGTAACAAAGATATTACTTATCTCTATTTTGGAACTATTAGCAAATTTATTATTCATAGTTTCTTCAAGGATTGGTAATAGGAAGAGGGAAACAAATTGCTATTTTCTAATCTAATTTTAAACCAGCTTCAGTCTGGTATAAAAGTGGACCTTTTAAAGATGTTGGTGGTTAATTTTTGTGTATGAATAGGATAAATTTTTTCTTTAGATAAAAATAATTGCCATAAAGCAATCTTGGTCCTAGGATCACAAGTTATTTGGGTTGTATGTGGTCTTATAACCGTTCCTGAAAAAAAAATCATTTGATAAAAGGATTTGATTTGTACTGAAAATATAATTCACATAATCTCATATACTGGGATTATAGCTATTACTTTATTCATACTTTGGTATGAATGAAGTGCCAATACCAATGATGACAGTATATTGCTTTAGAAGACCCTTCATTGAAGTTCAGGACACAGGAGATAGGGGCTGGAAAGTATTGCTGATGGGGTTGTGTGAGAGGTTGGGCTTCTTTGATTTTCATGTTCCCTTGTAATGCTCCTTATTTTCCTGATAACAGGCCTCTGGCCAAATACATGTCCAGCGTTGGGAGTCCTTGAAGGCAGAGTCTGGCTGCGAGCTGTAGACCAGACATGAATGCACAGATGTATGCATTCGTGTTAATAGCATTCGTGTTAATAGCTGGGCGGCCGAGTTGACTGGGACTGAATTAGTTTCACTTTCAGTTGCTCACATTGTAATAGTCCTCTTTGGTAATGTCTGCTGCTCTAACAAAAGACCAAGAATTCTACACCAAGCCGTTTATAACATGTGCCTGTCAAAGGTTTATGCTATTTCTGCATGTTTAATTCTCTGGGGCTTTTGTTGCCTGAGTTGTAATTAACAGTATTTTCCTGGTCTCAACATCCCCTCTCCCTGTGATCTTTTTCAAAACATGATTTGTCTCTTGTCACGCTTCATGCATATGTGAGAACCTTTCCTGCTAATTTTCCACATCGAACATTCTGCGGTTTAATAATATTCCTGTACTTCGTATTCATTTGTTATGTTTCCATCATATGTAAAGGGGCACTTTAACGCCTCAGATGTGAAGCTGAGGATAGTTTTACCTATCTATCTTGAGGACTTCAGGAGATCCTTAAAGCCAGAAACTGCCACCTACACTGCGTTTATATATTGCTAGTGCCAAAGTTGAATGAAATATGACAGGTATTCAAAAATTGTTCATTTAAACAGAAGGTAAAATAGATCAAGGCTTGAACCCAGGAGAAATTTATTCCAATGGTCAATTTTTTCCCAGACTAAAATGTCCTATTTATTGCTAGGTTATTGCATGGCAAATGCTTTTTATGTATGTACTTGTTATTCATCTTCTAACAACCTAGAAATCATCTTCATTTTACTATAATGGCTAAAAGAAATTCAGCACTCAAAGAATTTGGGTAACTTGCCCCATGGGAAAGTGTCATACATAGTAAGTGGTAACAATTAATTACTTTTCAAAAATCTTATCCCAGCCATGTGTAGGTGGCTCATGCCTGTAATCCTAGCTCTTCAGGAGGCTGAGATCTAAAGATCCAGCCCCTGCAGGAAAGTCTGTCAGACTCCAATTAACCACCACAAAAGTGGAAATGGTGCTCTGGCTCAAGTGGTAGAGCTATGGCCTTGAGCTGAGGAACACAGGGACAGCGCCCAGGCCCAGAGTTCAAGCCCCATGACTGGAAAAAAAAAATCTTACCTCGTGTAAATAAATTCAAGGGGGAAAAGTTGAATTTCTCTCCATCCCAGCATGGTATTAGTCATGGAAGCAGGGATATTGAGATCAAATTGCCTGTTTATAATAAAAGGTTGTGAGTCTCATCAAAACACTCAGGAAGGTGAAGCCGGAGGATCTTGAGTTTTAAACTAGACTGGGTACATTAGTGACCTCCTTCTCTAATGATAATAACAATAAGAAAATAATAATGATAATAATATACTGATAAGTTTTATTCCTACATATAAGTCATTCAAAAAGTTAGTAAACAAAGAAGTCAGTAAATGAGACCCAAGATGACAACATCTGTTTTCATAATCCATTTCCCCAGAATGCCATAAACGAAGTAAAACTTCAGATGAAATAACACCCTCTTTTAGAAGTCTTTTATCATCTTGATGTGGTTATCTTCTACTGCATAACAAATCCCTCTAATAATTAGCCTTGTCAAACAACAATCCCCCTACATATGAATTCATCTGAACCCTGAGGCTCTTCTGGTTTTTTCTTGTAGGATTGGTTGAGATTGAGTGAGTTATATACATCTGTTGGGTAGAATGGTTTGGAAATTGTCCAAGATTTTATACTCATGAATGGTACTTTCATGGGAAAGCTTAGAAGATAGAGGCCAACTGGAACTGTTAGCATTAGCTCCAACTTGTGACCTTCCTATCATGACAGTTGTAAGAAAGTCAAATTTCTTTTAAGACAAGACCCAAGAACCAGAAAATAGGAACTGCCAAATCTTTAGGCCTGATCTTGCGATTTGGCACAGTATGGTACCACATTACTATTGTTGCTATAATCAGTTGGTCAAAACAGCCATAGAGTTCAGTATGATTTAAAGCGAAGGGACCTAGACACTCACCATTGGTTGAGAGGAATGTGAATGACTCTTAGGTCATTATTAATCTACCACAAAACCAAATTAATCAGCAATTTTTTCTCTTGAAGATGATATTCTTTTCTTACTCCATATATAGATATGTATATATTCTATCTACATATAATTTTATTATCTTTAAGTAGTTGTACAAAAGGGGGTGCCATTTAACAGAGCAGTTTATGAATACATCTTGATCAGTGTCATTCCTTTAAATATTCTCATCCCCCTTAGCCCAACACCTTCTCTTACTTTTCTTCAATTTGTGGTATACAATGATTTCTTGACTGCATTTTCCTCCTCTTCCTCTTTTCATTTGTCTATCCTCCTCCTCTTGTCCTCATCCCCTCCTCTTACATGTACTCATTTCCTAGTGTTGAATTTTTTGTCTTGTTTTACTTAGTCTTTCTAAAAAATTGTAATATTTGAGCTCTGCATAGTGTCTATTATACTTCAGTTAATTCATTTGTAATCATTTTCTTAACATCCAACATGTTTACTTATATCTTTAGAGGTACATTCTTTCTACTACAAATGAGGAAAACCATGCAACTTTTGTTTCTCTGTGTCTGGCTAACTTTGCTTACTATAATTTTTTCCAAGTCTTTCCATTTCCTTGTGAATGGTACAATATCATTCTTTCAATTATATATATATATTTATATATATATACATATATATAAAATACACAATGGAATTTTACTATATATGCATATATACATATATAATTAATTACATACACACAATATATATACACATATATACACACACACATATATATAGTTAATCCTCAAATGAAGACACTTCTTTCATTCTTCCCTGTTTCAGATGATTAGACCTATAGTAATCTCATACTGTCTTACCTATGACTACTGCAGTGTATTATGTTTTGTTACCACTTTTAACATGTACATTAAGATAATTTTACATTTATGCCCAAATTCTTTATATACCAGTATGCATTAAATAATTCTGGCAAAATTTCATAATGCTTAAAGTTACTCCTTCCTTCTTGGTCTCCAATTGCTCAAGTACTTCTGGATGGCTCCTCTAAGAATAGATAGTATGTACTGTCATTACCAACTTATCTACATACACCAGAGTTTTTCTTCTCATTAAGCTAAAAAATATTTTGAAAGCCATATTTAATTTTTCATTTTACAGAAGTGAAAGCTATGATTCAGAATTTATATGAAACTCATTCAAATCATGTAAATTATTTATAGTCAAGTAAGAATTAACATCCAGAGTTTACTGAGCTTCAATTTTATGACAGCCTGTGTATTTTGTGTTGGTAATTATTTTTCAATAGGAATTTTATTAGGAAGCTGAAAAGGAGAAACTATTAAATTTACAATAGCAAACTGGAAACTATTCAATTTCCTGAAGTTTAAAACAAACAACAACAAAACTGTTATGAATCAATACTTATTTTTTGGCCAAATACAAATTTTATGCATGTGTATCTTTTCTTTTTTCTTAAACTGAGCTTTCTTTTTTCTTAAAACTAACTTGATTACTCAGCCCTGTCTCTCTTTCCCCTTTATTTTTTCTCACACTTTTTTTATTGTGAAAATACTGTACAGAGGGGTTACAATTACAAGAGCAAGGTAATGAGTACATTTCTTATCAAGCCTTGTTGCCTCCTCCTTTGTTTCCCATTATCATCCCTTCCCATTCTCTCTCCCCCCCACACACACACCCCAAAGTTGTAAAGTTGGTTTTTCAACATAATGTCTTGTACATCTCATTGTTGCAATGGGTCCACCTGTCTCCCTATTTAAACAATTTGTTTTTTCCCTTCCCCTTTCCAAATTATACCAACATCAAATACAGTGAAAACAGGGGCTATCCCGTGGGGGAGGGACATACAAAGCAACAAAGAAATCTCCTTATAAATATGTTAGAAACAACAGCAAGAAAGAAAAAACATTTGAGTCCTTATCTTGGGGTTCATTTCGCCTAACATCAACTAATCTGACCATTTCTGCTTGTGCCATAATTATTTTACAATTTAAGAACAATAAAACAAAAATTAACAACCATCAATGAAGGAAGAAGTTGTTACTTTGCAAATTCAACAAAATCCATAAGCTTGCAGCAATAACACCTATATAAATTACTTTTGTGGGGCTAGGAAGGTGGCTCAGTGGCAGAGCGTTTGCCTTGCATGCATGAGGCCCTGGGTTCGATTCCTCAGCACCACATAAGAAAAAAGAAAAAAGCTGGAAGAGGAGCTGTGGCTCAAGTGGTAGAGCGCTAGCCTTGAGCTGAAGAGCTGGGGGAGAGCTCTCAGGCCCACCGATTCCTGGCCAGTGTGGAGGCAGAAGACCATGTTGGGTGCATTTGGTGATGTAACTTCTTTATTTTACTAGAAGGATAAGATACCATCAAGAACCCACTTTCTCTAACGAGGCTCAACATCCTAACGTTCTCTAAATCTTTCAGAATAGGATCTAATGAATCTGTGAGTTTTTTCATATTAAACCATAAATCTACCAAGAAAAAACAAAAAGACACAAGTTCCTAAAATCAGTAAGCAAATGAGGATACCACTCAGGTTCTACAAAAATTAACATGATTTTAAGGGAATATACTGAACGACTTTATGCTAACAAAGTAAAACATTTAATGAAATTTAACAATAAGTGCACTAAAATCAAAACAATGTTATAAAATTCTAAGACAACATGAATGCCTGAATTATGAATTGTTTCCATTTGTTCTTGATTTGCTATACTCAAAATGTCTCAATTTCAAAACAAAACTTTTTATTTTACATTAGACTAACAGAATTTTTTTTTTTTTTTTGTCTTTTCTTTTTTGGTACTGGGGATCGAACCCAGGACGTTGCACTTGCTAGGCAAGCGCTTTTGCCACTGAGCTACATCCCAGCCCGACTAACAGAATTTTTAAATACTTTGTTGGATGCTAAGTGCAGTTTTATTTTTCTGCCTCCTATGGATGGTTTTTGTTGGTAGACAATATTTATGCTAAAATATTATTTCTTTTCTTTAAACTTTTTTCCCTAGTGGCAGCCATGTCTTTGCTATTTGTTTTACTGTTAAGCATAGTTTTATTACTTTACCATTCAAATGTATTAGTTAACATTGAGTGCTTCTTAAATTTTATTTTAATTTTTAAGAACTTTTTCTAATTGCTATCGTATCTTTGTACTTTGTTATTGTCTCGTTTGATATATTCTCAGATGATATTCAAATTATTATTTGTTTATTTATTTTTGGGTCCGGTCATGGGGCCTGAACTCTGGGCCTGGGCACTGTCCCTCAGCTCTTTAACTCAAGGCTAGCGCTCTACCACCTGAGCCACAGCACCACTTCTGGCTTTTTTTTCTGCTTATGTGGTGCTGAGGAATCGAACCCAGGGCCTCATGCATGCAAGGCAAGCGCTCTACCAATGAGCCACCTTCCTAGCCCTCAAATTATTTTTTAAATGTTCTTTTTGGCTTCTTTAGATCATTTGATTGGTCATCTCAATCAATTTTTTGTGTTTTTTGTTTTGTCAAATATCTAGCTTTTTTTTTTTTTTTTTTTTTTTTTTTTTTTACTAATGCACTGAGGTGATGAGAAAAGTTATTACAGATTGATCTGTGTCCTCCAAAAGATAAATTGATGGAAGTCCTGACCCCAGTATCAGTGATTATGACACTATTTGCAAGTGCAGACAGTCCCAAATTTATGGTTATTCAACTTAATGATATTTTAGCATATTTTTTAGTTTTTGATGGTGTAGATGCAGTAGGAACTATATTTGAAATTTTGAAGATTAATCTTTTCCTGGGTTAGCAATATGTACTATGATATTACTATCTTGTCATGCTGAGTAGTGTCATGTCCTTAATCAGCCCCTAGTATCCATACAACAAGTTACATGTACTTCTTGGCTTCTGGTATCTTTGAATTGATATAGGTTTCTCCCTATGTGCTGTGTATGTCCAGCACTCCCAATGCTTCCAAATGAGGTCACATTTTCAGGTACTGGAGGTTTGAATTACGACATATGAATCCATAACAGCTCCTTCATCCATCCTACTTTCAGAATGTCAGTACCTATTTTCTCTGTGTGATTGCCACTCCTAGGGCTGGCACTCAGTGCCTATGCACTGTTCCTCAGCAGTTTTGTTCAAGGCTAGTGCTTTTGAGCCACACCTCCACTTCTGGCTTTTTGGTGTTAATTGGAGATAAGAGTCTCATGTACTTTTCTGCTCAGACTGGCACAATCCTTATATATCAGCCTCCCGAGTAGCTAAGATTATAGGCATCAGCCACCAGCACTCAGTTAATATTTAGACTATTATTTACATTGTTATCATATTATTCTAAACTTAAAAAAATACTCTTAAAGTATTTTTTAAAATGGACTTTGGCATTCATCCAAGATTGTCCTTTGCTTTAGATTGCCTGTTGCCGAGTCTCACTTACACAAGGTTTTCATTCAGCTATTTACTTCTTCAATATGAACAAGCATGCAAAGCAACACTACACACATAAATAAGGTTTCAACAGGAAAAAAGACAGACTAAATAAGCAGTAAGAAATGGAGGGTCTGGGAGGAAACAGAGATAATGTAGGAGCAGAAGAAACATTTTTTTAAGAATTGTAATAGTTACAGACAGATAAAAGAAAATACTGCAATCATAAACCTAAAATGGGATGCTTAAAATTATAATTTCCAAAACCAGTAAAACTGCCTTAGAAATGAAAAGCAAAATAAGATTAATAGAACGATAGAATATCAATGCAACAGTATAAGTGTAAAAGAATGAATATTCTATTTATTTTGATCAAGGTCTCTCTTCTTTAGCCTTTTTGCTTTTATTGTAATCAAGAGTTGCTTTTTTCTAGGTTTAAACAAAACTTGCTTTTTCCTCTACATTGTCTCTTTGCTTTATGTTATGTTTATTAAGAAGATTGAGAAAAGCACTACACTTCTTAATCTACCACATGAAATAAGACCAAGTAGTCCTGCTATTTTTCGAGAGAAAGTGATTTTCAATGTACTCAGCATACCAGATTTCCAATTTATTGTGAGAGATTTTTGAGGTTGCTTTTAATTATGCAAGATCTAAAAAATATGCTGTTCAGGTATTTTTTTTCCTTGAGAAGAATTTTGAGTTATCGATAAGCTGAAGCTAAACAATGGCTTAAGCAAAGTATGGGATGTAGAATATAGCAAAGTTAGGACCTAGCCAGAAAAGTGGCACTACAGACATTCCAGGACAGCCAATATTTTGGACCTGCAGAGAAATAAGTTCAGATTTGAGCCAGAGAACAGAAAGTTAAAAGGATTATACTCAGAAAAAAATATATTTTGACAAATACAAGCACTTGACAGGATTTATAGGTCCTTGCTATGTGTCTTGAAAAAAGGAAACATAAATCTTAAAAGATACAAATTTTAACCTTAAGAAAAGTTGAAAAATTGAATGAGAAGGTAAGTAGTCATAGTACGCTATTTGGTTCAGAGGTAAACAGGCATTTATATATGATCATAAAAATGGAAACTTCTACTGATTTTAACTACATAAAAATCATTTGATGAAGGAAAGTCTGAGATGGTAATTGCAAAAACTAAACAATCATTTTAAGCATGTCTAAAATTGATCAATCAAAACTGGTAATCTAAACATTTTATTAGATATATGAAATTAATTATCAGGAGATATAGCTAAAACCCAGGTAATTCTGTTGGAGTGTTGAAGAATAAGGACAGGTGGAGGGTATAGCAGGAATTATTGCCTTATGATCAGAGGTGACTAATAATGACCATTTACCTTCATATCATTTCTTACACTATGTGCATATATTGTTTTGAGAGAAGTAACAAAATGAAAAACTATACAAAAAAAGAACACAAAAAGAAATGAAATTGAAATATGCTGGATATAATTTAAAAACATTTCTTTGCATATTTTTCCTTAAATGTAGATAATTGATACTCTGTATATCATTATAGAGAAAACAAATCTATAAGGTATTTTAGCATTATCTTATTAATGCCAACTGACAGAAAGCCAATGTGACAGACACATTAACAATATTCACCTAAAGAGCTTAGGCTAAATGCCTAATAACCATGGCAAAGGATTTTAATGTTGTACTTATTTCCACGGCAATATAGCATAAGAACCACGTGTGTACATATGACTCAGTGAGGACACTAGATATTGTACTATATTTGAAGATTGGATTGTAAAAATCAACTTCATTTTGTGGTCCACACAAAAAAAAGACTAGTAACTATGAAGATCCTAGACATGAATATGATACTTACAATTTTTGTTATCTCACAGTGAACTGACAATGTTTTGTTGGCCAAAGCTGCAGCATGAAGAACCTACAAAAGAAGAGGTGAGCAAGTATTAAGGGCAAAATAAGGAAATTACATACATAGGAAAAGAAATTAAGAACAATCTATTCCCAATAGATTGTTACTTTGTTCTCTATTACCATTTCAGAGTGGAAAAGAACTACTCTTGTTTCAGTAAGTAATGAGATGGTAGGGGTTTCTCAGTAGGAAAAAGAATGTTTAAAAGTCAGTTCTGAAATAATAAGCTTTTGTAAAAATAGCTAGAAGTCAAACAACTACCAGATGTGGAGTTTCAGTTCTCAACTGATACTGGTTTTCTGAAGTAAGATATTAAAGAATACATAGAAGTTATATTATAAAAATATTACTTGATACTGCATGGCACATGTCTTATTTTGCTTGACTAATAGATTTTGACACATTCTATAGGGTTTTAGCAATGAATTTCTGTTGTTTAGAAACATTAATAGGACACAATGGACAAATTTTACAACTACTGTAGACAACAGGTTATTTATAGATTAAAAGCATAAAGATTCTAATATAAAAAGTTTAAATTGACTTACCATTTTAAAAAGTGACTTTATAATTGTGGAACAAAATTTGTAAAAGTATTTGGAAGTACATTTAAAGTATTTTTTTTTTTTTTTACCAATTACAATTCTTTAGTAGAAATTAAAGATTAAATATTTTAGTGGGCACTGATGGCTCACACCTGTAATCCTAGCTACTTTGGAGGCTGAAAATGGGACTATCATATTTCCAGGTCAGCCTGGGAGGAAAAGTTCACAAGATTCCTCCTTAACCAATAGCTAGAGATTGGAAGGATCATAGTTTCAGGCCAGTCTAGGTAAAAAAGTCCTTGACATTACATTTCAGTGGAATGATGTTGGGTGTAGTTGTGCTGGCTTGTCATCACAGCTTAAACAGGAATAGTAAAGGAGTGGATTATAGTACAAATACACGCCAAAGCCAGGAATCACCCAGCTATTTGAAAGCTGATCTAGAACCCAAGCCTTGAGTTCAAGCCACAGTATGGGTACACACACACACACACACACACACACACACACACACACACACACAATTTCCCAATATGCACTGATTCTTCTTATGCTCAAAAAGAAAAATTGTAAGTCTATTATCATATTGTTATATTGATACCTATAGTGATTTCTTATTTTTTGCATCACAATTGACAAACCATATTGTTTAATAAATTAAATCTCAAATTAGTATTTTATATTTTATATAGACAGATACGCAAAAGACATCTTTAAACTCTGGAAATTGTCATTTTATTGCCTTTTTTTTAACACAGAAGTCTAAAAATCCAGATGAAATTAGTGACAAATCTCAGTAGGAATCTAAGAGTTGCTTAGATAAGACAAAGACACTGTATTACAAGGAGTCTAGATTAGAATGTATGCTCACTGAGGGCAGTGAATTTTGTTATGTGTCTCCATGGCTACAGTAACATAAAGCATATGTGAGACTACGTAATTGCACTTGATTGGATATTGCTCTAATTTATCCAAGGACTTAAAGACATGAGACTTTAAATTATCTGATGTCAGCATTTTACTAAGAGCTAGGAAAAACTATGGAATGTAAGTCACTTATTGAAGTAGATGGGAGTTATTTCACACACATCATATGTGTCACATATCACCTTTCATTTCATTTTAGCTTTTCAGCTTTCATATTACTAGGTTAGCTATTCTGATATTGGGAGTATACTTGCATGACATACTGTCCTACAAGTAAAACATATAACTTGGTTTACAGAGGAATGAGACCCAAACATTTAATTGATTTACATCATAATGAGACTCCTTAAGTTTGGTGATATTGCTGTAAGTAGAAATACTTACTTTTTAGGACAACATATACACATTAATATGTGATACACATGAACATATATTTGAATATATTGTATTCCTATGTATACATATTTCTTTCCTTTCTTCCTCTTTCTTTTCTGCAATTTTGATTACAGGAAAAGTAAACATTACTAAATACACTATCTTGCAAAACAGAAGTATTGCATATTTTCCCTCAAAACCGTATGCCATAAACTTTTCATTATTCATTTTTTTGTTCTAAGTGGTCAGTATAAATAGATTTTCCAGTGGCAAAGTGTGATCCAAACTAAACCGTTCTTTCATATTTATAAAAGTGGATATTTAAAATGTTTCCAATTATAGGTAGACTAAATATTATCTAAATATAACTAATAGTTTATATGACCTATATATAAATAACTAAAGTATTTCCTATATTTTTTGAGGGGCAGGCTATTCATAGCATATTAGACATAAGGATTAAGAAGATATAAATTCAACTTTACATCTGTTAATTTTTTATGAAATGTACTTATCATTGGCTCACAAAAGAGTAAAATGTGCCTTCAAAAAGTTCTAAAACTTCAAAATTTATTTGTAAAAGTCAGAGACAAACTCTTAATAGCAACACATTTGTACTAAAGATACATGCGTGAACAAAAAAAAGCACAGGAATACAAAAATGAACATAATAATGTTTTAATTAATACAGTATTCTGGATACAAGTCGAATACCACTAGATAAGAACCATATTTGCCTCAGAAATCTATGATAGTATGGGTTGAGATAAACCAAGGTTTAGGATAGCCACTTCACTATTCACATTCTAATCAATGCCAACCAGAAGCTGAAGCAATTTATTTTAGCCTAAGATTTTTCAGTAAGTTATAGAACTTATCTTCTTGTGAATAAATCAAATTAACATACCTTCAGGTGATCTGTTGTCATTTAATGGGAGTTGGGGCAAGTCAAACACAGAGCCCTTACAAAGACTAAGAACCAAGTAATTGTGCCTTTTGAGGTCACCTTAACTTTTATTTTGCGTATATGTATTTCCATTAACATTCACATACAAATTATTTCAGGCAAAGGTTTGAACATGGAACTCAGCCTGGAAATACTGCCACCTATACTTACTTTATAAGCAGCTAACACTTCAGAGCAATCCCAAGCTGAACTGGTTACAATAGTAAATGCAAAACTTTTTCTACAAAATTTTATGGTCCCTGAAAATTCTGGAGGGCCAAAGGCATTAACTGGAAATAGCATTTGTTTAGAAAAAGAAAAAAAAAAGTCTTAATCAAAGATAATGGATAAAGTAACTATATTGGTTCTCATACACAATCTTCCTAAATTTTCACCCTGTAAAAAATGATTACAATGTCCTTCAGCCTTGCTATATGCCCAGTATAGTACAAAAAAAAAAAAAAAAAGAAATTAAAAAAGTCAACAAAATTCAACATTTCAACAAGCTATGAACTATTTACTGTAAGCACATATTGAAATTCTGGAAGACATACTACTGTATCTTGAGAAAACACTATTAACAGGTAAGCTTGTGTCAAAGGCAGTTTATAAATGAAACAGTACAAATCTTATGTTTATGTATACAACTTATAAATCAGAAAAAGAAGTTGCTATTTTTCCAATAGTATAGCATCACACTAACACTATATAGTTAAGATTGAGAGTGTCTGTACACATATTCACTATACCTCTTTCTTGGTCATTCTCATTTGTTACCTAACATTGCCAATCAAGGTTCTATGTATTTCTATCAGTTTGAGCAGGCTAAACCAATCACTTTCTTACTTAGCCTATAAGGCAAAGTTAATCCTTTCCAGGAAATGAGTTTCATAATCAGCAAAGAAACATTAACCCCACCACAAGATGGAAAGCTCATCCTAAGGACATGATATAAACCCTAACAAGACTATGCCCCTGGATATGGCCAATGTGGGAATAGTTGAAAGTCTGGAAAAATATGCAAGATATATAGAGATTAAATGATCATCAGAACAGTAAGAACTACTAGAAAGTCAAATGTGAATTACTGAAGGTTTCCTAGTGCAATATCAACCAACTTAATGGGCTACTGAACATTCTTCCACTACACATACATACTGGTAGTGCAAATTAAAAAAATACAGTAACGATCAGTCTAAATCTTAGGGAATTTTGAAAAACTAGAATGATTATCATATTTTTTATTCTGAAAATAGTGCTATAAACTCAATTATTTTCTTACTTCTTAGATATTCTATTATCTTAGATAATTTAAACATGGTTGCCTGCACAATAATTTTGGTTGTTTTGCTGCTGGGCTCCTCATGCATATGCTTAAAAATAACAGCACAACTCTAGGCATATACTGTGCTACTTTAACAAAAGTACAAGAAAAAATGTGAAACTTCAAATTTTGACAAGTGATTTTTTTTTGGTAGCAGGCTTCTTAAAAGCAACATCTAAAATCAGATGGCCTCATTAACAACTTGTTAGGAACTTATGTCTATAAAGACACTTAAGACAGGAAAATTGCTTTCAAAGAATTTATCCACTTTGGTTTTTTAAAAAAAGATTGTGACAAAATAACCTCAAAAATAACCCCAAGTCATATAGGACACATCACTATTGTTGCTTTATCAAAGAAATATACAAGTATTTTAAACTTGGATGTTGTCAAATACTGTTTTTCAGCTAATATTCTAGTTTTAAATTTTCAGATGTCACAATTCTGAACAATATAGCTTGGATCTCTAATGGAGAGGACATAACTGGGCGAAACTACGACCATAGTAACCTTAGTGAGCAGTGAGGCTCAGAGATCACTTGCTGAACATGGTTGACTGTTAACAGAACTGATTATTTGTTCACTCAAACAGGTGGTTCTAGACACTGCTACATTTTCAATACAAAAATCTTGCCAGATTTTTCAAGACACCTATTTACCATTTATGTTCAAAACCTTGTACCATCAGAGGCAAAGCAGAGAAAAGTGAAAGCATAACTTGTTTCTATTTATCTAAATAAACTCATGGAAAAAAAATGTATAGGATGTTTTTCTTATTTGATCTGTCAGCCAAAAAGTAACTATGAGGAAACTCAACCAAAAAATACCTGTTTCTAAATAGTAATCCTACAGACCTTTTTCAATACCAAGACAAAAAAGTTTGCATATTCAAGATGATGCTTAAAATGAAAGTGATGGCTCAAAAATTTGTGTTCAAAATAAGAAACTAAAATTTCATCACTGTTAATTCCCCATGGCTTTTGGCACTGACATTATGATTTTAGTCTTTTGGTCACTAGAAGCTGCTAGTAAATACAGTAAGTCTTTAAAAGGGGGATGGGAGATGGAAGAGACAAGTGAGGAACTGAAGAATATTTATATGCACATACCAGAGTTTGGAATAAACAGTCATTTCTGCTAGGGTTTTGAGAGAGTAGAACAGTTTTCTCACCTTTTTCCATTTAAAAGATCATCTGATTAGAAATAATGCCATTAGGCTACTGTGAATGGTGTTGCCTGGCAGCAGCTTCAGTTTTATAGGCTAGTCTTCAATACAGATAAGTAATCTCACAAGAAATAATCATACATGGCAATAGAGTTAAAAATGGGCAGTTCTTCCATGCATAAACATTTCAGGAGAAAAACCATCAATTTTAAAGATAACTGTCAGGTTTCACGTGTCCTAGTACACTCTATACCTAAGTTTTGCTTTATACCATTGGTGACTAAAATTAACAGTAAGTTTTGCAATGAGATCTTTTCGTTTTCCTGCAACTATATACACAATGCAAAACTATTCTGCATCACATGATTTTAAATGAAATAAATATAAAAATGAACCACACAATCAACACATAACTTTAATACTCAACATTATTTATCTTGATCACAAAGGTGATAACCTCCTTGTCAACAATCTTGTGAGTTGAGAAGCTGATTTTCATTCTCATATCCATCAGGCAGATATGCTCTCCTCAGCTGGTCTGACTTAGGTATGGAGCCTCCATTCTTCACATGGCGAGACAGGAAAGCACGAACTGCTGGATGATCAGCTTTCTCAAGGGGGATGTTGGCTTCCAGGCACATTTTCACAAAGTCCTGGATAACACTGACTTTCTCTGTTTGTGCAGTACTGTTGCACTGAAGAGATGCAGTTAGGGGCCTCTGCTTCTTTCTCACATTCTGCTCTTCAAATTCTGCCTTTCTCTTGGTGTGAGTCTTTGACTTGAGGTGGTCACTAATGGCAGACTTGCGAACATGATTCAGAACCACATTGCAAGAAGTGCAGAAGAGTTTTCCTCCATCTTCATGAAGCTCACCTCCAAACTCAGTGACTCGATCCAGGGGTGTCACATACAAAGCAGTCTTAGATCTATTTCGAGCTGGTGGTGCTGTTACTACAAACCGTTCCATTTCTGACTCTTAGTAAAGTTCTTTAAAAAAAAAAAAGATACATACATATATATTTATATTTCATTCTAGAACTAGTTAAAATAATATTAAAGATTAAAGACTTCAGCCAGAAGCCTGTAACTCATGCCTATAATCCTAAACTACTCAGGAAGCTGAGGTCTCAGACTCAGGGTTAGAAGCCAGACAAAGCAGGAGAGTCCCTGATATTCTTATTTCCAATTAACTACCAAAAAAGCCAAAAGTGGGGCTGTCACTCAAGTGGTAGAGTGCTAGCTTTGATCAAAAAGAAGCTAGGGACAGTGCCTGTGCTCTCAGTTCAAGTCCCCACCTTGGCAAAAAAGAAAAAAAAAAAAAAGAGGACTAAATATTTTAAATAAATGCACTCAATTCTCTGTACCACAAAAAGAAAAAAAAACACAAAAAACCCTTTAATTCAAATTGGTAAGACATTTGTCTATCAAATCTTATCTAAAACATTTTTTTTTTTTTTTGTCGGTCGTGGGAATTGAACTCTGGGCCTGGGTGCTGTCCCTCAGCTCTTCAGCTCAAGGCAAGCGCTCTACCACTTGAGCTACAGTGCCACTTCCGGTTTTCTGGTGGTTTATTGGAGATAGGAGTCTCACGGTCTCTCCTGCCCGGGCTAGCTTTGAACCGCGATGCTCAGATCTCAGCCTCCTGAGTAGCTAGGATTACAGGCGTGAGCCACCAGTGCCCTGCATCTTATCTAAAACATTTAAGGGAAGACAAACCTAGAGTAAATTATTAATAACTCGGTCCATTCTTTGACTTTCATGACATTCAAATAAATTAAAACAATCTTTCAGAAAAATATTACCACAGGTTGAGTATTAATTACATTAACATTATCCAATTTAGATATGTGTTCTTGTTTAAAAGAGCTTCTTTCAGAGACAAGTTATAGACTAAGTCAATTTTGTAATATTACATGCACTAAAAACCAATCTTCTTTGTTAGTGACAAATGATTAGTTAAGTGTTAACTTTTTCTTGGGGTGATGTCTTTGAGCTAAACTAAACCAAAATTTACGCTAATTCAAAGTAGAGAGTCTAATATGTTAGCAAATGATTCTTAAGTATATTATGAAGTAAATAAGTGCAATTACAAGCAATGTGAATATTCTATTTCATTGCATTAATCAATGGTAGAGGGTATCTGTGTAACATTAAATTTCTGTCAAATGAGCTTTAAATTGTCAATGTGTTGAATACATGTGGACTCAAACCAGGACGCTTTAACAATTCACAAAATTATTCTGTAAAGCACAGAAGTCTAAGTTTTAATATGTTTAAATTGTTCTTATCACTTTTTCTTTTGGTGCACAGCTCTCATCTTGTCAGATTTGTAATGGCAGAAAAGTTATGATCCTTGCCTAATACTTAGTAAACTATCATTACATGTCTGTCTGTAAGTTAATAGTATGTTGGTAATACTTAAATTTCACTTTCTATTTGAAAGCATTCTGTGCTCAAATATTTGGATTTCAAATCTTGAACCAAGTATATTTCTTTGAAACTCAAACACTTCTGCTAATGGGAAAGCATTGTAATTTGCAAAAATTTTTTTTTTTTTTTGTCAGTCATGGGCCTGAACTCTGGGCCTGGGCGCTGTCCTTCTGCTCTTCAGCTCAAGGCAAGCACTCTACCACTTGAGCCACAGCGCCACTTCCGATTTTTTTCTGCTTATGTGGTGCTGAGGAATCGAACCCAGGGCCTCATACTTGCAAGGCAAGCACTTTACCATTGAGCCACCTTCCCAGCCCCTGAAAAACTTTTTTAAAAAAGTCTGTTCGTGTAACTGGGAAGGGCAAGTAGCTATCCGGTTAAGGATGCTCCAGTTTACAGAGCCACATACCCAAAGAACAAAGGTGTTTTCACAAAGATATTTTAAACAAATGAGGAAGTTCAAAAGTTAAGACCCGGAACTTGCCAACAAAAGAGAAGCAGTAATTTACTACAGCAAATGAAATTTATCAGAAGTTTTGAAGCTTACATGTTTACCGGATTAGTTTCCAGTTTACGTTTTGTTTTTGTTTCTTCTTGATAACTTAAGTAGTCAAGATTCTTCAGTTTAAAAACGAGACGCACCAAATCAGAGCACTTCGACGCTAGTTCAAAGCCACAGATGCCTTCCAATCAATTTTTCAACAAGTGGTGGTGGGAAAGTAGTTTCTGGGCTTGCACCCTGTTTTCCCTGCGGTGCCGGGAAATCATGCCTTTACTGTAAAATAGGAAAAAACAAACGGAGAGGAAAATGGGGGAGGGGAGGGAGAGGGTGGTTGAAAATACCAACAGCCTCCACACAGGTGTCCACACCCCAAACCCCGTCGGCGCCTTCCTCCTGCCCCCCCCGCCCCTTTCCCATCCCGTTTCTCCCCTACGGTCGGCGCGCCGAGGTGCCCTCGCGCGGGCCCCAGGCCCGGGGGAGGGGGCGGGTGGGGGAGAGGCGGGGCGCAGGGCGCCCGTGGCGTCTCGCCGCCTTCCTCCCGCGCCGGGATCGGCAAGGTGGCGCCCCACCGCTCCGACCCCGGCGGCTGGGCAGGGCCGCGTCTGGGTCTCCGGCTCTGGGCCCGAGAACTCGCCGAGTTGGCGGCGGTCTCCGGGGAGTCGGCGGCAGGCGCCAGGCGGAGGCGGCCACTGTCAGGCGCCCCGTCCCGTCCCCTCCCTCTTCCTCCCGCCGACAACGGCGTCCCGGCCCCGCCCCCGGCTCCCGCTCCGGGACTGAAGGCCCGGGGCCCACAACCCACACCAACGGCCAGGCCCACCCACGGCTACCCTAGCTCCTCGGTACCGTAGGATCGGGGCCGCTGTGAGGGAGACTAGACGAGGCCTGGCTGGAAAGGAAAGGGAGGGGAAGGAAAGGAGGAGCAAGGGGTTGAGGGAGGAGGACCAGACGCCGCCGCCGCCGCCGCCGCCGCCGTCGCCCGAACGAGCCCCACGGCGGCTGCCGTGTCCCCCGCCGCGCCCCGTCCTCCCGCACCGCCTATGGCAGAGCTCGTAGGCGGTCCTCAGCAACCGCCGAGCTACAGCGACCAACAGACGCGGGGTCTCACAAGCAGACGTCCGATTTGGCCAATAGCGTGAGGAGGGCGGGCGTGACTGTGATTGGCAGCCAAACTCCTCCAACAAGAACGGGGGGCGTGGGTGGGCGGAGCCGGAAGTAGCGCCCAGCCGAGCGGCCCCTGTCCGGCTGGGGCGGGGGAAGGGGGAGGGAACTGAAGGAGGAGGAGGAGGAGGTTAGCCGAGGCAGCGACGGCGGCGGCGGCGGCGCAGGGGCTGGTACGCGCTGGGCGGCGAGAGCCTCATGGCGGAGGAAGAGAGCGACCAAGAGGCCGAGCGCCTCGGAGAAGAGCTCGTGGCCATTGTGGAGTCCCCGCCGGGCCCGGTCGGGCTCCGCGCTGTGGGCGACGGCAGGGGCTGCTCCGGCCGCGGCAGCTGCGGCGGCGGCGTCGGGATCAGCAGTCGGGATTACTGCCGACGCTTCTGTCAGGTGAGGCGCCCGTCGGCCGCCCCGACTTGTCACTGGGTCCTGGGCCTCTCGGCGTCTGCCGGCCTGGCGGTTCACGGGTCCGGGCTGCGTCCGGCGCTCGACGCTCCGGCGGGGCGCGGGGAGTGCGGGGGAGCCCCCTGCCCCCTCGGGCTGCACCGATCTGCGGTGGGGAGGGAGGCGCGGAGCAGGACCCGGTGACTTGTGGACTTGGGGCTGCTGAGAAAAAGTGAGTTTGTGGAGGTTGGGGAGCTGGGGAGGGGAGTCAGCCGGCCGGCCAGCTGTGTCCGGAGGTGCCTCCCCTGCCCCGGCAGACACCCCCCGTCCTGCCCGGGGGTCCCGCCTTTCTCAGGCTCCGCACCCGTCCTCCTCACTTCATTGGGAAGCGCCGGCAGCATTTTCCGCCACTCCTTCCCGCCCCCCCGCCCCCCCTCTTTTTCGGGGTGGGAGGTGTGCCCTGTGGCTGCCGCCTCCTCTCCTGTCATCCGCACCCCTCCCCCGCGGCCAGGGGCTCCTGTCATCCCCTCGCCGAATTCCGAGGTGCCGGTCCCTCCTTTGGCTTTGGCGCTGAACCGCAGTTAGTTAGTTATTTTTAAATCGGAGGTGGGGTGGTAGCAGCGAGTTTGATAGTCGTCTTTCCAGCCCCCTGGCTCGCAGTGTTTCCGAACTGCACCTCGGAAAGTCCTTTTCCTTAAACTCTCGCCCCGGTTACATCACCCCGCCCATTCTTTAAAGTACCCTGTCGTCTTCTCTGGGAAATTTCAGTGTTGAGTGACGGTGAATTACTTCCTGTACCGCCTTTACTTTTAGGTGTCCTTCTAGCGTAGCCAAATGGAATACCGATCTACCTGTTCAGGAGTCAAGGTTGTGTAAAGCTCTACACACATTTACAATTTCCGTTTCTTCATTCACCACACTTGTTTTGAAAACCTTTTTGAACAAAAAGAAACTTTTTCATCCCACCCCTCTTAAAATTAATATCTTGGATATATAGGGTTTAAATCCTGGCTTCACCTCTTTTTAGCAGCTTACTTTGCAACGTTACTTAGCTCATCTCTGTGAGTTTTCTCTTCTGTCAACTAGGATAGCTTTTTTTCCTCACTTGGATAAATATATAAAGAGTTTATGTAACTTAGCTATTAATTTCATTCTGGTCACAAGTATGAAGCAAAGCTAACAACAAATGGGCACCGTGTTTGCTGACAGTTCGTTTTAAGCCTTTCAAACATGGAAGGAAAAATGATGAAGTTGATATTTTCAAGGCTGAAACTGCCTTGGTATAAAGAGTGGATCAGGTTCTCTTAATGCTCTTCATTTACTTTCTTATATTAGTTTTTAATTTGATAATTGACATTTATTGAAGCTCTGTGTTATCAGAACTTAAGTTGTAGATTTAGAAACCGTTTTATTGGTATAGACTTGTATCTACAGGAATTTTAAGCTTCTGAACATTAGTATACAATTAGTATTTTGAACATATTCAGACGCAAAAATTGGAGTTGAACCTAGGATCTAGATTCTGTCACAAGCTTACACCTCCAGCCCATTTTTTATAAGATTTAAAAATTTACCTGATGTACTATCCCTTCATTACTGAATTTGAAATTTATTTGCATACTAGACCATTTCTGAGAACTTTTAGCTATTATTTTGCTTCTTAAAATCAATTTTAAGAACAAATTTAGCCTGTGAAAACCTATGTTTGCACTCTGTGAGGCCTAAGCACAAGGATGGTCAGTCAACAAAAAACCAAAACCAATGTGTGATTATTGGTAGTAAAATATTTTATGAACAAATGAACTTGACTATTTTATAAAATTATATCTGCAGAATATCTAAGGAAATAAAACTGAACAAGAAGACCTATAGACTTTTGTACTATAAATTATGAGTGAGGGGCTCAGACTGTAAAGTTTAAACCAGAGTTTAAACTTAGGTACTGCAAAAAAGCACAAAAAAAGCACAACCAAAAAAACAAAAATTGTAAATTGGATTAGAGGTGTGGCTGAAGTGGTAGAATGCCAGTTGTGAATGGAAAAAGTTGAGAATTCAGAGCTTAGACTTCAAATCCTGGTCCCAACCTCTCCTTACCCCTCCCCTCCACCAAAAAAAGTTATGAGTGAGTTGAATTATACAGCATACTTTTATAGAGCCAGCTTTTACCTCAATACCTATTTTGCAATACTCTATTATCATCAGTTGATCTGGTCTTTGGGTTCCTATTCTACTTCATCCTTCCAGGTAAGCTTTGTGATTTTTTTTAAACATTTAAACTTTTAGATGGGTTCAAAGAAATGTTTTTATTAGTTGGATTTTGTTTTCTACTTGTTAGAATACTAATACAGTAATTCTCTTTTGAGTAAGGGAAACAGTGAATTATATAACCTAATTCCAAATATTTGTTCCCTTTTTAAAGATTTGATTTCTTAATATTTATGAAGGTTTATATTATGTGATTCTCATCCATTAGTAAATTGCTTAATCATGAGTAAATAAAATGTATAATTTATACTTGGATAGGTAAGTAAACAAATTACATATCTAGCCTAGTGGTATTGAGGAGAACTCCAATTTATTGCCTTCATTGGAGGGAAGTAAGAATATTTCTTGTATAAGTGAATGAAAAGAGGAACACTTCTTTTGAGGAAAAGTTTTTGTGTCTTTATTATTAAGGAAAAATAAAACTGAAGACAGTATGAAGATGGGCCTTTCCTTGTTCCCTGCTATTAGACTCAAAAATTGCTCAAGTATAATTGGCCCTTGATGTACACTGTATTTGCTTTACTAAGGTAAGCAGTGTAAAAGTAGCTTTTACTGAGAACCTATTAACTCCTAATCTGAAGGATGAAGTTACAAAGTTGAAAACAGGCCATGAATTTATATTTGAGGTAGATAAGCTGGGATTTGAATTTAGTCTTCAGTATCTACTGACCTCTAATAATTATAAATTTTGGAGGAGGGAGGCAAGTGGGTGCAAAGAAAAAGCTCCTAATACATGCTAGGAATCAGGGATAAAGCATTTAAAAAGTACTCTTTCATTATGTTGTAGTGGTGAAAAGTAGGAAACAGATCATTACTGTCTTTCTGACTTGTTAGGTGCTGTGCACATTTCCCTAATTCCTGGAGTTATAATAAATTGAAAGCTAAACAACTTAAGGTACTCTCTATTCTTTAGTGCCAGAGAGAACATCATGAGTAATAAATACATCTAGAAATACTGTGATGGATTAATGAAAGTAGACTTTAAAATTATTATTATTATTTTTTTTTTGGTCGGTCGTGGGGCTTGAACTCTGGGCCTGGGCGCTGTCCCTCAGCTCTTCAGCTCAAGGCGAGTGCTCTACCACTTGAGCTATAGCGCCACTTCCGGTTTTCTGGTGGTTTATTTGAGATAGGAGTCTCAAGGTCTTTCCTGCCCGGGCTGGCTTTGAACCACGATCCTCAGATCTCAGCCTCCTGAGTAGCTAGGATTACAGGCGTGAGCCACCAGCGCCCGGCTGACTTTAAAATTATTTTGAACCACAGTAGACTTAACATCATTTCCATGAAGATGTCATGGATATAAAATGGGAGAGTGAACATAAAGTTCTTTGAATTGTACCTAGCCCATAGATAGGCTTAAATAGAAGCTATTAATACTCTGTCCTGCTCAATCCTCTTGAGGGTTTAAGAGGGGCATTAAAGATAATATGATCTGTT
The DNA here is from genome assembly GCF_019054845.1 of Dipodomys spectabilis. Taxonomy (NCBI): domain Eukaryota; kingdom Metazoa; phylum Chordata; class Mammalia; order Rodentia; family Heteromyidae; genus Dipodomys; species Dipodomys spectabilis. The sequence goes on from NW_024870709.1 coordinate 18,783,704, forward strand.
GATAGCTTATACTTTGTTTCCCACAGTAACTTAAAAGAAAGTTTAGAGGAGCTGGGAAAGTGGCTCAGTGGTAGAGTGCGTGCCTTGCATGCATGAGGCCCTGGGTTTGATTCCTCAGTACCACATAAGCAGAAAAAGTTGGAAGTGACCCTGTGTCTCAAGTGGTAGAGTGCTAGCCTTGAGCTGAAGAGCTGAAAGACAGCGCCCAGGCCCAGAGTTCAGGCCCCACAACCAACCAAAAAAAAAAAAAGTTTAGAAATGTAACCATTCTTAAATTGTTTGTAAACATATTGTTTATAATCAAATAGTCATGATGAAACAATGATTTGGAAAACATTTTCTCTATAACAATATCAGGCAGTCCCAGGTTTTCCTGCAGTGGACACTTGGCAATATTAAAATATTTTTAATTGTTAAGATCAGAAGCCACTAAGGAAGAGGCCTGAAATATTGTTGAATCTCCTATAGGGCACTGATAGGTCTAATAACTAAGGATTGCCTGAGCTACAATAAAAATAGTACCTAGGTTGAGAAACCTTGCTGTACACTTTACTTTGGGATTTTATATGTGTAATGGCATTTGTGGCCAAAAAAAGGTTTTAATGATTCTCAAGTAATTTTTAAGCAACTATTATTAAAAGAAAGATTTGCTTCACTGTTTTTTTTATAAGGTATATGGTCCATGTGTCTTTTAGAGAAATTCTAACTTAATCGTTTAAGAAGAAACAATCCTTAGCCAGGTACCGGTGGCTCATGCCTGTAATCCTAGCTACTCAGGAGGCTGAGATCTGAGGATTGTGGTTCAAAGCCAGCCTGGGCAGGAAAGTTCTTGAGACTCTTACCTTGAGACCACTAGAAAACCTGAAGTGGCGCTGTGGCAGAGTGGTAAAGCGCTCACCTTGAGCTGAAGAGCGCAGGGACAGCGCCCACTCCCAGAGTTCAAGTCTCACAACTAACCAAAAAAATAAAATAAATAAACAATCCTTGGTCTTGACATATAACATAATACATCAAGCTTTGTAAATAGTTTCTGACACTATGTAATACATTTTTATGGTTTTCTGTGGGGGCAGTACTAGGGTTTGAACTCTAGGTCCCAGGCTTGGTAGGCTCATGCTCTACTGCCTGGGCTATACTCCAGCCCCCCATTTGCTTTTCTTTTTTAAATATAATTTTATTGTTACTACCTTGATATAAGGGTTACCATTTAGGAAGTCAGGTAATGAGTGCATTTCTTTTTTGGACAATGTCACCCTTTCCTTCACTTTCCCCCAGTCCTACCCCCCAACCCCCTCGCCACACGTACACCCCTAGACCCCTTCTCTGTCCACAAGTTGCACAGTTCATTTTCTACATAGTGTATTAAAAACAATTCTTGAAGCTGGGTTCCTGTGGTGCATGCTTGTAATCCTAGCTGCTCAGGACGCTAAGATCTGAGAATGGAGGTTTGAAGACAATGTTGGCAGGAAAGCCCATTACACTCTTTTTTTGGGGGGGGGCAGGGGGTCCGGTCATGGGGCTTGAACTCTGGGCCTGGGTGCTGTCCTTCAGCTCTTCAGCTCAAGGCTAGCGCTCTACCACTTGAGCCACAGCGCCACTTCTGCCTTTTTTCTTTTTTGCTTATGTAGTGCTGAGGAATCGAACCCAGGGCCTCAGGAATGCAAGGCAAGCACTCTACCACTGAGCCACCTTCGCAGCCCCCATTACACTCTTAATCTCTCTCTCTCTCTTTTTTTTTTTTTTTTGGTCGGTTGTGGAGCCTGAACTTTGGGCCTGAGCGCTGTCCCTCAGCTCTTCAGCTCAAGGCTAGCACTCTACCACTTGAGTCACAGCGCCACTTCCAGGTTTTTCTGCTTATGTGGTGCTGAGGAACAAACCTAGGGCCTCATGCATTCAAGGCAAGCACTGTACCACTGAGCCACCTTCCCAGCCCCTACTCTTATCTCTAATCACCAAAAATCCAGAAGTGGAGCTTTGTCTCAAGCAATAGAGCACTAGCAATTAGCAAAGTAGCTCAAGTCCCAGCACCTGTACAAGAATACATACAGTTGTGTAGGCACATGCTCTTCTTTACCCCCTTTCTCCTTTATCCCCCTATGCATGCATGAGGCCCTGGGTTCGATTCCTTAGTACCTGATAAGCAGAAAAAGCTGGAAGTGGTGCTATGGCTCAAGTGGTAGAGCACTAGCCGTGAGCTGAAAGAACTGAGGGACAGCGCTCAGGCCCAAAGTTCAGGCCCCACAACTGACCAAAAAAAAAAAAAAGAAAGAAAGATAAGAGTGTAATGGGCTTTCCTGCCCACTTCCACTTAGGGACTTTTGCTGATTTACTGGAGATACAAATTTCTTGGATTTGTCTGCCTGGGCTGGCTTTGAACCTTGATTTCTCAGATCTCAGCCTCCTGAGCAACTAGAATTATACAGGTATGAACCCACTGGCTCACAGCACATTTTCCATGTTTTTGTGTACAGTTACAACTTTGATAATTGCAGGGAAGAAAAGGTATAGGATACATTATAGTTATTTTTAACATTCTCAACTTACAAACAGTAGTGAATATGTTTATTATGTTTTTAAAATAAGCTTACAAACAGTAGTGAATATGTTTATTATGTTTTTAAAATAAGATGGTATGGGTATTTGTTTTAAAAACTTATACATGATAAAGCAAGTTTTCAGATACCATATTATTTATATTTAGTCTTGGGAAACTAAATGGATGCACATTTGGATTTTATTATCTGTCTACTTATCATTCTTTGATGGTAAGGTCCTTTGCAGAGGTCTCCCAGATAGAAGAATCTTAGTGACACTTCAGATATGTGTATTCATTCTCATTAGAGTGTATAGAGGTGTAAAAACTAACAGCATTTTGACCACAATTCATCAGTTTTTAGATACGTAAAAATAATGTGTACCGTTTGACTTAATCATTATTCTTACAGAATTTATTTCTTGGGAAATGTAAATTCGGACGTAAAAGTGTTCATGACAGCACTAGTTATAATTAATAGCAGAAATAAAAAAATTCAATAGTAACCAGACCTTTTAAAATAGTGGGGTATTTTTAACCTTAATAAACTAAAATATTTTAGTCACAAAAATGATATTTTCAGTGACTATGTAATAACCTAGTAAGCTAAAATTCAACATCAAGTGAAAAAAATCATGCAATTTGACTATAGGAAAGTTCATTCTCACTGTAGTGACATTTGAGGTTTAGAAGGAGGAAGTGCTTTAAAGGATGATCATATGAGCTATATCAATAAAGAGGATTTTTTTGATGATCCATAAGAACTTTGCATTTCAAGTCTTTTAGTACTTGGTAGAAGTTATATTTGCATTTTCTTTGTGAGCAAGTCCACAGTAAGATTCTCCTAAGAATTTCAAAAACCTTGATGTAACAACAAATACAACTCAGTAATAACTCAAACACACTAAACTAATGAACCTTTCATATAAGCCATTGTGGTATAAACAGCAGTACCTTATTTTGCTAATAATCATAGTTTGCCCATTTATTTCTATATTTTCTGTAACTCTTTTCATAATACAGCAGCACTGAGTAGTTGAGATGGAAGAAACATAGTCCATGAGGTATTTCCTTGCACTTTAAGAAAAAAATATGTCAGTACCTGTCCTAGATTTTCATTTATTTGCAATAACCTTATAAGCACTATTTTTACCTTCATTTTCTAAATGATGCAACTGAGATGCAGAGAGGTTAAGCACTTCCAAGACACATAATAAGAGAATGGAAATATATCAAGATGTTAATGGTTATATGTGGGCAATTCATGATATGAATTTTTTCTCAAATATTATAGATTATACTACAGGAGTATGAATAGTTTATAATTATAACATATACAAATTAGGTAGAACAGAACTGTGAGGTTAGAGCTCATTTATCTTTTCTTAAATTTACTGCTTTGATTTCCTGTGTGTTAACCTATGTTTATAAACTTGACTAGAAAAGTAAATTATTGCTTTTTATACTGACATCTAATCTGAAACAGTTGGGATAGGTCCAGCAAACTAGGTTTTTCAAAAGCCTTCTGATGTTTACTAGACTGTGGAAAACATTAGACTAACCAGCGACTTGGAAATTATTGATAAGTATTGAGATCTGAAAAATGTATTCTTCTAGATCTTGGCTTAGGAGTTTGAAATTTGTAACTCAACATAGAACTGTGCCATTGTTAACATTCAATGCTGTTGTATGATTAAAATACTTAGCATTTTTTTGAATGTGGAGACAAGACCCCAAAGAATGTTATAATATCACATCCGGTTCTAATCTGCATATCTGGAATAAGTGGTAGTGTTGGTTGTTTTTGTGGTGCTGTGTTAAATTCAGGCTCTTTCAGCTTACACTCTATTACTGAGCTACATCCTCCCCTGCCCCAATGAGTTTTTTTATTTTTACTTTTTTTAACTGTACTGTGGTTGAACTTGGTCTTGTACTTACTAGACAAGTGCACATAAGTGCCCTCCACTTCAGCCTTGCTCTTTCTTTTTTTTTTTCTGGGGAGGGTCTCTGTTTTGGGCTGGGTGCCATGATCTTCCTACCCTAAGACTCACATGTAGCTGAGATCAGACATGTGTACCACCACTGTCAGGCATATGGATTTCACTAACTTGGTCCAAGCTGTTTTTGACCTGAGATCTTTCCAATAATATACCTCCCAAGTATTGGGATTACAGTTTTTAGCCCACCATACCCATCATGATAGTTTTTAAGTTTAAACTAACAGGTTTTAATTTGGTATGTCAGCAGTTAAGGTACAGGGGAATAAATGTATCACATTTAATCAGTCTAATTTGATCAATTGAGCTGAGTGATACTCTATAATTGCTGAGATCACCTGAGAATGAAAGCTAAGGTGAGTGCCTTAGTTCAAGCCCCTTCAGAACCACATAGAGCTCCCCTATGACAAGCAATACCACTTTTGGGCGTTTACCCGAATGATCACAAACAAGAACATACTAAAGCTAGCAGCACAACTATGTTTATTGCAGCATTATTTACCATAGCTAAGATAGGGAACCAACCCAGATGCCCCTCAGTAGATGAATGGTTCAAGAATATGTGGTATGTGTACACAATGGAATTCTATGCCTCCATCAGAAAGAATGACATTCCCCATCTGTTAGGAAATGGAAAGACTTGGAAAAAATTGTATTAAGTGAAGTAAGCCAGACCCAAAGAAACATAGGTCCCATGGTTTCCGTTATTTGCAATAACTAGACTATGTCTGAGACAAGCAGAAAAGGTCAGATAAGATGATGTTAGGTGAAATGAATCCCAGGATAAGGATACAAGAGGTTTTTTCTTTTTTGCTATTGTTTCTAATGTATTTATAAGGTTTTTTGTTGTTGTTGTTGCTTTGTATGTCCCTCCCCCATGGTATAATCCCTATTTTCACTGTATTTGATGTTCGTATAATTTGTGGAGGGGAAGGGAAAAACACAAATTGCTTTAATAGGAATACAGGTGAACCCATTGCAACAATGAGATGTAGAAGTCATTATGTCGAAAAAATGAACTTTACAACTTTGGCGGGGGTTTGGGTTTGGGGAGTGTAGTTGTAGAGATTGGAGAGAAGGGATGGTTGGGGAAAAACAAAGGAGGAGGCAACAATACTTGATAAGAAATGTACTCATTACCTTGCTCATGTAATTGTAACCCTTCTGTATGGTATTTTCACAATAAAAAAACTTATTTAAAAAAAAGAACTAGCACAGACAGAAAAATATTTCCACTTTTGAATCATCTCTCATTTTTAAGTTTATAAAGAGATTAAAGTCTACAAACCAGAGTTTAAAGATCCCAAATAACTTCCTTCTTAGAATAACCCTTCCATCAGAGCCAAAGGGCCTCTCTGATATTCCTCTGACAGCTTGGGTCATCTTTCTGACTATAAAGGTCCTCTTTCACCACTATTAAGGAAAATTTTTTATCCTTCACATTTTTTTTAATTTTATTTTTTTATTGTGAACATACTGTACAGAGGGGTTACAATTAGATGGGCAAGATAATGAATACATTTCCCATCAAGCATTGTAGCCTCCTCCTTTGTTCACCCTTCCTATCCCTTCCCAGCCTCCTCCCACCCCCCCACCCAATCCTACCCCCTCCCCCCCACCAAAGTTGTAAAGTTCGTTTTCGACTTGACAACTTGTACTTCTCATTGCTGCAACGGGTCCACCTGTATCCCCATTTAAACGACCCGTTTTTTCCCCTTCCCCTCCACAAATTATACTGACATCAAATACAGTGAAAGCAGGGGTTATACTGTGGGGGAGGGACATACAAAGCAACAAAGAAATAATTTTATAAATGCATTAGAAACAAATGCATGAAAGAAAAAAAACATTTAAATACATATCTTAGGGTTCATTTTCCTAACATCACCTTATCTGACCTTTTCTGCTTGACTCATACATATACTAGATATAGCAAATAAGGGAAACCATGGGACCTATGTTTCTTTGGGCTTGGCTTACTTCAGTTAATATAATTTTTTTCCAAGTCTTTCCATTTCCTAACAAATGGGGCAATGTCAGTCTTTCTGATGGAGGCATAGAATTCCATTGTGTATATATACCACATTTTCTTGATCCATTCATCTACTGAGGGGCATCTGGGTTGGTTCCTTCACATTTTTATTTTTTTACTTTTCTAAAGTTCAGGTTAGTAGGAGAAACATTACTAAACCCTGCCCAGTACTCAATAAATTTTGTATTTCCCTGAAATTAATGACAGGTGGGATAGGGACTAGTGTTGACTTACTACTTTTGCAGTAAAATTTTGTGGTATCAGATGGAGAATATATAACTAATTCTGTCTAGTAGTAAGCCCTTCTTCCTTTCTTGCCAGTATGGGTTTGAACTCTGGGCCTGGTGCTCTCTCACCTTTCTTTCTCATGGTTTGTGCCCTACCACTTGAGCCATACCTCTATTATAGAGTTAACTGGTGATAAGGGTCTCAAAAATGTGTCTGTCCTGTCTCAGAACCTCAAGTGTCAGATGTTAGTCTCTGAGTAGTAAGAATTAGAGACATGAGCCACAGGTGCTTGTTTTACTTACTTATTCATTGTGATAACAAATACCCCAGAAAACAACATAAAGGGAATAAAGACAACACTTGGCTCAGGATAACAGAGATTGTAGTCCGTGATTGCCTGGCTCTATTGCTTTGGGTCTGAGATGAGGCAGAGCATTATAGTGTTTAAGGGAATGTACATATACAGTACAGTAGGAAAGGAGTGGACTTAGACATCACTAGGAGTGATATCTTCTAGTGGTCTTCTTCATCTTACTAAGTCTCACCCCTGAAAATTTCTATCACTTCCCAGTAATGTCATCAAATTATGAATCTATCCATTGACTAATACATTAGTTTGATCAGATCCAGAAACTTAGACAAGTAGGAACCAAGCTTTCAAAATACTTCTTGTAAACTTTAGCATACAGAAAAGACTGGGCCCAGACAATTTTATTTACACCAGCCAAGATGTCAGTCAGTTGTGCCAACTGCTAGGATCCGTAACTAGTTACTAAATTTGGGTGGACAACCTCATCAAGTGGTCAGTTGTGCCACTGTGTTGTCTGATTTTTGGGGAGAATTAGTGTTTCTTCCTTTTTGGTAGTATATGAATTTACAAATTTCCATGGAGAGCAGCGCAAGGCACCAGGTCTTAATTGATGTTCCCTATTTCATTTTATTTTTTGACATTTAAAAAATTAACAATTTTATTTTCCAATTCAAGGATATTGATTCATGATGGCCCAAGATCAAGACATTTTAAATAATGAATCAAGCGACTATATTTTTTAACATAATAGTATAAAACTTGTACATACTATAGAGTGATGTTTGGCTACATTTATAAATTATACAGTATTGAAACCAGGGCAAAAGTTTTATCTCTTCAAAGCAAACTTCCTTTCTGGCCTTCCCTCCATCCCTCCTTCCCTCCCTCCCTCCCATCCCTCCTTCCCTCCCCACCTCTCTCCTCCTCTCTCCCTTCCTCCCTCTGTCTCTCCCCCCCCCCCCCCTTCTAATTGTGATAATGGGGTTTGAACTCGGATTCTGGTCTGATTTGCTGACTCAGCTGGGGCTCTACTTATTTATGTTTATTTTTGTTAGCTAGTTGAATAAAGGGGTTTGGGCCTGGGAAGGTGGCTCAGTGGTAGAGTGCTTGCCTTGCATGCATGAGGCCCTGGGTTCAATTCCTCGGCACCACATAAAAAAGCTGGAAGTGGAGCTGACACTCAAGTGGTAGAGTGCTAGCCTTGAGCTGAAGAGCTGAGGGACAGTGCCCAGGCCGAGAGTTCAGGCCCCACGACCGACCCAAAAAAAGGGGGGGGGCGGTTCAATTCCAGAAGTCAGGTGATGAGTACAGTGCATTTTGATTAATGTCATCCCATACATCATTTTCTCCCATCTTTCCCTATCCCATCCTTACCCTTGTTATATACTTTGATATTCCCTACTTTATGTTTCATCATTTAAAGATTTTTTAAGTTTTATTTTGTGTTACCTTAGTACTCTTGTGCTGAAAATAAATGTGTAATCATAGCTGCTTCTGCTTCTTGTAAAGTGTCACCTGGAGTGTTAAAACTCCAGGCAATGTCCTTAGCCTCTACTGTTCTACCCTTGTTTTTTGTGGTTTTTCTCTCTCCAACTTTGTATACTAAGAAATATTTAATCTTGTTACCTAGGCTGTTGTCCGGCTCCCTGAAATTCTTAGGCTTATTGGAATATTGATAAAAGTACTTTTATTGTGCCCCATATTTATGTCACTTATTCACAGGTACCTGAGATGAAGTTGCCTTCTGTGTATATGTGCGTGCGTGCGCTCACGCGTGTGTGCACGCGCATGTGCATACTGTCTTAGGGCTTTAACTCCCTTATCAATTTCTCCCAAGGCTAGCATTCTACACTTGAGCCACAGTACCACTTCTGCCTTTTTTGAGTAGTTTATTGGAGATGAATCTCACTGACTTTACTGTTCAGGCTGGCTTTGAACTATGATTCTCAGATCTCCAGATTCTCAAATTACATGTGTGACCCATCAGTGCCCAGCTTGAAGTTGCTTTTGATATTTCTGATGTTTATTCTTTAGTATCTAGTAAAAACAGTATCTCTTTGATCCTTGTTTCTTACCCTTACCTATCATTTACTCCACTTTTAATTGTTCTAGACTCTTTAGATTAATCTTAAGTTAGGCACTCCTTTCTTCCTTTCTCTCTGCTTTTTTCTTCCTTCAGTTCTCTTATAGTAGCTCCTGTAATACTAGAATTAAAGTCAGTGAGTTCTGAATTCATTAAAAAAGAAAAAGAAAAAGTTCAAGCTAAGTGATGGTGGCTGGGAACCACCATCTTGGTTCCCAGATCTGCAGATCTTGGTTCAGTTTAAAGCCATGCCAGACAGCAAAATCCATGAGACTTACCTGTGGCTCAAGTGGTAGAGCACTAGCCTTGAGTTGAAAAGCCAAGGAGTTTATATAAATAAATGATTGTCAGTAGTGAAAAAGGTATCTTTATCTTTAACCATAATTATGAATTCATTAAATCAGATTATTTTAAATACTAATTCTACTCAAGATTATTGTTAATAGATAAGAGAGATGCAACAGACTCACTCTATGTAGATTTCATCCTTTTCCCCCCTTACAAATTGTCTCATGCCATTCTATGGACATATGGAAAGGTGGGAAAGAATTAATATTAGTAATTGACTACATGCTAAAGAATATTGATTCATGGTCCTTAATATATAACTGAAGGTTCTGAACTTGGTCCAATTATGTCTGTATGTATGAATTATTTTTTGTTTGCAACTTGATGGTAACTTGAAAAATTTCCCTTTCAGATTTATAAGGTGATGTAAAATGAGTAAATTTTGATGTGTTTGCTAAGGTATACTAAGTATAGAACATGTTTTTTATAAAATGTTCTCAACTTCTATACTAAAGATTTCTAAATACTTCTTGATTTTTACCCTACAGGTGGTTGAAGATTATGCTGGAAGATGGCAGGTCCCTTTGCCCCAGCTTCAAGTTCTTCAGACTGCACTTTGTTGTTTCACATCAGCCAGTGCATCGTTCCCAGATGAATGTGAGCACGTACAATATGTCTTGAGTAGTCTTGCTGTGTAAGTACTCTTTACTTCTAAACACATCTGTTGATGTATCTTAAGAATAGATTTTTAGGGGCTGGGAAGGTGGCTCAGTGGTAGAGCGCTTGCCTTGCATGCCTGAGGCCCTGGGTTCGATTCCTCAGCATCACAGAAGAATAAAGAAAAAAGCTGGAAGTGGCACTGTGGCTCAAGTGGTTGAGTGCTAGCCTTGAGCTGAAGAGCTGAGAGACAGCGCCCAGGCCCAGAGTTCAGGCCCCACAACTGGACCCCCCCCCCCCAAAAAAAAAAAAAAAGAATAGATTTTTATGAGTCAAGCAGAAAAGGTCAGTTAAGTTGATATTAGGGAAATGAACCCTAAGATACGTATTCAGATGTTTTTTTTCTTTCATGCAATTGTTTCTAACACATTTATAAGATTATTTCTTTGTTGCCTTGTATGTCCCTCCCCCACGGTATAACCCCTGCTTTCACTGTATTTGATGTTGTTATAATTTGTGGAGGGGAAGGGAAAAAACAAATCATTTAAATAGGGATACAGGTGGACCCATTGCAACAATGAGATGTACAAGTTGTTATGTCGAAAACGAACTTTACAACTTTGGTTGGGAGGGTAGGGGGAGGATGGGATGAGAAGGGGAAACAAAGGAGGAGGCTATATTGCTTGATAAGAAATGTACTCATTTTCTTGCCCATGTAATTATAACTCCTCTGTACAGTATTTCACAATAAAAAAAAAAAGAATAGATTTTTAACCAGGATGCTAGTGGCTCACATCTATAATCCTAGCTACTCAGAAGGCTGAGATGTGAAGATTGTGATTTGAAGCCAGTTTGGTCAGGGAAGTTTGTGAGACTATCTCTAATTAACCACCAAAAAAGCCAGAAGTGAGCTGTGGCTCAAGTGGTAGAGTGCTAACTTTGAGCACTCTACTGGCACAAAAGAGAAAAAAAAGACATTTATTCTGTGGAAGAAATCATTCATAAAATCTTAAAATGAAAATTTCATATTTATTCACCTGAGTTTCTAGTTTTAATTTTAAATGTTTAATAACAATTATAGTTAAAATAGAATTTTAGCAAGCAGATGCTCAGATCTCTGCAAGCACTTTGCTTTTTTTTTTTTTTTTTTTGGGTCCAGTTGTGGGGCCTGAACTCTGGGCCTGGGCGCTGTCCCTCAGCTCTTCAGCTCAAGGCTAGCGCTCTACCACTTGAACCACAGCGCCACTTCGGGCTTTTTTCTTTTTGCTTATGTGGGGCTGGGGAATCGAACCCAGGGCCTCATGCATTGTAAGGCAAGCGCTCTGCCACTGAGCCACCTTCCCAGCCCTGCACTTTGCTTTTTAATTCTGTAGAATATCCTGTCAAGCTTAATGCTATCCCAGTATTGAACGATTGAGGTCATGCTGGTTAGCAGAGAACTACCATGGTCTCTTAAAACAGGCCTATTTCTTTAAAAAAAAATACTTGTAGAGAATTTGAATTAAAATTACCTTTCTTGGCCTGGTGCTGATGGCTCACTCATGTAATCCTTGCTATTCAGGAGGCAGAGGTCTAAGGATCGTGTCTCGAAGCCAGTTTGGGCAGAAAAGTCCATGAGACTTTCAATTAACCACTTCAATTAACCCCCAGTAAACCAAAAGTGGTGCTATGGCTCAAAGTGGTAGAGCACTAGCCTTGAGCAAAAAAGCTTAAGAAGAGCTGTCAGGCCCTGAGGTCAAGTTTCCTTGTACACTGTATAAGGCACCATGTTGGAAGTACAGAATAACCTCTCCAGGCATCAGACCTGCTGGTGTCTTGCTTAGCCTCCAGAATTTATTTGTGAGTCAAGCAAAATTGTACCAATTATCCAGTCTCAGGAACTGTGTTATAGTGATACTTGGGGTTATATTCTTTTGTGAGCTACCTACTTATATTTTAATCATTTTATAAGCATATTAATTGGAATTTTTCTTAATTTTCATGAGCTCTTTATATATTTGTGATATTAAGCTCTTTTGTGATGTAAGTTGCAGTATAGGGCTGGGAAGGTGGCTCAGTGGTAAAGCGATTGCCTTGCATGCTTGAGGTCCTGGGTTCGATTCCTCAGCACCCACAAGTAAAAAAACAAGCCAGAAGTGGTGCTATGGCTCAAGTGGTAGAGCGCTAGCCTTGAGCTGAAGAGCTGAGGGGCAGCGCCCAGACTCAGAGTTCAGGCCACGACTGGACCCAAAATAAAATAAGTTGCAGTATATATTTTACATCCATCTTTGCTTTGGCCATAGTGGTTATACCTTCAATACATTTCTGAAAATCAAGGATTTTTTTGAGGGGGTTGGTTGTGGGGCTTGAACTCTGGGCCTGGGCGCTATCCCTGAGCTCTTCAGCTCAAGGTGAGTGCTCACCCACTTCAGCCACAGTGCCATTTTCTGGTGGTTAATTGGAGATAAGATTCTCACGGACTTTCCTGCTTGGACTGGCTTTGAACCATGATCCTCAGATCTCAGCGTCCTGAGTAGTTAGGATTACAGGCTTGAGCCATTGGTGCATGGCAAGGATTTTTAACTGCAGTTAATATTTATGAATTTCCTTTATTGCTCCTAATTTTGAATCATAGTTCAAATTTGTTTTTCTATAACCAGGTTATATTGGAATTCTGTTACATCTTTATGTTTTACTTTCTGGGATCACTTTTAGATCATTATTTTGTGCTCTAGGGATATTATTAATTAAAATAAGGCTTATTTGAACACAAACACTGCAATATCTTGACAGCTGATCTGATAACTGAGACAACTACTGACTATGTGGCAGGTAGCATATATACTGTGGATACCCTGCATAAAAGGATGATACATGTCTCCTTTGGACAGTGTACGATTAAACCACATTACTTAGATAGAACAGCACATGATTTCGAACTTACAAACGGTCTAGTTCAAAAATTTCCCATGCAATATTTTTTTATGTAAGTTGACCAAAGAAAAAAATCAGTCATGGGTGAGTAGTTTAATTAATATGCCTGCATCCTTGCTGAACACTTTTTTTTCTTTATTGATATAGATACAAAGGTTGTCATTAATATTCTCATTTATATTTGTATTATATTCCATTATATGGGTGTACTTGAAATTAATATACTTTTTCCTTGATGGCCAACATTTGGATTTCTAGATTTTGCTTTTAAAAATCTGATATTAAGGCTTGTATTCAAGTCTTTGAACTTACATGTGTTTAGCTGGAGGATGGAATTCTTGTAATTGGAACTGCTAGGTCAAATGACATGTGTACAATCTTAAATTATTGTATTGCTCTTAAAAGAGGTAGTTCCATTTACAGTCCCTTCAACAAGTCATAATGGCTTGGTTTGTACACTAAAAAGACATCAAAGAATACATAAACTATTGTTTTAAAAAGAAAAGGCTTTTCATCTTTATGGTTTTTACTTAAGTATGTGTGAGGTAGAACAGTTTTCTATGCTTGAAAAAGATTCACTTCACTTTTCTGTGCAGTATATTATCATTTTTAATAGAAGTGACTTTTTTGGACTTAATAGTTAATGCGTACCTTTTAAAATTTTAGTCTTAATTAACAGTTTTTATTTTATTTTATTTTATTTTGGGGGGGGGGGTCCGGTTGTGGGGCCTGAACTCTGGGCCTGGGCGCTGTCCCTCAGCTCTTCAGCTCAAGGCTAGCGCTCTACCACTTGAGCCACAGTGCCACTTCCGGCTTTTTTCTTTTTGCTTATGTGGTGCTGAGGAATTGAACCCAGGCCTCATGCATGCAAGGCAAGCGCTCTACCACTGAGCCACCTTCCCAGCCCTAACAGTTTATTTTGAAGGTAAACCATTTATATAAACACAATTTAAGCTAGGCACCAGTGGCTCAGGTCTATAATCCTAGCTACTCAGCAGGATGAGATTTGAGAATTGTGGTTTAAAGCCAGCCTAGACAGACAAATCAAGAGACTTGTTTTTTTTTTTTTAGTTGGAGAATTAAACAGAAAGCAAAGGTGGGAGTAGAGGCATGGCTTATGTGGTAGAGTGCCAGTCTGGATCTAAAAAGACCAGTCATAAGCCATGTATTCAAGTCCTAATACTACCAAAGGGAAAAGAAGAGAAAAGAGGGGTGTGTGTGTGGTGACAACGTATAAAGTATTAAAAGCACAAGTATTTAAAGTATTTTCTAAGTAATTTATTTAAAAAGGAGGTACCAGAAAATGGGTACTACTATGAAAGGGCTAATCAGGGTAAGTTTGGAGTTTGGAATTTTGTCCTTTATTAGATACGTGCTTTCATAGTGATCCTCCTTCTGGTTTTGTGTAAATTTTATCCATCCTTTAACATTCTTGGGTTAAACTAGACTTTGTTGACTAGTTTAGACAATCCTTCCATAATCATTCTATTATTCATCTGTTCATTGTAGGAGTTTCTTTGAGTTGCTGCTGTTCTTTGGAAGAGACGAGTTTTATGAAGAGCCTTTAAAGGATATTCTTGGATCATTCCAGGTAAAATAGTTTAGAACTTCACATTTTTTCTATTTCTAAAACTCTCCCCTGAAAAAGTTTACTGGGTATGTAAAAGTTTTGCTTATAAGTTTTTATGGCTGCTAAGGTTACAGTGTTTAAGGTCCTATTTTTCCCTGCAGATAGTTAAATATCTTAAGGTTAATTTTTAACTGTATTTCCAAGCAGTTCATAGCCAAGATTCCAATTTCACATGTGCTAGACCAGAGCTGCTACCAGGCCTGTAGATACCTGAGTACATTCTGGCATATACAGTAGCTGCTGTAATTTAGAACTATCCAGGTAAGAAAGTATTTTTCTTGCATAGACTACAAGTAGACTGTGTACCATGTTAGTTTTTTCCTGTGGTGATATCCAGATTTTCTCATCTCATACTAAGCTTCTAAAGCTAAGAGGCCTAGTTTTCATTTTGTATCTGGGTAAGAGAAAGAATAAAACTAGTAGGTAAGAAGGACAAATTGTGTGAATGTAATGAACATTAGATCTTTTACCATTTACTTGGGGGATCAACCCTGGCACTCTCTTGTTAACTTATTTTTCTTCAACAGATTCCTATAATGCTCCATTTTGATCAAAAAGTTATTAATAGTGTATTTGCTTTGACACACTTCTAGCTGTTTGCAAAGCTTTTACCTACATAGTAAAGTCTTTACTAGACATGTAACATAATGTAGACTCTCAAACAATGAACATTAGAGTAGACTAGTATAATTTTTATTTCTACAGAACAGTAATTAAATTATTATGGATTGAAATAACCAGTGGAGGATGATCTGGGCAAGTGAGACAGTGGAAAAGATAGGAATTAGCCAGGTGTGGTTTGTTGACAAGGCTATAATCTTAGTACTTGGGATCCTAAGGCAAAAGGATAGAAGTTTGATGCCATTCTGTTCTAGCTAATTTCCCCTTCCCCCAAAAAAAAGAAGCATTAAGGGAAACAAAAATACAGGATTTAGGTATGTTTTTGTAGGAGAAAGTGACATGAGAAAAAGTCATAGGCAAGAAAATGCAAGATGAATTTGGGACATGTGGCCGAGACCAGCTGAAGATAAGGATTTTTTGATGTGTAATAGGTAAATGAATAAATGTGAGGTTAAGAAATGAGAATTTTGTGCTTTGGTAACTGCTGAAATGTTCACGTTAATATATAGGGTCAGACAGCTTTACAGACACATAATCACTTCTTTAAAATGGCATCAAGGACTTGGGGTTTGGCTCAACTGGTTAATTGGCCCTGAATTCAAGCTAGAGAACAGTCAATAAACAAGCAAAAATTCAAAATCTTCCTTCTGGAGTAAAACAGTAAGCCTATTCCACAATTTATTCTGAAAGAGAAGCAAGGTATAAAGAGTCTAAAAGATAGTATGCCTATATGCTCTAGATTATGTTGTGACTTTTATAGTGATTTAAATGCTTATTCACTTTAGTGGTATTGAATTGAATATTGTCAGAGTATTCAAAAAAAGATTGAAAATATTTCTGGGTTTTTTTGTCCTCTTTCATTATGATTTTTTAAATAGACCACAGAGGTTTTTGTTTGTTTGATTCTTTGTCTTTTACTGAGACTAGAATTCAGGACCTCAAGATCTCACTTGGCTTTTTTACTCAAGGCTGGTGGTCTACCACCTGATCCATACCTCCACTTCCATCTTTTTTGGTGGTTAATTGGAGATAAGATTCTCACAAACTTTTCAGCCCAGGCTGGCTTTGGACCTGGATCCTCAGATCTTAGCCACCCAAAGTAGTTAGGATTACACAAGTGAACCTGTAATGAAATGAAAAGATTTTATATTACTACTTTCATCCAGAGCTATGTCCCATAGGAGTGTTTCCATAATATCCACCCAAGAAATACACTCATGTTTGTGTGCACACACAAAAAAGAAACTCTTCTTTGGAACTTATAAAGTTATTTTGTGAGACAAGGTCACTGGGTGACCTAGTTACTCGGTCACTAGGTGAAACTGGCTAACTAGAATGTACTTGCTAGTGCCCTTGCTCTCTGCAGAAACTAAAATTTACTCATACAATTTTTTTTTCATACCCCGGTTCTTTTCCCAAAAATAGTTTTTCCATTAGGTAATACTTCATCCCTGCTTCAATGGGAACTTTTTCCTTAGGTTATACTTCATCCTTGCTTCAGTGGATTTTCTGAATCCTGTTATCTATATGTTATATAACCTTTGGCATTAAAACCTATTTGCATATGAATAGAGTTTTGTTCCCCACTCACCTTAGGTTATAGTAATAATACTTTCTCCTTTATATCTTCCTATCTGTCTTATTTGACTATCAGTTATTTTATTGACAATGATGATCAAGTTTAGTTTTTAATCCCTTTAAATTCCAAATCAAAAATGATTTTTCTCTCTTAGGAATGCCAGAATCACCTCAGCAGATATGGAAATGTGAATCTGGAACTAGTGACTCGAATCATTAGAGATGGTGGCCCATGGGAAGATCCAGTGTTGCAAGCTGTTCTTAAAGCTCAGCCAGCTTCTCAGGAGATAGGTATATCAAAGACTAAATATCAAAACCGGGGTTTGTGAGAAGCAAACATAATTTTATTATCTAAGTAGAATAATAATTTTTAATATTTATGATAATGAATAATGTATTTCAAGTAAAGAATGTTTAATTAGTTTTTCCAAGTTGGCCCAAAGTAATTTTTAATGCCTTCTCAGGTACATACATTTATAATCATGGGATTTAAAGTATTAACATATTTATTGGATGCTGTTTACAGGGACTTTTATTTCAGTTGCTTTAAATAGGAAAGCCTTTTTAAAAAAAAACAAATTAGAAATGAATTTTCACAAAAGCACATGGAATCTAACTTACATAGAAGAAACCTTTCTGGGGTCATATGTGCTATCATTATGCAACAAAGCTCTTAGAAGCGTTTTTGTGAGAGCTAACACTGAATTTTTTTGTCACCACTCCTATGATATATACACTACCAAATATTCATTCTGTAGTTAATTCAGTGCTTCTGTGAAGAGTACTTATATTTATTAAGTATATATTAAGAATATATTTATTATTTTTCACTTGAATGGCTACAGGATGACTGATGAGTAAGCTAATTATTTCAATTCTAGATCTTATGGAGTAGTATTTATCACTTTTGTCTCAGGTCCTTATTGCCTATTTTTTACAACATAACTCTTAAAACACAGAACATAGTGGACCATGTCACCAAAAATTTCTTTTTGAGATAGGAGCTGCTGGTGGTTGTTTCTATATAGTTAACCCTTTTGTTTTTCAAACTACAATGTTTGATATCATCATATTGGATCACTAGGAGCTGCTGGTGGTTGTTTCTATATAGTTAACCCTTTTGTTTTTCAAACTATAATGTTTGATATCATCATATTGGATCACTAAAATTTAGAATGTAAGCTCAGCAGAAGTGAATTAGCAAGAAGTTTAGTCAGATCTTAATCTGGTGAAACATTCATATTCCAGAATAACTAGATTACCATTTGGCTTAGGTTAATAGATGGAGTGGGTTAGTGTGGAGATTGATTGGACAAGTTGTTGATTCTCAGACAAGAGCAAACAAGCCCTACTGTGGGTATAGGGCTATGATGCTGAGAAGAGGAGACAACATGGAAAGTGAGACAACACTATAAGAAAAGGATCAGGATATAAGTAATAGTGGTATGGAGAACCGAAAGGATACAAAAGAAAGCTCTGATGTGTGAATCTTGGAAAGAAATTAAAGAAAAAGAACAAGAATCTAAGAGAACAAGCTGGATTACTAGGAGAAATTATGAGGAGTCAAATATAAGAAATATAAGAAAGTCAAAGTGCACAGCTGGAAAAAACTGAAAAATATGGCTTGAGAAGATAGAGGGTAGAAGTAAGACAAAGCTTCAAAAGATGTGCATAGAGGGAAAAAGGATGTTTAAGGTTTTAGGGTAGTTTTTAAGCTTTTCTAAGTAGGTGCTAGAACGAATTTCTGGTTGGTTTGAGGGTTGATGGCCCTTTCAGTTGAGAATCATTGAAATTAAAATAATGAATATTCCTTTCTTAACTTCACTAGCTTACCTCTTTTTGGGAAAAGCTATTCTACAGTCTCATTAATATGAATGATTCTAACTAGTGCTCATTAGGGTAAAGATGAGAATGAAGTTTAATTTTTGTAATAACTTCAAGTGATTATCATACATTTCTTTAAGCAATTGTTTACGCCAGAATAATACATTACTTATAATCAACTTGGTTGTTTAACATATATAATTTTAAAATTTGAATTAAAAATCATAAAATATAGGCTCCAGAATTGGCTTTGTCGCGTGCAAATTTTTGTCTTTAGAAGAGTTATTTAACATCTTGGAGGCTCAGTTTTTGATCTCTACAATTCCTGTCATATATTGTTGTTTTAAATAAACTTGGAGTGTTAAGGATATTTTTATGCTTTGAAATTCTCTGAATATATAAATTACTAATTATACTTGGTAATACAAGAACACATATTAATAAGCAATCCAATTTGGCATTATTTGGATTACTTTAAAAAGTAATGAAATACAACATGTCTAGCTTGTCATTGGTTTATATTTCTTTATAATTAATCTGAATTAGTGTGGTTTCAGTGTGCTAATTTAAGATTCAGTCTTCTAATCATATACTAATGAAAATTTTGGGCTGTGAGAAATAAATTGTATAATCTTAAAGAAGAAAAACAGACTGTGCTATTTGAAACATACTTTTAATATATTAATAAACTAAAAGAAGAATTTTTTTCTTTTAAAAATTTTTATTATTTTCCCAGGTAATTGTAACCCCTCTGTACAGCATTTTCACAATAAAAAAATATTATATATACACATGCAAAAAATTTTATTATTTTTATTTTTTTAAATACTTTTAGTTTTTTAAACTGAGGAGTTATTAACATATCTTAAGCACTGTTTTGGTGTCATCTTCCCAGCCCCACAACTGAATATGCTAAGGAAAATGTTATTGAATTCAATAATGTGTTAATCACCTTAAAATACCTTATTTCAGTGGTAAAGCTTCAAACAACAAGGTTTGAATCTTTTTCAAAAGTACTAATCTGTTTTCTTTTTCAGTAAACAAATATTTAAGTTCTGAGAATCCACTGTTCTTTGAACTACGTGCCAGATACCTAATTGCTTGTGAACGCATACCTGAAGCAATGGCTCTTATTAAATCATGTATAAATCACCCAGAAATGAATAAAGACTTGTACTTCCATCAAGCCCTCTTCACATGTCTGTTTATGTCACCTGTAGAAGATCAACTATTCCGGGAGGTAGTGAGACTATTTTTGCCTATTATCATTTTAACCCTATCTAAAACAAACATTGTCCAATTCCTTTTGTGGTAATAGTAAGGATTTCAGTATCATGTTATCTAATATTACCTAGAACCATTCTTTAAATATCCTGAAATAAGGCAGAATCTGATTTTACCAAAAGATAAAATTTAGAAAATATGAGTATTAGTCTAGTATTGTGACAAAAGAAGTCAAATACAAAATAAGATTTTGCCTATTAGGGCTGGGAAGGTGGCTCAGTGGTAGAGCACTTGCCTTGCATGCTTGAGGCCCTGGGTTCGATTCCTCAGCACCACATAAGCAAAAAAGAAAAAAGCCGGAACTGGTGCTGTGGCTCAAGAGGTAGAGCGCTAGCCTTGAGCTGAAGAGCTGAGGGACAGCATCCAGGCCCAGTGTTCAGGCCCCACAACCGGACCCCCCCCCCCAAAAAAAAAAAAAAGATTTTGCCTATTAAAGTACTAAGAAGTATAATGGTTTTGTTTATTTTGTTTCTTTGAGATGTAAGAATTATCTTTTCCTAATACCCATGCCCATTAATGATATTACAGATACTCAGGGTAAAAAAGTGTTCGTAGACATAGATAGTATGTAGTGGAACTGTAAGACCACAAATATAATTCTGCACAGTACATCATTATCATTGTAGAAGAAAACTAAAAACTCATGAATGTGCTCTAAGAAATTTTTAAACACTTTTGCAACTAGCTTTTTAGTTATTTTAAATTATAATTATTTTCACTTTATTCTTACAGCATTTAATGAAAACTGACTGCAAGAATGGAATTGATATCATCTGTAACACTGAGAAAGAAGGCAAGACTATGTTAGCCTTGCAACTCTGTGAATCCTTTCTTATTCCACAGCTCCAGAATGGGGATATGTATTATATATGGTAAGTTTACACAATACAGAAGTGAAATGGTAAAATGGGAAACAGAAAGAATATTTGATTAATAGAGGTTGGACTTTAGGTATTTTTAAAAAATGCATGTAAAAATGTTAGGCTGTTTTTAAAAAACTGATAGGGCATTGTAAAAAGAACTAGGTATTTGTAAAACTCCTATGCCACAATTGATAGATTAAATCTTTAAGGTATTTGTTATAATCAAACAATTATGTTTGAATTTGAATTTAAGTTTCACTTGGAGCATGTGGTTATATATATATATACATATATTTATTGTAAAAATACTGTACAGAGGGGTTACAGTTACATGAGGAAGATAATGAGTACATTTCCTATTGAGTACTGTTACTTCCTCTTTTGTTTTTCCCCTACCATCCCTCCCCCCCCCACTTCCCTAACTCTTCCTCCCCCACCCCAAGTTGTAAAGTTCATTTTCAACTTAGTGAGTTTTTTTAAAATTAAACTATTTACAAGCTAGGATATTTGAAATTGCAGTTTAGCTTGCAATCATGTTATTTAAAATGTAAATGGTTTTTAATACTATAAGTGAAATCCAAGAGTGTAATCATTCTGATTCCTTTCCTTCAGGACACACACGCGTGTGCGCACACACACACACACACACACACACACACACACACATGTACAAACAACCAACAAAAAAATGACCACTTTCTCATCTTATGAAAGCAAAGGAAAAAAATACAAGAATTTGTACTTTTTAGAAGGGATCTTAAAAGTAGTGTTGGACACAGATAGCCTCTAAGTATAGAAGTATGTGGCTCTTGAGCTGTTGTTCTGGCATTTCCTTCTTTGTCTTAGTTTTCTGTTTCTTTTTTTTTGACCAGTCCTGGGGCTTGAACTAAGTATTGTCCCTGACCTTCATTTGCTCAAGGCTAGCACTCTAACATTTGGGCCACAGCACTATTTCCAGCTTTTTCTGATTAGCTTATTGGAGATAAGAGTCTTAGGATCCTAGTGCTGGTAGCTCAAGCCTATAATCCTTGCTACTAAGGAGACTGACATTTAAGGATCGCAGTTCAAAGCCAGTTATGGCAGGAAAGTCCATGAGACTTTTATCTCCAATTATCACTGGAAATGGAGCTGTGGCTGAAAGTTGAAAACTGAAGTAGAGCTATGACTAAAAGTAGTAGAGCACTTGAGTGAAAAAGCTCAGGGACACCACTCAGGCCCTGAGTTTAAAACATATAACTGACTCCCTCCCTCCACCCCCCCCCCAAAAAAAGTTTTATGGTATTTCCTGCCAGCCCTGACTTTGAACCTCGATCTTCAGATCCCAGCCTCCTGAGCAGCTAGGGATTATAGGTATGAGCCGCTGGCACCTGGCATTTTCTTTTTCTTTTTTAATTTCATTTTTTATTGTTATTATAAACGTGATGCCCAAAGGAGTTACGGTTATGTAAGTCAGGTAAAGAGTACATTTCTTTGTGGACAGTATCACCCCTTGCCTTGTGCTCTCCCACTACCACCCACAAGTTGTCTAGTTCATTTTCAACATAGTGTCTAATGTCTAATGAGTATCACTGCTGCATTTGTTCACCCTTTGTCCCTCCACTTCTGTGTTGCCCTTACCCTCCTAAAGACAGATAAATGAACAAGACAAAGAGAAAAGAAAACAAAAACAGCAACAAAGAGGTTAAAATCTCTTGACTTCCTAGAGTTCATTTTGATAAATATTATTTTATTTGATCATGTGCATATAGGCATTGTCTTTCTGTTCTTCCCCTAAGAGTATCCTCCTTCATTCTAACTGTGTGTAAAATGCCTAGTCTTATATAATTTATCTTGGCCTTGTGTATTTTATGTCTAGCTTCTGCATATGAGAGAAAACGTGCTGTTTGTCTCTCTGTTTGGCTTATCTCACTTAACAGGATTTTTTTTTCTAGATCCACCCATTTCTCTGCAAATGACATACCTTTCTAATGGTTGTGTCAAATTCCTTTGTGTATAGGCACCACATTTTTTTTTTTTTTGATCCACTCATCGATTGTAGGGCTTCTGGGCTGCTTTAATAGCTTAGCTCTTTTGAAAAGAGCATCAAGTGTCTTTATGGTATCCTAGCTTGTGATGTTCTACAAAAGTCTTAGTTTTGATGGCTTCCTGAATGCTAGCACCATTTTCTTCTAAAAGTTAGTTTTTTAAATTTTAATTGAAGAACAGAAATCAGCTACAAAGTGTATTTTGACTGTATTTTTTTTTGGTGGGTCCTGGGGCTTGAACTCTGGGCCTGGGTACTCTCCCTGAGCTCTTCATCTCAAGGCAAGGGCTCTACCACTTGAGTCACAGCACCACTTCTGGATTTCTGTTGGTTAATTGGAGATAAGAGTCTCATGGACTTTTTTTTTCCTGAGCTGGCTTTGAACCGCAATCTTTAGATCTCAGCCTCCTGAGTATCTAGGATTACAGGTGTGAGAATGTATTGGTAGTTAACATAGTAGGGTACTGTTCTTTCTAAAAATCTGAGCAAAAGAAAATGTAAGCTTCATTGGACTTTTGGACTTTGAAATCAAGTTTTTAGAGTGGCTTTTCTTGCTTATATTCTTTCAAAATCCAACATACAAGTAAATCTGAAATCCTATTTTGTAAATTTATTCATAATGGAATTTTATAATGGTATTCTGAGATTTCTGCTTTTCCTGCTAGAAAGCTGAAATACATGATAGTCCTCACTTGACAAACTTCCTAGAATCTTGGGAAATGTTTTTTGTTCTTTACAGAAGCAGAAGGGAAGAAAGGCCTTTGTCTTTAAAAAATTGTTACCTGAACAGTCTCAAGTTATTTTTTGGACAAGTTAGAAAGTATTCTTTAGACATTTCTAATATTTACAAAATATGTCCTATCATTTCTAATTATTGTATTAAAACCTTTTGCAGAGATATGTCTTATGAAATACATTTGATCTGTTTTTCTTTGTATCCCTTTTAGAAAATGAGGGTATTTAATTAAAAATATTTCTCAGCATCCTTTATCTCATTCCAGTGGATAGCATTTAGGAATACAGGAGTTATCAAATCATAAGGAGGAGGATATAGCTCTGTAGTAGAACAGTTGATTAGCATGTGTGCATGCCTGGGTTCAATTCCCCTCCCCCCCACGCCCACACATACACACATATACACTACACGTTTAAAAACTGAAAAAAATTATAAAAAGATGTCGAATAGTAATAATCTCAACTTTCATTTATAAAAACTAGATTAACAAGATAAAAGTCAAATAGCTAGTACAAAATGGGATGGAAAGTTACACAGACAGTTTTAAACTAATATAATCTATATCTAACTACTGTAGGGAAGTTGGTATTGAAAGGTTATCATATACAGTCAATCTTCAGCTATTTTCCAAAAATTAGCTTTTGTCATCATTTGGCTTCAGTCTTTCCTGCTGCACACCAGTAGGTACAACAGCAGTTCCCAAGCTTCATGTTGTAGAGTTGAATACCCTCAGGGACACTGGCCTGCCTAAGGTCAGTTCCTCCTATCTAAATTAACATACTAAAGGATAAGGAAGGGTCAGGGGCAACCAGAAGACACAGCTACTAGGTTCCACCATGATGTATTAGGTTTATTCCTGGAAAAAGGTGGCTCACTATGAACTGCATATTACTACTCCAGATAGTGTATGCTGTATTGAAATTAAGGTCTCCAGCTGGACACATGGCTTAAAATACTAGAGCTTTACTTGTCTTTCTAACCCAAAGCTATGAGTTTTATGAGTTCAAACCAGAGTACTGTCTCTACTCTCTCCCAAACACACAGGAGTATATAAATAAAGTCTCTCTTCTCAATCCTGATCATGCCACTATTTCTACTATATAATAGGTCAATAAAATTTAACAGTTGAAAAATAGATCTTATAAAATGTATACAAGGAAGCATATGATGAGTATGAAATCAGTAATGGGGATGAGGTCTATTCTGAACACTTCCCTATTTTTGAAAACTTCCTTATAGATTTACGTTGCTAGATCTTTTGAAGAAAGGGCTTACCTTAGAAATGAAAAAGTATGGTCCACATAAAGCAATTAGCATAAACAAAAGTGAGAGTAAAAGGAAACACTCTTTTTGTGTGGGGGCTGTCTGTGTGTGTAAGCACATATGTACCAGTATTGTGGCTTGAACTGTGTATCATCCCTTACTCTTGCTTGCTCAAGGTGGCTGCTCTAGAAATTGAGCAATGCTTCCAGTCTGACTTTTATTTTTATTTGGTCATGGAGCTTGAACTCAGGAACTGGGCCCTGTTCCTGAGTTTTTTTGCTCAAGACTAGTGTTCTACCATTTTGAGCCACAGCTCCACTTCCAGTTTTCTGGTGGTTAATTGGAGATAAGGGTCTCATAAAAGTTCTTGCCTGGGCTGGCTTTGAACTGCTATCCTTAGATCTTAGGCTTCTGTGTAGCTAGGATTACAGGCATGAGCCGTCAGTGCCTGGCTGGCTTTTTGTTTTGTTTTGTTTTTGTTAGTAGTGCTGGTATTAGGGCTTGAACTCAGTACTTCAAACTTTCACTTGGCTTTTTTCCTCAAGGTTGGCAGTTTACCACTTGAACTATTACCACCTCCCCCACTTTTGGCTTTTTGGTGGTTAATTGGAAATAAGTCTCACAGTCATTTTTGGCTAGTCTTCAAATCATGATCCTCAGATCTCAGCACCCTGATTTTCTGAGATTACAAGTGTGAGCTACCAGTGCTTGGCTAGTCTAGCTTTTTATTGATTAACTACAAAGTCTGTTATAGTTTTCTGCCTGGGCTGGCTTCAAACCTCATATCTCCATAACTCAGCCTTCTGAGTACTAGAATTCCTACAGACTTGAGGCACCAGAGCTTGGTTGGACTGTCACTGATGGTGTGAAGACACCAACCTAAAAGAGAAGTTTCAGATACTGATTCTTCCCATCCTATAATATTGAATAAGTGAAATGATGAAGGAAACCAGAAAGAAATCAGGTTAGCATCCACTGTAGAAGTATAATGAAATTAAGGGTCCTATGGTGACACTGAGAAAGAATGACATGGCTGAGAGCATGTTTTTATGTTTTTAAAACCAGGACTGTGGAAAATACACAGGACTGTTTAGAGTTGCTGGTTGAGCTAGAAAAACATCATCAGTTTTTCCACAGTATGGTTGGTTCTAATGGATTAATAAGATGAAATCTAAATTGAAATGACAAAGTATAAAAATCTGTAAAGAATTCAGAGCCCAGAAATTTGCAAGGAAGGTGTATGTTCTAATGGAGTGTATGTACAAAAAAAATGGTGACAGACTGAAACATACAGATCAAGTATGAAATAGACATAGATGGAGTTTAGTTTTACTTTTCTTCTGTTGCTTGTTTTCACTTTGTTTTCTGTATAAGCTCTTGCATTGTGTGCACTTTCATGATAATAGTCAAACTGTGCTTAAATTTTTAATCATTTTTAACTTAATGGTTTTGGACATAAAATAATTTATTTATGGAGCCATTAGAAAGGAGGCTTGCTTGCTTACACTGGCTGTTTTTGTTTTATGTATAATCTCTTAGATTGTATACACTTTTATGATGGTAGTCTGTGTTTAAATTTTTGTTTTAAATTTCTTAATGATTTTGGACACAAAGTAAAATTTATTACTGGAGGTGATTAGAAAGTGGGCAGAATAGTGAAAACTCACAAGTTCAGGCCAGGGGATCTATTTGTTAAGCAACCATGACTGAGAATGTTTTTGGAACACAGACATTTTGGATGAACTACTTCTCAGCCATGTCTTCAAATTCATCCACATAAAGCTAGGTAAAGTCCCATTTCTTTGAGATATAGACTCTATTAACTAAGAAACCTGAACTTCAACCCTATATAACTTTAATCAGTTATAAATACTAATTTGCATAACCATGATATCAAGATATGTTATATTTCATATTTATTCTTTGCATCCAGATCCACTGTTATTAGCCTTGTTCATCCAGTAACCTTTGCCATATAATAGGAACTGATTTACTTATAAAATATATTAAATAGTATATAGCTTGCCTGTTTAAAAGTACTATAGGTTAACAGGAAGCATCAACTAAAGCATTCAACTTTAGAATCAATACTAGAATGTACTTGACTTTGTATTAGTTTTGATATTTATATTGAAAAGTCTATAACATTTTCTAAATTTGAACATAGAAAATGAAAGATGGTTTCAAAGTTCTACTATTATATTAATATATTAGAATTTGATATAGTACTACATAGATGTTTTAGATATATCATGGGATTCATTTATTTTAAAATTTTAATTTCTGATATTTCTTTTTTCCCAACTTCTATTAACCTCATATAGGTAGCAAAAGGTAATACAAACTTATACCTACATACATATATATGTGTATCTCCACTTCGTATAGAATCAGGAAAAAAACTGTATTTAAATAAACTGTATTTTTTGATATTTCTCTTTTTTTTCTATTTACAGGGAGTTGATTTTCATATGGAGTAAACTACAGCTTAAATCTAATCCTTCAAAACAAGTTTTTGTAGATCAATGCTACCAGCTTTTAAGAACAGCAACTAATGTGAGAGTCATATTTCCATTCATGAAAATCATTAAAGATGAGGTAAATAGGATATATTTATCCCTTGAGTTTTAAATTAAACTAAATGATAGTTTACTATAACCTGAATATCTTAAAAAATTCATTTGATCACAAAATTCAAGATAAGGAGGATTTTTTATGACCATCTTCTTCATGTATTAGATCCTCCTCTCTACCAGTTCCAAACTCCCAACACAAGACAAGGGTATATAGGAAAAATAACTGAACTACAGAAAAAAATATATAACTTAAAAATTAGTAAGGGAATGATTGCTACCAGAAGAACTATTATTTCTTTTCTACTTACTAAATATTTTATACCTTTAACATTATTCTACATTCTGTTTGTAGAATCTTAATTATTTTGCAAATGAATGTTATATAGCTATAGGAAATACTTGTTCACTGTTACTGAAAAAGTTAGTTGATAATTTTAACTGTTGTTCATGTCAAAAGGAATAATGATTTCTGAGATGCTTTAAAACTTGAGAACAACTTTTGTATTTGAAGTAATTATAAAAACTCATTAGCTATTTTTGAAATTTGACCTGGTTTTTATTTGTCTACTTAGGAAAGAAGTATAACTTACATATGAAATTCACATGGATAAGAAAGTCCATCCCTTAAATTCCTCTTCAAATACTAGCAGGATTAAAGAAGAGAAATAAAGCCATTGTACACTTGTAGCACCATCAAATATATTCTTTTAGCAGGTTAAATTAAATAAATGAGAAATCAATTATGTATACTTCAATTTTTTTCTTAGGATTTTTCCCTAGAAACTTTAACAAAGACTGAATAAAAAAATGAGAAAGCAAAGCTTGGCACCAGTGGCTCATACCTGTAATCCTAGCTACTCAGGAGGCTGAGATCTAAAGAGTGCAGTTCAGATCCAGCCCAGGCAGGAAAGTTCATGAGATTCCTATCTCCAATTAACCACCAGAAAACTGGAAGTGGAACTGTGGCTCAAAGTGGTAGAGCAGTAGCCTACAGTGCCCATGCCCTGAGTTTAAGTCCCATAACTAACAAGAAAAGAAAAATGAGAAGGATAAAACCACCTTACAGGGCTGGGAATGTGGCCTAGTGATAGAGAGTTTGCCTAGCATGCATGAAGGCCTGGGTTTGATTCCTCAGTACTACATAAACAGAAAAAGCCAGAAGTGGTGCTGTGGCTCTAGTGGTAGAGTACTAGCCTTGAGCAAAAGAAGCTGAGGGACATTGCTTAGGCCCTGAACTCAAGCCCCAGGACTGGCAAAAAAACAAAAACACCAAAAAAACCCCAAAACAAACCTAACCCAAAACAAAACACCCTACAATTTTATAACTCCATTTAATTGAATTTTTATGATTTTGGTTATTAATAATATAATTTTATTGAAAGTTATGATTTTCTGATTATTTTAAACATGTGAAGAGGAAACTATTAAATCATGTACTTTTTCTTAAATATTTGTGCATTTATCACAGCAGTTGTCACATCACTCATTGATGTATCATTTTATAGTGATCATATGAAGCAGTGTTGTATTAAAGATTTTATTTTTATTTATTTATTTATTTTTATGGTCGGTTGTGGGGCTTGAACTCTGGGCCTGGGCACTGTCCCTCAGCTCTTCAGCTCAAGGCTAGTGTTCTATTACTTTAGCCACAGCACCACTTATGGTTTTTTCTGCTTATATGGTACTGAGGAATCAAACCCAGTGCCTCGCGCATACAAGACAAGCACTCTACCACTGAGCCATCTTCCCAGCCCCTAAAGATTTTTTTTTCCTTTCTCTAATTTTCTAACTGTATTCATAGAAGTCATCAAATAAAAGGAAAACCACCAGATATCAGTGGTTCATACCTGTTACCATAGTTACTTAGGGAGGCCGAAATTCAGAGGAATGAGGTTTGAAGCTAGTTTAAGCAGAAAAAAACATGAGTCTTTATATCTAAAATAACCAGCTAAAAAGTCGAGGCTGGAGGTATGGATCTGTGGATCAAGTGATAGAGCACCAGCCAATCAAGCAAGCAAGCTGAACAAGCATGAGGCCTTAAATTTAATCCATGGTACTGACAGAAAAACCAGACAAGAGCACAAAGTATTTCTTAACCTTTGATGTATGTCAGAATCACCTACCAAACTTTATTTTTTAAAATAAATGTATGTTCACATACCCAAATATATGATATTCTCATTTGAAGCAAGACTTGAGGGAAAAAAGTTAATACAATGTTTAACATTTTGATTATTACAGAGCTTTCTTATTTTCATATATTTGGTCAACCTACGAACATAATACATGAGGAAAAACTAAAAAGATGAAATGAGTATTTGAATATGTAATGCTAATAGTTTACAGTCAGCTAAATAGCCCTTTATCTGATGTATTGATAATGTACATGCATTATTGTTATAAAAACCTGTAGTTACAATACTGTGTAAGTTCAAGAGATAATACAGATAGCATTATCTGGAGAGGCTTTATAGATGAAGAGGCTTTAAGCCAGGTTTTAAATAATAATATGAAGATAATACTGAAATTTATAAGGAGTTTACAGTTTACAAGGCCTTTTTTTTCCTACAACGGTCTAGTGGCATGGTCAGGTAAATTGGATGGGTGATAAACAAATGTGAGACTGGGAAGGATGGGTCATGGTTGCTAGAGATCCTAAAGAAACTTAAAACACATTTTGCAGCTGCAGTTCATTAATTCATGAAAATATTTAAACAATTTGAGGTAAGGAAGTAGTCTGTTCCCTTTTTTAGTGATCTTAGAATTTTAAACCCAAGCATGTGAATGAATATATTATAATTTTCAGAGTCAAGATAAAGGATGTAGCTGGAACTTTGCAGAAAGATGAAGAAGGAATTCTTTTTGAACCAGTAGATTTGGAATTTGTAATACATAGAAAATGACTGTAATAGACACAATTTGAATTCAGAAAGGATTCTAAGGCAGAGATGATAGATTGATAGGGACAAAATAAAGACAGATAACTGATTGATTCTGTGAGTATTTATTTGGAATGTTTATTTTTATTTTGTACCAACTTTTACACTAATTATAGGAAATACAAAAATGAAACATTGCAGCCAAATATTTAGGAATTCAAAGTGAAGGAATGGGAGCATACACTGATAGTTATAAAAGGAAGAGTCTTTTAGAGAAATGTGTATTATCTTTGATGGGAATAAAAGAATTTAACTGTATCTCAGATCAGGGGTCATAAAACACAAGTAGAGGAACCTGCAGAATAGAAACGTCTGACAAATAATAGATCAGTAAGAAAGTAATTGGATAAAATGGTAGTAACATATCCAAAGCTAAGGCCTGCAATACTGTAAGCAATTAAGCAGGGTTGGTTATACAGTATAGAAAAATGCTAAGGGGCATGATATAGTATTCCTCTCTGTAATTTGTAACCATGCACAGAGAGCATAATATATAAATATATAATCTTTTTGACATCAGTGAAAGCTTGTGCCATAAAAAAAAAGCTTGTATAATTTTCGGTAATTTCCAATAGGTCATTTTTCTGGTACTTTATTAGATTTTATGTTTAGATTACGATTGACCTCTTCGTGTGTGCGATATTTTCCCTTTTATTTGAATAAATAATATTACTTCGTAGGGGATAGGGGTAAAGTAAGAGTAATTGGCCTAATATGCCTAGGTTTGATCCCTGGCATTAAAATAATATTACTTAATAAAGTAACAGTATATCATTGTAAGTTTCATAGTCTTTAAAAAATAATTTCGTTATTTCTTAACATGGAAAATTGATTTGTCTGTTTAAAATGACCTGTTAACCCTTCTGCCAAACAATGGGAGTAGTGTCTTAAATAATAAAGTAAGCATGGACTTTTAGGAAATGGTAATTATGTTTTATGAAGCTCAGGAAGCATTTTGTATTGTTGCTGTGTCTTGTCACACTTGGAAATAAGTAGAAGCTCAAATACTAGCTATTCCAGATGATTCTTATTTTCAAAAGAAAGACATATAAATAAAAGGGTTAAGCAAAGCTCCTAGAAAATAGTACATTGGAATGCTATGTACTTAAAGCTTGCCTTTCAGGGTTTCATCTAAAAAATATAAAGCAGTTCAGTTATTTTTATAGAGATATTAATAATATTTTTTCATTTACAGGTTGAAGAAGAAGGCTTGCAAATTTGTGTTGAAATATGTGGGTGTGCTCTACAACTTGACCTTCATGATGATCCTAAAACTAAATGTCTAATTTATAAAACAATTGCACATTTTTTGCCAAATGATTTAGAGATCCTCAGGATTTGTGCACTGTCAATATTTTTCCTTGAGCGCTCCTTAGAAGCTTACCATACTGTTGAAGAACTCTATAAACGTCCAGATGAAGAATATAATGAAGGCACAAGTTGTGTGCAAAATCGTGTTCGTTTTGAATTACTTCCAATTTTGAAAAAGGGATTGTTTTTTGATCCTGAATTTTGGAACTTTGTCATGATTAAGAAAAACTGTGTGGCATTACTGAATGATAAATCAGCAGTCAAATTTCTAAATGAAAGTACACTGGAAAATTCTACAGGTATTCTAAAAAGGACAGTGGAACATCAAGGTTTAGGTGAAGGGCTTGACTCTCTTAGAGAACAGAGCACTGGAGAAATTGAGCCTGATGATATATCTGGAGTGCCGCCTAAAGATCATATTAATATAAAGAAAAACCTTACAGCTCTTAATACTTCCAAAGTAGATCATAATGTCCCAAGGCATCGGTGTATGTTATGTAACAAGGAATTTCTTGGTGGTCACATTGTAAGGCATGCCCAGGCTCATCAGAAAAAAGGCAGTTTTTCATGTGTAATATGTGGTAGGAAATTTAGAAACAGAGGACTTATGCAAAAACATTTAAAGAATCATGTTAAGAAAATACAGAGACAGCAAATTACTGCAGCTCATGATCAGGAAATTACTGCTTTGGAAGAAATAAATGGTTCCAGTTCTTCCATTACATTTGAGAATGGGAATTTGAATAAGGATATGGAAATAGAGACTCTGTCTACTTCCAGTGATGGAAACAAAGCAGTCATCTCTGAACACGTGGCTGAGTTAATTCAAATTCCCACAGATGTACCAAAAGATGTAACTGAAAATATTATTGAAAATGGTAGTCCAAATTCTTTAAATAACCTCTCAGAATCTTTACCTCAATGTGAGAATGACTATGAGGATGAAGAAAATGAAATTGATTATGAAGAAGATGATTATGACCTGAACCCAGAAACTTCAGTACTTCATAAAATCAATGGAACTGTGTGCCATCCGAAAGATGTGTATGCTACAGATCAAGAAGGAAACTTTAAGTGTCCTGCTCTTGGCTGTGTCAGAATCTTTAAAAGAATTGGATTTCTAAATACACATGCAAGGACTACACATCCAACAGATTTAAATGTACGACAAACAGTAATGAAGTGGAGCAAAGGAAAATGCAAATTTTGCCAAAGGCAATTTGAAGATTCCCAACATTTCATAGATCACCTTAATAGACACAGCTATCCAAATGTGTACTTTTGTTTGCATTTTAATTGCAATGAGTCCTTTAAGCTGCCATTCCAGTTGGCCCAACATACAAAAAGTCACAGGATATTTCAAGCTCAGTGTAGTTTTCCAGAATGCCATGAGCTTTTTGAAGATCTTCCTTTGCTCTATGAACATGAAGCTCAGCACTATTTAAGTAAAACACCAGAATCATCTGTACAACCAAGTGAAGCAATTACTTTGGATGTTTGTACAGACTCAAATTCTATTCATCAGGAAAAAGACTCATCTAGTAAAGATAAACCAACTATTAGTCTACCAGTTTCTACTAGCAAATCAAGGAAATATTCTACAGAACCAAAGACATGTATAGATAACATGGAAAAGAAAACAGACAGTTTAGTTCAGAATGGAAATGAACATTCTGATTACACTGTTTCAAATACAAGCTTGACAGACCAAAAGATGCCTGACATACAGCCAAATTCTGAAAACAATGACTTAATAAATGGACATAGTGAAATAGAGCAAGCAGATCCTGCTTTGAAAACTGATACAAGCAGAATCAGGACAGAAAATGGTTCTGTTTTACCCAATGTTGTACCACAAGACCACAATCCTCTGCCAGTATCTCAGGCATCATCCAAACCAAATCCTACAAGTGAACATACTTCGTATGGCTTAATTTTAACAAAGCCGTATGTCAGACCACTGCCTCCCAGTTACCTTGATGAACGGTACCTTAGTATGCCAAAACGCAGAAAATTTCTGAATGATAGAGTAGATGCCTGTTCTGATTCAGATAGTATTTATAAAAAATCAGCAAAAAGATTAAGATGTGGCAAATGCCTGACCACCTACTGTAATGCAGAAGCGCTTGAGGCTCACCTTGCACAAGAGAAATGTCAGACACTCTTTGGATTTGATTCAGATGATGAAAGTAAGTCTTATATGTTCTGAGTTTTATATCTGTAAAAACAGAAAATAGATTTTCCTGGGATTAAAAAAATTAGCATCTGTATAGCACTACTTTACACCTTCATATTATTCACTAGGAGGCAATATTCCTATTTCTGCTTTTATAAACACTGAAATTCATAATTAATTTGCATATACATAGCCTATGAATTTGTGGAAGCCAAAACCTAAGCACATTTAAGTTTTTCATATTTTCTGCCACTCTACAGAGCCTTTGCCACATTAATAAAAGTTCTAGAGTCAATGTTTTGTGAGTGTCAGTCCTGGGGCTTGAACTCTAGGCATAGGCTCTGTCCTTGAGCTTCTTTTGCCCAAGCCTAGCACTTTCCTGCCTGGGCTGGCTTGGACCATAGCCCTCAGATCTCAGCCTCTTGAGTAGCTAGCATTACAGGTGTGAGACATTAGTGCCTTGCTAGAATGAAATTTTTATGGAGCTTTTTAAAACTATGTCAGAATATAAACCAACTGAAACTGAGTCTCTGTTACAAAGATAAAACTAAAGGCACTAGAAAAGAATTCAATAAATGAGAAGCTAAAGAAGAGCTTTTCTACTAATACATTTTTGTGAGAAAGTGTAATTGGAATCAGACTAGAATTCCAGTTGAACATACACAATATTTGCATTAACATGTGTATTTTATTTTACAGGTGCCTGATAAAAATGTCTCAACAAGATCTGTCGATCAAGTAGTAGTGTTTTTTTTGTTTTGTTTTTTGTAAAGAAAGTACTACAAGAAATTACATCATCAGTTTGCTGTTTCCCTGATGGCCTTAATTTTAGAGTGATCTTGGATTACTAAAGATAAAGCACATTTTCTAGAATGAACTTGAAGAGGAGATGTGCTGGCTTAGACTCCAAAAGGGTTATTATAAAACTTCCAAAGTACCAGTTATTCAGAATAACCACATTTGTTTTTTAAGTTTATGGTGATTAATACCAGCATGTTGTTTTGCTTCTGTGAAAGTATGTTCTGGCAAATAGAAAAACCAGCTATGGCCTTATGAAAAGTAAAAGTTAACTCATGAAATAAGAGGTGGAGTGAAAAGCTGGTTTACAATAATAAACAATGTAAAGTATTATGCAAATGGAATTTGTTTTCTTATCATGAACAATCAGATTATCCTCCCTGCTGGTCAAACACGGTTTAAGGAATCATTGCTGTTTGGTTTGTGGTATAATTTAGAAACTGATATGCAGAAACAAAACTTAACACCATATTCTCTATGTTAAAGATGGTAACTTGTTTCTAAATGATAAATTAGTGAATAGCATGCCAGCATTGAAAATTTAAAAGCAGACAAAAACCAGTGCTTTGCTTAAGTTCCTGAGAGAAACTTAGAACTTCAGCTTTTTGATGCAAATTAATTATACTTTGTCAATTACAAAATAATTATACAGTGTCGATTAGGAAAGTACTACCATTAAATTTGGGGAGATACGAAAGAATCTTAGGACCATTTAAGCTCTACTGTTGAAGGCAAACACTGAATTGCAAATGAAAATGGTGAAAGCACACTGGGATATTTCTATTTGTATGTGGTATAGGACATAATTTAATAATTCATAATAAAGTCCTTTAGACATTAGCGTGAGTTATCTATTTATAGTCCTATGAAAATAATTGGCTTCAAATATGTCAGATAAGAATCAGGTTCAGAATTCATTCATTTTATTCAGCTAAGAAAGTTGATTCCAAAGTAGGCCATACTAATGTATTTTATTCATTAGTGATGGATTTGGTCTGAATAGTAATTTTTATATATAAGGAAGTATTTACGCCAAAATTTGCACAGCAGGAACACATTAAGATATATTAATGCATTGTTTTCCTTGGTAACCAGTAATTTTCCTAAGGATGATTTTAACATAATAGATTAAAACAATGAATGTTTTATAATTTTTTTAAACATCCTCTTGATGTTTCTTTCTATTTGTCCATGTTAAAAGGAGGATGTTTACTGGCATCCTTTTACCTAATAGTATGTTGATCTCAGTCAGGGATAAAAAGGAGAAAATTGTAAAGGCAAATTTCTTAAAATAGACATTCTAATATATAAACTTAACCAAATATTTCAGTTATTCCAATGGATAAAGTTTTGTTCAAAGCAGATAATCTCACTAGACCCTACAATTATAAATTTTAGGAATATTAGAGCTTCATAAATGAAGTAATGGGAAGTCAGACATTTCTTCCATGGTGGCATCCACATTTCATTAGTTTCTATGTCATTGTGTATCAGACAGCTTAAAGTGTTTCTCATTTTTATTATCATGGGCATTCACTACTATGCAATGAGGATCATAAATCCATTCCATTCAAATTATGTTTGTTTTCTTATGTAGCCTACATTAGGCTGTGAAACCTACGTGTAGTTAACAAATACAATTCATAATCTAGTTTTTAAATCTATTCTTCAAAATCAACTAAAATAAGTGTTTTCCATACTTCCTCGTACTAAAAATGTAATTAATGACTTTTCAGTTGACTCTACAAGTACATCTTGTAATAAAAAGTCTGGAAATTGGTTGATTTGGACAATGAAGTTTTTTGAAATGTAATTTTTGCTTTGTACACCGTCTAAAACCTTAACATTTTGTCACATTTTAACTTACTATTTACATGAATCTCTGTCCACAAACTTACTTGTTTTGAAGTTGAGGTTTGTATCTCTAATTTTGTGTGACTGGGAGAAAATTTTCAGAAAGACACATTAAATTAGTTTACATATTGTCAAGAAATGTCATATAAAATTCCTTTTTGCATCATGATTTTTACTTCTTTATTAAGTAATTCTCAAATACTGGCTACTGAAAGAATGTGAATGTTTTCTTATGCCTATCTTCTAAAATATAAACCTTTGTGGGTGCAAAAACTTCCAGCAGTCCTCATTTGGGATACAGAAGAAAAGGATGCTCTTCAGATTTTTTTCTTTGTTTTTCTTCCTTTCTGTTGTGAGGATATGTTTATCTCTTACATGGACCAAGTTTCAAATCTTTGTTTTAAAATAAAAATTTCATTAAAAAATTAATATTCTGCTATGTATCAGTGAAGTCAAGCAAACAGCAAATCTGACTTTTTGCTGCTTAAATATTGTAGACAATGTTGAAAAGGGGATCTCCATGGACAAAGACACTGGTACTTTGGGCTTTAGCCATATTCATTTTTTAAAAAAATTATACAATGCATATATAATTTATATAATTGAACTTGTGATTGCTTTCAAATAACACTGAAGGTTTGGCCATACTCCTTTCATGTTTGGATTAATACTGTTGTATGAATGAAAACTTAAAAGGGATGATAGTGGTTTTTTTTTTTTCTTTAATTTATTTTATACTGTAAAACATCTTTTCAGAATGAGTAAATGCTGCATATGCATTTTGGAATTGTTAATATGTGAAAGATATTACAGATTCAGCAAGAAAGGAAATTTGTGCTTCCTTGTTGAACATTAAATTATTTACTTTGCATTTTATAAAAGTACAAATTAAAACTGAGCCATTGAACTGCAATAAATCAACAATAGCGTCTCATTTCAAGAAAATTTTGTACTGTACATAGATTTGTTCAATAAAACATTGTCCTTGTTGATAATGCAAGTGTTCAGTTTTATGTAGTGCACTGTTTTCAAAGGAATTAGACTTACTTAGGTACATGTTGAATAAATTTCTTGTTCCACCTCATAAAAGAATGGGTATTTTAGTTAATGTCATTACCATATTCAGATTACCAAATGACCTTTTTAACACTAGAAAAATCTAGCATCAATAAACATTTGTACACAGAACTACAAAAGGAAATATTGGATAGACTTGTCTGTATTTGATACACCTCAAAGATAAAAGTGCTTCTGGTGGAACTTGAAAAAACAAGAAGTGATGCCATTTAAAAATATTAGGTATGTGTAGGTTAGGATGTCCAGGTGTTAAATCATAGCGACTCTGAGGCTGAGCAGGAGGACTGCTTGAAAAGGAGTTCAAGGCTAGCCTGGGCAACCTGTAGGTAGACCTCACTTTTAAAAACAGGGAAAGAGGATGCAGTCAGTACCATGCCTGAGACCCTAGTGGCAAATTCCAAACTTAAAGTAAATCATGATGAATATTTCTAATACAAGTAATCAAATAGGGGAATGTTTTAAGTCAATCAACAGTTTGTTCCTGAAAGTAATGTGCTTGAACATAACACTCCTCTTTATTTACTGACAAAGGAAAATCCTCTATACTATTAGCAACTGAAAAACTTTAACCAAAAGAAAAAAAAATGAAGCTTTAGGTAGCACTACTAAGTGAAACAATGAGATAAAAGTGATTTGAACATACTACAAACATGCTTTAGAAATACAGTTACTGAAGCATTCAAGCAAGATCTAAAATGATTATTGGTCATAGATAAGATGTGATCCATTTTTAGAAAAGTTAATATTAAACTGTTTAGGCAAGCTACTGGAATTTAGGTAACTTGCCATTTTCCTTGTCTTGAATTCTGGTAGGGATGCTAATGAGTACGATTTTCATGTTACTGTAACAACAGTATTTGACACTGGATCAGTATTTTGAAAGGTTTATTTGGCTCACAATTCTCTGGTGGCTGCAAAGTCCAAACTGCATGTTGCCACCCTCTAGCTGCATTACTACATGGTAGAAAAGGACCCACTGTTCAAGCAAGGAATCAAAGGCAGGGGAGTGGCCTGGCTTTTATAACAGCCAACCTAATCCTTTGAAAAACAACCCAGCCTGATGATTTGATAATTTCTTAATGGATCTACTATGCCATCATATTGGATACTAAACTCCTAGCACATGAATGGGGGTGGGGGCACATAAACTATATACATACCAAGGTATTTACACTAATTTCAAGAAGCAATGGATAACAAAGAAGTTCACATATCATCAAGATTTTAAAATCAATATATTATTACATCAACTTTTTAAAAAGACTTATTGCATATTGATGAGTAATGCACACTGGCAAGGGAATTAATTTTTAAGACCCCCACTGAAGAGTAATTCCAGTCAGACAGCAAATCATTATTCATCAATTCAAAAACTGATGGATATACACCAGTATGTATATAAACACGTTTGTGTAAATGTGTGTATATGTGTAAAAATTATCACAGGTACCATGGCTGGGAAATTCTGTTTTAGATCAGTCTTACCTACAGCTCTAACCACAAAGCAAATTTTCTCTGATCAAGCTGCTTCAGCTTCCTAGTGTCTTTCCTATGTGTCAAGAACCTATTTTTGCTTCTTCCTAGAATACTCTTCCTGATTTATATTCTTTCTTGGTTCACATTCTCACTTTTTTCTGACCTTTCATTCACTTTGAAAAGCCCTTGCTTTTCTTGATTTAATTTTCTTGCCCCATTTTCTTGATTTGACTTTTGTTGCAATATGTTCATTAAGATGTCTATGAAAATATGTGCTAATGGACTTAGATTGGTCCCTGCTAAAAAGAACAATGACAACTATGTGTGTAATACACACACATACACACACATTGCTTCATTTTATATATATATCATACATTTATATGTAATATATTAATATGTAAATATGGTATATAATATAATTTATAATATATAACAATAATAATATACAATAATATTATATATACATATATATAAATCTAAAATGAAGCAATGTATGGGTGCCAGTGCCTCATGTCTATAATCTTAGTTACTTTGGAGACTTAAGATTGTGGGGATTGTAGTCCAAGTTCAGCTGGGCAGAGAAAAGCTCAGAAGACCATTTCTCAACAAAAAGCTGGATGTAATGGCCAGCTACTCAGGAGCCTAACACAGCATACCTAGGCAGAAAGCAAGACCCTGTCTCAAAACTAATTAGCAAAAGCTGGGCACCGATGGTTCATGCCTGTATTCTAGCTATAGGAGGCTGAGATCTGAGTTTCACAGTGCGAAGACATCTTGGGCAGAAAGGTCTGTGAGACTCATCTCCAATAAGCCACTCAAAAACAGGAAGTAGAGCTGTATCCCAAAGTGGTAGAGTCCTAGCCTTGAGCAAAAGAGCTCAGGGACAGTGACCATGCCCTAAGTTCAAGTCTTAAAATGGACCAAAAAAAAAAGGAAAAAGGTGTAGCTCAGGGGTGTCTGCTTAGGTGAGACCCTAAATTCACACCCCACACCTGCCAAAAAAAAAAAATAAGAAAGAAGACAAAGTTAGGCATTATTTACATGTATTCCCATACCTATACATACTTAGTATTATCTCTTTACTTGCAAAATTCCTAAAAGCTTCTCGAGGGACAGTAAGTACCATTTATCAGAATCTTTAATACCTACCATAATAAGTATTCATTATATTTAATATAAATTAATTAGAATCTGTTGTATAAATGGCATCCTACATAACATCCATTGATAATTTAATCATATTTTGGAGGCCTTAGAGACTTTATCTACAGTATATTTTATAACTGGTATTTAGCTGGCAAATTTTAAAATGCTAAATTTGTTCATCTGAATTTACAGGTACATTTCATTTACTAGATGTGAACATGCAGGAGACCTTCACCTGCTCTTCGGATGTGCCCCAGGTCACACCCTTTCCAACCTACAACTTTGTGGACCATTACTCACTATCAGTAATTTCTTTCATCCTTCAAGAATGTTCTACTTCCCTAAAACCCTATCAAAACAAATTCAAGGTCTGGGAATGTGGCTTAGTGGTAGAGTGATAGAGTGCTCACATGCACAGAGCCCTGGGTTCGATTCCTCAGTACCACA
This sequence comes from Dipodomys spectabilis, assembly GCF_019054845.1. Taxonomy (NCBI): domain Eukaryota; kingdom Metazoa; phylum Chordata; class Mammalia; order Rodentia; family Heteromyidae; genus Dipodomys; species Dipodomys spectabilis. Next base: position 18,824,370 of record NW_024870709.1, read on the forward strand.
TACACAGAAAAAGCCAGAAGTGACACTGTGGCTCAAGTGATAGAGTACTAGCCTTGAGCAAAAAGAAGCTCAAGGACAGTGCCCAGGCCCTGAGCTCAAGCCAAGGATGGGCACAAAAAAAAAAAAAAAAATCAAGACCTGAAACTTAGAACTCTTTCTACAAGGGACTTCTCTATCTTTCCAGAACACAAGGTCCTTCTTCACTAAGCAATTCTCCTCCTTTTCTGTAACTTCATATTCCTTTGCAAAGAATTTCCTTTCCATCTTCTGGTTCTCTCTCAAAGGGGCAATACTGCTGTTACCTTTGAGTCTTATGTATCACATCTGTGGCCACATCCCTTGGGAATGTTTATGTTTATTAAAATATGGAAATAACACTGGAATGCTAGAAGCCTCTCTATTCCTCCTTGCCTTCTCCACAATCATACTACTCTTGGTAATTAAGAATCATTACTATTCATTTCTCATTTCCTTATTTCTTAAGTATAAATGATAATACAACATTACCTTAAGCTATCAAGGCTGTTTGTTGAATTACTGGCCTTGCACACATACAGTACAAAAGAAATTATCATGCTTCCTTCCTGTGCCCACAATCCTGGGCTGAGGGCTGGTTACATAAATAGCTTTCTGATTAACTCCCTTAATTTTACTTGCATATCCAGAGACCTATTTTTCAGAAAGTGTAATTACAAACTCAGGACTGTATCTCAGTAAAGGCTAACCTTATTTCATGGCATATCCCACTGCAACCCTCCTTTTCTCTACAATCTTATAACTCAGCTCTTTCAATTATAGGATCACCTTTTACTGAAAACTGTAATCAAATTCTTTACCTGAATCCTTCTGTGAGATGGGATAAGGCTACAAATCTGACTTCCATCTCTTCAATTGCTGGAAGTCTTTTTTTTTTTTTATTGTGAAAATACCGTACAGAGGAGTTATAATTACATGGGCAAGGTCATGAGTGCATTTCTTATCAAGCATTGATTAAAATACCGTAATTTTTATATCTACCTAACCACGTGAATGAAATCGATTCCTGTCATAAATACAGAGGTTGTTTCTTCCTGTCATTTCTTAATCTGTCCTCCTCATCTTCTCCAGTTTATTCATGGGGTTATAATCTTCATTGCCAACTGTTAATTTGTGAACAAGGGGCTAACCACACCTTTGATTCCAAATGCCAGTTAGCATTTGAAACTCTGTCAGAAGCTTGGTCTACTTGCTTTATCACCCAGAAAAAAAAATTAAAGACTCCTCCTCCGAGATTATATCAACATTATCTTCCATATTCACCAACCAGCAGTATTTTTTCCTTGAAGATCAACAGCCTTCTTTTACATACTTACATACATCTGCACCTTAGTTATCAGCCAATCACCAAAAGTACTGAGCTATCAGTACTCAGTTTCCTGGTAAATCTTTTCACATTCCTTACAGGCAGAAGCCCTAAGATCTCATAAGTATTATATTTTAAATGTGATTTTCATTTTAGCAGAGCACGAATTTCTTTCACGTGTATGTGGATTGCTGTCACAGGAATAGCAACGTTAATATGACTCCTACCCTGGATCAGGATCCCCCACTAATATATGAGGCGGGAATTTCTACTAGAGCCCAGAAAAGTGGGATTAAAAAAAAAAAAAAAGGTTTAGGAGTTAAGCCCACAGGCCCAGTGACTGGCGTTCTAATATCCTGGCAATTGGGTTTCCAATACTCCCCAACCCCAAGCCGTGAACGGTGCCGCCCTTGCCCAAGGCTGAATGGCAAAGAATGGCAGAGACGGGAGGCGTCCGATCCAAGGCCGGCAGCGAAGCACGGGGGTGACGATCTCTTTGTCAACGTTCCGCCGCATAAGCTTAAGCAAGAAGTTATTTTAATGCAGGTAACTTAAGAACACCAAACTACCAGCTCACCTAGCTCAGGAGGTGGCCACCAAGGACCTTTTCAAGCGCTCCCGGGAGCCGGGCCGGTGGGCGGGGAAGAGTCGCAGCCATTGGCCCGCCCCGCGGCATCATGGGAGTCCTTCCGCGGCCCCGTACTTCCGGCTTCCGTGAACTTGCGCAGTACTCGCAGGGAGCTCTTGGGAACGAAGGACTGCTGCTGCTGCTGCTGCTGCTGCTGCTGCTGAATTCGGAGGTTCTTTGTGTACACAGCTCCCAGGTGGAGCGTCGAAGCGCTGTGTGTAAATGCAGCACACACTTTAGCTGAGATATTTGCGTCAAGATGACCCCGGAACCATAAGTCGGCATCACCGGGTTTCCTCCGGGACCTCCTTTAACGACTCCTTCCGCCTAAGAGCCTGGAATACTCAGGAGCTCCTTTGGCGGGGGGCGAACGACTGGAAGGGCACTTCCGGTGTCTGTTGCCTAGGCGCCGGCCCGGCGGGCCTTCCGGGCGACCTAATTGGTGTCGTCCTCTCGCCCCCCCCCCCCTCCGCCCCGGGGGTCGAGATGTCGGGGCTCAGCCGCTTAGAGATGGAGGGCTGTCGCAGCCTGCTGGGCCTACTGGACAACGAGGAGATCCAGGCCCTGTGCGACACCGTCACCAACCGCCTGGTGCAGCCTGCGGACCGCCAAGGTAAGGGCTGACTGACTTCGCTCCGCGGGCGGCGCCCCCCCGGCCCTGCCCGAGCCCCAAGCGGAGGGTGGGGGGCGGATGTGGCATCGGGTATCCGGAGTGCGGGCTCCCACTGGGTCCCCTGCCCCGCTTGGCGGAATCCCGGGCCGTGCCAGTCACCGCGGCCGCTGGGCGGTTCTGGAATCCCGGCGCCGGCCCGGGCCGCCCGGGCGCCCGGAGGAGGTGGGGGAGCCGGCCGGGGCGCGGGTTCCAGGTTTTCTTCATTAAGCGGCAGGGGGGAAGTTCGCTGGTTCGAAGATTCCGAGGGCGTCAGTCATTTTTTTTTTTTTTTTTTTTTTTGCGATTTCCATTCAACCCCGTTTTCTTCCCCTAATACTCTGTGTGGATCGGGTGAAGAGGAAGAAGGCTAACGACTCGGAGTCAGTTTGCGGTTCAAGTCCCCGCTCCGTAGCCCTACGGGTTTACACATGTCTCTTAAGTTTCTATTTCCCGATACTGATTTCCGCCCCACTTACCTGCTCAGAAGGAGACTCCCCCAGTTCCTGCTCACGTGACACCTCCGAACTGACTCTCAGCCCCAGTTCTCACGGTCCATCTAATGTGACCCATGCGACTGCCCCAAAATTTTGTTTCAGTTCCGCTGCTCGTGCGCTGCTGCTGCCTCCATTCCCACTAGGCCTGTCGCCCAACACAGCCTTGAGCCCAGATCGCTTACTCGCCCCTCATTTCTTTTTTTCTTGTTTTTGTTTTTGTTTTTATTGTAAAGATATTGTACAGAGGGGTTACAGTTACATGAGCAAAATAATGAGTACATTTCTTATCAATCATTGTTGCCTCCTCTTTTGTTTTTCCCCTACCATCCCTTACTTACCTCCCACCTCCACGACCAAATTGTAAAGTTCATTTTTCAACAGTGGCTTGTGCATCTCATTGTTACAATGGGTCCACCTGTATCCCTACTTAAACATTTTGTTTTTTCCCTTCTCCTCCCCAAATTAGAGAAATGTATATACAAGATGCAGGGCACCGACATCAAATACAGTGAAAACTGGGGGAGGAACATACAAAGAAACCAAAAAATCGCGTGGTACATTATAAATATGTTAGAAACAATAGTATGAAAGAAAAAGAATATTTGTATCCCTATCTTGGGGGTTCATTTTGCTTACCATCATCTCATCTGTTCATATGTACATAGCTTTTGACCTTTTCTGCTTGCCCTAGATGTATACTAGTTATTGCAAATAAGGGAAACCATGGGACCTATGTTTCTTTGGGCCTGTCTTACTTCACATAATATCATTTTTCCAAGTCTCTCCATTTCCTAACAAATGGGACGATGTCATTCTTTCTGATGGAGGATTAGAATTCCATTGTATGTATGTATATATATATGTGGCATTTCTTGATCCATTCATCTACTGAGGTCACCCTTCATTTTTGCAAGCTGCTGGCTCGGCTGTTTTCAAGCTTGGGTGGGTGAGGGAATTCACAGACACTTTTAGATCAGTCTCCTAGCTAAAAACTGTAACACACACACACACACACACACACACACACACACACACACACACACACACACACACACACACACACACACACACACACACACACACACACACACACACACACACACACACACACACACACACACACACTTTTTCTGCTGGGCGCTATTGGCTCAGGCCTGTAATCCTAGATACTCTGGAGGCTGAGATGGTGAATGCCACTGTTTGAAGCCAGCTGGTGCAGGAAAGTCCTTGAGACTCTCCTATTAACCACCAGAAAACCGGAAGTGGTGCTGTGGCTCAAAATGGTAGAGTGCTAGCCTTGAGCAAAAACGAGCTCAGTGAACAGTGCCCAGGCCCTGAGTGCAAGCCCCACGACCGACAGAAAAGCACATTTTTTTTGGAGGCCAAGGTTTTTCCAAGATGATTTTGTTGTTCCAGAAATTGGTTAATTTCAGAATGGAATACACATTGTGAGGTGAGTAGATTTCAAGTCATTTGGAACATTTAATGATGAACATTAATGGGAGCCATTCCTATAAACTTTGGGTTGGGAGGGATAGGGGAGAATGTTAAAATGTTTCTATCAAAATGTTTTGTACTCATAAACTAATTTGTTGAATAGCAACTACACTTTTGTGCACCTACTTACAAAAATATAATTTAAAAAGAAACTCAGATTGAAAATCATTTTAGGTTAATATAGTTCTTAAGCATATCTGTGTTTTCCATAGTAATTGCCCTTCTTAAGATCATGGCTAATGTAAATTTAAAATTATGATAGATAAAAATACTTGATTTTTTTTTTTTTTTGGTCCGTCCTGGGGCTTGAACTCTGGGCTTGAGTGCTGTCCCTGCACTCTTCAGCTCAAGGCCTGCACTCAGAGCCACAGTGCCACTTCCAGTTTTTTTGGTGCTTAATTGGAGATTAGAGTCTCAGGGACGGTCCTTTCTGGGCTGGCTTTGAACCTCGATCTTCAGATCTCTGTGTCCTGAGTAGCTAGGATTACAGGTGTGAGCCATTGGTGCCCTGCTAAAATGCTGGATTTAAGTAGAAGTGAATAAGCAAATAAAGAGAAAAATATTTCCCAATAACAATTTGTTTAAAAAATTTAAGGGACGATTTCTCAGAAAAAAAAAATAGGCATATAAAAACAAAACCTCTTTCAAAAGCAATGAAGTACAAACCAAAATACTAGGTGTCTTTTTCTTGGTACCAAGAAAAAGTTCACATGTTGGCCATCACATAGCTCTTTTTTTTTTGTCGGTTCGGGGGCTTGAACTCTGGGTCTGAGTGTTGTCCTCAGCTCTTCAGCTCTAAGCTAGCACTTTACTACTTGAGCCACAATGCCACTTCTGGTTTTCCCAGTGGGTTTTTTGGGAGATCAAAGTCTCATGGAGCTTCCTGACCAGGCTGGCTTTGAACCTCTGTCCTCAGATCTCAGCCTTCTAAATAGCTAGGATTATAAGGCGTGAGCCACTGACGCCCGCCTGACACCATCACATAACTTTTTTGACAACTAATGGATGGGATATAAATTAGAGCTACCAAACTGAAAAACAAGCTTGACATTACCTCCTATAGTGACAGATCTTACGTATAATGGTAGACTAGGGCTAGACAATTGTGTTAGTTTTGCTTTGCTATGACTGAAATGCCTAAGAGAACAACTTAGAAAAAGAAAGCCTGATTTTATCTTATGGTTTCTGAGGGTTCAGTCTTGATGCTGGGGCAGACTATCATGACTGCAGAAGCTCAGGGAGAAGGTGTTTTCTCCTTATGATGGGAATCAGTGGGAGCATAAGAATAAGTTTTAAAGCTGGAAGGAACACGTTTCCAATGACCTACTTCTCCCATTAGTCACCATCTTTCTGTTTCTAGTAGCATTTACAGTTGGAGGACCACAGCTAACTAACTGAACCTGTGGGAATCTTTGCATATGCAAACCTCAACGGGATTTTATTTAAAAAAATATTCTGAATGACTAGTTTTGGAGAAGGCACAAAATTCTGCATTACTCATAAGCTCTTAAGGGATGCTTCTCTTACTGATTCCTTTGTGTACTGGGAAATACATATGAGACTGTTCTAACTAGCAATAATAAGTCTTTAAATAAGTAGGTACCTTGGAATTCTATAGTTCTATAACTATAGTATCACTGAAAATGAATTAACTAGAGCTACATATATCCAATACTTTAGTCTCAAACAAAAGCTAATTACAGAAGACTGTGTATACACATAAATGGGTAGAATTTATATATCATTTGTTTTTCTTGGTGCCAGTCCTGGGGCTCAAACTCACAGCCTGGTTGCTATCCCTGAACATTTTTTTTTGCTCAAGACTAGCATGCTACTTACTACCTGAAACCCAGCTCTACTACCATCATTTAATTAATTGAAGATAATTAATTAATTGAAGATAAGAGTCTCTAGGCTTTTCTGCCTGAGCTGGCTTTGAACTCTGATACTCAGAAGTCAGCCTCCAGAGTAGCTAGGATTACAAGCAAGAGCCACTAGCACCTGTCTATAAAACATTTTCAAAGTGTCATACATATTTTTAAGGATACATACTTATTCTACACAGTATAAGAAATATAAGTCTAGAATAGTAGCTGCTCTGTGAGATAGGTGAAAAAACGAGCACTCGGTGAAGTGGGAGCCTCAAAGATACTAGTAATGACCTTATCTTCAAATCTCTAGGAGTACTTTTAAAGCAGTACTTTCACTGCCATTTTTGTAGACATCATCAGAAATGTTTGATTTGTGTTTTATCTGCATTTGCTTTATGTGCCAGGATAGAGTTTGAATTCGGGACTTTAGCTTAACAGGCAACTGCTATAATACTTGAATGCTTTTTTTTTCATTCTTTTAAAAGTGAAAAATATCTTATTTTTTGTCGCTTCCTAGAAATTAATTGTTCATACCTCATGTATCCTCATTTTTCTTATATGTTAAATAAAGAGATTGGAATGGCAGTGCTATAATTCTATGATTCTTAGGGATGTATGAGTTTAGACCTTTTGGTCTTAGAAAATATAATTTTTTGTTCATACTTTCAAATAATTCATTTAAAAGAATGTGCTAGAATTTTACTATTTAGTAGAAGTGCAAGAAAAAGAATTTTTTTCAAGTAACAAGTAAGAGCATAATGGAAAATCTGACAATCCACTTCCTGCTTTTAAATAACGAAGACAAGCTTAAATGCTGTTCAGTAGAACGTGGGCTGATACTTGACAAATTTTTTAAGTGCCTCATGATGTTGAATTAATCATTGTAATTTTCTTCTTAGATGCTATTCATGCAATATTAGTATATAGCCAAAGTGTAGAAGAACTTCTGAAGCGTAGAAAAGTCCATCGAGAAGTCATTTTTAAGTACTTGGCAACACAGGGGCTTATTATACCCCCAACCACTGAAAAACACAATCTTATTCAGCATGCAAAGGATTACTGGAAAAGGCAGTCACAGCTGAAACTGAAGGAAGCACCAGAGTTAGCTACAAAGACCGAGGATGTTCAACTCTTTCAACAGGTAAATTTGATTTTGTAGTTATATTCTGAACCTTTGATCTGTCTGAAACTGCAAATAATATAGATCTGAGTGTATGTGGTTCAAAAATACGTATTTTCAAGTTGTTATTTTACATCCTTTGTATCCTAAAGAAAGACCAATAACAGACAAAAGATTTCTGACATTTAGTGATGTGTAAAATTGTTTTAATGTTTTCATTGTAAAGATACTGTACAGAGGGGTTACATAAGTTACATGAGTAAGGTTCATTTTCAACATAGTATCTTGTACGTCTCATTGTTATGATGGGTCAACCTGTATCCTTGTTTCAGCATTTTGTTATTTTCCTTCCTTCCCTTCCCCAAATCAGAAAATGTATATACAAGATCCAGGGCACCAGAATATTCAAGAAAGATTTTTTTTCCATTATCAAATGAAGACTTGGATTTTTAGAGATTAAACTATAAAATCATTTATTTATGCCAGTATTATGCTTTGAATTGAGGGCCTCATGCTTACTCATCTTTTTTGGTTGGTACTCTTACCACTTGAGCCAGTCACCCAATCCAACCTTTTGGTGATTAATTAGAGATGGAAACTCTTGGCTATTTCTTCCTGGGCTAGCTTTGAACTAGCTTCTTGAGTAGGTAGGATTACAGGTATTAGCCATTGGCACATTGTTTGGATCATTTCATATTGTTATATAACAGTTTTCTTCACTTTTAACAGAAAGCTGTTGTAAAGTCCTCCCCCCATACACTTACTCCTCCCCACCTCTTGAAATTGCTTGGACTCTAGGTAATTACTTTGCTTTCACATTAGAAAGGATCTTCTAAGGCTTTTAAAAAATTATTATGCTAAAAAGAGAATTGACTTTGAAACCATAAGGATGTTATTTCAAGTTAATGTCTATACTAGGTGAACTTTGGCAAATAATGATTTGACCTTTCTGAGCCTTATTTCCTTTGTAAAATGACTGTTATAGGGCTAAGGGGGTATAGCTTAGAGGTAGATTTTTGTGTGCATGCAGGCTGTGGGTTTAGCTTCTGTGTCATAGGCTCATTGTGAACATAGGAAGTGTGCTTAAGTGCAATGCATTGATATATTCAATATGAAGTCCTCAGTAAACATAAGCTCTTATTATCTAAATGTGATACGTGTTCCATAATACTCAGATCGCTATTAGGTATGGTTTTATATAGACATTCTCCTTGAAAAAAAAGAAATGAGAGCATAAAATCTATCCCAGTCATAGAAAATGAATTGATGCTTATTTCAATCTATTTTAGGGAAGGTAAAAATTCTATCAACTTTTTTGGCATGTAATTTAACTCAGTGTGCTTGAAATACAATGTTTGAAAATTTTAACAGGTAGAATGTGTGTGATTTTGAAATCACAAGAGAAACTTACACCAATGAATCCTTTCTTACTGTTTTATAATTGCTTTTTAAGAGAGTATATTTCAACTTTGGTTGAAATATATATCTGGAAATATATACCTTGGAAAGCTAGGCTGGAAAATTGGGAGTTTTCAGGCCAGCCTGGGCTAAATAGTGATATTCTATATCAGGGAAAAAATGTTGAAGAGACTCAAGACTGCTCAATGATAGCAGTAGCACATGCAAAGCTCTGGGTTTGGACAATAGGAGAAAAAGAAAAAGAGTTTACCTACTAGTTTATTTTGGGCTTAAGTGAACTTGATACTTTAGCCTCCTGAATAACTGGAACTTGAGGACATCATTTCACATACCCAGTAACAGGTCTGAGTTAGCTTTCAAATTAAGTTCCTGCCCTGTGTCCCTGTTTACAGGAATCTGTTAAATTTCGATTTCCCTGATGCTGTATTGCTTTCCTGGTGTGATATACAAATTCCCGCCCCAGTTCCAACAGTCTCATTACACTCCTTGTCGGAATATGACTCTACCCGCAAATTCCATGTAATTACAGTCCATGTAATGTGACCCACGTGACTGCCCCCTTAAATTTTGTTTAAATTCAGCCCATACCTGTCCATGGCTGCTGCCTCCATTCCTGCCTGGAGCAGCCCCGCAGGTCTGTCCCCCAGTAAAGCTTGCCAATCATTTCTTGCACCCAGGAGCAAGTTAAACTTATATAGCTGAACTTCAAGCTACATAACTTGAAAAATTCTAAACTAAAATGATTTTCCTTACTTTGTAAAACATTTTCCTATGCCTGTTCAGTGATTTGAGTTCGCAGGTATTCTGATTCCCTTTTCTGGAATCTGTACATTAGAAACTTGACATGTAGCAGGTAGACAGAAAAGTAGATTTTAGTTAAGCCTTAGCTTTATTTTTTGTTTGTTTTTAATCAGCAGGGAAAAGAAGATAAAAAAGCTGAGAAAGTCGATTTTCGCCGCCTTGGAGAAGAATTCTGTCAATGGTTTTTTGAACTTCTTAATTCTCAGAATCCTTTTCTGGGACCACCTCAAGATGAATGGGGGCCACAGCACTTCTGGCATGATGTAAAGCTTAGGTTTCATTATAATACCTCAGAACAAAATGTGATAGACTACCATGGAGCAGAACTTGTGAGCCTTCGTTTGCTGTCACTAGTAAAAGAAGAATTCCTTTTTCTCAATCCCAACCTAGATTCCCATGGACTGAAGTGTGCTTCTTCACCCCATGGGTTAGTTATGGTGGGAGTTGCAGGGACTGTTCACCGAGGAAACAGTTGTCTGGGAATTTTTGAACAAATTTTTGGACTCATCCGGTGCCCTTTTGTGGAGAATACTTGGAAAATCAAATTTATCAACCTGAGAATTGTTGGGGAAAGTTCCATTGCTCCTGGAACAGTACTGAAACCAGCAGTTACATTTGAACAGAGTGATCTGGAGGCCTTTTATAATGTTATTTCTTTGTGTGGTAACAATGAAGGAAGAGTTAATATAAGGCAGCCTTTGGAAAGTGGGACTGGAGACCAGTCTTTGGGTGGTGGAAATGAGTCATTAGTGAGCAAAAGAGAATTGAGTTTGCCTAACCCTGTAAAACACTGAGCACTGTATGTCAGCTTAGTAAATCTCTACAGAACCTCTTCCAAGTGCTGCATCAGTAATTTCGTGATTTCAGATGTAAGGAATGACAGTTAAATGCCTTTCTGTACTGCCATGTTATATGAATACTTGCCCATTTCTAACTGAGTTACACAAATGTTTTGAGAACTTAATTGCAGTTTACCTAATAAATCCCACTTTAGATGTTGTAGCTAACTGTGTGCCTTACAAATCAGGTAATATTTTCATTTTATTTAGTGAATATTATCTATAACTTCCATATAGCAAACAATTGACAGTGTTAAAATCTTACAGGTCATTTTACAAATGCATCTCATGATACTGTTTAAAAGATAAAATAACTTAAAAATAGTTTAGAGATGTTTGATGTAAACCCAGTATTTTCATTTTAGAAAATTCTGTTTACATTGTTAAGTACAAAACTTCACAAGGGGAGAAAAATTTACTACCTCTGTAAATATTTGGAAAACATTTTTCAGTTACCTGCTTTGGTCCAAAAAAGTGTCTGTTATAATCTTTAACATTTTGGCAATAATAAATACTGCTCCCAAGACAGAACTTAGTCTTACCTACATTTTAGCTAATAGCTTTATAAGAGAATTTATTGTAACACCAGAAAAAGGGAATACACTATTGATAATTTAAAGGTGTGCGCAATTTTTAGTTTTATTTTTCCCTTGATAGATTTGGCATTGATTATTCTCCTATTCAAAAAACAACGTAAAACCCAAATCCAAATTTAACATACACATATTTTCTCTGTACATATACTCCACATCCTAACATAAATCTTTTTTGAACTTTTTCACCTTTTATTTGTGTTATTAGGTTTTAGATAAAAAATTGAGTTGCCAGATTAATGACATAGTTGCTTTGAAGTTTATTTCCTGCCACCAGCATCTGTTTGCTTGTCCTGGATTTAATTAGGAATTTTAGTTTATAAAAGAACCTTTTGACCAAAAATTCAATGTGATGATATATTGTACATATTAAGTTTTTATTTTTAATTTTGCTTCTGATCACCTAGGATAGATATTGGAAGCAGAAGAAAATAGTCATACTTTTTTTTTCCAATGACATACCTTGTTTTGAGGGTATAACCTAAAATAAGAACTTAATAAAGGAGGGAAATTCATTTTTGTGTGTGAGAATACTGCATGGTTTAGATTTAATTAAGAGTTTTCTTGTTTGCCTGGGCGCTGGTGGCTCATGCTTGTAATCCTGGCTACTCAGGAGGCTGAGATCTGAGAATGACGGTTCAAAGCCAACCCGAGCAGGAAAGTCCGTGAGACTATCTCCAATAAACCACTAGAAAACAGGAAGTGGTACTGTAGCTCAAGTGGTAGAATGCTCACCTTGAGCTGAAGAGCACAAGGACAGCGCCCAGAGTTCAAGCCCCACAACTGCAGCCAAAAAAAAAAAATTTTTTTTTCTTGTTTGGGAGTAAATTTATAGGTATTTAATCAAAGCAAATTTATTATTGCTATTTATACTATCAATATAATACAAATGGATATAAGAAGAGAGCAGTTAACTTGTCATAGTGGCTCACAACTATAACCCCAGTTAACCTGGTAGTAACAGGAGGATCTTGGTTCTGTGCCGTATTTGGCATCTGGCACACTGGTCATATTGATGCCTATCTGTAATCCCAGCTGTATAGGAGTCAGAGGTAGGAAGATTGCACTCTGAAACTGTTGTCTTTTGATAAAATCATGACACTGGACTAAATAACTAGAGCAAGAAAATGTCCTGGGTTTCTGGCTGAAGTAGTATCTTCCAAGAAATTGAAGCTTTGGGTTCAACTGTCAATATAGTTAAAAGAAGCAAAAGAGGAACATGCATTTTTCATAATTCCATTACTTTCATAGGGTAGATGAGTCACATGAATTTATCATATAGCTTTGCATAGCTTTTGAAAACTTGAGTTTTATCTTTATTAGAGTTTCAGTACAATTATAAAACAAAATAGAAAAATAAATACCCTAAGTAAAAGATAAAGTTAAAATCCGTTCTTTTCTTTGTGCTGTTAATGTAAAGTACTGCAGAGCTAGTACTACCACTGCTCAGAGTTGACAGGAATTTGCTTCAGCTATCTTCATTATTGAGTTTTTGAATTTATGTACAACCTGCACAATTCTGAAGTTTCTACAGGTAGTTTTAATCAACATATTAGGTCTTCTCAATAGACTATGGATTTGAGGCTACTCTGTTTCAGGTGAAGCGCACATCCTCATGTTAAATAAATAAGCAAAAACAGCTTACTAAAAAGAATATTTTTTTTTTTTTGGGTCCGGTCGTGGGGCCTGAACTCTGGGCCTGGGCGCTGTTCGTCAGCTCTTCAGCTCAAGGCTAGTGCTCTACCACTTGAGCCACAGTGCCACTTCCGGCTTTTTTCTTTTTGCTTATGTGGTGCTGAGGAATCGAACCCAGGGCCTCATGCATGCAAGGCAAGCACTCTACCACTGAGCCATCTTCCCAGCCCAGAATATTTTGTTTGTGGTTTTGTTGTTTTGTTTTAATTAGATGCACAGAAATTTAGACTTCTCACCCATAGAACTCATTTGTAATGACTTAAAGACTCAAGGTCAATAGGATATTATTGATAGCCCTATGTATACCTAAAAACAAATATTAAGGGAAATATATGAAGAAAGTTTAGTAAGAGGCAGATGCCTGGAAGAACTGAAATCTGTTCGTGAGGCTTAGAGCTTGATACAGACCTTGAGGGAATGTCAGGGATCATAGCTTTAGGTCTCTACTTTTGTACCAAACTGGTATTTGGAAAGTCTTTGTCAGGAAGCAAAGAAGAATACAATACTGTATATATAATGTGTAATAATAGGGTGGTCAAATTGTGTGATCTTCTAGACTTTTATTTAGGCTGATTTTCCATCCTGTCAGGGTATCTTGTCTAATAACCCCCTTTTTTTGTTAAAATTAAGTAAAATTTAAGTAAGTAAATTTAATTAAGTAAAATTAAGTAATAGTTACATTAATGTTTTATTAGTATGTAAATGCCAGATTACATATTTTATGTGTTAACACTAAACTAGAAAAATCTATATTAAATCACTTTTCAAAGGACAAATAAAATAATACATCAGGAAAATAAATTCTTGGTTTTTGAAAAGGCCATGTGTTTCTACTAAAAGAATGCTTACAGAATTCAGCCAGAAACTGTAATCTGTAATCCTAACTACTCAGGAGACTGGAGATCTAATGATTGTGCTTTGAGGCCAGCAATAAATAATTTAAGAAATTACAAATTACCAGAAAAGAATGTAAGTTCTGAAAAAGTAATCATTAGTAATGTTTTAGAAAATGGCTCATTCCTTAAGGAAGTCATAAAAATGAACACAAATCATAATACGTTTATTACATTTATTAACGTGTATATTTTCACAACTATTGATGCCTTCTCTGTATGTACTAGTATTCATCTCAGGGCTTCCCACATGCTGAGACCACCCACTAATTGATATGCCCCAGCTGGAGCTGGATTAGAGAGGGTGATAATTACTATATGTCATTTCTTTTGAGAAATAAGTTGACCATGTTCTTTCTCCCTGAGAGAAATATGTTTGAATATTTCAGAGACCATAAACCTCTCCATACAAAATCTGAGTCCTGTAGACTTTAATGTTCCATGTTTGAAAATCTACCATAATGTTATGGTTATCTGGATATGCTACTTTAACACTGAAACAAAATTTTTTGGGATTGTATTCAGGGTCTAAGGTAGGAAATTAAATCTTAAAAAAAATAATTTCAGCAGAACCTACTGAAAATACTAGCAAGTGGAACATAAAAGTATTGAAAAATTGGGCTGGGAAGGTGGCTCAGTGGTAGAGCGCTTGCCTTGCATGCCTGAGGCCCTGGGTTCGATTCCTCAGCACTACATAAGCAAAAAGAAAAAAGCCGGAAGTGGCGCTGTGGCTCAAGTGGTAGAGTGCTAGCCTTGGGCTGAAGAGCTGAGGGACAGCACCCAGGCCCAGAGTTCAGGCCCCATGACGGGACCTCCCCCCAAAAAATAAAAAAGTATTGAAAATTTACTTCATTTTTGATGAGATCAATTTAATGGCAAATAATGGCCACACTTTGGAGAAAGTGATTAAAAATATGAAAAAAGTCTTTATACAAACTATTCTAACAGATTACATAATGATTTTATGTTGCTAATTTCAATGGTGGAATATTATAATCTATATTATATAAAATAGATTATATTATATAATTATAATTATATATTATATAATATTCCTATATAGTCTCTTTACTACCTCCTCCTCCGGTCTCCCACAGCAATATATGTAGCCTTTTATCTCCCAGATCACATGCAGATTGTATAGTTCTAGATCTGGGTTCTCAAGCTTATTTGACATGTTTATTAATATATGGCTTAGTTTATTATACAGTTATTATTTGCAAGCTGCTTAGTCAAGTACATGATAGTATAAAAATACAAAAATATATTTGCCTAATTTAAGATTGAATACAAATATTATTTGATTTTATGTTGTCTTAGAATGTGAACTTCTTTATGTATTTGATAGAAGATTCAGGTACATAATTTTATATGATCTGGAAGAAAGGACTTTTTAAAGAGTCATAAAAAATTGATCTCAATAGAGAATACTAGATGTATTTTAGTTTTTTGTTGTTGTGTGTGTATACATATATGTGTTATGTGTGTGTGTACCTATATGCTTGTACTGGGTTTTGAACTCAGGGTCTGGTCTTTGTCCCTTAGCATTTTTGCACAAACCTGATGAGCTACAGCTCCACTTCTGGCTTTTTGTTGGTTAATTGGAGATAAGAATTTTTCCTGCTAAGGTTGGCTTCGAACTGCATTCTTCTTATCTCAGTCTTCTGAATAGCTGGGATAACAGGTATAAGTCACCATCACCTGGCATATTTGAATGTTTTGATAGAACATGTAGTTTAGAATTGGAAGGAAAAGTTTGCAAACTGCCATAATGTCCTAAATGCATTTATCTTTAATTTTCTAACCTGACTGAAGTCTTCCAGTTAAATTCCAGTATTAAAGTTGATATATTTATCCTATGTTTACAAACGATAAAATAAAAAACTCTAGAACCATTTATTGTCAGTGAAATTACCTAAATTTTGGTAGTACCTTCTAAATTCACAGTTCTGGTAAATTTTATTATTTTTTGTGAGTGAGTTATTCAGTGATTTTCATCCTCTGGTTGGACATATGCTGAATCTAAAGTATAAAATTAGTAACATTTGAATTTTTAAATTTAAGGATTTAAAGAAATATTACCCACTGTTGACTTGTCTGATTTGGCATTTACTAAGTAAAAATTCTACTTAGTTTTAAGTTTATCTAATCTCCCAGCTCTCATATTTTCTGTATAAGTAACTACTATTACATGTAATTATTCTCACATTATTCTATATAAACTACTTTTGGCTCTGTAAGTTGTAAATTCCTAGACTGGGTGATTCCTATTATGCTACCTTCTTTCCCTGGTTCCCAGGATGAGCTAAATTTGGAATGTTTATCATTGAAAAGTAGTATGTTGTTCAGTTTTGCCAACAGTTCTCTGAGACAGATACCTTAGAGATCCCTCTTTAACTTCCAATCTGTCATGGCTACTGTGAGGGCCTACATCAAACTCGGGGACCATGTTATAGCTATAGTACTTTTATATGTAAGAGGTGTTTGCTTAGCTCTTTTGGACTACTGAACCTCAATTGTGAAGCTTGTCATTTACTGGCTGCCTGTCATCATACCAAAGCAAAAAAAAAAAGGCCTTAATATTGTATCTTAAAAACTTTCTTCTGTAAGTATTTTTTTTTCTCTTTAGCAGTTTTGAGTGTACTGTCCAGAATAATTTCAAGCTTTTTGTATGATTTTATACATGTTGAATTAAATATTTCCTCATTTCAAGTAGGAAATTACTAATTATCTTTCCTAGTGGATTTTACACTGAATTCATGGATAAATACCATTGTATATTGTGTGTACATTGTGTTTCTATTATTTGCAGAAACTAGGTATTCAGTATTTATTGAAGATGAAAATAAGGACATGTTAATGATATATTTTACTGAGAACCTTAGATGTCTTCACATATTATTAGATGCTCAGTATTTGTTTAATAAATAATGCCAGGGGCTGGGAAGGTGGCTCAGTGGTAGAGCACTTGCCTTGCATGCCTGAGGCCCTGGATTCGATTCCTCAGCACCACATAAGCAAAAAGAAAAAAAGCCAGAAGTGACGCTGTGATTCAAGTGGTAGAGCGCTAGCCTTGAGCTGAAGAGCTGAGGGACAGCACCCAGGCCCAGAGTTCAGGCCCCACAACCGGACCTAAAAAAAATAAATAAAAAATAAATAATGCCAATGTGATGTTTCTGGATGGTGCTATGTGAGCTCTAATAGAACCAGCAATGCTTTGCTCCTGTTGTTCAGTCTGGCTTCAACTCACTATCCTCCTACCTCTTAGCTCTTGATTGCTGGAATTACAGGTATGTGCCGCAGTGACTCAGTCAACAACACCCTGATAAATTAAGGTTTATAAAAGTTAAATAGCATGCCTAACTTGCTATCGTTTGTTGTAGAAATGTTGCCAGATGTGCTTCTTTGGTTTTGTTTTCAAATTACAAAACTAATATTATTCTTATATTTTGCTTCCAGTCTGAGAACTGCTACCTTATTTTGAACTAAATGATCTGTTTTGTTAAATGTGAAAATGAACTAGCTAATTTCTCAGGTCTGCTATGATTTGAAATTACATGGTAGTTTGTGTACCTTCTCGAATACCATTTTATAGGAATTTATAATTTATTGTAGAAATTGATTTTTCTCTTCACAATGTTCATTGAGCAGCATACAATTCATTTTTCAAATGGACAAGTGTACATTTTGAAGTATATGTGGGTAAAATATGTATTTCCACATGTAGAAAAAGAAAATTACAGGAAAATAGTACATATCTTGCTAGAATAAAAAAAGTATGAAGTCTGTAAGATATTTTGTTTTCCAGTAGCTAAAAATTCTAAAGCTATTTGAAACTAGTTTTATTTAAGCTTTTTTTTTTTTTACTTTATAACATATTCACAATGTATATCCATGTTTTTGTTAAGAAAAGTGCAATGGTTTGGTGGACAATCAAATTAAAAACTATATTTAAGATATTCCGTGACTTCTGATTGTTTGACTTAGGTTTTATTTTGTTTTATTTATTTTTGGTTGTGGGTCCTGAACTCTGGGGCCTGGATGCTGTTTCTGAGCTCTTCAGCTCAAGGCGAGTGCTCTACCACTTGAGCCACAGCACCACTTCCAGTTTTCTGGTGGTTAATTGAAGATAAGAGTCTCATGGACTTTCCTGCCTGGAGTTGGCTTTGAATCATGATCCTCAGATCTCAGGCTCCTGAGTAGGTAGTTATACAGATTGTGAGCCACCAGTGCCCAGCAACTTAGGATTTTTTGGACGTTGATTGTGTGACAGCAATACAAAGTAGAAAATGTAGGTCAACTTTTGAATTTTGGCCTTCTCAGACTAGTGATTCAGACTCACCTCATTCTAGTTTTGGTAACAGTATTCAATATGATATATAATATATTCACTATTTTATTATAGAATAGACTTTGTGTTCAGTGATTTTTGTAGGCTAATTAAAAATTCTGAGTATGTTTAAAGTGGGATAGGTCAAACTATGATGTTTGATACATCAGGTACATGCGTGTATTATTGACAATATATTTTCAACTTACGAGTTTATCAGGATATAAACCTGTGTTCTAAACTGAAGAAAACTAAGACTTGTAATAGTCAAATATAGATGATTCTTTCAGAGACTAAGCCACAGAAGTTGGCAAATATTATTAAGTGACTAGGCTCACATAGCAAACCTAATATGGGCTATCACTGCACATTATTTAATGCATTGGTTGGATAATGGTATAATTCCATTTGTGGTAGAACCTTTAGTACAGTAATAAGATAACTAGAAAAATCTAAGTATGTCAGAGACGTAGAGCAATTAGAAAGTCTGGATATCATTAGACTCCTACAATTATACAGTACACCATAATTTCCAAAACAAGTTTATGCTGTAACAAGAGTTTCAGACATGAAAGTTGTTTTTAAAGAATGCATTACTGCCGGGCACCAGTGGCTCACACCTGTAATCCTAGCTCCTTAAGATGCTGAGATCTGAGGATCACGATTCAAAGCTAGCCTGGGCAGGAAAGTGTGTGAGACTCTTATTTCCAATAAACCACTAGAAAACCTGAAGTGGCACTGTGGCTCAAATGGTAGAGCGCTAGCCTTGAGCTGAAGAGCACAGAGACAGTGCCCAAGCCAGAGTTCAAGCCCCATGACTGACAAAAAAATCAAACAAAGGCATTACTGTTGTCTCAAACATTCTTTCAATTTTGTAAATATCATTGAACACTTAGTATTGCTAGGCATTTTAAAATGATGTGCTTTATACGTATCAGTTTCTATACTTTCTTACACTATTCTCACCTTATTTAACTTGCCCAAAGTTAACTTCTGAGTTCAAGCCCCAGGACTGGCAAAAAAAAAAAAAATTCTTAATAGCTTATTACAAAGCATTTCTTAAGTGATCTGATTAATTTACTCCTATATTTACCAGAAATTGTAGGTTAAAAACACCTGACTGGATTAATGCTATTAAAGGAAAGGTTTATTTTGATCATCCCTTACAATAACAGTTTCAGAAAGGTGGATAAAAGGCCCCCAGAATTATTTTACAAATTGATGCATATAATTCTCATTTTTTTCAATTATAAGTAGAAGAATTTCATAAGAATTTCATCAAGTCTAATAGTATTGTTGACATGCTTAGGCAACATGAAATGAACAGGATGTTCATAATCATGTTCTTTCATTTTAATGATTGTTAAATTTGGACTTCATGGTTGATACTCATAAATATCTGATACAAATAATAACAAACTAGCATTTCAAAAATTTAATAATATCAATAGTGGGGAAAATACGACAGTGTTAAATGCAAGATATTCTGTGAGTGGAGTATTTTCGAACATCTGGGACAGACAAATTCAAGGATGAACCAAAGCTACCTTTTGGCCTGTAGTTGATTTCCTCATCAGCAGCATACTGTTTTCAAATATTTACCATCACAAATTTCACATATTTTAAAACATTTTTTTGCTAATGTATTTAGTTAGCTAATCATTTTTCCTTGTATGTGTTGAGTACCTTCCTGTTCTAGAGTTGTATTAAGTCAGGTACAAACACTTGTGTAACACTTGTGTAACAGTTTAAATGTAGTGAGAAAGAAAAAAAAAATATAGGAAAAGTTCTACCAAAAGCAAAACACCGTAATAATCTCACAAATTAAAAAAATTACTGTATTATAGAAGTTGCTAATTTTTCCAACAGCACTGATATGCAGTGAATGAATCATCATGTTTTCATTTATGTATAATAAAACGACCTTTATTTCTTACTCTAGTTGTCCTGAAAGCCCGTGAATTTAGAAAACATATCTATACTGGGAAATAAATTGTGGTATAGACAAAAATGGGTAGATCATGCCCTTTAATGAGGAAACACAACAGCTATTTGGACAGCCATTAAAGTGATAGGAAAATAAAATCATTGTATTTAAAAAAAAACTAACATGGGCTGGGAAGGTGGCTCAGTGGTAGAGCGCTTGCCTTGCATGCCTGAGACCTTGGGTTCGATTCCTCAGCACCACATAAGCAAAAAGAAAAAAGCCGGAAGTGGCGCTGTGGCTCACGTGGTAGAGTGCTAGCCTTGAGCTGAAGAGCTGAGGGACAGCGCCCAGGCCCAGAGTTAAAAAAAAACAACTAATACGTTCCTTTTAAAACAGAGCAGTTAGCTATAATAGTAAACAGCTATAATAGTAAACCATTAAGATGGTGGTTCCATTGTTGAAGGAATTTATTTTATTTTATGTTGGTCATGGGGCTTGAACTCTGGGCCTGGGGACGTCCCTCAGCTCTTCATCTCAAAGGTAGCACTCTACCACTTGAGCCACAGCGTCTCTTCCAGTTTTCTGGTGGTTTATTCGATATTAGTCTCATAGACTTTTCTGCCCTGGTGAGTTTGAACTGTGATCCTCAGGTCTCAGCCTCGGCACCTAGCTGTTGAAGGAAATTTTTATCATGTTACAGGGGGAAAAAAAGATCAGGAAGTTCAAAGACTTTGTCCTCTGATATTGTTTGTGGAGGAAAGGCGTTCACATAGGTTTTCAGGTAAGCACAAACACTTAACATTTCCTTGGGAAATTACTAATGATAGGAAAGGCTTTTCAGTGATATTAGCTATCTTGCTTAAGTGACATCAATAATCTACTGCCTTGAAGGACCATTTCTCTACATCTATAATGCGAATTTTAGTGTCAAGGAGATCAGATTATATTAAGATAATGTGAAAAATGACTCAGTTCTACAGAGCTTTATTTCTCCCTATCTCATTTATTTTTATTGCAGAAAGTATATTTTGAGCTTATTTAAAACCACTCCACATATTAGAATTACCACAAAAGATTATTTTTTCCTGAAATGAATAAAAAAGGACAGATTGAGAATTCATTTAACATCCTCTACATGGCCATTCAAGAGTTATGTAAGTAAACCAATAAGAAAACATGTTCTCATTCAAAAACCAGGACATTCAACAGCATTTAGTGCACTGATTGGAATAGTGATACAACTGGGTTTATGATGACATCTTCAGTAGAGTAACAAGAATATGGGAGATTGAAACATGTCAAGGACTTTATAAAACAATCATGTAATCACTGTACATCATTAGACTCCTCTTAAAATTAAGAACCAAAGCAATTTGTCTTCCGCTCATTCAGAACCTAGTGGGGAGGCCAAGGTCTGCATGGCCCAGGGCAGACCTTACAAATACTACTTCTGTTCATTTTGTAAGAAACCTGTACCATTTGACAGTAAAACGTGTCAATTTAGTGACATCTTGTGGCCAAAACTTTTCTGTGAGCTTCCTATGTCTTATGTCATTGGATTGGCTTTACAGTAATGCACTCCCAAATGGAAAACATATTTCTGAATATACCTGAAGACAGTTTTTCTTGGAAAATTAAGCTCATTTAAAGGACTTATTGCAATCCATTTCTGGGTCCTCCTCCTGCTTCCCACCGTCCCCTCTCCCTACCTTCCCCTCTCCCTGTCCCTCTTTCCCTCCTTCCCCCTCCATGCCTAGATGATATCTTTTTGGTGATTTATTGGAGATAGGAGTTTCACAAACATTCCTGCTTAGGCTAGCTTTGAATCTCTGATCTCCATCTCCTGAGTAGCTAGGATGACAGGCACCAGCCAGTGCTAGGCAATGATCCTCAACGTTTTTTGCATTCTCCATAAGTGGACTTTATACTTAAATATATAAATATTATATGTAATATTTATATTGTAAATGCATTTATATAAATATATATTTAAGAATTCTTATTTATCCTGAGTGTTACATAGTACATTGCTCTGTAACATATCTCTGGATTCTAAGCTAAGAGAACTTTGAAATATTGGTGCTTGTCTTACTCAGCTTTGTGGGCTACTTAGGAGGATTTCTTTTGGCTCACAAGTTTACAGGTTCATGTGAAGATCAAGCAGACCATTGCTTTGATTCCCTGGAGTGTGTAGCACATCATGGTGGAAGTGCTTGTAGGCTCAGGCGTGCACATCCTGATGGATGCAGGGACAGTTTGGGGTCCTACAACACCTTTCAAAGACAAATCCGAATAAACGGAGGACTAAGCTCCATATCCTAAAAGTTTTACATCCTTTCAGCAATGTGTCCTGGGACCAAAGTCTTTAATGCAAAGTCCTCTGGAGGATGTGCTCTATAGTCAAGCCACAGTGATACTGGTACCACAGAATGTAATTACTAAAATGTCAACAAATTTAGGTAGTCACCAAACTTTATTCAAACGTATTTGATTTGAATAAAATTTAAAAAGCCATTTTCATCTGATAGGTTATTCATTAAAGATGTATTTTAGCACTAAATTATTATTTGGTTTTTATAGCATTAAAATATATGTGTCTTAATCAAGAATGTCTTTTAAATACTGACTGCACAATACTTTTATCCCTCTGTACACATGAATGTAAATATGACTTCATGATAATATAAAGATAATTCTAAATAAGAGTAAGATTAAGATAGTCAAGTAATAAAGCAAGGTGCCAGAGGCTCATGCCTATGATGCTTGCCTAGCAGGCACAATGCCTGGGTTTTAAATACTCCTCCCCATTGCAAAACAAAACACTGCTTTTCTTTTGAGTAATAGATCCACCAGAAGGAATGAGTAGACAGTGATGAATTTTCTGTACAAAGGAGAGGGAAGTGCTAGATGCAGGGAACATGAGTGGATGCCAGCAATGGGACTTGGAGCTGTATTCCTGGCTTCAGCAAAATCATCATTGGAGAGATTAAGGAACTTCATTGGATCCAGACAAGGGAGGGGACACAAAGTCAGAACTGAAAAAACAAAAACCCCAAACCACAAAACGCTATTGTTATCCACATCCCTTTCTTCCCCAAGCAGATGATTCTCTCTTTGTTGGCCTTGCAATCCATCTTTATTAATGTTATATTGATGATGGATGACAAATATGCTGAAATGAAGCTCTGATTTGCCACTTTGTCATTTGCAAATGTGGAAAAGATGGCTTTGCTACCAACACATCATTACTTTATTAGAAGAAGAAGCCTCATAGAAGATCTATTAACAATTTAAATATGAATAATTTTATTGGTATAAAAGGTTGGGGATGTAGAGGGGAGAAGCTTTGTGAAACGTAAATATTTAAAGATCATCCATAGAGTTGGCAAATGTTTGATGTCAAAACTTCTCCCTGCACCCCCTCCTACTTACGGGGGACACCAACAATCAATCTTCTCTTTGTTTCCCACTGAGCTCAAAGGAGGTCACACATTCTTGAATACATTTTTCTGGGCACCCTTCCTAATCAACTGGCATTTGAAAGAGAGAGGAAAAAACCAGTCTCCCAAGTCTTCTGTATTTCCCAGGGGGGCTGAAGAGGAGAATCTGCTGGTTATATTCTTTCAAGGGGACTCTATCCTTGTATTATGGCTAATATGGTCAATTATTTAATCACGTTTATTTTTTATTTCTTTTTTGGGGAGGGGTCCGGTTGTGGGGCCTGAACTCTGGGCCTGGGCGCTGTCCCTCAGCTCTTCAGCTCAAGGATAGCACTCTACCACTTGAGCCGCAGCACCACTTCCGCCTTTTTTTTCTTTTTGCTTATGTGGTGCTGAGGAATTGAACCCAGGGCCTCATGCATGCAAGGCAAGTGCTCTACCACTGAGCCACCTTCCCAGCCCTATTTTTTATTTCAGTGGCACTTTATTGTATTCCACAAATGTGCAATAGAGCTGTCAATAGAGCTGTTTATAATGTAGATGTATTTATTTAATGTCATATTTCTCAACAATGGGATTTTGAACTCAGGGCCTCATACTTTCTACACAGTTAATATATCTTTTACTAGGAGACAATATTGCCACAAATGACCCAGGTTGATCATGTATATAGAGATTTTTATAGAGTTTTTATAGTTTTTTTATGGTTTTGTAATTGAAATCTATGTTTCTAATATTGATGAGTATCAGTTAGGTATAGGAGGAAATTCAGAGGAAATTTAAAATGGAGGATGCAATCACAAGATTTGAGAGAAAACATTGTAACTAAATGTTCCAGCTTAAAGGTAGCCCATCCAGGTAACAAAGTTTCACAAGGTAGGTTTATTGAATACCCCACACATTCAAAGACTAATGAAAGTCAGTGAATAGTTCCTAGACCAAGAAGTCTTTAATTTGCCTGCTTACACTAGATGTCAAATGTAAATTAGCAAATATCCACCCCCTACCCCAAATTTGGGCTTGTTCCAGGGGAGGAATTTAACTTCATCCAAGACCTTATAGTTCAATAAAATCTTGTGCTGGCTTCATACCCGTGGCTCAGGTCTGTAATCCTAGTTACTCAGGTGGTTAAGATCTGAAGATCATGGTTCAAAGCCAAGTCATGTAGCAAAGTCCTTGAAAAGTCATTGATCTCTTAAGAGCTTTATCTTTTAGAAGCCACCAAAACAAAAAACAAAAAACAGAAGTGAACTGAAGGTGCAACTCAAGTGGTAGAGATTTAGCTGTGAATTAAAAAGCTCAGGGACAGCTTCCAGGCCCTGAATTCAAGCCTGAAGACCAACCCCATCCCCTGTACCACCCCCCCTCCCACACACACCAAGCAAGCATGCTGGGAAAAGATAATTATCATTCTCACCCTAGAGATGATCAACTTTCATACTATTGAAAGCATATTCCTTTCCTAATAAACTTTCCTGTCATATATATTATTCTCTCCCAAAGCAAGGATGGAAGTAGACAGACCAGCTGACTCTCTAACACATGTCTGATATTCTCATATGAACAGTCGCTGTACACTCCAATTGAAGACTGAAGGCTTAATCTAGTAAAAGTGTGACACTCAGGAGCTGGAAGCTTTGGAACTCTGGCTTCAATCCTTGTATGAGAATTCAGTCTTGAGAAAACAGAGAAGCCATATTTTGAAAGGTCCAATTGCGGCATTTATTGGAAAGCCAGCGTTGGCAGGTGGTCGTCCGTCTCAAAAACCTGCAGCTCAGAATCAAGCTTGAACAAAAGTTTTAAAGACAACCCCCCCCCCCCATCTTTGGGCATATATAAGGCAGTAGCTTGGGGGCCAACTTAAACGTTCCATAATGGACGGGTATATGCCTCAAATTTTCCATTTAGGGAGATAATCAGAGGCAAGCAGGAGTTAATGGAGACAGAATCCACATTCTCAGTAGTGAAGCTTTCCTAGAGCTAAACAGCATGATGTCTGCAATTCATTGAATGGCCTCTCTCACCTCTAGGCTTTTCAGAGCTGGGGGGAAAAGCTCCCTTCACCCAGAAAGCACTAGGATGGCTGTGAGAACAAGGCCATGTGGCGTAGGCCCAGTCTCCTTACTTCACAATATGATCGACACAATGAGAAAATAGTAAAGGAAGAAAGGGGAGCAAATGCAGTCATTTTGTTCAATGTACACTGTGTAAACAATAAGCTACATAACTTGTGGGTAGGGACAGGAGGGAGAAAATGGAAGAGAGAATGAAGAAAGGGGTGACATGTCAAGAAGCATTGTGCTCATAACCATACTTATGGAATTGAAACCCTTTATACAGCAATTAATAATCACAATTAAAAAATGTCAAAGGATAAATTTTAAAGTCAGATCAGTGTGGAGCACAGAGCATTATCTTCTCTACTTGGGAAGTTGTTTAAAAAATTTCAAAACAAATAATTTAAAAAGTATTACTAAAAATAATCAGAAGAAAAAATGTGTATTTCATATCACATAATCTTCTCTGTTTAGAGGAAACCTGCCAGTTTGTAGTTCAATTCTACTTAATTTACTACAGCAATGATTCTCAAACTTTATTGTGTATTAAAATCCTGAAAGTCTTGCTAGAGTGGTCCTCTAGCCTTTCTCCCCCAAAATGTGCCTTTCTTAGTGAATGACGATGTTGATACATCTGTCTGAAGAACAACTTTGAGAATTATTGGCCCATATAATCTGTATTCAAGTCAATGTTATTGCCTCAGTGTCCAAAAACTTAATTTCTAAGTGCCATCATGGATAGGAGTACTTGAGCATCAGGTGACTACAGCCAGGCATGGTAACACATATTATCATCATCCCAGCATTTGGGAAGCTGAAGCATGAGTTTTAGATGATCTTCCTCTGTATAGCAAGACACTGATGACAGAAAGAGAAAGAAAGAGAGAAGAAGAAGGAGGAGCAGGAAGCAGAGGGAGGAAGGAAGAGAATAAAATATGGACAGTAGGTCGAACGTGTTTTGGCATCTTGATGGATGATGAAGACTGTACAGAAACTCTTAGAGGTGAAATTCCAATTCCTTACTCCCACCCCAGGGCGAGCAGCTCCTAAACTAGAAGCAGATGGGTGGAGACTTGGACAATAGGTTACCAGACCTGCCAGACCTGAACCACGTTCCTTGGGACCCCGCCCTCTAACTATGACCCTGTTAGGCCCCTTCACCACTGCTACCATCATGCCCTGCCTTGTGTCTCCTGACTCCTCAGGTCACCAGGCGTCCCTCTTCTCCTCCCCATTAGAGTTGACCTGGTTTGTTGAGATTGTTTTTCTGCTCTCTCATTTCTTTCTCATGAGTCAGTCAGTTTCCTAACAGTATAAGGTGCATTCGAGGCTGCATGTTTTGAGGGGACATATGCCCGCCTATGGTCGCTAACTTTGTAATAAAGACTCCAGATTCAACCTCTCAAAATGTGGCTTCTATGTATCTTGTGATACATAGAAAGGCAGGGAGAGACCGAGGAAGGAAGGAGAAGAAAGAAATGAGCACTGCATATCACTTCGTTTCCACAGACAGACATATAGGAGTTTTGACTGACATTTGGCTCCTGTCCAAATGATTCCAGTAAAAAATGTCTTGTTAAATCTCTTTTGTTGACTTCATAGTGTTAGGACAGCCTTCTGTACTTCCTCTATGATAGCTCCTACACATGGTGAAGATGAACCTATGTGAATCTGTTTAATGTTTTATTTTTATTTCTGTCAAAGATAGCAGATTAAAAGGTGGGTGACCTGCAGGACAGATCAGGACAGACAGATGAGTCTTTTCAACACCAAATGTGTTTAAGACTTTAAGTCCTAGTATTCTTTCTTTCTTTTTTTTTTTAGTAAGTTTTTTTTTTTATTGTGAGAATACTGTACAGAGGGATTACAATTACATGAGCAAGGGAATGAGTACATTTCTTATCCAGCATTGTTGCCTCCTCCTTTGTTTTTCCCCTACCATCCCTTCCCTCCCATCTCCACAACTACACTCTCCCCATCCCCAAATTGTAAAGTTCATTTTTTGACATAGCATCTTGTACATCTCATTGTTGCAATGGGTCAACCTGTATTCTTTCAATGCCCTATGAGGGAGAAAAAATGAGGAATATGTATTTACTACAAATGGAACTGAAAACTTATTGAGTGATTTGAAAGTTAACTGGATGTGTAAGCTGTTTAAGGAAATGTACTATAAGGTAGGTAGCAAGTACTCTTCCATTTCTTATTTGGAAATATAGCTATATAGACATTTGAAGTCGTTTAGATTTTTCAGGAAGAAGTGGATACATCTAGGATTTTTTTTTTGGCTGCGGTTGTATGTGGTTTAAGTGGCTTCAGGGCTCCATATGCTGCTGCTGTGTGATGCCATCCCTTGGTAATTCTCAGGAAAGGGGCGAGCTAAAATGAGCAAGTGTGATCCCCCTTATTCTTCCATTTTGAAGTATAATCTTCTCACAAACTTTCGCCATCCACTGCTTCTCAAATTCTCCTGCATCATTTGATCCATAAGGAATAAGGAAACAAACAAACAAAAAAAGAGCCTGTGCAAAGGTCATGGGGCATGCTAAACTCTACCACAGAATTCAGTGTTATTACTGTTATATAGCCACAGATGCAAATATGTCACATATTGATTAAAAATGATTTGTCTTTTGTTTACCCATTTGAAACATTGGCTTTTCATTATGGTTATGGAAGTACACTAGGAACTTATGATAAAACCTCACAGGTGATGTTATTCTCTTTGTCCTGTAGGAGGACCATACTTGGGGCTGTGCCATCTATAAAATCTACTGTTGAAAGTTGTCAGGGTTGGATCTAGGCATAGTGAATGACTGGATCCAGTGGACAAAATGCCTTTTCTCTATTGCATGGTGAAATGAGTAAAAAAACAGATGCATCACAGGATTTAAAGATTAATAATTGTTTTAAGGTAGAGTGCTTACATAGCATGTGGTAGGTCCTAGGTTCAAACTTCATGGGTGCATCCACACCCTCATAGACTCCCCACAAAAAATAAATCAATATATTTTTTAAAAAAGCAGCCAATTTCACTAAGAAGTGTCAGTTTCCTTGAGTGTTCATTTTAACCAAAATGGCTGTATTTTCGCATAAAGACTTGACAGTGGAAGGTCTGGAAATATTCTAGGATATTTTTCTGCTTTCTTTTAATTAAGGAAATTTATTTCTTAATTGTAGAAAAAAATGTTATGCACCAAGGCATTTTTAAGTGAGAAGATATGAAAACACTAACACCTTAGATATTCAACCTAATGGCACAATGTTTTTTTCTTTTAACATAGCTGTGCAATTTAAGCATAACTCAGTTTGCATTTCAGAACATTGAAGATTAGATACAAGTTTTTGAAGAAGATAATTGCTAATAAAAGAACAGTTAGAATATGGGAAAATAGGTACAATATTGTCCTCTTTTGATTTTGTTTGTTGTTAACAATGTATCTGGACAATGATAAAAGATGTGACATTGATCAAGATGCCATATACTAACATGTTGCGTTTCAAGTCCCTTGTACAACCACTTAACTACTTTCAATTAAAAAAAAACAAACCATAAAATTGCCACTGTAAAAAAATGGTTTAGAAAAAAATAAATCGAATGTTTTTGGATATGTATGTCATGAAAGGTGAGGCCCATTAGAAAAATGGCACAGTAAAACATGCCAAAATTTTATTGATTTATAATAGTTAAGGAGCATGGACTAAAATTTCCAAGATACTATTCAAATTGGTTCCCCTTTGGATCAAGCAGTCCCTATGACCTGCAAAGTCTGTGTTGCCAAAGAGCAGGGAACAATTCTATATGCGGCCACAGGGTGGCGATGTTGTTGCACAGATCCACTTTGCCGGGAGGCAGGAATGCTGAGTTCTCCTCTGGGAACATGGATTTTCTTTGTCTACACTCACTTGTTCCTTTTATTTTACAATACCTTATCATAAACTAGTGATTTCCATTTCCTGGTATAAGTTCATAAATGTGTGCAGCACACTTTCTTTTGGTAGAGAACATTAAAGCCTTTATGCATCTGGTACCTCTAAATGTTCAAATGTAACATAATGCTTTTAACACCAAGTCTCCATACTACAACCAGGAATCCCTGTAGTGCTAAGTAAACCAGCTTCCATATATAACACTCTAAAGAGAGCCACTAGGGCACATAAAATAATAGCAAATACCACCACAGCTTATAGGTTTCACTCAAGAATGAAATGGCACTCCTTGTAAATAGCATTCATGAGTTCACACGCAGATCTAGCTGTTCATTCATCCCATGAATGTGAAGTGTCACTCTGTGCCAGTCAGTGGTTCTGGATATGCAGCCAGAGACAAACACGCTTTATACTTGCCTAGAGCAGCAAGGTGGCACTAAAAATAGTACAAGTACACACTATGCAAGCGAGCTAACAAATGAGCTACAATGAAATCATATGAGCTGATACATGTGGGAAGACAAAATGTCAATTGACGAGTGTTACCACAGATGGGATAGCATTTCAGATTCGGCAAGATCAAGGATCAGAAACTGTGCACAGATTTATAATGCTTGAGCAGGTGGAATTACTGTAGCAGAAGATGATTGGTCCAATTAGCAGCCCTCTTGCCCTCCCTCCCTTCCTTCTTTTCTTCTTTCCCTCCCTCCCTCTCTCCCTCCCTTCCTCCCTTCCTTCCTTCCTTCCTTCCTTCCTTCCTTCCTTCCTTCCTTCCTTCCTTCCTTCCTTCCTTCCTTCCTTCCTTCCTCCCCTTGCTCCCTTTCTCTCTATCCTCCCTTTCTCCTTCTTTCCCTTCTTCCCTTTCTTCTGTCCCTTTCTCTCTCCCTTTCTTCCTTCCCTTTCTCTCTTCCATTTTCCTTCTTGTCTTTTTCTTTTTGGTGTGGAGTCTTTAACCCAAGGCCACTTTGGTTCTAGATAGTGTAGATTTTTTTCACTTAATTATATTCATTTCAAATTCATAATATTTATCATATTAGCAGGATAATAAAATGTTTCAACATATTTATAGATTATGTAATGTTTAAGTCAGTTTGAACTTATCTGTCTCTTAAAACACTTTATGATGAAAATTTCCCATATACTTTGTTATAGACTTTTGAAGTGTTTATTGTTATTTATAGTCACCACACTGCAATGTCACAAAGGAAATTCTGTTCTATCTAACTTGTAACTTGGTATGAGGTAATACCATCCTTCCTTTTCTACATTTTATTCAAAGCTTTGTGAAGAGCACATGCACTGATAATTCCAATACCTTCCTTAACTACGCAGAATGTCCTGGAGAAGAATGTGTATGCATTGAAGTGACCAGAGGAACACCAAATTTGGCTACATGTTTCTTAATGAGTAATTATATCCACATAGCAACCACAGAGCAGTAATGTAAGGAAAAGAGAAAGGACAGGTTCATGGTAGCTATTAATAATAGACATGATGTTAAGACATAGAGTTCCTTCAGCCTGATGGTACTTGCAAAGTATACTCAGGACATCTGGTAAACATTTTACAGAAATAAATGTATGAGAATTTGTTTAAAATATATAGCTTTTGAGAGATTAATTTTCTTAATATTTTAAAAAATGTATATGTCAAAGAAATTTTGAGATAAAGATCTTACTGCATCTATACTATTTTTGATGTTCTCCTTTCATTGGTGTGGTTTCAAGTCTTCATCTTCAAAACTAAGTAGCAAAAGCAATACTGGAGGCATGGCTCAAGCAGTAAAGCACCAATGGAACAAGCAAGCCAAGAAAGTGGGAGGTCCAGAGTTATACCAGGCCTGGGAGGGGATATTTTTCCTTTATCTCTTATTTTCAGCAATTTAGTTATGATGCTTTTAGTGTAGTTTCCTTCCTTCCTTTTTTTCTTTCCTTCCTCTTTTTCCTTTTCTTTTTTGCCTTTTGTTGTTTCTTGGGATTTGTTAAGCTTTCTGAATCTTTGAGATTATGATTTTTATTTAATAATAGTAGAATTCTGTAATTATTTCTTCAATTATTTTTATTTTACACTTCTCCATCTTTTATTTACGACAGAGCCAATAGTCTTATAGAATTATGAAGCTCTGTTTTGCATATATTTTTCATTTTTCTTTCCATTGTTTGATTATAGTTTTTATTGTATCTTCCACTTCCTATTTTCCATGTGAACACTGTAGTCTACCTTATCCAATGAATTTTACATTGCAATGTAATTTTTGCTAATAAAAGTCTCATATCTTCAATGTCTTTCTTCATTGAATTTATGTTTTCTTTAATTTAAAACACATCTTTATTAACAATGAGATGTACAAGATGTTATGTCGAAAAATGAACTTCACAACTTTGGCGTGGGATGGTGGTGGGAGGAGGGGGGGACGGGAAGGAATGGGAAGGGGAAACAAAGAAGGAGGCAACAATGCTTGATGAGAAATATACTCATTACTTTGCTCATGTAACTGTAACCCCTCTGTATGGTATTTTCACACACAAAAAAATGTAATCCCCCTCCAAAAAAATACATCTTTATTATTCAGTTTAACTCTTTTGAAGTCTTTACCTACTGTTTCCATAATCTCCATCAGTCATCTTTCTGTCAGTATCCAGAGAATATTATCAGAACAAAATAGCACAATATAGATATACTAATATAACAATATGTAAGAACAATATAGACAGAACAAAAAAGAACATAGATTTTTTTTCTTGGGCTAAAGTTTATATTTTTCTTCTTCTTGGCATGTTTATTAATATTTGATTGGATGAAGGCAGTATGAAGTTCTCATGTTGATTGGTGGTTTTTGTTATATTCCCTTAGTGAGATCTGTGATTTGTTTGGGCCAGTAGCTATACTACCTGAAAATAAGCACTGTCCTTTCTAGACTTACTGGAAACTATATTTCGGTTGGTAAACAGAGACATTCATTTAAGGCTAGTGTATTCCCAATAAAGGCAATCTTTTCCAGGAAATCTACAGAATGCTCAGTGTATTAGTTTACTGGGCTGCCCTAATGAAATACTATAGACTGAGTGGGTTAAACAGAATTTTTTTTTTGTACATTTTTCAAAGCCTGGAATTTGAAGATTAAGGTCTTGGCTTGGTTGGTTCTGATATAGATAGATGCCATTGTATTTTCTGTTTTTTTTTTTTTCTTTTTTCTATGCATACTTAAAAAGAAATTAGTAAGGAAAATAAGAGAGTAAGAGGGAGATGGGGGTGGGAGGAAGACACAGAAGGAGAGAGAGAGACTCTGATATTACTTTGTTTTTCTGGTACAGAAACTAGTCAACTTGATTATGAAACCAACAAACAGAAATAGGATGTCTCCTTACTTAAAATCTGTTTTTAGAGTATTTGTTAGTTGAAGTTGAATTACATCAAGTGTTTTTCCCCCCAGTACCATTAGGATAAGCATATTCTTATCCATGTCTTTAATCTAGTCTCATCTTCAGACACATTCTGCTACTGTTCTGTTTTTTTTTTTTGTTTGTTTGTTTTTGGGTCTGGTCAAGGGGCCTGAACTCTGGGCCTGGGCGCTGTCCCTCAGCTCTTCAGCTCAAGGCTAGTGCTCTACCACTTGAGCCACAGTGCCACTTCTGGCTTTTTTGGCTTATGTGGTGCTGAGGAATTGAACCCAGGGCCTCAGGCATGCAAGGCAAGCGCTCTACCACTGAGCCACCTTCCCAGCCCCTCTGCTGCCGTTCTATTGATGTCCTAGGTTAGTCACAAGATTTCAGTATTAAAATAAGGCAAATATGAGATGTATCTGTATCATACATGACTCATCATAAAAGTTTCTTCCATTGTGAAATCTTTTTAGATGCCATCTATAATGTTTTCTTCTTGTGATTCATACAACATTGGAAGTAGATACTCTAGTATTTAACAAGTGAATAATCTACAGATGGGTAACTGGGCCAAATACTATAAGCTACTACTTCCAATAAATAAAATTTTGTTGGAATACATCTATGGTTATTCACATGTATATTGCACTGGTTCTGCTCAGAGCTGAATCATTGGACCGTATCATGTGTTCTGCAAAGCCTAAAACACTATATTAATCATTACAGAGAAAGCTTACCAAGACTAGCCACATGTGTAAATCACACACACACACACACACACACACACACACACACACACACAATCTTTTATTACTGAGATTTGAACTAAGGGCCTCACACTTGTGAGATAGGCACTCAGACCACTTGAACCTCACCTCTAGCCCTCATGGGTTTAATGTTATTGACTTTTTCAACACTTTATCATATAATACATGCTTTCTCAGTCTCAGCAGTATGAATCTTTATAGTTAAGAAATTCTTAGTTTTGAAGTGTGTGTGTGTGTGCACACACACGTGCATGCACATGTGAACATCAGGTTCATGTTCTAGGTTCATGTTCTAGGCACTGTGGTATGCTTTTCAGTATATCTAGTCTTTTCTTTGCTAGATTTGACTTGATTTTTGTGCAGGTTGGATCACACAGGTACAAGTACGGGAAAGGCTTCTCTCAGTTTTTAAAGTTACACACTTGCTACAGACACACACTGAGTGTTGAGTCCAAGGTTTAGTGTGCATCAATTTAACTTAAGGCTTTGTTATAAGGTAAGTTGGCAACTTTCATCCCAGACTGTCATCAGAATTAGTTTGAGTCTAAGAATGTGTTTTCTAGAACTTTCTCAGTTATCTCTGTGCAGCAAGTCCTGGATGGATAATTTGAGATTTGTAGATTTGAGATAGTAGAGTAATGTATTATACTTAGCTCTGGTAACACTATTTCTTCAAGTAAATGATGTTATTATAATGTAGTAAATTTGAGAAGACCACGGGGCATAATCAGAAGAAGGGAACCAAAATTAAAATGAAGACTAAATAATACAGAAAAAAAATTTGTCTTGCTCAAGCTATACTGAGAAGTGATTTTTGTGTGTTTTCAAACTTTGTTTTTGTTTTTGCTTGTGTTGAGGCTTGTCTCTGGGCCTGGGTGCTGTCCCTGAGCTCCTTTTTGCTCAAAGTTATTCCTCTACCTCTTGAGCCACAGCACTGCTTCTGGCTTTTTCTGTGATTGAATTGGATTTCAGAGTCTCACAGACTTTCCTGCCTGGGCCAGCTTTGAACTGTGATCCTCAGATCTCAGCTAGGATTACAGGTGCCAGCTAATGGTGCATGGCTTGTAAATATAATTTTGCATTCTTACATCAGTTTTCCTATTGGTTTTAAGTATTTATTGCTTAGTAGATTTACCTATACTTGTTGTTGTTATTCATGAGGCTTGAACTCAAGGCCTGGGCACTAGCATTCTATCACTTTGAGTCACAGCATCACTTGCAATTATTTGAGTGGTTAATTGGAGATAAGAGTCTCATGGGGACTTTCCTGCCCCAGCTGGCTTTGAACCATGATCCTCAGATCTCAGCCTCCTGAGTAAGTAGGATTACAGATGTGAGCCACTGGCACCTGGCTTTAAACTTAAAAAAAATCTTTAAATAGTTGTACAAAGGAGTTGCCATTTAATAAAGCAGTTTATGGATCAAGAAAATGTAGTATCTATATGTAATGGAATTCTATGCCTCCATCAAAAAGAATGGCATTGCCTCATTTGTTAGGAAATAGAAAAACTTGGAAAAAAAATTGTATTAAGTGAAGTAAACCAGGCCCAAAGAAACATAGGTCCCAAGGTTTCCCTTATTTGTAATAACTAGTATATGTCTGGGACAAGCAGAAAAAGTCAAAGCTATGTACATATGACCAGGTAAGATGATGTTAAGCGAAATGAACCCCAATATAGGGACACAATTGTTTTTTTCTTTCTTGCTATTGTTTCTAACATATTTATAATGTACCACGTGATTTTTTTGTTTCTTTGTATGTTCCTCCCCTACAGTATAACCCCTGTTTCACTGTATTTGATGTCAGTGCCCTGAATCTTGTATATACACTTTTCTAATTTGGAGAGGGGAAGGGAAAACACAAAATGTTTAAATAGGGATACAGGTTGACCTATTGTAACAAAAAGATGCACAAGATACAATGTTGAAAAATGAGCTTTACAATTTAGGCAGGGGCAGAGTGTGTGTGTGTGTGCGTGTGTGTGTGTGTGTGTGTGTGTGTGTGTGTGTGTGTGTGTGTGTGTGTAGTTGTGGAGGTGGGAGAGAAGGGATGGTAGGGGAAAACCAAAGGAGGAGGTAACAATGCTCTATAGGAAATGTACTCATTACCTTGCTCGTGTAACTGTAACCCCTCTGTACAGTATTTTTACAATAAAATATATATAAAATAAATAAATACAGTGTATCTTGATCAGTGTCACTCCTTTTCAACATTCTCACTCATCACTCCTCTACCTGTCCATTCTTTCACCCTTTTTAATTTTCTAATTGACTACATTCTTCCCCCTTCTCCTCTTCATTTGCTAACATTTTCCCCATTTACTACATTCCTCTCCTTCCCGGTATTTATTTTGTTAAACATTGACATTTTTGCTTCTTTACACTATTTGAGTTCTTCTTTGAATCTACTGTATTTCAGTTAAGAAGTTATTTTTAATCCCAGATTCATCATTTATAGGAAGATAATTATATGGTTAACTCCTTGCTTGAATAACATTTCAGTTAATTAATTTCTAATAATGAATACCATTTTCTATTTTTTTGTTCATACACACTACGTAGAAAGACTATTGTGCTGATAATAGTGTATGTACTCTTTGTAACTAAAGAAGCTCTGAACAGATAAGACAAAAATCCATAGAGGAACTTTATCAGAGTAATTGGAGCATAGTAATCACTCTAATTTCCTTAGTTAGTTGTAGTATAGTCTCTAAGTAGGATAATGGGCCTTGAGATCTGATTGTGACAATTACATCTTGCATTGTTTTTTATGACACAATTTCTTGCATTTATTAGGCATAGTCTACCATTTCACCTATGTGTCCTCCATCCCTATCATCAACCATTTGGTTTTTAAATCTTGGACATTTTTTAACCCCTTCATGGAGTATATAAGTTCTGGACTTACTTTTTTGAACAAATTCAAACTTTTCAGATTCCAATCATGCAAGGCCAAATCATGAAGCAATTTACCATGATTGTTTTGTACTGAATTGAAAACTCTTATACCTAATGAACTGGCTTCTCTGGTTTATTTTCTGGTCATTTCTGAGAAATGAACATGATTTCTCTTGAAAGTTTACTTGAAAGCTATTGCCAGGAAGACACATTGGTCATTAGAAGGTTGTTTCTCAGGATGGATGATTTACACAGTATTCCTTAGTACATTTTCCTGCTGGAAGGATGTGTAATATGTGTTACCACTTCTATCATTATGGGTATGGATCTTGCTTAGCATGACATTTTGTGGGATCCTAGTTGTGTGGTATTTATAGGCATCTAACCGGATGACTAACATCTGAGGAGTTCAAAGCACACACGTTTATGGTAGGATGAACATCTTTCTGTATAAACTACAAAAATGAATCCATTCTGTGGTAAGGCTTCCATCTGTCCTGTGATAGTC
This sequence comes from Dipodomys spectabilis, assembly GCF_019054845.1. Taxonomy (NCBI): domain Eukaryota; kingdom Metazoa; phylum Chordata; class Mammalia; order Rodentia; family Heteromyidae; genus Dipodomys; species Dipodomys spectabilis. Next base: position 18,861,454 of record NW_024870709.1, read on the forward strand.
TTTATTGTAGAATATCACACAAGTGGTGGTGTCACAAATGTTATGTCTCTGGAGCATCGTGTAACCTTGGGAGAAGAAATGTCTGAAGAACCAGAAGAGAGTAAAGGCTATAATTAAAAATAAGCCCCAAGAAATAGTTTCCATGTGGTTGTGAGAAGCCCTTGAGAACAGCTGGAAAATTTCAGGCTGAAATATGTTGGAACAATAGTTTACAGAGGAAAGTAGCTGGGTTTGTGGTTACACTTGGAAGTGAAATTTCCTTGCTTGCTCATAATAGTAAACTAGCTATAAAGTTTAGAAGAATATTCCCTAAAGTCAAGTTTTACTCCCTGAATTACAAAATGAAACATAATAGACAGCTCCATAAATGAGAGTATGGGCTTAAACTTATCTTAGGGATAGTCGTTATATACAAATGAAAATGTTTTCTGATATAAAGAAAAATACAGATTTATTTAATAATAAGGGGTTGAAGAATCCAAAATGTAGGAGAGATTAGGATTCTGTGTAAAATTATACAATAAGGTTTTATTCTAAAGTTTTGGATATCAATCTTTCCTTTTTATGTTTGAGTCAACATCCCAATCTATTTAAAAATCAACACACTTCCTTTCAAACTTCTGTATTTCTTTGTTGTTATTGTTATAAGCCTTTCCTTCAGTCAAGTCTATTTACCTTCCTCCCTAAACACATTTTTAAATTTCTTTCAGTTCTAGGACTAATGGTTTATATGCACTCATATCTATATTTATTGATTGAGCTATTTCAACATATTAGGTATATTGGAGAGAGGCTTAAGCAAAATGTCGGGCAAGCAGGGAAGTACTACAATGTTGCAAAGTCGTCAGGTTTGGTTAATCACTGAGAAATGGGAAAAGGAGGATGTCAGGGTAGTTAATTTGTGGTTGATGAAATTTTGAAAAATCAGTGCCTTGAAGAGTTAGAGTGGAATCCAGGGGTAGGGAAAGAAAACCTGAAAACAGATGTGTAGCAGGCATATGTGGATAATCATGAAGAATATTTTGGATGATAAGGGTACATTTTAGAACAAGAATGTATATTGCTGCTGACAAGCACCATTATCAAACTATAAAAAATGACTCCAAATATGGGTGGAAATGAAACCTAGTAGCTTCAATTACTCTTTCTTCAGCCTTCAGATATTCTTAGTAAATTATTTTTTAGTTGTTAGAAAGCAACCCTAGAATTCTTTTCCAAACATTTTCTGTCAAATAATGGTAAAAAATATTTATTACCAAAAAGAAATTGGTAAGATGATTTATAGAGACTATAGTTTTATTAGTACACACATTATCAGTGACTTGAATATCAAACTAGTAATCTGTAATTTGCTTGAGGCCAAAGTTCACCATCATGTATTCAATGCCTTGATGAATGCTAACATGTTCTCTGTGGTATTAGCTTTTGCTGATGTACAATCAATTTATCAAAGGACATTTTTGTCATTGTTATTGGTTGTGGGGCTTGAATTTAGGGCCTGGGTGCTGTCCCTGAGTTCTTTTTGCTCAAGGCTAGTAACCTACTACTTTGAGCCACAGCACCGCTTCCAGTTTTCAGGTAGTTAATTTTCTACCTGAATTGGCTTCAAACTGTGATTTCAGATCTCAGCCTCTTGAGTATTTAAGATTACAGGCATGAGCTGCAGGCATCTGGCTCAAAGTACATTTTAAAAAGCTCAGATTTCTCTGTCAGGTGCAGGTACAATCCTAGCCTGTAATTCTAGCTACTCAGGAGGTTGAGATCTGAGGGTCGCTGTTCAAAGAAAGTCCATGAGACTCTCATCTCCAATTAACCACTGGAAAACCAGAAGTGGCGCTGTGGCTCAAGTGGTAGAGCATTTGCCTTGAGCTGAAGAGCTCAAGGGGACAGGTACTCAGAAGTCAAAGACTGCATGTTTAGGTTTCACAAGACTGAAGGCAAAGTTTTAGCTGGTTGCGCTCTACATCAGGGGCTGGGACTGTTAATCTTCACTATTAGTAGAATTATTTTCTGGAAGTTGTGTGACTTCTTATCTTTGGAAGGCCATATCTATTCTTTAGTGGTAGCCTCCATTCTGAGCATTAAGTCCCTCTCCTGCCTTGGACATCTCTGACTTCCTCTTCTGCTCTCTGTTTGAAGGGCTCAGGTGATAATGAAGTCTCCCAACTTCAGGTCATCACATAACACAGCCCAATCAAAATAAAAACATCATATTCACATCCTCTGTAGGATGTGCATGAGATCTTCATGGGGGCTGTTTTGCAGTTTTATCAACTGTACTTGTGTAATATCAGCAAACAGCTAGTTTGGTTGTGAGTCACAATTTTAAAGAGCAAGAAAAAAGGCCAGAATGGATTATTTTGAATTAGAACTATACATACCCTTTTGTTTCATTTTTAAGTTGATTTAAATATACCCATTGAAAAATAATCCTTATTTCTGAGACTGTAAATCCATAATAAATAGTGTTAGTAAGGGAAAATTAGTAATTTTCAAAGAATTAGAGTTAGATGATATTTATTATTTTTTCTTACTTTATGTGCTACTGTTGGTGCTTGACTTCAGAGCCCCTCCCTCTCTCTCTCTCTCTCTCTCTGTCTTTCCTACTCACAGTTGGTGCTCTACTTGTTGAGCAAGACTTCCAGTCCTATTTCTTGTCTTGTTCTTCTTTGTTTGATATTTTTTTGTTTGTTGGAAACAGAATTTTGCTATGTAATCAATATTGGCCTTGCACTTACAATCTTACCTCATTCTCTTGAGTGCAAGATGATATTATAAAATATGACTATGACGAATTTTTGGTAAATTTTGATAATGGGCTGATCAACATTTTATACAATTGTTATCATAGTGCTAATACACTTTCTATGTTGGTTAAAGGGTTAACATTTATTATTCCTGAATATTTTTAAGTGGAGACATAAAAATAAAAGCCTAGATTGCTATGATTTTTCATAGCTTAAAAGAAAAATGGTGAATTGGAAAAGATTGTTTTCTTAAGCAAACATTTCATATAAAATTCCTGGACCTTTTCTAAGATTTCATTAGCAAAATATATTTGTACACCCCTTCTTCAACACACATGAATGCTATTAAAAAAGCTCTCAGAGGATAATTTTTTTTACAAAATATTGGGAAGATTATAGTTAATTATGTGAATCACTATAATTGAACAGAATTCTACATAAGGCATATTTAAATGTATACATTGTATTGACTGGATACCATGAATACATCTTTTGAGAATTTAACGGATATTCCATTCTGAGAGAAAATGTGAAATTGAATTACTAAAAGAAAATGAATATGGCTATTTCTGTATTTAACCATAACCAAGAAGCTCTTATTTTCTGATTTTGCAATGGCTGAGTAATTGTTTTGAAAAAAATTAAAGATCTTGGATGGGAACTGAGTGATTTTGCATTTCCTTTTTCTCACAAGAAAATTGTTGATAATGCAATAGGATAAACATTATTAAAATGAAAAGTTGAAATTTATTATTCTTATATAAGCCTTATAAGTCATGGATTGTAATCTAAAACAAGCCAGCTATTTACCATATGTAATGTTAATACTAATATGAATATTAAATGCAAATTAAATCTGTTTATATTTAATTACAAGTCACAGAAATTAATTTTCAATTTTTTTATTTAAAAAATTTTTAAATTATGTTTATTTAGTGTCTTTAAGTAGCTGTATAAAGGATTTCAATTCAACATGTCAATTTATGAGTGCAATGCATCTTTTATTTATTTATTTGTTGAATTTACTTTTCTTATGTAGTTGTATAAAGGGATTTCAATTCCAGAAGTCAGGTTAACAGTACAAATACAGCTTGATCATTCTCACCTCTCTCATCATTCTCTCCACTTCTGTCTCAATCTCACCCCTCTCCTCAGATGTGGTTCTATTTTCACATATGTATATTGACACTATGTGTTACAATGTCCAGATTTACAATCTTAAAATTGGACACAGAAGTTCATAATAATGTGTACCTTAATACCCAGGAGACACCTGAGAAATACATTATATGGTTATTATTGTGTGGACATCCTAGAATCGACTTTCACAAACTTAGTTGTTATAATTGTGCTAGAAAAGGAAGTAATACAGTATAATACACAAGGTACAATCTGCTGCTCTTGCAGACATTGCAATCCAAACAATGCAAGATTAAATCCAGTGTAAAAGAAAAATGCTGCAATCAAGGTAAGAGATACCTGATACACTGCCTAACAAAACATATTCAGGGCAATATTCAGGAATACCCTGGATAACAAAGATTAGAGGTATAATATAGTAGATACAGAAATCAGCAACATGGTAATTATCAAGTTTTAGATGCTATACATAATTGTATGTACTATACTTCATGCCACTGTCCTAGAATAGATTTCCTAGCACATTCCCACAAATACCTAAGTGATGCTGTGTGCTATGACACACCCACATATATAAGTTCTGCTGGCCACAGCCTCACTAAGTGACAGGAATCTTTCAGCTTTCTATAAATCTTACGTATATGCTGTTGAAACATTACCTAATTCATGAGTGTACAAGGCAATTTTTAATGTATAACTCTGTTTTGATCACTTAAATGGTTAACCATGTTCTGCTAGTCAAAGTTAATGAAGATATTTCCATTCATAAGTATTTATACACCAGTTATTTAAACTTTGTATATTGTCAAAGTGATTTTTTATTGCAAATTTGGAAAAAAACTTTCTATATTGACATCATGTCTGCTTGCTATGTCCCAGGTGTTGTTAGAAAGTCAACATGTGCATCCAATAATTTAACCTCAGAAATAATATTCGAAGTGGGTAAGATTTTTATTTGCATTTTCCAGAGGAGAACATTGAAGCATACAGTTAAATAACATCCTCAAGTTTGTATAGCTAATACCTGATCAAGGATCTTGGGCTCTTGAAGTTCTTATCTTGTTAAATACACATGTGTGCATTTACATGTGTGTATATTATTTTTTATTGTCAAGGTGATGTACAGAGGGGTTACAGTTACATAAGTAAGGTAATCAGCACATTCCTTGTCAAACTTGTTACCTCTTCTCTCATTTGTCTCCTACTTTCCCTTACCCCCTTTCCCCTCATCATAGTGTCTGGTGTGTATCGCTGTCGCATTGGTTCCCCCTTGTCCTTTGTCTCACCCTTCTGTTGTTCCCCTTCCCTTCCCTAATCCAAATAAACATATACAACACCAAGGCACCAAAATGAAATACAGTGACAACAGGGGATACACCATAGAGGGAAGAACGTACAAAAGAAACAAGAAATCACACAGTACATTAAAAACAACAACAAAGGAAAACCTCTGTGTCCATGCCTGGGAGTTCCCTTTGCTTGGCATCATCTTATATGGTCATATGTACATGTGCGCATGCACACACGCATATGCACTTGTGCCTTTGGGTCTCCTCAATATTTTTTTTTAATGTGTTCCCAAATATTTTTTTAATTTAATTTAATTTTATTTGTGAACATACTGTACAGAGGAGTTACAGTTACATGGGCAGGATAATGCATACATTTCTTACCAAGCATTGCAGCCTCCTCCTTTGTTTACCCTTCACATCCCTTCCCAGCCTCCCCCCTCCCCCCCTAATCCCAATCCTTCTCCTTCCCCCCTTCCCTACCCTTCCCCCCCCTCCCCCCGCACTAACGTTGTAAAGCTCATTTTGGACATGACAACTTGTACTTCTCATTGTTGCAACAGGTCCACCTGTATCTTTAAACAACTGGTTTTTCCCCATCTCCTCCACAAGTTATACTGACATCAAATATAGTGAAAGCAGGGGTTATACTGTGGGGGAGGGACATACAAAGCAACAAAGAGATAATCTTATAAATGTGTTAGAAACACATGCATGAAAGAAAAAAACATTAAAATACACATCTAAGGGTTCATTTTCCTGACATCAGATTATCTGACCTTTTCCACTTGACTCATACATATACTAGATATTACAAATAAGGGAAACCATGGGACCTACGTTTCTTTGGGCCTAGCTTACTTCACTTAATATAATTTTTTCCAAGTTTTTCCATTTCCTAACAAATGGGGCAATGTCATTCTTTCTGATGGAGGCATAGAATTTCATTGTGTATATATACCACATTTTCTTGATCCATTCATCTACTGAGGGGCATCTGGGTTGGTTCCATATCTTAGCTATGGTAAATAATGCTGCAATAAACATAGTTGTGCTGGTAGCTTTAGTGTGGTCTTGTTTGTAAACATTAGGGTAAATGCCCAAAAGTGGGATTGCTGGGTCATAGGGGAGTTCTATGTGAAGTCTTTTGAGGAACCTCCATACTGCTTTCCAAAGTGGTTGGGCAAGTTTACATTCCCACCAACAATGAAGTAAGATTCCTTTCTGTCCACATCCCCTCCAGCATCTGTTGTTGTTAGAGTTCTTGATTTTTGCCTTTCTAACTGGAGTGAGGTGATATCTCAATGTTGTTTTGATTTGCATTTCTTTTATGGCTAGGGATGTTGAACATTTCTTCATGTGTCTATTGGCCATCCTTCTTTCTTCTTCAGAGAAGTTTCTCTTTAAGTCTTTCGCCCACTTATTTATTGGGCAGTTGTTTCTTTGAGGATTTGTTGTTGGGGGGTTTAATTTTTTGAGTTCCAAGTATGTTTTAGATATGAGACCCTTGTCCGTTGTATGGCTAGTAAAGATCTTCTCCCAATCCGTGGGCTTTCTATTGATCTTGCTAGCTATGTCATTTGCCCTGCAGAAGCTCTGCAACTTTATGCAATCCCATTTGTCCAACCTTTCTTTGATTTGTTGTGTTTCCGGGTCTCTATTCAGAAAATTTCGGCCTGAGCCAAGGAGACCTAGGGTTTCTCCTATTCCATCCTGTAATGTTTTCAGAGTGTCTGCTTTGAGTTCAAGGTCTTTGATCGATTTGGAGTTGATTCTGGTGCAGGGTGATCTATAAGGATCTAGCTTAAGTTTTCTACATGCAATTAACCAGTTTTGCCAGCACCATTTACTGAAGAGGCTGTCTGTCTGCCATTCTATTGTTTTAGCTCCCTTATCGAAGATTAGATGGCTATAGGTCTGTAGGTTCATTTCTGGGTTTTCAATTCTATTCCATTGGTCCTGAGGTCTGTTCTTATGCCAATACCAAGCTGTTTTGATTACTATGGCTTTATAGTAGAGTTTGAAATCTGGTATTGATATTCCTCCAGCAGTGTTCTTTCCGTTGAGGAGCGTTTTTGCTATTCGGGGTCTTTTATTGTTCCATATGAATTTTTGGATTGCCTCTTCTATTTCCTTGAAGAATGAGGTTGGAATTTGGATAGGTATTGCGTTGAATTTGTAGATAGCCTTGGGAAGTATTGCCATTTTCACAATGTTAATCTTTCCAATCCAGGAGCATGGGAGGTTTTGCCATTTTTTAAGTTCTGTGTTGATTTCCTTTTTCAAGATTTTAAAGTTTTCATCATAGAGGTCCTTCACTTCTTTAGTTAAGTTAATTCCTAGGTATTTTATTTTTTGTGGGGCTATTACAAATGGAGTTGCTTTCCTAATTTCAGCCACACTTTTCTCATTGTTGGCATACAGAAAAGCCATTGATTTTTGAGGGTTAATTTTATAACCTGCTACTTTGCCAAAGTTTTGAATCAGCTTGAGTAATTTGGGAGTGTAGTCTATGGGATTCTTTAAATACAAGATCATGTCATCTGCAAAGAGGGAGAGTTTTATTTCTTCTTTCCCTATTTGGATCCCCTTTATGTCTGCATCTTGTCTTATTGCTGTAGCTAGGCATTCTAATACTAGATTCTCCTCAATATTTTTTGAGAGAAGGTATGGTATTTGCAGTCTTTGTTTCTCAAAGTGGATGATATGAGGGAAAGTTGGGCCTGAGGGCGCAAATTTATGGGTGAGAAGGCGACAGCTAAGAGGGATGAGTAAAGCAGAACTTCCAACCTTGGTCTGACCCTCACTCTGTCTGTGCCGGAATAATTACTATATTGAGCTTAAGTCAGTTTCAGAATGTGTGGAGGAAGATTTCATATCTTCTGCATTGGAAAAATAATTCCTGAATCCCATTTTGAGCTTCCTAAATATTTTGGTTATGCTAAATGAAATCTGAATGCTGCTATATCACATATCCAAATCTCACTCAATTGTTGGGGTTTATGGTCTCACATATACCCAAGCCAACACTCACAGCCAAATTTATGACAAGTAACCCCCTCTCTTCAAAGCGGGCAGAATCCTCGAAAGCCCTGGTCAGTATGGGAGCTATACTGTTCTTCAGGAAGGTCTTGGCAGCCTTCAAATATTCCTCAGCAACTTTATCCCACATCAACCTTCAAGGAAATGACACTGGATTACTACCAAAGGTTTGTGATGTGTTACCTAGAAATATGACTCTCTGTGGTGAATTCTTGTAACTCTCTCTAGATGGATTATTCCCACCAGGAAGAGCACTGTGTACTACAGGCAACTCTTGATTGAGTTGGCAAAGGACCGTTCTTTAGAACTTGATTTTTGGAAAATGGTTAGTTGACATGGGCCCAGAAAGTGAGAGTATATGACATTAAAGTGTCTTTGAAATGGGAATTGTATAAAGAATACACCATTCTTCTATGCATTTATTTAGTTTTATAGATTAAAAGCTATACTCACCAACTATTATTTCAGAAGAAGCAAGGTGTGCTTACTAGAAGAGTTGTGATTAACACTGGTGATTTTCATTACCATCAAATACTGCTTTGGTTGTTTTCCTCTGTGAGGAGAAGATGTAGACATGGGTGAATGGGAATTTATCCTCTGTGGAAGAGGGAGCTGAGGCCATCTAAGATAGGTAGGCATGTGCAACAGGGCTATGAAGAGAAATGCAATCGAACAGGGAGTTAGTAAGTAATACAAGAGAAAGCCAGCTGCACCTGAGGTCTAGGACAATGGAGGTTTTTGACCAAATCGTTTCTGAAGAATTCTTTTTTTAGTTGGTCCTGGGGCTTGAACTCAGGGTCTCGGTGCTGTCGCTGAGCTTCTGAGTTCAAGGTTAGCACTCTACCACTTTCAGCCTCAACTGCACTCCTAGTTTGTAGGTGGTTAATTCGAGACAAGACTGTCATAGACTTTCCTGTCTGGGCTGATTTTGAACAATAGTCCTGGGATCTCAGCCTCCTGAATAGCTAGGATTACAGGTGTGAGCCACCAGCACCTGGCCTGAAGAATTCTTTGAGGATTGGAAATCTGTTTTGTATTCATGGGAAGTTAGGTTTTTCTCTCATTCTCTTCATACCTAGCAAAGACAAACATTTGCCCTCTTTTAAGAGGCCTTTTGTTTCTAGATAATGATAATGAAAAACTTTCGCAGAGTCTCTGACTAATGTCAGCTGCTTAAAGATAATTTTAAGAACATGGCACTATAGCTCAAAGTGGTCAAGTGCTAGCCTTGAGCGAAAAAACTCAGGGACAGCACCCAGGCCCTGAGTTCAAGCTCCATGACCAAGCAATAAATAAATAAAATAAAGCTATTTTAAGATTCTACCCTTTGGTATTATCTGCTTTCATGTGCTTTTCCTCTCATCATATGCTTCTGCCACAGTTTTCTTATTTTTAGGATAAAACAGATTCTAGATGTTTGTATGTTTGTCTTCTTTTGTCAATTCCCCAGTTTCTGAGGACGGAGCCTTAATTTATATTGTGGGCCACATGCTCCCCCAAAGAAAGTCCCTTTCAGCCCTTAGGGGTTCATTTAAGCCAGTCATGGTGCTTAATTCCACAGCTAGTGGTTCAGGCATGCACACAGATATGCACATTAGGCCAATGAGAGATGAAGGGAAACTGGAGGCAGCACTGAATTTACCGTCTTGGCTCAGACTGAAGCTTCCTATCTCTGTCCTGTGATCAATAACAGAATCCCTTTAACTATTTCCTTTGGAATGTGAGTCGATGTTGCGCTTCCTCAGTAGAGGGCGCTGGAAAGACATCGATGGAGGAAGACATTAGTTGTCCTTGTAGCCTGTGCAGGTCTGCCCTGTGTTGTGAGGTCATGGGAGTGGAACCTGTTGGAGCCACAGGCCCAGTACACCATCTCCCTATGACCTTGTCTTCTCAGTCCGATGACCAGGCTGGTCTGCATGCAAGATGCCTGTGACCCAAGGGGTGGAGGCAAGTACCCACAGAGTGACCCCTCCCCTCAAGCTCCCAGGGCTTTTGGCCTGCTCTACATCAACCAGGTTGGCTGAGTATTTAGACATGTGTTCTATAAGCTTCTGATCATTATAAGTCCACACACATTTACCAGTATTTGTGCTATCCAGTTGCTGAATTGCACCTTTGCCAACTCCTCTAAGTTTGTCTATATCTTAACAGTTTCTCTTATATTAGCAATGGTATTTTCAAATTGGTATCTTTCTCTTGCTTACGCAGGTTGTCTATATATACCAGGTTTTCTATATACCCCAGTCTCTCTTCCTCCTTCCCTCCCTCCCTCCCTCCCTCTTTCCCTTCCTCCCTCCCTCCTTTAGTTATTTCTCAGCTAGTTCTCACACTTTTGCTATGGGGCAAGTCTCAGACCCACAGAACTCAACGGGGATTGCTTTGTTGCTTGAGATAAAGCTTTATGACCTTTCTGTCTGGGCTGACATCACTTGTCCCTCTCAAGTAGCTAGGAGTATCTACCTTCTCTACCTAATAATATTAGTCTGTACATTTTAGGTTAAACCTAGTGCATGGTTTCTATCTCCCAATTAGTTCTAGTTCTAGAATATTCCAGAGTTTCTTGGCTAATGGTCTTATCAGTTATAAAAAGCAATGAAAGAGTGAATTTGACATTTTCTGCCACTGGATGTTCATATGTGCAATCCTGGAACTTCAGCAGCCAGCTTTGACCACGGGGAAGAGACAAAGGAGGAATTATCTTGGATTTTGTGATACGTGGTGTGCTTTTACCTGCAGATTTCTCATCTCAGATGGCTGTTGGGATTTCACTCACTTCAAGCACACATGTCTAATATTCCCTGGTTAAGTTAATATTATCTTAAACTTGTTTCCTGTTTTTTGTTGGGGGGAAGTTTCAAGACTAGGTGACATCAATTGTTACTCTTTCTTTGTGTGCATGTGTTTTGTGAGGCGTGAACTCAGGGCCTGGAAGCTGTCCCTGAACTTTTTTGTTCAAAGTAAGTATTCTACCACTTTGAGCCACAGCTACAATTCTATTTTCAGGTGGTGAATTGGAGATAAGAGTCTCAGGGACTTTCTTGCCTGGGCTGGCCTTGAACTTCAGACCTCAGATCTCTTCCTCCTGCGTAGCTAGGGCTTTAAGGAAAAGGGCATTCTTGAATTCTTTTCCAGACCAGCCTGGTGTCTGCATGAATATCCTCTCAGCTTTCACCACCCTGCTGTGAATGATGATGTGCTGCTGCTTCTCTCAGCAGCTACTTGGGGAGTGTGGCTACTGCAAAACCTTACCCCTGCTTTGCCCACAGGACATGAAGATCCTTTAAATGTGCAAAGTTCACTGCTCAATTTTTGCTTGGTGTTTGCCTCAAAATAAATAGGCCTTAATGTTTGAAAGGTAAAAATCAAAACAGATTTTCCTCATTTCATACCTTCCATGTCCCTTCAGTGAAATGCTTAAGAGTCTCCTATATGTTAATCTGATTAATATATGTAGATGAATCCCAAGATGAGTAGAAGAGGTGAGAGGAGGAAGCCTCTCTCTCTCTCTCTCCCTCCCTCCCTCCCTCCCTCCTTCCCTCCCTCCCTCACTTCCTTCCTTCCTTCCTTCCTTCCTCCTTTCCTCCCTCCCTTATTTCCTTGTACTATCTTTACTTTGTTGTACAATGGAGTTCCAATTCAAGTCTTTACAATTTGCCCAAAGTGAATGCTATTTCTCCTTTTACATTTCACTTGCGATGCACAATTATCATGACTATTGACCTGCTGATCAAAATATATTTTGATATTTGACTTTTAAGGCAGAAAAATAAATGTCAGGGAGTATATTTCTTTACAAATGTCATAATACCTGTGAAGGAAAATGTTCAAGTCAGAAGTTGAGTTTAAAAAGCTGAATGTTCTGTGACAGGAAATCTGAAGGCAGAAAAACCAAGAGTTTAGCTTCCTTTTGTGGGTTATTAAAAGCCATGTTTTAATTCTTACAGAGGCTTTCCTTCTGTTATCCTGATGCTTTCTTCTTTGGAGAGAAATGCGGAAGTTGTGGAAGCAGTTGAAGATTTGTCTTTGTTATTGTGCTCTGTCTCACCTTCCATCTTCAAGGTAGTGTTGGGGAATTAAATGAGAATCACTGCTGGTTTTTTGTACCATGCCACTTCTCAAGTCTTTCTGACCTCCTACCCTACAGAGGGCTGTGGGACTCTCTTCAGGAGGTAACCCTCTAATAATAAACTATCAAGATCAAGGTTCCTATTATTTTCCTACTCTTTGTGCAAATGACCTCATAATTTTATTCTAATTATGACTCTGGTTTTTAATAGGATATGGATTTGCTGATTTTTGATACATGCATTAAAATTTTGCATAGCTTTTATTTTTTGATTTTGCTTTGAAATGAAGTTGAATATCTCAAGGAAATATTTATTTTTTATTTTTTTTATTTTTGGGTCCAGTCGTGGGGTCTAAACTCTGGGCCTGGGCGCTGTCTCTCAGCTCTTCAGCTCAAGGCTAGCGCTCTACCACTTGAGCCACAGTGCCACTTCCGGCTTTTTTTTTTTTTTTTTTGCTTATGTGGTGCTGAGGAATCGAACCCAGGGCCTCAAGCATGCAAGGCAAGCGCTCTACCACTGAATCACCTTCCCAGCTCCAGGAAGTATTTATTTTTGAAGTAAGGACGTCAGGTCTGGCCGGTGCCATTTGGGCCACATGGTGGATGTTAGAGTTTGGCATCTTGTCTTCATGCTCGGTGGGGGGGAGGGGGGGAAGAAAACCCCCTGCCCATCACCTGCCTGGTAGGTGATCAGTGTGCCTGGATCCCTGGAGGCAGGCGTAGGTGCTTGGCTGATAGGTTATTAAATCTGTCAGTCCAGTGCCTGGGACTGGATTTCCTGTGGATCTGCTCCCTGCGCTGACCTATTTAGGCCTAGACCAGCCTAACTGCCAGGATACCATGCAATGTGTGTCTCCGTCATCGTGTCTCCTGTGCTGTCTCCTGGCTCATCTCCAGTCATCATGGCATCCCAATTCAGCTCTCCATTGAAGCTGAACTGGATTGTTAGTAGTGTTGATATTGTTTTTGTCCTATCTTCTCTAGCATATTTGCTAGCTGTGTTATGAGTATTTGGGGCCTGCAGGCCATTGTAACAACTGGCTGCCTGCAGCCTGCTAACTATATAATAAAGACTCCAATATTCCTTCTTCCAAAATGTGGCTTCTGGGGTGATTCACCCTACAACATTTTGAACATTCAATCAAGTTAGAAATGCGAATATAGAATGCTAGAATATCATCTTACATCATTTCTATCTATATGTCCTGTATCTATGTTAATAACTGTAACAACTACATCATTAATTAGCTTTAATCACCTACTCTTCATCTCTCTGCCATCTTCATCATTTTCCCTATCATTCTCCATCCCGCCTCTCCTTCTTTTCTACACACTAAAATCTCCAGAATGGTGATTTCTGGGAGCTCAGCTTGTGACTGGTTTATATTTTCTTCTTTCTGCTTGCCTGTATTTTGTCAATTTTTCTACAATTATTGTGTGCAATTTGGCTTGCTTGATGACTCCTGTTTGACTTCCTGTCATGATTCATAATTAGAACTTCAGAAGACCCAAAAATACTCTTAGCTATAAGGATCACAATTTAAAAAAGGCCATTCTGCCTAAATTATTAGCAGTTTTATACGATTTGACTGCTTCTCAGTTTATATAGACTTTGAGAGCTGGAAAAACCTTAAAGGTTATCCAAATTAGTCTCTCATCTTAAGGGGAGAAAGCTGAAATCCAAAGATGCTGATGTTCAATCATGGCAGCCTGAGTCAGAATTGGGGTGAATAGAAGCAGCTCGCTATATAGTAGTGTATGACTACACTATGAACTAATTTGCAATTCATTGTTTATTTCACACGAACCTAACACACATATACTCACAACAGATTTCTAAATCAGAATAAAGTGGAGAAGCCATATTTCTATTATAAATGTGCTAAGCTTTAACATAGGCTCAAAATAGTTTCAAACTACATGTTTATTGTTTTTTTTTCTTACTGTGAAAATACCGTACAGAGGGGTTACAATTACTTGGGCAAGACGATGAGTACATTTCATATCAAGCATTGTTGCCTCCTCCTTTGTTTCTCCTTCCCATCCTTTCCCATCTCTTCCCATCCACCCCCACCCCGCTAAAGTTGTAAAGTTCATTTTTCGACATAACGTCTTTTACATCTCATTGTTGCAATGGGTCCGTCTGTATCCCTATTTAAACGATTTGTTTTTTTTCCCTTCCCCTCCCCAAATTATACTGACATCAAATACAGTGAAATCAGGGGTTATACCGTGAGGGAGGGACATACAAAGCAACAAAGAAATCATCTTATAAATAAACTACATGTTTATTGTTATTGCATTCTCTAAAAAGAACTAAAAAATTCCCATTATTAAAATATTCTTCATGAAATTGATACATGAACAAAATTCAAACAGAACTGAACGTCAGTGTGTCAGGAAATGCATCTCAACAATGGCTATATTTTCAACCAAAATTTGCCATAAAAAAGTACAAATACAAGGATAAAATAATTAATATACTTATTATAGGGGCTGTGTGGGTGAAAGTCCATATTCCATTGTTGACTCACACTAGCAGCTATATTTTATTTAGCTACACTCTTTTCTTTTTCTTTTTTTTCCTTTTTGTCTTTTAAGAAGCAAACATCTCAAAAGCCTACCTTCTAGCAGAGAACCCACACCGGTTGACAATCCAGACTAGACCAGGCCCAGTTTGTACCAGGAAAATTTGCAAAGACTTCCATTTGGGCTTCTGGTTGATTGCTCCTTTGTTATTTGATCTCAGCCTGGCATGTTGTCTGTATTTACCTAGCGCTGTAGGACAGCTGCCTTCCCCTGGAACCCACTGGGACCCGTGGCACTTCGCAGCTGATTGCCATCCTATTTATATTAATTGAATGCAGTGTATTCTACACACAGTACTGATTACTCTCATTTATTTAGGTTCCTAAAGACTCAGGATTTCTCTATGAGCCTTTACAATATCGTTTTACTCATTTGGCTCCAATTAGTTTCAGTTAACGAAAATATATTACAACAAACCTCTGGCTAGCCATCGCTATTTCTAATGACATAATTTGTGAGTTTTTAGCCCTTGAAATTAGAGACATTAGAAATTAAGCTACAGTATCTTCAGTGGGGTTGAGAAATATTAATTGCAAGCATCTGGGATCACTTTCTTAAGGAAGATTTGTGATTTCTATTTAACTAATAAATGTTGACATAATTGAAGAGCTATAAACTCTGTATGTTGGACTTCCTGAGGAATTTCTTATCATATCCTTGCTCAGTTGCATAAGAAAATGCTGTCACACTGACAATAGAGTATAGTTCATTTGCACTTAATATTTCACAATTAGAATGCATGACTAAGTCACTCATTCAAGAGTGTGTCTTGGAATTTTTTTAAAACATCTAAATTTATCACAAAACTATAAAAAGTACCCTCTTCTCTTCCTCTCTCTCCCCTCCCCTCCCTTCCCTCTTTCCCTTGCTGCTGCCTTCAGTTCCACTATTATTATTGTTGTTGTTGGTGGTGGTGGTCATGGGTCTTGAACTCCAGGCCTGAGAAATTTCCCTGAGACCTTTTGCTCAAAAGTAGCACTTTAAACCACAACACCACTTCTGGTTTTCAGGTGGTTAATTGGAGCTAAGAGTCTCACAGATTTTCTTGCTCAGGCTAGCATTGAGCCACCATTCTCAGATCTCAGCCTTCTGAGTAGCTAGAATTATAAGTGTGAGCCACTGACACCTGGATCCACTATTATTATTATTGTTATTATTAGGCTGGCTTGCTGGCTTCAGAATATTCATCCTTCTGTCTTAGTTTCTTTAATTCTTTAATTACTGGTGTGTACCACAACTCCTGGTTTATTATGAATTTAACAAAAAGTTTTCTAAAATGGCTTTTTCTCTCATTCTCATACTTTGCTTAGGCTCTCAAATATGGGATATAACTCTAATAGTTTATATTTGAAGATAATAGTCTCTTCAATGATATGTTCAGATGATAAAGATGATTTCAAAAATCTTTTCAGATGTAATCTGGATACTTGAAATAAAATTAAGAATGGCCTGTAATAGATTCTATAAAAATATCAAATTACCTTACTCCTTAAGAATAAGAATGCTACAACCAAAGTCCATCATTTCCCCTGTATTTTAGTCAGGTGTTTACATATCTTACAACTGTCCTTCATGGTTTAAAGTCTGAATTTTGATCTGTTTTGGAATATAATCAATTATCATCTATTACATCTACGGAAATTTCATTGTAAATTATAACCCCAAGCAAAGGAGTTTTTCTGCTTATCACGTCTTTGAAAGTTTTATTTTTTAATTGTGTTTTATGTTTTTCCTCTCCTATCCTAAACTTGAAAAGACAAGGCCAATCATAGTCAAATACCGTAAATGCTGTGGTCCCATGGTTTTTATGTAAAGTTAATAAAACAAATCGGAGGCAGCTGTGCATTTCAGGAAATCAACTCCACCGAGGGGATCTGGGAATACTACAGCCACAAGTGTGAAGCTGGAGTCACCAGACACCCTCAATGGAATTCCGACTCAATAAATCAAAATCTGCTCCTTTCTACCTTTGCAATATAACTCTGCAGCCTATGTGGGACCTATACTTTCCAGCATTCCCAGTGCTATCTTTTTTAATTATCATGGAACTTCTTGCTTCCTGTTCCAGAAGATTGGAATATTTGGAGAGAATTTTTGCTATATGCTTGGTTGCGATGGGGCTCAAACATTTCAGGTCTGGGGACCTTGATATGGTAATAAATTCTTCTGACTTGCCTTACCACGTGAGTTCAGATAGAAAAGTAAATATGAAGAATTGTGAGGTGCTGTGACAACACTTCATGGAGGCACATAGTAAGTGTGTCCATGCCTAATAACATCATACATGATTACAGATGCTTGACCTGGCCCATGGACCACCTAGAAGCCCCTGTGGACACCTACGAAGTTGACCAATGGACTCTGAGTGACTGCTTTGAGACTCACACTAATGCAGCTGTCATTCTCTTTAGCTTATATATTTATTGATGCCCAACCTGGTGAATTTATATCTATGTCTATGTCTATATCTATATCAACCTAGGATTTCTTACGATATCAAAACCCTATTATTGTCTAAAATAATAGCAAAGTAGGAGTTTTTTTCCAAACATTTCTTTATTGAGATTAAGTGACTACATAAATTTCACAATACTGTGGCATAGTTATACTTTGCTAAAGTCACAAACACATTTTAACCTTCACAGTGATCATCATCATTATCTTAACCTACAAAGCTTATGAACACTGAGTTTCTTTAATTGAGAAAATATCACACCGATTCTTATGCCTGGGCAGACTAAATGCCACAAATATGCTTTAATCTAGAGCCTGGGTTCAAATCTTTGTCTCTATCACTTGCTCATTCTTTTTTTTTTTTTTTTTGGTTGGTTGTGGGGCTTGAACTCTGGGCTTGGGCGCTGTCCTTGTGCTCTTTAGCTTAAGGCGAGTGCTCTACCGCTTGAGCCACAGCACCACTTCACTTGCTAATTCTATAACCATGGGCAAGCTTCTTAATCTCTATATGACTCATCTCCCCCCTCCCCAAATTGCAGCATTAGTCTGTGCTACAGTGTGGGTCTTAAATACCCTTGATATCATTCAAGGACATACTCCTAGTGATCTAGAACCTCTTTCTAGACCCTATCTCCTAAAACATCCAATCACTGTGAGCCCAACTCATTAACACTGTGCCTCCATAGAGGATATTTAAGACCCATGCTATAGTACAGACAGAGACAGAAAGAGAGAGACATACAATGAAAACTGTTCTAATGATCTGGTTTTCTCTTTTGCCTTCTAGCTTATGATGTAAGCAAGTCCACTCTTAGTCCAAAAGCAATAGAGCCAATTGACCATGGACTAACACTTTCAAAACTCAGAGTCAATTATACCTTTACTCCTTGTAAGTTAACTGTCTCAAACATTTTGTTAGAGGGAAAGAAAGCTGCCTGACAGAACAACTATGTTCCTGGATTGCAGCAAGTTTTGTCAATAAGCTTCTGCTACACAACAAAGTACCCCAAATCCAGTTCCTTATTATAATAAACATTTATTATTTCTCCTAACTCTGTGGATTGTCTAGGAAGTTCTACTTTGGAAAGCCTTGACTCAGATGTATGGTTTAATATAGTTTTATTTGTATGCCAGTGGTCTACAGAACCCTCACTTTCATGTCTTGGCCAGATGGTTAGCTGTCACCTCTGGGGATGGCAATGTAAGTCCCATTATCCAACAGCTTCACCCAGCCTTCTTCATCCAATGGTCCTGAGGCAGCTAAAGAGTACAAGCTTATTTTCATGCCTCTGCATGAGTCATGTTCGCTGTTCCTGGACTAAATCGACTCCCATGGTAGAGGTCAGATTTAAGGATGAAGAGAGTGACTTCATTTTGTGAGGAGTGGAAATGCACATTGTAAGGAGCATACATTCAAGAACGGGTAGAATTTGTGGAGATTACACAATTTGCTCCATCAGGGCAATGTGATCAAGCAGTTTATTGAAGCTAAGTTGTTTGAATTAGTGACTAGCATGGGGTACCTCTATAAATCACTATTATCTTTTCATCATATTTTAAATGAGGATTATTCTCATACTTAGTCCTTGCCATTAGAACAGTTTTCATTGTATGTCTCTCTCTGTCTTTCTTCCTGTCTCTCTCTATTGACTTTATTGTCTCTATTTCTTCTCGCTCTATTGACTCTCTATTGTGCTCTCTCTCTCTTTCTGTGTGTGTGCTACTACTAGGATTTGAATTCAGGGCCTTATGGTTCTTGCTTAAGGCTGGTACGTACTGTACCCCTTGAGCAATAGTTCTCCACTTCTGGGTTTTTGTTGGTTAATTTGAGATAAGAGACTCAGATTTGTCTGATTTGTCTGCCTGGGCTGGCTTTGAACTGAGCTCTTCAGATCTCAGCCTTTTGAGTAGCTGGGATTGAAGTCTCAAGCCACCAATTCCTGGCGTCACTTATCTCTTATAAATAAATAATTGTACATCTATTTAGATGCTTTTGAGTTCTAACCACTAATGTCTGCGTTCACTGTGAGAAGTCCCTGGATTGATCATTTTAAGAAGGTGAACACTCTCTTCACAACAAATATTTTTCTCCATTGCATCTTTCACTCTATTGCCAGAATAATTCACAAAAGTAGTCTGGAGCTTTGGGTTTTCAATTTCTAAGTTTCTAGTCTCATTTTCTACAACACTTCCAGCCTATACAAGACAATTGCTCACAACAATTATTACCCAGCCTCAAATGTTAATAGTACTATTGTTACAAAATGCTTCTTTACAGAATATGTAATACTGGCCTGGCTCAGAGATTTGGTTATCCATTCCTTTGGTAGATTATACCTAAACAATGTAGTATAATTCTTTAATAATATGTTTCAGAATGACAATAATTTTTTATTAAACATAGCATTGACCATTCTCTTCTCTTGAAAGCAAAATCTAAATGTTCACTTTAAAAGTGAAATAGTTTTGTAGAGCTTTTTAAGTGGAACAGAAATTGACCAATTCAACCTAAAATGATTTTGAAAAAGGCTAAAATGACTTCTCATAACTGGAATCTCAATGGGTAGAGTCCCAGCTAAAAGCAGTCTTTACAACTTGGATCTTCAGAATATGAAATGGAGCCCTTGAGGCTGAGAGAGTAGATGAACATACATTGGTTTGGATTTCATTATGCTTAATAACTATGATAAATGCCAGTCATGGATTCTTGCAAATTCAATCTGGGAAAGTTTCCATAAAGATGTGACTCAGGTAAAACAAATGTGTTTTAAGTATCTAATCTGCAATGAACAATTTGTCCCATCCCTGAGGAATGAAAGTATAATTTCAAGCACATGTTTGGGTAACTGGACAGTTAAAACAATATGAGAATTGCTATAGTAGATTAAGAAAACAGTATTCATTTCTAGTCTCACCATTAAGATTCTACTCAGATAATAAAAATGATGCTGTTCATTGAGGGGGAAAATTGTTAGCTCTCAGCAGTGCTTTCTTCTCCCACCTCACAAAGAATGCCCTCTGCTTAAGGAAGCATTCACAATACAGTGGACCCTCCTGAGGCTCCCTGATTCACTAGAGAAGCAAGCCATTTCCTTTTACTTCTCATTCAGGCTGGAGGATCACCTTCTCTCCTTTGTGTTTATGGGGGCACATAATTGTTCTGCTTGTTGGTAGATGATTAGGAATTTTAGGACAATTGCAGAAAAGTTGTCATCAATGCCAGGGATCAAAAAGCTATTTTCCTTGTAAATATTTATGTGAGTTAATTATAGTCTATTGCTCTAGTGCTCTTATATTCAGGATTAGGATAATACCAGTTACAATTCCTTCCTTTGAACGTAAGGCTAAAGGACAAGAACTGGGCCTTATGACTGAAGGTGGGTTTACACAGTGAGAGCAAGACTCCCAGCTCTCATAAGGATGTTCTGAGCTCTCACAGGGACAGGAGTGAATGGCAACATTACTGCTATTTTACCAAGTATTGTTGAATGTGGACTAAGACAAATATAATTTTCTTGGATGAAATAGAAGGAGGCTTATCAAGAGGATGAGACTGAGTAGTCTCATATGAACGTTGATTTGAGAGTAAATTAATTACTTCGCTCCTTACAGTAAGACTGGATCCATGGTCAGGGGAAGTTGTGACTATGGTTTTTCTAAGGCAATCTAATATTGTACTCTCTCTTAATATTAACCTGTCAATATATTTTTATTTAACCATTAGAAGTTTCTTAATTTTTCATCAGTTTTGTCAGGTGTTAATACTATTATTTCTTTTCAATCTTTACTTCAGCTGAGTGACAGAATTTCACATATAAAGTACATAAGAAGGGTTTTTTTGTTCAAAGTATTTCTAGAAATGCTTTTAAATATATTTGAATTTAAATGGTCATATCTTATTTATCTTAAATTGACATATTATTTGTATTACATCGATTATACTGATTAAATATGTTGGTAACTTATTAAGCATTTCTCATTGACTATACACAGCATTAAAGATACTAGTATTTCTTTGGCTCTGGGATGGTCCAAATTCCAAGGCTAAAGTTCAGGTCAAAGAAAAACCTCACTGAAGTCAAGAAAATAGCTGAACAGTAGTTCATTTTGACAGTAGTATGCATAGAGAATTCAAGAAATATTCACTTTTCTACTAGCTGAGAATATTAATGAGAATATTAATTACAAAAAATTAATGTCTGGAGAAAGATGGCGTAGGAGAAGCTAGAGGCTAAACAAGCTCTTGCATAGAAAGTAGTTTTAGTACTCCAGTGAATAGTCCTAGGCTAGAGAATCACACCAAGTGTGCCATCACAGTACAGAGAGTTTGGTCAGAGAGGAAAATCCAGGCAGCTTGGTCAAAGAGACAGACCTGAACACTTGCCAGTGTCTGTGGCACCGGTGGCGGTGGCTGTGGCTGCTGCAGTCAACATATCATCAGAGCGAGCCTGGACAAAGGTGCCAGACGCAGTGTGCAAGCAGATTCTACACCACCAGCGCCTGACAAGGAGCAGAAATCTTCATCCTGCCGATCACAGTCCATGGATGGCCCAGAATCCAAGAGGCTGGCGTGAGTATTTTTTTTTGTGTGTGACTTAATTGCTGTTCTGCTCATCTCCAGATTGGTCGGTTATTAGACCTTATCCTTCATTGTGTACATACTTAATTTAGAAATTAATTACTCATTTCCCAACCTCTTGGACTTAACTTCTTTAATAGTAGTATTATTTCGTTATACCTATATAATTTTTAAGTATTCCATTTAAATTTTTTAAAATTGTTTTCATTTTCCCTTTTCAATCTCTCTCCTCCTCTCATTCTATCCTTTCCTTCTATGAATATTATTTCTTTATACTTACAGAATTTTTAAGTGTTTCATTCTTTAAATTTAAATTTTTGTTTTTTCATTTTTCTTGTTTTTTTTTTAAATCTCTCTCCTTTCTTTCTGTTCTATCCATTTCCTCTCTGAAATTAGTACTTGGTTAAATTCACTCTTTCCTTTAACCTCTCCACATCCCTCTAATCCTATTTTTCCACATAATTCTCCCTAAACCTATTAAATTTTGGTCTGCTGAATCCCTCTTTGATGTTCTTAGCCCATTAATCCATAGTTGTTTGATGTTGAATAGATTGTATCTGTTGAACTAGATTGTATCTGCAGCTGTTTTGACTGTGCAACTACAGGACTCAGGTTGATGCTTGCCTTAAAATAGTGTTCTAGAGTGAAATTGGTGTTACTTTCATGCCAAATGGAGCAGAACAGCTGGAGAAACACAAGAAAAATGGCAAGTCCAGGTATCTCAATTCCCACTCATGATAATCAGGTGACAAAACAGTTATGAATAATCCAGAGGAGAGTTCCCCAAAAGCTCTCTAAACACTACTGGTAAACGTGGTGAATGAAAAGAAGGAAAGCCTGCAAAGGACTCAGTGTGAGCATGATAGGGAGAAAGAGGAGGCAAACCAAAGATTAATACATGAATTTTGTCAACATGATGAGGCTAACCAAAAATTAATATAGGAGTCTTGTGAGCATAGGAAGTTAATCAAAGATTAATACAGGAATTGCATGAGCAGGATGAGAAGTCAAAGAATAATACAGAAATTGCATGAACATGAGGACACTAATCAAAGTGTATAGAGGAATTGCATGAGCAATTTTGACAAAAATCAATAGAGGCTTTCATGGAATCCATAAACAGACAGCTGAAGGAATCCAGGGAGACCTCAAAGGGAATGCTGAAAGGAGCCCGACAGAAGGAAGGGAGTCCAAGGAAACCATAACCAATCAACTAAGGAATTTGAGAATAAACACTGAACACCAAATGAAGGAAATAAAGAAGTCCATTCAAGATCTAAAACAAAGCTTCAACAATGAATTTGAAGCCATCAAAGCTGACCAATTAGAAGGAAAGGAAATTAAAAAACAAAGTAGAAAGTCTTGACAGTAGGCTAGACCATGCAGAAGATCGAATTTCTGGGATTGAAGACAGCCTAGATATTGAAGAGAAAGAACATATAATCATCCAAGACAAGTCCAGGAAATATGATAGATCTATTCAACATTTAGAAGACACCACCAGAAGGCCTCATCTGAGGATAATGAGTGTAGAGGAGCACTTAGAGACAGAAGTTAATGGTCTAGAAAACTTATTTAACAGGATCCTAGCAGAGAACTTCCCAAACATGCAGAAAGATAGGCCTATTCAGATACAAAAAGCTTTTAGAACCGCAAATAGACCAGACCAGAACAGGGCATTCCACTGTCACATTATAATCCACACAGGATCAATTCAGACTAAGGAAAGGATCCTTAAAGCTCTCATGGAGAAAAGATCAATCATCTATAAAGGGAAACCAATTAGAATCACCTCAGATTTCTCAGCAGAGACAATTAAAGCAAGAAGAACCTGGAATGATGTATGCCATGCCCTAAAGACAAACAACTATCAACCAAGAATACTGTACCTAGCTAAAATCTCCTTCATAATGAAAGTCAAATAAAAACCTTCCAATGCAAAGAAAAACTGAAACTATGTATCTCCACCAAACCAGCCCTACAAAAGATACTTAAGGATGTCCTACACATAGAAAACCAACAAGACCACAATAAAGGCCAAGAAATCGCACCCAAACTGAGGATCGAAGAACCATAGGAAGAACCCAGTTGGCACAGCCCTCAAGAAGATGGATAACATGGCAGGAACTACCAATCACCTCTCAGACTAACTCTCAATATTAATGGTCTTTTTTTCTCCAATTAGGCCACATAAACTGTCTAGTTGAGTTAAAAAGCAAGATCCTTCTATCTGCTGCCCTCAAGAGTCATACCTTGCCCATAAAAACAAACATATTCTGAGAGTGAAAGGCTGGAATAAAATGTACCAAGCAAATGGCCTCCATGAACAGGCAATCCTAATATCAGATAAAATTAAAATTGGTGAGAAGAGAAAAAGAAGGTCGCTATATATATTAATTATGGGATATCTCCTTCAGGAGATATCTATTCACCAAACAAGAGAGCATCCAAATTTATCCAAGAAAAACTACTTTCCCTCAAATCTCACATATATCCAAACACATTAAATTCTTGGGGACTTTAACACATCACTATCCCCACTAAATGGATCAACCCGGCAAAAACTCAACAAAGATACCACAGATCTAAACAATTGCATAGATCAACTAGATTTAACAGACATCTACCAAATATTTCACCCAATAGCATCAGAAAACACGGTCTTCTCAGCAACACATGGAACATTTTCCAAAATAGACAACATTTTAGGTCACAAAGCAAACTTGTCCAAATTCAGAAACATTGAAGTTATACTTTGCATTCTCTCTGACCACAAGGGAATAAAATTAGAACTCAACACCAAAAGCCACCAAAGAAAGTCCTGTAACACATGAGGCTGAACAACACACGAATCACCAATGGGTCATGGAAGAGATTAGAAAGGAAATTCAGATGTTCATAATATTTAACAAAAATGAACACAGAAAGTACCAGCTCCTCTGGGGCACAGCAAAGGCAGTACTCAGAAACAAGTTTATAGCTTTGATTGCTACATCAACAAATTGGAGAGATCTGAAACCAACAATTTAATGAGACATCTGAACCTCCTTGAAAAAGTGCAACAAGCTAAATCCCAATCCAGTAGACAGAAAGAAATAATTAAAATTAAATCAGAATTAAATGAATTAGAATCCAAAAAAATGGAAAGAATAAAAAAAAAGAGTTTTTTCTTCAAAAAATTAACAAAATTGATTGACCCTTAGCAAATCTTATCAGAAAAAGAAGACAACACACCCAAATAAACTCAGAGATGAGAATGGAAACATCACCATAGAAACAACCAAGATTCAGAACATTACAAAGGAATACTTCTCAAAACTTCTTTATGTTAATAAGTTTGAGAATCTGGAAGAAATGGATGATTTCCTAGCAAATATCGACATGCTGAAACTAAACCAAGATGAGTTAAACCAACTTAACAGACCCATATCAAGCATCAAAATAGAAGCAGCAACAAGAGACCTCCCATCTAAGAAAAGCCCAGGATTGGATGTAGTTACAGTGGTAGTTACAAGGTCTTCAAAGCAGAACTCACACCAATACTCCTCCAACTCTTCAATGAATTTGAAAGAGAAAGTGCACTATCAAATTCTTTCTATGAAAGCATCATAACCCTCATCCCCAAACCAGGCAGGGATTCATCAAAGAAAGAGACCCATTTCTTTGATGAACATCAATGCAAAATTTCTCAACAAAATTTTGGCCAATAAACTTCAAGAATTAATCAAAAAATCATACACCACGATCAAACAGGATTTATTTCAAGGATGCAAAGTTGGTTCAATATTCACAATTCAATTAATATAATTCATCACATCAACAAGAGCAAGGATAAGAACCACATGGTTATCTCAATAGATGCATAAACAGCATTTGACAAGATCTAACACCCCTTTATGATGAAGGCTCTGGAAAAATTAGGAATCCATGGAGCATTCCTCAATACAATAAAGGCTGCAAATGACAAACCTATACCCAGCATTATACTTAACAGTGAAAAACTAAAGCTATTTCCTCTAAATTCAGGAACGAGGCAAGGATGTCCAGTCTCTCCACTTTTCTTCAATTTATTATTAGAATGCCTAGCAAGAGCAATAAGACAAGATGAAAACATAAAGGGATCCAAATAGGGAAATATGAAGTAAAACTCTCTGTCTTTGTAGATGAAATGGTTTTGTATTTAAAGAATCCCGTGGACTCCACTCCCAAATTACTTGAGCTGATTCGAAACTTTGGCAAAGTAGCAGGGTATAAAATTAACCCTCAAAAATTAATAGCTTTCTGTATGCCAACAATGAGAAAAATGCGGCTGAAATCAGGACAGCAACTCCTTTTGTAATAGCCCCACAAAAAAATAAAATACCTAGGAATTAACTTAACTAAAGAGTGAAGGACCTCTAAAATGAAAACTTTAAAATCCTGAAAAGGGAAATCAAAGCAGAACTTAGAAAGCGGAAAAACCTCCCATGTTCCTGGATCAACATCGTGAAAATGGCAATAATTCCTAGGGTTATCTACAAATTCAATGCGATACTTATCAATATTCCAACCTCACTCTTTAATGAAATAGAAGAAGCAATCCAAAAATTCATGTGGAACAATAAAAGACCCCAAATAGCAAAAAAAAAAAAAAAAAAATCCTTAACAGAAAGAATAGTGTTGGAGGGATATCAAAACCAAATTTCAAACTCTACTACAAAGTCATGGTAATCAAAACAGCTTGGTACTGGCACAAAAACTGACCTGAGGACCAATGAAATAAAATTGAAAATCCAGACCTTTGCCACCTAATCTTCCATAAAGAAGCTAAAAAAATAGAATGGAAGAAAGACAGCCTCTTCAGTAAATGGTGTTGGCAAAATTGGTGAACTACTTGTAGAAAACTAAAGCTATATCCTTATATATCACCCTGCACCAGAACCAACTCCAAATGGATCAAAGACCTTGGAGTCAAAGCAGACACCCTGAAAACATTACAGGATGGAAAAGGAGAACCCTAGGTCTCCTTGGCACAGGCCAAAATTGTCTTAATAGAGACCCAGAAACACAACAAATCACAGAAAGGTTGGACAAATGGGATTTCATGAAGCTAGTAAGATCAATAGAAAGCCTATGGGTTGGGAGAAGAGCTTTACTAGCCGTATAACGGACAAGGGTCTCCTATCTAAAATACACTTGGAACTCAAAAAATTAAATCCCCCAACAACAAATCCTCAAGAAACAACTGCCTGATAAATAACTGGGCTAAAGACTTAAAGAGAAAATTCTCTGAAGAGGAAATAAGAATGGCCAATAGACACATGAAGAAATGCTCAACCACTCTAGCCATAGAAGAAATGCAAATCAAAACAACATTGAGATTCCACTTCACCCCAGTTAGAATGGCTATAATCAAGAACTCTAATAACAACAGATGCTGGAGGGGATGTGGCCAGAAGGGAACCCTACTGCATTGTTGGTGGGAGTGTAAACTTGTTCAACCACTTTGGAAAGTAGTATGGAGGTTTCTCAAAAGACTCCACATAGAACTCCCCTATGACCCAGCAATCCCACTTTTGGGCATTTACCCAAATGATCACAAACAAGACCATACTAAAGATACCAGCACAACTATGTTTTATTGTAGCATTATTTACCATAGTTAAGATATGGAACCAATCCAAATTCCCCTCAGTAGGTAAATGGATCAAGAAAATGTGATACACACACACACACACACACACACACACACACACACACACACAATGCTTCCCTTAGAAAGAATGACATTGCCCCATTTGTTAGGAAATGGAAAGACTTGGAAAAAATTATATTAAGTGAAGTAAGCCAGGCCTAAAGAAACATAGGTGCAGTGGTTTTCCCTATTTGCAATAACTAATATATGTCTAGGATGAGCAGAAAATTTCAAAAGCTATGTACATATGATCAGATAAAATGATGTTAAGCGAAATGAACCCCAAGATAGGGACACAAGTGGTTTTTTTCTTTCTTGCTATTGTTTCTAAGGTACTTATAATGTACCATGTGACTTTTTTCTTTCTTTGTATTTTCCTTCCCCATGGTATAACCCCTGTTTTCACTGTATTTGATGTCGGTGCCCTGCATCTTGTATATACACTTCTTTAATTTGGGGAGGGGAAGGAAAAAACAAAATTCTTAAGTAGGGATATAGGTTGACCCATTGTAACAATGGTACATACAAGACACTATGTTGAAAAACGAGCTTCACAATTTTTATGTGTGAGAAGAGTGTAGTTGTAGTGTAGCTGTAGAGAGAAGGGATGGAAAGGGAAAAACAAAGGAGGAGGCAACAATGCTTGATAGGAAATGTATTCATTACCTTTTTCATGTAACTGTAACCCCTCTGTACAGTATTTTTCTATAAAAAAGTATTAAAACAAATTAGTGTGTTCCAAAGATATCACATATCAGCAAGTGTAAATATAAAAATCTAGTCTAAAAAGTCTAGTCTATTTCATTTAGTTTCATTTTGCGTAAAGAAGGCTCAGAATTTCCCTGTGAAGTTTATTCTAAGAGATGGCTTGGAAACTTTTATAATTAGTTTATTATTTGTATTAATTAGACTACTAGGGAAGCACTAGTCATTTCATTTGAAATAGTAGTTACATTTGAAAAAAAATAAAATGTTTTCTTATCATTTGGAGGGCACTCAATACTAGATGGAAAGTTACTTTGCATTAGTAATATGCATTTATTTATTTATTTAGTGCCAGTACCATGGCTTGCATTCAAGGCCAGGCCCTCTCCCTTAGTTTTTCTTTTCTCTGTTTCTTTTTATTTTTTCTCCCAAGGCTAGTACTGTGCCACTTGAGTTACAGCTTCACTTCTGGGTTTTGCTGGTTATTTAGAGATAAGAGTTCCACTCCTTGGCATTTATCCAGTAGAACAGAAACTAGGCCACAGGAAAGCTACCAGCACAACTATGTTCATTGTAATATTGTTTACCATAGCCAAACATGGAATCAACCTAAATGCCCCTCAATGGATGAATGGATCAAGAAAATATTGTATATATATATATATATATATATATATATATATATATGCAATATAACAGGATTGACATATATACTTACCCATCAGAAAGAATGATTTTGTGCCATTCTTAAGCAAATAGAAAGACGTGGAAAAAATTGCATTAAGCAAAGTAAGCCAGAGCCAAAGAAACATATGTTACGTAGGTTGCATGGTTTCCTTCATTTGTTATAACTAGAATGTGCCCATAACTAGATTATATATATATATATACATCTATATATATAGAGAGAGAATGATAGATAGATGTGTATGTGTGTCCATCATGTCCAATATATATCATGTATATGTATCATATATATCATAACCATGCATTTTATATATATGTGTATATATATGGACATGATATTTTACAGGTCCCTAGGCATACATATAGAATGAGACCAAAGGAAGATATCCTTAGGCATAATAGCTATGTGCATCTGACTATATAAAATAGTATTTATTGACATGAACTCTAAATAGTTGCTGTGCTTTGTGTTGCTGTTTATGCATTTATTTTCTTGTGTCTTGTTTGTTTTTCCCTCTGGGAGGGTAAAGGGAAGCACAGAAATTATGGAGCAAAGGTTGAACAAATGGAGCAGTGATACTCACTAGACTCTATGTTAAAAATGAACTATAAGGGGCTGGGAAGGTGTCTCAGTGGTAGAGTGCTTGCTTTGCATGCAAGAGGCCCTGGGTTTAATTCTTCAACACCACATAAGCAGAAAAGGCAGAAGTGGCGCTGTGGCTCAAGTGGTAGAGCACTAGCCTTGAACTGAAGAACTCAGGGACAGTTCCCAGGACCAGAGTTCACGCCCCACAACTGATAAAAAAAAAATTAACTATACAACTTGTGGGTGAGGATGGAGGGAAAAACTGGAAGAGAGGGAGGGCAGGGGTAAGAAAGGTACTCTTTGTCTGACTTATGTAACCATAAGAAACCAAAGAAAGTTACTCTTTATCTGACTTATGTAACCATAACTCTTCTGCACATAACTTTTACAATAACAATAAATAATAAAAAATAGTTCTATGGACTTCTTTCTCCAGGCTAGATTTAATACAAAAATCCATAGATCTCAGCTTCCTACATAGTTAGAATTAAAGGCATGAGCCACCAGACTCAGATTATATATTTATTTTTAAGATACCTACAACAATTTGTTCTTATTTTCAGCTTCTGAATAATCTCTCTTTTTCACATATCTATATGACAGGTTAGTCTTTTATTAATATTACTGTTGTCAAGAGTACTCTTTCTCAGGTTTTTGTGAAATGAGAAAAAAGAGTTGTCTGAGTTACAAAGATAAAACCATGCATGTAAGAAATATATCTTAATCAATCTAGGCTTTATTTTTACCCCTTAGCTGTTAAGAGAAAAATCTGTCAATTTCAGGATTTCCAGTATATACCAGATAAAAAGAAATCCAGTTTTTTACTTTAGTCTGTTATAAATGGACCTAAAAGGTGATAACTGATGTGCTCAGCAATAGAAGAGGAAATGGACTTGATTGTTTATGGACATGTTCACTGCTAAGCATTCTGGGGCCAGTGAGGCCCTCCAGCCAAGAATGTTTTCTTCAAGTACTAAGTACCAACAACAAATTGTGCAGACACATTAATCAAAATGAAAGTTTAAGGAGTTTATTTTTGAGAGTTGGTGTCACTGTTGTTAGTGAATTGATCATCTTAATTGGATGTATTTGGACTTGATCCAGATTCTTGTTGGGAATTAGATTGTTTTAGTGATTAAACAAAGTAACTGAGGTCGCCACCCTATTCAATAAGATTTTTTTTTGGTGTGTAATTAATTATAATCTCATTGTAAATCCTTTTGATTTTAAGATTAATGCTGGTTCCTTATTTCATTTATGCTCTTTTTTAAAGTTATAATTAAAGCAAGCAGCAAATCAGTGTAAAACTTCTTCACAATGTTGATATTTATTCATTTTGAATAAATACTTTTCACTGTAGTCAAAAGCATTGAGTTTGGCACAAACACATCTATGATTGTATGGGAAGATGCTTTGAAATCATATATTTTGTTGCAATTATTTTCATTTATATATGTCAATCCTGTTTCAACTGCTCAGTGAGGTCAATTCCTCCAAGTTGTTCTCCAATCATTTATGAATCTTCTACTTGTTTTCTTGGTCATTCTTCCCACATGCACACACATGCACACACAAACATGGATGATTTTTTAAAGCTGTTTGAAGCTATTTGACATTATTTCTTGTGGCTCAGTTGAAGTTTTCGTAACATAGTATTTCATGCTAT
This sequence comes from Dipodomys spectabilis, assembly GCF_019054845.1. Lineage (NCBI taxonomy): Eukaryota > Metazoa > Chordata > Mammalia > Rodentia > Heteromyidae > Dipodomys > Dipodomys spectabilis. Next base: position 18,892,678 of record NW_024870709.1, read on the forward strand.
TTCAAAGCATTTGAAATAAGTGATATTACATATTTCTTATAGTGCAACTATTCTATTTAATATATATATATATACACATATATATATATATATATATATATATATATATATATATATATTGCTTATGGGTGCTGAGGAATCGAACCCAGGGCCTCAAGCATGCAAGGCAAGTGCTTTACCATTGAGCCACCTTCCCAGCCCCTCTATTTAATACTTTGTACCTTTAATTTATTCTTTTCTTTTCAGTTGTAGGTCTTGAACTCTGGGCCTGGGCGATGTCTCCGCACTCTTCATCTCAAGGCCAGAGCTCTACTGCTTGAGCCATAGCACCACTTCCAGTTTTCTGGAGATTTATTGGAGATACGAGTCTCACGGACTTCCCTGCCGGGGCTGGCTTTGAATCATGATCCTCAGATCTCAGCCTCCTGAGTAGCTAGGATTACAGGTGTGAGCCACTGGCACATGGCTTGCACCTTTAATTTAATGAAATATTTTTCCCTAAACATCCAGAGGTTCAATGTTAAAAATTAGAATGATAAATTAAGACATACTTTATGGACAATGCTGTTTTGCAGTTTGTGAATATTATAGATATATAATATCTTAGATATTTGCAAAAAACAATTTTAAAGTAACATACAGTAATTTAATATTTTGTGCTTAAAGTGAATAAAAAGTGACAAAATTATGCACTAATTCTTAGAGAAATAAATTGTGTTATCAAAATTGCAAAGAGATAATTTTCTTAACCATATGAATCTGAATCCAACTTTTTATTTCTTTCACTATCATGCACTCGTAGATTAGCTCCTTGGCTTACCGCATATGGATAAAGTATATAGTAAATTTTGATGAATTTCAAGATATTAGTATCAAAGTGTCCACAAAAATAGCTTTCTCTATCTAAGTGCAAATGCCTATAATATCAATGATTTAGGGTGCTGAGATCTGGAGGATTGTGGTTCAAGGCCAGCCCAGGTACAAGTGTGCAAGATTCTATCTTCAAGATAATCCCCAAGACAGTGAGTTGGGAGTATTGCTCAACTTGTAAAGTGCCAGCCAAACCAACAAGGCAAGAAGACCTGAGATCCTAGATTCAAGCCCTGGTACCAAGATTCAAGCCCTGGTACCAAATAAACAAGCAAGCAACTCCCACAACCATTGCCTTCCAACCAATAGAATGGGCTATTCAGTTCCTCCAGTAGATAAAAGAAACAACTACAGCAAAGAACCACACAGAGCACTCTCAAGTGAGTTCCAGACACGAAGTTAGCTATGGACTCAGGGAGGAAGAGGGAACAAACTACTAGTTAGAAAGACTAAAGTTAAACTTGGCTTTTATTTGAGCTTCAGAATGAGTAGTACCAGTATGGACTTTTAAGATAAGGCAATGACAGTCCAGAAGGACTTTGAAGCCTGGGAGGCTGAAGGAGCCTCTGATCCCGATGTCTGAATTCTCCACTACCCAGGCTACCCTGGAGGTCAGGGGAAAAGTGTGAGCGGTTCCCTTCACTGTCAGACTCACACAGACCCGTATGGTGTTTCCTATTTACTATAGATAGCCCTAGTCAAACTGAAACTGGAAAGTTAGTGAAATGTAAACTCTTACAGAGATAATAGTATTTCCTTAGATGACTGATGAATAGTTTTCTGATGTCGAAGCTATGCTATTTCCCTACTATTGTATACTCTTCCATCAGCTGCCTAACCTCTGGTGATATAGTCCATTATTGAGGATGAGTCTGAGACATGTTCTCCAAGGGCTGAGGGGCACAGAGCTGTACACCTCTCTACAACGTTTTGTTAACCTAGGGCTCATGGGAAGGGAGAGTTCACATAATATATATCAACGTCAACAAATCCATATTCCTAACAACATAAGAATTCAAAGTACTGTAAATGGGGTTTGAATTTCTCATATTCTCAGCACAGTGTCTATTCTATTTGATCTACATAGAGACCTTGCCTACACCTTATGTCTCAAGTGGATATTAGATTTCAAACACAGCTAATATGAAGATTTCAGAACTGACTGTACCATTTACCCCCTTAATCTTCTCTTCTCTTTCAATGATATATCCATGAAACGAAACAAAAACCCTAAAACAAAACCAATGTAAGGTGAAAAAAGGTTTAAATATTATGGGAATGTTATAAAATTAAACATATGGGAATATTATATAATAATATATATACATATATAAATATAAGTATATACACATGTATTTGGTGACAGTACTTGATCTCAAATTCAGGGCATGGGCTCTGTTCCTAAGCTTTTTTGTCTTTCTTTTTTTGCTCAAGTCTAACACTTTACCACTTGAGCCATAGCACCAGTTCTGGCTCTTGTTTCTGGTAAGTTTATAGAGATAAGAGACTTAGGAACTTTCCTTCCCGGGCTGGCTTTAAACCCCTTCAAATTTCAGCCTACTGAGTAGCTATAATAGGTGTGAGCCACCAGCAATTGGCTGGATATTATAATTATGTATACTAATTTTCTAGAAAGCAAAGATTTTTGTACTTAGATTATGTCTTTTGAAGTAAAAAGAAACCTAACTTTAATCTCTTTGGAGGAAAAAACTTATTTTTTAAAAAGTGTTTTTAATTTAATTGAATTAAATTGCTGTTAATCCTGTCAAAATACTGAAATCTTAAGTAAGATAGTAAAACCAATGGCTTGATATTTTGTTTCTAATCCAATTATCTCCTTATCTAATGGTATGGCAACTTCATTATACACAAAGGTTACCACAATGTCCATGATGGGGTCAGTTTTAATGAGAAAGGTTATATGCTCACCACAAAGGTGTTTTCGCTGTGTGCTACTGTTCTGAAATTATGCGCGGATAACTGGGGTCCTGAAGGTGGCCCAGAGAACTCTGTTTTTCCAATTATCTAGTTATGCAATTGAAGTCTGGGCCACTCAGAAAAACTTAATTGCTTATTTCAATACAGACTTAACACAATTGAAACCAACCAGTGAACATCCCTGATCTCCAGAGAAGATCCTCTCTATAGTGCTCACAGCAGAAACTGCTGAGTGCATGGTAGAATGGGCTGCGACATGGCTCAAAGCCATGGTTAGTGAGCATTTGATCACTAATAATCAGTGAGGGAAGATTTGAGTGGAATCATGGACACAACAGGCCTTATATAAGCCACCTAGTTGTAATGTTAGATCAAAGTTTACTTGATGAAAAGACATCATGTTGATTAATTTTTTTTTTTTTTACTAATATTGGGAAGTTCAATTAACTTTCAGAATAAAGCCTGATTTATCAAATCTTTTTGAGCCTGAGGGTTTTTTTGGCTTGGAAATGTAGTTTCTATTAATTAAAATTTTTATTGTAAAGGTGATGTACAGAGGGTTTACAGTACATGTCTTTTTCACAGTTTCATCTGCTACCTCATTTTCTCACAGAGTGCATCCTCCACAAGTTGTGTAGTTCATTTCCAGCACGGTGTCTGGTGAGCATCACTGCTGAATTGGTTCACCCTTTGTCCTACCGTTTCTGTGCTTCTCCTTCCCCTCCCCAAATCAGAAAACTTACATACAAAAGGTACAGAAATCAAAAACATCAACAAAGGAGGAAAAAACCAACAGAAGAGGAAAAAAAGAGCCACAAACAGAACACTAAAAAACAACAAAAAACTTCTTGTTTCCATTTCTTGGAGTTCATTTCATAAGGATCATTTTATGTGATCATATGCACATAGCTATTGAGCTCTAAGAATATTCTCCTTTTGCCGGGCACCGGTGGTTCATACCTGTAATCCTAGCTACTCAAGAGGCTGAGATCTGAGGATCCAAGTTCAAAGCCAGCCCTTGCAGGAAAGACCATTAAGACTCTTATTTTCTATTAACCACTCAAAAAACTGGAAGTGGTACAGTGGCTCAAGTGGTAGAGCACTTGCCTTGAATTGAAGAGCTGAGGGACAGCATTCAAGCCCCATGATGACCGACAAAAAAAAAAAAAGAATATTCTCCTTTTGTCTCACTATATGAATGTTTAGAGTCTTATTTAGTTTATCATGTCCAAGTATAATTTTCCTGAGGTTTCTTGTAAAACATTTTTATCATCAACTATTTATCCATTTATCCATCCACATACTTGCATATTTATACAATATAAAGATAGTAGAATGATACTATACTATTACATATTCTGCATCATGGTCTAGAGATATGATAATGAGTAAGTACCTATTCTCAAGATTCTTAAAGTCCATAATTAGGAAATATTTGAGGAGCAGACATGATTTGATTGGCTTTCTGGCATTGTTGATTCCTTTTTCTTAGCACTGGTTTGGAAAACTATGAAGCTTGGGGAAGGTATGATACTGAGTTTAATCACAACATTTCATCTGTCAGGTTTGCTCATTGATTTGGGATATAAGCTGTTTTAATCACAGTGTATCTGTGATTGGAATTTTTTTCCCCTTGGAATTCAGTTGTTGCTACCATCTATGCAACTGTGATCCTCTATGAAAGACAGAATAGCATATTATTAAAATGGAGGGACCTAGATTCTTTAATGTGTTTGATCACAATGCATCCCCCAAAATGCATATTAGACATTTTAGAAATTGCCTTATTTACTTTGCTAAATGTAAAAAGATGGATTTTTTATGTTTCAATAATAAAATAGGAATTATTTTCATGATTAGGAGAATGATTTTATGTGATATCATTGTTTAGAATAGCAGAACACCTGAATAATTAACTACAAATAATGAATAAACATTAAATTCCCTTTAGTCCAATTGACAGGTGAAGCTATCTGGGAAAAAAGCCAGAAACAGGAGGAGAGGCAAAAGATCCAAGAAGTATGGAACAGGTAGTCGAATAGGTCAGTAAGAACTGTAAGATGACTCAGTAGTTACTTAAAAAAATCAAAAGGTCTTTGGCTGGTTCTCTTTTCTTTTCAAGAGTAGTTTCCTAGCCTATTATTTTTGATGATGACTATTGCTTTTCAGAACGAGTCTTACAACTTCATGTTACCAAATTGTTCCTGTTGCCAGAGCATAGAACTTGAACATAATGTCATTCCTCTTGGTGGAAGCAGTTATGATGTGTTCAGCAAGTCCTCTGGAAGATGTAGGGTGTAGACTAAGCAGCCAAGTCCCCTCATTCTGAGGAGACACCATGTGGAGACCAGGACTACATTTTAATAACTCAATAGCACCTAATAAGGCATGGAGTGAATCTTTGTAATAAATACTGGGCCGTATGGGATTGCCTTCCTATATGAAACAGATCATGCTGGAGCAGTTTATCATCAGATAGAAAGAAATTCTAATATTAATAAAGGTATACTACACATCAAAGTGATTGGCATATTGGTTGGTAGAGATGAAAAATTATACTAGAACAGAGTTATTCAAAATACTTGTGATAAAGGCCAAAGTTTTTTTCTCTAAAAAAGAACTTCCCAGATTTGTGTCCATATATCTATTCTGTCTGTGGCTGGTATTAAAAAAATACAATACAAAATGAACTACTAGAAAAATTTAAATACCAAAGCAAATTTCTTTATTTCATTTAACACCCTTAAAATACTGTGTTAAAACTTTCTAAATGTCATCACAAATTGTGAATTGGTATACTTCTTTGGGAGAGAGACAAATTAATTGAGCTCATAGTGGAATTATTATTATTATTATTATTTTGTGCTGGTCATGGGTTTGAACTCAGGGCCTGGATACTTGAACTCTTGCTCAAGGAAGTTGAGCCACAGCTCCACGTCCAGCTTTTTGGGTAGTTAAACTGGAGATAAGAATCTCACAGACATTTTCTATTGGAGTTGGTTTTGGACCATGATCCTCAGATCTCAATCTCTTGAGTAGTTAGGATTACAGGCATAGGCTACCAGTGACCAGAATCTCATATTGTAATTCTAAAGTACAAATTAAATGTTTTTATTAACAAGATAAAATAGACATTGTCCTGATAAAGTCTCAAGGAAATTCTTTTTTCACATTTTAATTCTGGGGCCTTATACCTTCTTAAGACAACTAAAATACTACAGGGAGAAAACCACATTAAGGCAAGAAATACTCAGGGTAATGGCCAAGGGAAGAGGATCTCTTTATCATTTTAAAGATAACACAATATAGTGTGATGAATTCACTGTTTGTTTTGTTTTTAGTGGTATTGAAATTTGAACTTAGCACCACTAGCTTGCTTGGCTTGGTTGCTAGGTTTCTGTCTCCCATTTAAACCGTGCTGCCAGCCAACTTTGTTCTCTCTCATTGGAGCCAGAGTCTCATAGACTTTTACATCCAGTTGGACTTGGAATCATGAGCTTCATATCACAGCCTCCAGAGTAGCTAGGATTATAGGTGTAAGTCACTGACAACTAGCTGTAAGTTTACTTTTTAAGTTTTAAAAGGATTAATATTTTATTTATTATATAAACAAGTGGAGGAGAAGTCATAGAAAATGTAAATAGTACTTAAAAGTATCCTAGGTAGGAAACATAAGGTGATTGTTAATGTTATGCTTTGAATCTGAATCCCAGTTAGAAGCTCTTCTGCCCTTTATGTGGCATCTGGTAGTAATTTTGTGGTAGTGGTGCTGTCTCCCTTAGAAGGGATTTTATTACTCCTTTGGTTGATGCTTTATTCCCCATGAGAAGGAGCTATTGTAGAAGAACATTCCTGAGTTCCTCACTCTGGACTTCCTATGTGATCACTCCCTCTGACATTCCACGCTGCTGTCGTGTTGTGACGTAGATGAGGTGTGCCTCAATGAGAGGCCAAAGAGATGAAAGTCTGCAACTTTTAGTATCCATAATTATAATAGGAATAAACTCATTTTCTTCTTTTGTTTTCCCTTTTTTTCTACAGTACTGAAGTTTGAACCCAGGGCCTAGTGTTCAGTAAGCAGATGTCCTACTACTTGAACAAAACCTTCAAGGCTGTTTTGCTTTAGTTATTCCTTTTTTTCGTATTTTTAAAAAATAGGGTCTTGACTTTTGTTCAGACTGGCCCTTGACTGGTCCTCCCCCATTTATTCCTTCTGTAGGTACAGAGCTGGGATAATGGATGTGTGAGATACCAGACTCATCTTTTTTGTTTGTTCATTTGTTTTGTTTTGTTTACGGAAGCTGTAAGCCTAAAAGGATAAAGTAGCTACCTGTTATCTTTGGCTAAAGTTTTCCTATAATACTGGAATAAGAATTAATGTTGGGACAAGTTGTCACAAAAACACATTAAGGAGTTTCATGCTGTACTGTGGAGCTTAAAACTTTATACTTTAGAAAATGGAGAATAATTCAATAATTTGAATCAGAATTGCTTTATCTACTACATCACTTAGCTCTGTTTGATATTTCAGTAATGTATTTTTTTGAGTCCATATATGAGCAAAATTATGTGGAACTGTCTTCCTGAGTCTGGCTTATTTTGCTTAACATAATTTTCTTCTGTTCCACCCATTTTGTGGCCCAATAATATGATTTTGTTCCTCTTAATGGAGGAGAATACGCCATTGTGTATATATGCTATATTGTCTTTATCCATTCTGAAAGTAGAATTGACTAGTAGGCTGTAAGAAGTGGACAACTGATAGTGAGAAGAGGATGTATGTAGTAATAAGAAATAATATACTCAAAATACCTCATATGCGTGTATACAAATGTCATAATTAAGCCCATTAACTTGTACAACTCATAACCATTAACCTATCCACTCCGCTTGCTTGTAATGAGGAGAATGCATTGGGGAATGGAGATGTGTGTAACTATTGGAAAGGTATTCGTGTTCAGATATAAGCAAAAGATAATGAAGACAAAAAGTAAGATAGTTGTAATACGACAGGAGGTATAGGAAAAAGAAAAGAAGGTTCAGATTGAGCAGTGTGGTTAAGGGAGATGAAATCCAGGGCAATGTTTTACCCTCTCTTGGTCTCATGTGATGAGTAATATTCTACAGGAAGAGGAACAGAGGTAAAGGCAAAAGCAGTAGATGGGGAGGAGGGAGGGCATGGATTCAATTTTGGCAATTTTGAATTTGGCATCTCTGTGGCTCCTGGAGCTACTTATGAATAATTGGCTAAGGGCCGCATCTTTTGAGTTTTATAGGATGATTACTAGAAAAATCACAACTATATAAATAGTTTTTCTCAACAAAATTTGCAAAGATTTAAAACAGATTCCATGGATTTTTTTGTGTGAAGTCTCTATGCAATAAGAATGATTGTTTCTTCTAAAAATCAGAATGAATTGCGGAACAGACTGATGTCAGATCCAACTAATATCTAATATATACAAAAAGGAAATAACTTTAAATCTATCTATTTTTCTAAAGGTTTTATTAACTATTGCAATTAAAGAAACACAATTAGTGTGTTAAAATTTTCCAATTGTAATTTTGAATTTTGTACTTAAGAAAAAAAAATGCAAAAGTTGAACACATTAAAAAATGTTGAACACATTAAAATGACTCAGAGGGTAAAGATAGCACTTATAATGACTTCTGAAAAACATGTGAAGTCTGTAAAATAATGTAATGGGAAGCATTCAGAAATAGACCTGGAATGTCACTTATTGGATCTGAGACTTTAATTAGTTGTGCCTACTTTTATTTTACCATGTACTACGTATGCATTGTACAACTATTACCTGCCAGGCATAACAACTATTACATGCCAAACTACGTAACAGGGGAAGGCAGAGCATACTACTATATTTAATACAAACGCCTGTGGAACTAGAGCCGAACTCTCTTATAGGGTCAGTAGTAAACTTAGTTTAAATTTTAGGAGTTATTAAATTTCAATTCATATACATTGAATTGAGCAACACAAGGATTTTCTGCTATGGCCAGAAACAAGAGGAAACACTAAGAATGGTGTTTTATTTTTCAAATATAATTAGGAAAAACGGAGCGTACTTCTATAATTTCACTGTGTTTGTAATAAACACTCCATTACTTGAGCCATGTGATGGTCAGTTTTATGTAAACTTATTTGGGTTAAAGGGTGGTATGACATTTAGATAAAAGATTTTATGTATGTTTGTGAGAGAGAGAGAGAGAAAGAGAGAGAGAGTGTGTGTGTGTGTGTGTGTGTGTGTGTGAGTGTGTTTAAAGATTAACATAAACCGAGTGCTGGTGGCTCTTGCCTGTAATCCTAGGTACTGAGGAGACTGAGATCTGAGGATCATAGTTCAAAGCCAGTCTGGGAAGGAAAGTCTGTAAGACTCACCTCCAGTGAACCACCAGATAACAGGAAAAGGGTATGTGGCTTAAAGTGGTTGAGTGCTAGCCTTGAGCACAAAAGCTCAGGGACAGTGCCCAGGCCCTGAATTCAATTGGTGTACTGAGGGCAGCAGATTGTCCTCCCTAATATGGGTGCCATTCGTTGAAGACCTGAACAGAAAAAAAAAAATCGAAACCTCCTCTCGGCTGAAGAATTCTCTCTGGAAGAGCTGCGGACTGATCCGTCACATTTTATTCCTCCTCTCTTTGGACTTGACTCTGTCTTCTTTAGACTCTTACCTTCAGCTTTTGGAGAACTACATAACATTGGCTTTCCTAGTTTTAAGGCTTTGGACTCAGACTGGGACTAAACTGTAGGTCCCTCTGAGCTTTTACCTGCTGATCTTGGAACTCTTCAGATTCTGTAACATATGAACCCAAATACTTATAAATTCTCCCTTTTACTCTTTCTCTCTGTCTCTCTTTCACAAATACATACCTCCTGTAGATTCTGCTTTACTAGAACCGGAGTAACAAATGTCATTTAAGAAAAAATAAGAATTTGTCTATTGTTCCACGGGATACTGAGAAGAATGTGTACTGTGCAGTTGCTGAATGAAAAAGAAATGTTTTGGGTGCTGGCCCTGAGACTTAAACTCAGTGCCTGGGAGTTATTTTGAGCATTTTGCTGAAGGGTAGCACTGAATTACTTGAGCCACAGCTCCACTTCTGTGGTTTTTCTTTTAGCTAATTGGAGCATCTCACGGACTTTCTTACCCAGGCTAGCTTTGAACTGCAATCCTTCGATTTCCGCCTTCTCACTAGCTAGGATTTATCCAAGGCCTGGATAAATGAAAAATTCTGCAGATATCCATTAGGTTCTATTGGTCTATGCTGTCAATTGAATCTGAAGTTTATTGAGTTTTGTCTGATCTATTGATTGGTGGTAGTGATGAGTTGAAGTTTCAAGCTACCTTTGTGTTTGGATCTATGTGTTTTTTAAAACTCTATTAGTCTTTGTTTGGCAAAGTTTGGCTCTGCAGCATCTTGTGCATAGATGTTAGGAATTGTTATGTCTTCCTGATCAAGAGTTCTCTTTATTAACATAAAGTGATCTTTCTTGTCTTTCCTGACTAATTTTAATTTGGTATTTGCTTTATCAGATATTAGCATCATTACTACACCTATTTAAGAGGTGCATTTGCTTGGGAAGATTTTGTTGTAACCTTTCACTTTGAGTGTATCTTTTTGTCAGATATAGACAGCAGATGATTGAGTCTTGCCTTTTAATCCACTTTGCTACTCTCTTTTGATTGTAGAATTTAGTCCATTAATATTGAGAGTTAACATCGAAAAATACAAGTTAGATTCTATCATGTTCCTGCCAATTTTGATTTTTTTCTCTTCCTCTTTCTCCTGCACTTATGTAGTCTTCTGGTAGGATCTGTTTTATTATTATTATTATTTTTTACTTGTTACATGTTTATGTTCATCTTTTGTATGCAGAATATCTCTGAATAGCTTCAGTAGCTTCTGTTGGCTTGCCGGTGATAAATTGATTTAGTTTTATTTATGAAATGTATCTATTTTCCCTTTAGTTATGAATGAAAGCCTGGATACAGTGTTCTCATACAGTTCTTCTGGATACAGTTGTTTGCTTTCAGTGCCTGATGAGTTTTCACATGAAAGTAACCATGTGTTCTCTTGAACAGCCTTAAGTAGTCTTTAGTTTCTGTTCTTGAAATTTTAATGATAATGTGTCAAGGAGATGTTCTTTTATGATCTGGTCTGTTGGGTGCTGTAAAAGCCTCTTGTCTCTCGATGGGCTTCTCTTTTGCAAGATTTGGAAAGTTTTCTGAAAATTATATTTGCATGATGCCTTATAAATTATATTTGTAATATTACTTAAAGGTAATAAAATTATAGTAATAAAAATACCATATTGGCCACAAAAGACATTTTTGAAAGGAAAAAATAAAGCATGCTTTCAACTTAAATCTTGAAGTTTGTATAACCTTAGAGGTGGGTCCTAGTATAAGGTCTGAAGTCAGTAGGAGTGTGCTTACAAGAGGACTTTTTGCTTGCACCTCTACCATGAAGTAAGCAGTTTCACCATGCATATCACAGGCCCAACAGTAATTGGGCCAGCTAATCATTTTCTGAAACTTCCAAAAGTATGTGAGCCAAAAGAAATCTTTTCTCTTTCTGTTGATTGTGTCAGGTATTTTATTGCCACAACAAATGCTGACTAGCATAAGCTTTCATCAAAGTAGGAATTAGTTGAAAGTTGTTGAATAGACATAAAATGACCGGTGAGTTAATAAGTATGGAATGTTATGTAGCCATTGAAATGTGTTGTTGATTTCTAATTTTGATCTGAGGTGATGGTAAACCTATCTACATATTAATGTGACATATAATTGGATAGCTTTTGGGAAATTGCTGACTTTATGAAAACACTTAGATGAAGATGAGAACCAAGAGGAAGGAATTGAAGAAACAGAAGCATCAAAAGTCCCTGTTTATCTGCTCTGCATGGTAGCAAGGGAGCATAGAATAAGGAGGAGAGGGAGAGGATATGTGCAGCGGACTGCTCATGATGCAAGGCATTTTCCTTGTAGGTGGTTTCCTAAAGGACCATTTGAGAACTTTTAATGTCTACTTTAAATGCTCATGTTGTAGTAATGAAATAACCACAAAGAGAAACCTCTTTGGTGTCTTTCCATTAAATCTCTGGTAAAAGTCTGTTTTACTCTCAGAGGCCTCGTGTAACATTGGCCTCTGTGCAGAAATGAAAAAAGATGCTGAATTTTATCTCAGACGAAGAAGATATATAAAAGTCCAGAGTCTGTAGGTAGAGCAGCTCAGAGAAAAGCAGCACACTTGGAGGTTCATGCCTAGGAAGTAGGCTTAAGGTGTGAGCTAATGTTACTGAGTGTGGATTGAGCACAGAGTCATTGGCAAGTACTAAATTCATGAATATATATGTCTATATATGTCTATATATATTACCCCAACTCATGGTTTTTGTATAATTTGGGGGCTATACTCAAACATGCAAATGTAATTACATGCACACACAAAAATCAAGACATCATACACCAATATATAAACAGTGTTTATTTCTGGGAGATTCGATTTATTTTTTCTTCTTTAGGTTGTATTATGTCTCTATTTTTTTTTAAAGTAAGGATTTCTTGCTTTTCAGATTAGAAAGTGTAGACATTTAGGTTTTAGGAAAAGAAGAATTTTGCTTTGCTTCTAAAACAAAACTTAATCACAAAAGGGGCTAGTTTTGACAATTTTTGCAAGTAGAGAGCAACCTAATGGAACTAACTCCTTTTGCTTTCTTTGGAAATTCTGCATGATATTTGATATGCATTAAAATGGTATGTTCACTTCAAGCTTTTTTCTTTATTCTATTTTCACTTTGCCCGAGACAGGTAAATTATGGCTTTGGAAAGCTTTATGGGGTAGACTAACTATATCATGGTCCTTGAAGCTACAGTTTTACGTATGGTGTCTGTTCCTTTTTTCTTGGGTATGTTTTTATTTTATCATCGCTCCAAAGGCACTTTGAATGTTACTTCTTTCCTGAAAAAGATCTAGCTTTTCCTAGATCTAGCTCTAGGAAACTTAGTTGCTTTATATCTGCCCTCATGTTGCCAGGGATATATATCTTAAGTAAGGCCCTCATCTTATTAACTGTGTGCTTACTCCTACATACTGTTTTTTCCACTAGGAAATGGGCTCAACATGCCAATTTCACAATGTGCGAAAATACTATTACTATTCCCAAGATGTCTGCAAGCTCTCGAAGTACACCCCCAGCTCCAATTTTCTGCCTATGTAGAATTTGATGAGAGTTGCACAGAGCAGAGTTGTGTCTGCCTTCCCTCACTGTTTTACACAGGAATGGGCACAGGAGAAGTTTATAATTTCTGATGCATGTAGAACAAAAAGTAGAATGAATGCTTAATGGGGAGAGTCCCTTCCTTTTGCTTAAATCAGAGCTGTAAGGCTGTACCATAGCAAGCACCCTCAGACAGGTTTGGAGTAGGCTTTTGAATATAGGTAGTATAAATCTATCTATAGGAAAATAGTGAGTGCAGCTCTATTATTAATACACAATAATTCACATTTAGTAAAAATGAGAATATAGTTACACAAACCTTTTCCCACACTGATAATTACTAAAAGTGGATACCTTCTTCTAAATCCCAAGTGTGAAATTTATTTTGCAATGCTTTTATGATTGTCCCATCTGTATTAAGTTTAACATCAAAAAATACTTGGGATCTGTTCTGTATCCAACGGCCAGAGAAAACTGTTCTGCCCTTCTGCACTCATCTATTACTATTATGGTTTCTGGGATGCATGGTAACATGTGTAACTAATAGTTTAGAATTACAGAAAAGCATCTGATTTTGTTTTAATGTCTTGATAAAAGCATTGTAAATATTATAGCTGTGTAAGATTCCTTTCCTTATAGGATCTGTTTCATTTCACCTGGAAACTATCTTAATTCTTAAATCCTCCACCCAGATGGTGTATCTAATATGTGGAGTACATGTCTTTTAATCAACCTCTTTGTTAATTAGCAATGGAAACTATGTGTCTTTAAATGTCCAAGAAGTGGTGTTAAAATGCTAAGACAAAGAACAAGCCAATGATACAATAAATTGTTCCTGTACCATAAAGTTAACTTTTAGAGCCTAAGGGTTCATAGTCACTTAATTACTTAAAGACTGGGAGGTATGCTTTCAAGGTGGAAATGAATGGTTTTAGGGAGAGTGGGATGTCCTGTTAACATGGCCACGTGACTTTATTCAAGGAGCTCTGGCTTTTGGAGAGCTGCAGTACTGGAGATTGCCTCCTGATGCCCTTTTCTGTCACTGACAATCACTTTAAACAAGCTTATGTGAGCAGCTGGAGAGCTGCCCTTCTTCCATTAGGTATACATCCCAGGAGGGATGGGGAGCAGTAAGGATGTGGCAATAAACTTAAGTTGGTTTATGTTCAGTTTGTCACTTTCAGGTTGAGAAGGAGAAGGTCAAAGGTTAATTTCCTGTATTCCTTCCTCCCTCCCCTCCCCATTCAGAAAGCCTTTTAGGTTGTTAGATCTGAAAGGGGATCTACATATTTCCTAACTCAATTCCCTTCACTTGTGGGTTGAGTAGAATTTTATAAATGTTCCCCATCTAACCCCAGGGGAAAAGAATGTCATCTTGCAGTTACCATCTCTGTAAGATTATTGCAAACTGACATTTCACTCCTTGTAGAAAGACCATTTTTATGCTCACAGCTTTTGAAAATTATCAAATTCATTTCTTTTTTTTTTCAGATTCCTGACTATACTGAATTGATGAGAAAGTACTTAATCTCATAATGCATTCTTGAATATCACAGGAGCTATTTTTTTCTAAAATGGAAACTTTTGCCATGCACTTCACTATTGCTCTTTACTTTGTATTCTTCCTAGTGTATTCTTTCTATATTTAATTTAATATAATGCTTCTTGTTGCTTTCCTCCACAAACTTCTTTTTAAATAAAACTTTATAAGCAAAGCTAGTAGTTAGTTAGTTCTCTACAACACAACTTAATCTGTTCCAGATGTCTATTAAAAGCCAATAAAAATAAAAACACAAAAATATTTTAGTTATTTTAGTATTTAGTTGAGTTAGACACATCTGTTATTCACAGATTGTTACTTCCTTTTCTATTGATGTTGCTTGCCTGGTGAAATCCAAAATCTGGTTAAATCTGACTCTGGTCAGACAGCATGTAGAGAAGTACTACATATTGCTTAGTGGTTTCTCATTAGTTCATGACTATTAGTTACTATTAGTTACTGAGTTAAGTCTAACTTCATTTTTCTATCATTAACTCTTTCAAAGGGATGATATTTCAAATTTCTCTTCTCTCCTCAAAATTCTACTATTGTCTTCCCCTTTCCTCTTACAGCTGACGATTCCTATTCCTTTTGCACTGAGAACACGAGTGCAGGCTGAGGAGGCTTTCCACACCTCTGTCATTACCCAGTCTACCAGCCCATGTTTCCCCCACTCATAGAGTATGCCATCCTTGTTGTAAATGAATGCAGAAATCTGGCACTGAGCCCACCCTCCTGTCTACATATTGTTATATCTCTAGGGATGAGCTTGTACCATCCAGGTATATAATACTTACAAAAAACCTTACAGTCTGCTCTTGTTTTGGTTGATGTAGTAGACTCAAGTGCTTTTTAAGGAGTAAGAGGTTAATGTTTGGTAGCCTGCAGCTACCATGATCTCTATGTCAGGCCACGAAGGCTTTTGTGTTTCCTAACAGGGATCAGGTTAGATGGGGATGCTATATGTTGAGTTTTCTTTCGTTGTAAGAAGAGTTCTTAGAGGCAGCATTAGGGGATAAGAGGAAAACAGTTAAGACAGCATAGCTTTCTTTTTAAATGTTTGCATTCTCGTAAAGTATAATATGAATTTTTTGCAATTTAGTCAGGCATTAAGATTATTTGAATCTTTCCCTAAGCTTAGTAATTAATCAAAACATAAAATTAAACAATTATATATTTTCTCTCCCTGATTTTCTGATTACTTTTTCTTACAGTTTATTTGCTTTGATGAACATTTTTCACAATGTCCTTATTACCTGACTCCTAACCAGTGCAGCTGATTCTAACTGTATTTTATCCCATGATATGTAATTAAGCTGCCCATCTTCCTGTAATTAAAAAGGTTAAAGAATTGATTATAATTATCACTCTCTGAGTGGAAACAGCAGGAATAAAATTACAGATGATAGTTTTCTTAAAACCAAACATGCTTAATATATGTATATTTCAAGATGATTTGGGACTTATAGAATAGAACATATTGTACATATGCAGACTTCTAGGCAGAACTGTAAACATTAGCTTGACAAGAATTCTTTGCGGGGGGAGTGTAGCTGTGGAGATGGGAGGGCAGGGATGGTAGGGAAAAACAAAGGAAGAGGCAACAATGCTTGATAAGAAATGTACTCATTACCTTGCTCATGTAATTGTAACCCCTCTGTATGGTATATTCACAATAAAAAAACCTATTAAAATATTTAAATGTTACAAAAAAGAAAAAAGGAGAAACTTTCTATTTACAACTTCATGAGAGCCTTCTTTATGTCTAATTTTAAGCCGGATTTAAACTCAAATCTCCATAAAAATATATTTATCTGTAGTTATTTCATTCATCTGATCTTCTTCCTTTTTGTTTTTCTAGAGAGAAGGTCTGGTTTCGGTTGGCATTAAATTTATGATCCTCATGCCACCAACTTTAGAGTATTGGGGATTCAGGCCTGACTACAAGTATCACTGTGCCTCGTTCCTTCTTTCTTCCTTCCCTTCCTCCCACCTTCTCTCCCTGGCTCTCTTTCTCTCCATTCTTCTGTTCCTTCCTTAAAAAAAATCAATTTGTTCAGGTGCTGTAACCCTTCACCTTTAAAAACATTGGTAGTAGAGTTTGCAAGGTAGGTGCTCTATCTTTTGAGCCATGCCCTGTGTCTTATTACTCCATGTTTTGCCTATTAGCTAGTTTTTTAAAGGTAAGGTCTAGAGTATTTTCCTGAGCAAGCATTAGATGGTGATACTTCTATAGGTATCTTCTGCAAGAGCACAGTCATTCATTCCTATGCTCAGCGTGTTGGCTGGCAGTTCCAGCCAACAGGAATCATAGGCAGGAGGCCCAGCACTTCCCTGCAGTACTCCTCCATCCCCCTTGCTTCCTGCTCAGCTGCTGATATGGACACCAAGCTAGTCATCATGAGTAACACAATGTGGAGAGCTGCGGGAGCCGACCAAAGATGGCGCGGCCAAGCCAAAGATGGCGCTGGCTTCCGCCTTCCGCCTTCCCAATGGCGAGTGCGCTCTGTGAAAAACAACTCCTTATATGGCTATGGCTTGGCTACTGGCTTGCTTCCGTGTTTGCGACCCTATTGGTATGTGCCACGTGGCACCTTGGGATTGGCCATCCAGGAGGCTTATAACCGGAGCGTGGGTGCGGGGCGGGAGAGAAGCTAATAATCAAGGTTCCTGAATAAACTGCTTTGAGAAGAATCCCGGGTCGTGTCTTCCTTGCTGGTCGAGGTGGATGCGACAACACAATGGCTTCATGGGACTGTGTCTGGTGTCAGGGACAAGAAAATCATCACAAGAAATATTTTGGAAGCATTATAAATGTTCAGCATAAGAAATGATTATGCTTACTCTATAGGAATAACTATTTGTATGCCAGACTTTCATAAAGATAACTCCATGTGTTATTTTCAGCCTATGAGATGTAGAGAATGAGGTTTTTGCTTCATAGAAGGAAAAAAGTTTGCAAAGGGGAGAAATTAACAGCACAATTGCCAGAATAGTGAGAGTGCAAAAAGAGCAAGACATTTTTAGAGTGCCATTTTTGGACATGAAATAGGGTTATTTGGGACGATAACATAGATTCAACAACACAGATGCCGCTTCCCATCTTACTATTGTGAAAAGAGGATGAGATTGTAGAAATGGGTGACATAAGTCCAGATGCACGATATTCATATACTGCTTTGTCAAATGACACCTCTCTATATGACTACTCAAAGATAATAAAAAATCCCCTACCCCACAAAAACTGTGTAAGATGTGTTTTGATGAAAGCTGGCAACCAAGGTGCTGGAGAATAAGGTAGATTCAGGAGCCAGATTATAATTATAGGGTTTTAGACCATGATTCCATAAGGAGCCTCCATATGCAGACAAAGAAGAGACTTTGATGAATCGGATAATGAAAATCAAGAAGATGAGATGAATAGCTGGCATCCACCTCATCCTTCAAACTATTACAACTTTACTTATCAACACAGATGCTCAGAAAAATCTAACCCAGAAGCTGGCCACAGCTGATCTAGCAGGTGGGAATAAATCTATTCTCAAGGCTGAGTTGTATTGGGCCTAGTAAATATCAGCTTTTTATCTGTACCACCATCTATTTAACCCAAAGAAAGATGAATATGAATGTGCAGCTGAAGACCATACTTGCTTTTTGCCAATTGACCAGATACAACTATATAAGCCTATCTGCCTTGACTATGTAATATGAGAGCTGATTATTTTACCTAGAGATGTCTCTTAGTAACAACTACCATGTTTTTTTAAAGCAAGGTTTTTCTCAATATATCTGTAAAAGTTTCTGAATTTTTTATAGCTCATCAAGTTGTTATTTTTAAGAACTTATTTCTAAGCTATAATAATTCAATTCAGAGCATGAAAGAAAGGATAGAATGCTTATTTAGCGAGGGTTAAGGCCCTAAGTTTAAGCCCCAGTGCCTTAAAAAAACATTACAACTTAATTTTTTTCTAAGAAAATCAATGACTTGAAAGTACACAAATAAGTAGCTTAAAACATAAATCTAAAATAAGATAAGACATTTGGTTTTCTATTATGATGTTTCTTCCTCTTACTGCTCAAGTGTCAACTATATTTCCTTAGATTTTCAGTTTCTAGGGCTTTTGAGCCCTAGGTGAATGTCATGGGAAATATTAAGTGAGGTATTCTTTTGTTAAAAAAAAAAAAACACTTGTATCTCTCTTTCACTAATTATACTCTGTAGCTGTTTTCCATATCTTTGTGAATCTTCTTCCTCTTCCTCCTGACTAGAATTGTCAGTGTAACAGCAAACATGTTATGTATGTAGCTATTGCTGCTCTGAGTATTCACATTTCATGTCTATAATGAGATATATGTTTACAATAGCAAGTTTCTACAGTGACCTGTGAAAGCCATATTGTACCTTTCTATACCTAAAGAAACAAGTGATTTTTATTTCAATGCTGCATGTTCATGTAAACAAAATGTCCTGGGGATATTTTACCTCTTTACTCACAACATCAACTGAATTCAAATATCATCACATTACTACTAAGACAATGATCACATGTATAAAAGCTTCTTATATTTGATAAATTCTCAAAAGCTCAGTAAACTGTCTGCCTGAAACATGGAAAGATTTCTTTGTCTTTAATCATAAGATACAATATTTTTGGGCGGCATTAGAGCTTAAAATATATTTTCAAGGGTCTCATATCTAAAATATACTTAGAACTCAAAAAATTAAATCCTCCATAAACAAATCCTCAAAGAAAAAACTGCCCCATTAATAAGTGGGCTAAAGACTTAAAGAGAGACTTCTCTGCAGAAGGAGAATGGTCAATAGAAACATGAAGAAATGCTCAATTTCTCTGGCCATTCAAATGCAAATCAAAACAACATTGAGATTCCACCTTATCCCAGTTTGAATAGCTATAATCAAGAAATCTACTAACAGCAGATTCTGGAGATTTGGAAGTGGCCAAAAGCGAATGTTACTACACTGTTGGTGAGAGTGAAAACTTGTCTGGAAAGAAGTATGAACGTTCCTCAAAAGACTACACGTAGAGCTCCCTGATGACCCAGCAATCCCACTTCTGGGCATTTACTCAAGTGATAACAAACAAGGCCATCCTAAAACCATCAGCACACCTATGTTTATCGCAGTATTATTCACCATAGCTAAGATATGGAATCATTCCAGATGCCCCTCAGTAGATGAATGGATCAAGAAAACGTGTGTTGTGTGTGTGTGTGTGTGTGTGTGTGTGTGTGTGTGTGTATAATGGAATTCTATGCCTGCATCAGAAAGAATGACACTGTCCCATTTGTTAGAAAATGGAAAGACTTGGAAAAAAAAATCATATTAAGTGAAGTAATCCAGACCCAAAGAAATATAGGTCACATGTTTTTCCTCATTTGAAACAATTAATATATGGCTAATATAATTTTAGCAGATGAGCAGAAAAGCTCAAAAGCTATGTACATATTACCATATAAGATGATGTTAAGCGAAATGAACACCAAGATGTGGAAACAAGAGGTCTTTCTTTGTTGTTGTTTTTAATGTACTATGTAATTTTTTTTTCCTTTGTATGTTCTTCACCCCATGATATACCCCTGTTGTTACTGTACTTGATTTTGGTACCCTGCATCTTGTATATACATCTATCGAATTGGAGAGGGAAAGGGGAATAACAAAACACTGAAACAAGGACACAGGATAACCTATTGCAACAATGACACTTACAAGACACTATGCTGGATATGAACTTTACAGTTTCAGGGGTGGGAGAGGAGGTGGGAGAGTAAAGGGATAGTGAGAGAAAAACAAAGGAGGGGCTAAAATGCGAGACAAGAAGTATACTCATTACTTACTCATGTAACTGTAAGCCCTCTGTAAAGCATATTTACAATAAAATACAATTAAAAAGTATATATTTTGTACAACCAAGGATATTTGATAGCTCTAGTTTTTCAATTCACACGTTTCTTTGGTGATACACAATATTAGGAACTTGAGCCACTTGTTGCTACAAACATATATGTCCAGAAGGTGTTACCTCTCAAATACTGTTTTAAACTTCTATTCTCTAAATCTTACATGGAGAGGAACAGGGACATGACTAAACCCATCAATACTGGGGCTGGTCACCTGACTTCCCACTTTGACTTGTTGCTTGAACATAGTTTCCTAAACTTTTAGAACCCTCAATATCATTACCCAGTAATGAGGACTTGTTTGTTTGTTCGTTTCTTTTCTTTTCTTTTTCTTTCTTTTTTTTTTTTTTTTACAATTTCATTTGCCTATAACTCTGTTGAGAATACATTCCTATCAAATGAGGAACATTTACTTCACTATTTATGAAATTACACTCTGTGACTTAAAATGCTTGAGTTTTGGTTTTCAGTCTCGTAAGTTGTTAGATTCATTTTATCCTAGTATTGAAATAATTTTCATTGAGATGAGGTCTTCCTATTTTCATTAGTCTGGTCTCAAGTTCCTAGAATCCCTTGCCTAGCCTCTTAAGTGCTGAGCCAATATCGTGCATTGCACACCCTACTTAAAGCTTTGTAACTGACACTTAAACGTTATACTTATGGCATGGATTATGAGATTTGAGAAAAAAATGCATTTTGTAATGTAGAAAGCAAGCACATTCACCTTTGCAAGCACATTTACTTCATTTCTTGGTAGTGAGAATATATGAAATTCTCCTAGGAATGCCTTTGATATTTTTCTTAAGTCACCAAATTAAATGCAAAAACTCATTTCAAATGTAGACACTAACATAAGGAAATATGAAAATGTTTTTTCATATTGTAAAATTGATGTTTTAATAGCAAGTTGGGTGTTAAAAATGATAGTGCTTATTACAATTTAATTTGGTGAACTCAAAACAATTTGAGGGGCTGGGAAGGTGGCTCAGTGGTAGAGCTCTTGCCTTGCATGCATGAGGCCCTGGGTTCGATTTCTTAGCACCACATAAGCAGAAAAAAAAAGCCGGAAGTGGTGCTGTGGCTCAAGTGGTAGAGCGCTAGCCTTGAGCTGAAGGGCTGAGGGACAGCGCCCAGGCCCAGAGTTCAGGCCCATGACCGGAACCCCCTCTCCAAAAAATTGGCATTTCTATAATTCTTTGGTAAGATGTTAAGTATCATTTCTCTGGGTATAATCTCCATTACAAGTCTCTCTGGTTCAATCTCCTTTACAACTCTTGCTGAGCTATTAGTTGATCATGATCCAAAAACCTCCTGAATCCCAAGATAGGTTATTGGTTTTTGATATGTCTAGTGTTATTTATACATAATTTAACAACGCAGTCACATTTTGGTTAATAACGTATCTAACTCAATGCCTTCTATTTAAGAATATCAAGATTATTAACATGTCTGTGTGCTCTATCCCCAAATTTTCTTCTGTTTGCTACAGATATAATAATTTTAAATAAAGGTTATTATTTAGCTTTCTCTGAAAAGTAGCTAACTCACAGTGAGATACCATGTCACACAGATGGCTTATCCCAAGTTATTGATTTAGCTCTTGCAAGGAATCTTGCAAGTCAGAGCAAGGGAAATTTTCTTTAAAGATTTGTTTATATTTTTCTCATAAAACAAGATGAAACCTGTCAATATGTTATGGGTCAAAAGCACATTTCTACCTGAAGAGATCAATAAGATGCACATTAGGCTGAAGGCTCTTAAATTCTATCAGCTTGTAGAGTTAGTATAAAAATATCTACTTCCTCATAATCCAAGTACAAAGCTACATGTCAATTATGAAGGTGTCATACACAAATTTTGAAGTGTCCATAAACTTCTAGCCTGATATCTTATTTCAATTATCTCAACCTGTTATTTCAATGTGATGCCTAAGAAGTACAGGAGAAAGCAATTTTACTCTATTTTGATCTTTAAAAATTTTCAGATCACAGACATTATTTTTGGTATTTATTTAGATAAATTTCTAAGTGATGTAAATATTCCTTCTGTTTTTAATGGGTAAACACTGAAAAATAATGATTTTGTTTATTTAAACATTTGATCTATTTAAAGTAGTAAAACGAATACAAAAATAATAAAACTATCAACTACTTGCTAAAGGGTGCTATTTTTTTTTTTTTAGTGGGAAATTCTTTTTTTTTTTTTTAAATTTAATTTAATTTTATTTGTGAACATACTGTACAGAGGAGTTAGAGTTACATGGGCAGGATAATGCGTACATTTCTTACCAAGCATTGCAGCCTCTTCCTTTGTTTACCCTTCACATCCCTTCCCAGCCTCCCCCCTCCCCCCCAATCCCAATCCTTCTCCTTCCCCACCTTCCCCCCCGTCCCCCCCCCCCCCCGCCCCCCGCACCAACGTTGTAAAGCTCGTTTTGGACATGACAACTTGTACTTCTCATTGTTGCAACAGGTCCACCTGTATCCTTAAACAACTGGTTTTTCCCCATCTCCTCCACAAGTTATACTGACATCAAATATAGTGAAAGCAGGGGTTATACTGTGGGGGAGGGACATACAAAGCAACAAAGAGATAATCTTATAAATGTGTTAGAAACACATGCATGAAAGAAAAAAAAACATTAAAATACACATCTAAGGGTTCATTTTCCTGACATCACATTACCTGACCTTTTCCGCTTGACTCATACATATGCTAGATATTACAAATAAGGGAAACCATGGGACCTACGTTTCTTTGGGCCTGGCTTACTTCACTTAATATAATTTTTTCCAAGTTTTTCCATTTCCTAACAAATGGGGCAATGTCATTCTTTCTGATGGAGGCATAGAATTCCATTGTGTATATATACCACATTTTCTTGATCCATTCATCTACTGAGGGGCATCTGGGTTGGTTCCATATCTTACCTATGGTAAATAATGCTGCAATAAACATAGTTGTGCTGGTAGCTTTAGTGTGGTCTTGTTTGTAAACATTTGGGTAAATGCCCAAAAGTGGGATTGCTGGGTCATAGGGGAGCTCTATGTGAAGTCTTTTGAAGAACCTCCATACTGCTTTCCAAAGTGGTTGAACAAGTTTACATTCCCACCAACAATGAAGTAAGGTTCCTTTCTGTCCACATCCCCTCCAGCATCTGTTGTTGTTAGAGTTCTTGATTTTTGCTGTTCTAACTGGAGTGAGGTGATATCTCAATGTTGTTTTGATTTGCATTTCTTTTATGGCTAGGGATGTTGAACATTTCTTCATGTGTCTATTGGCCATCCTTCTTTCTTCTTCAGAGAAGCTTCTCTTTAAGTCTTTCTCCCACTTATTTATTGGGCAGTTGTTTCTTTGAAGATTTGTTGTTGGGGGGTTTAATTTTTTGAGTTCCAAGTATATTTTAGATATGAGACCCTTGTCCGTTGTATGGCTAGTAAAGATCTTCTCCCAATCCGTGGGCTTTCTATTGATCTTGCTAGCTATGTCATTTGCCCTGCAGAAGCTCTGCAACTTTATGCAATCCCATTTGTCCAACCTTTCTTTGATTTGTTGTGTTTCCAGGTCTCTATTCAGAAAATTTTGGCCTGAGCCAAGGAGACCTAGGGTTTCTCCTATTCCATCCTGTAATGTTTTCAGAGTGTCTGCTTTGAGTTCAAGGTCTTTGATCCATTTGGAGTTGATTCTGGTGCAGGGTTATATATAAGGATCTAGCTTAAGTTTTCTACATGTAGTTAACCAATTTTGCCAGCACCATTTATTGAAGAGGTTGTC
Organism: Dipodomys spectabilis; assembly: GCF_019054845.1. Lineage (NCBI taxonomy): Eukaryota > Metazoa > Chordata > Mammalia > Rodentia > Heteromyidae > Dipodomys > Dipodomys spectabilis. The sequence continues at coordinate 18,916,965 of NW_024870709.1, forward strand.
TTTCTTCCATTCTATTGTTTTAGCTCCCTTATCGAAGATTAGATGACTATAGGTCTGTAGGTTCATTTCTGGGTTTTCAATTCTATTCCATTGGTCCTGAGGTCTGTTCTTATGCCAATACCAAGCTGTTTTGATTACTATGGCTTTATAGTAGAGTTTGAAGTTTGGTATTGATATTCCTCCAGCCGTGTTCTTTCCGTTGAGGAGCGTTTTTGCTATTCGGCGTCTTTTATTGTTCCATATGAATTTTTGGATTGCCTCTTCTATTTCCTTGAAGAATGAGGTTGGAATTTGGATAGGTATTGCGTTGAATTTGTAGATAGCCTTGGGAAGTATTGCCATTTTCACGATGTTAATCTTTCCAATCCAGGAGCATGGAAGGTTTTGCCATTTTTTAAGTTCTGTGTTGATTTCCTTTTTCAAGATTTTAAAGTTTTCATCATAGAGGTCCTTCACTTCTTTAGTTAAGTTTATTCCTAGGTATTTTATTTTTTGTGGGGCTATTACAAATGGAGTTGCTTTCCTAATTTCAGCCACACTTTTCTCATTGTTGGCATACAGAAAAGCCATTGATTTTGGGGGGTTAATTTTATAACCTGCTACTTTGCCAAAGTTTTGAATCAGCTTGAGTAATTTGGGAGTGGAGTCTATGGGATTCTTTAAATACAAGATCATGTCATCTGCAAAGAGGGAGAGTTTTATTTCTTCTTTCCCTATTTGGATCCCCTTTATGTCTGCATCTTGTCTTATTGCTGTAGCTAGGCATTCTAATACTAGATTGAAGAGAAGTGGAGAGAGTGGGCATCCTTGTCTTGTTCCTGAGTTAAGAAGAAATGGCTTTAGTTTTTCACCATTGAGTATAATGCTGGCTGTAGGTTTGTCATATACAGCCTTTATTGTATTGAGGAATGTTCCATGGATTCCTAATTTTTCCAAAACCTTCATCATGAAGGGGTGTTGGATCTTGTCGAATGCTTTTTCTGCATCTATTGAGATAACCATGTGGTTCTTATTCTTGCTCCTGTTGATGTGATGAATAATATTAATTGATTTGCGTATATTGAACCAGCTTTGCATCCCTGAAATGAATCCTGTTTGATCGTGGTGTATGATTTTTTGGATGAATTGTTGAAGTCGATTGGCCAAAATTTTGTTGAGAAGTTTTGCATCAATGTTCATCAAAGAAATGGGTCTATAGTTCTCTTTCTTTGATGAGTCCCTGCCTGGTTTTGGGATGAGGGTTATGATGGCTTCATAGAATGTGTTCGGTAGTGAGCTTTCTCTTTCAATTTCATTGAAGAGTTGGAGGAGTATTGGTGTGAGCTCTGCTTTGAAGGCCTTGTAAAATTCTGCTGTAAAACCATCTGGTCCTGGACGTTTCTTAGCTGGGAGGTCTCTTATTGCTGTTTCTATTTCAATGCTTGATATGGGCCTGTTAAGCTGGTTTAACTCATCTTGGTTTAGTTTTGGCATGTCAATATTTGCTAGGAAAAGGTCCATTTCTGTCAAGTTCTCAAACTTATTAGCATAAAGTTTTGAGAAGTATTCCCTTATAATGTTCTGAATCTTGGTTGTTTCCGTGGTGATGTTTCCATTCTCATCTCTGAGTTTATTAATTTGGGTGTGTTCTCTTCTTTTTCTGATAAGATTTGCTAAGGGTCTGTCAATTTTGTTAAGTTTTTCGAAGAACCAACTCTTTGTTTTGTTGATTCTTTCTATAGTTTTTTTGGATTCTAATTCATTTAATTCTGATTTAATTTTGATTATTTCTTTCCGTCTACTGGATTGGGGTTTATCTTGCTGCTCTTTTTCAAGGAGGTTTAGATGTGTCATTAAATTGTTAGTTTCAGATCTCTCCAATTTGTTGATGTAGGAGCTCAGAGCTATAAACTTGCCTCTGAGTACTGCCCTTGCTGTGTCCCAGAGGAGCTGGTATTTTGTGTGTTCATTTTTGTTGAATAGCATGAACATTTGAATTTCCTTTCTAATCTCTTCCATGACCCACTCTTGATTCAGCAGTGTGTTGTTCAGCCTCCATGTGATACCGGACTTTCTTTGGTGGCTTTTGGTGTTGAGTTCTAATTTTATTCCCTTGTGGTCAGAGAGAATGCAAGGTATAACTTCAATGTTTCTGAATTTAGACAAGTTTGCTTTGTGGCCTAAAATGTGGTCTATTTTAGAAAACGTTCCATGTGCTGCTGAGAAAAACGTGTATTCTGATGCTGCTGGGTGAAATGTTCGGTAGATGTCTGTTAAGTCTAGTTGATCTATGCAGCTGTTTAGATCTGCGGTTTCTCTGTTGAGTTTTTGCCGAGTTGATCTATCTAGTGGGGAGAGTGGTGTGTTAAAATCCCCAACAATTAATGTCTTTGGATCTATATGGGATTTGAGGGAAAGTAGTGTTTCTTTGATAAATTTGGGTGCTCCATTGTTTGGCGAATAGATATTTAGAATTGTAATATCCTCCTGAAGGAGAGATCCTTTAATTAGTATGTAGCGACCTTCTTTATCTCTTCTCACGAATTTTAATTTGAAGTCTATTTTATCTGATATTAAGATTGCAACTCCCGCCTGTTTATGGGGTCCATTTGCTTGGTAGATTTTGTTCCAGCCTTTAACATTGAAAATGTGTTTGTTTTTACGGGCAAGATGTGACTCCTGCAGGCAGCAGATAGAAGGGTCTTGTTTTTTAATCCAACTAGACAGTCTATGTCGCTTAATTGGAGAGTTCAGTCCGTTAACGTTAAGAGATAGGACTGAGAGGTATTTGGGAGTTCCTGCCATGTTATCCACCTTCTTGGGGGCTGCGAAAACTGGGTTCTTCCTATGGTTCTTGGATTCTCAGTTTGGGTGCAGTTTCTTGGCCTTTGTTGCGGTCTTGTTGGTTTTCTATGTGTAGGACATCTTTAAGAATCTTTTGTAGGGCTGGTTTGGTGGAGATGTATTGTTTCAATTTTTCTTTGCTATGGAAGGTTTTTATTTGGCCTTCAGTTATGAAGGAGAGTTTAGCTGGGTACAGTATTCTTGGTTGATAGTTGTTTGTTTTTAGGGCATGGCATACATCATTCCAGGCTCTTCTTGCTTTGATTGTCTCTGCTGAGAAATCTGAGGTGATTCTAATTGGTTTCCCTTTATAGGTGATTAACCTTTTCTCCTTGACAGCTTTAAGGATCTTTTCCTTGTTCTGAGTTGATCCTGTGTGGATTATAATGTGACGGTGGGATGTCCTATTCTGGTCTGGTCTATTTGGGGTTCTAAAAGCTTCTTGTATCTGAATAGGCCTATCTTTTTGTATGTTTGGGAAGTTCTCTGCTAGGATCCTGTTAAACAAATTTCCTAGACCATTAACTTCTGTTTCTAGGTGCTCCTCTACACCCATTACCCTTAGATTAGGCCTTCTGATGGTATCTTCCAGGTGTTGGATAGATCTATCATACTTCTTGGACTTGTCTTGGATGGTTGTATGTTCTTTCTCTATAATATCTAGGCTGTCTTCAATCCCTGAGATTCGATCTTCTGCATGGTCTAACCTGCTGTCAAGACTCTCTACTTTGTTTTTTATCTCTTTTCCTTCTAATTGGTCAGCTTTGATGGCTTCAAGTTCTTTGTTGAAGCTCTGTTTTAGGTCTTGTATGAATTTCTTTACTTCCTTAATTTGGTGTTCAGTGTTTGTTCTCAAATCACTTAGTTGATTGGTTATGGTTTCTTTGGACTCCCATTCCTTCTGTTGGGTTCCATTCAGCATTCCCTTTGTGGTCTCCCTGACTTCCTTCAGCTCTTTGTTAATGGATTCCATGAATGCCTTTAGTGATCTTTGTGTGTTCTCTACCTGGTCTCTCAATTCCTGAATTACTCTTTGATTAGCTTCCTCCCGTTTGTGGGATTCCTGCAGTTCTCTTTCCTCCCGTTGGTGGGATTCCTGCAGTTCTCTTTGAGTGTTCTCAGCCTGCTCACGCCACTCCTCCCTTTCTCTTTGAGTATTCTCAAGTTGTTCACGCAAATCCTGTATCAGTTTTTGAGTAGCTTCCTCACGCTTATGATATTCCTGTATAAACTTTTGGGATGCCTCCTCTCTCTCCCTATCACGCTCATACAGAGTCCTTTGTAAGTTGTCAAACTTCTCATTTATCATGTTTGCCACCAGTGTTTGTAGAGCTATTTGGGAACTCTCCTCTGGATTGTTCATTATCTGATCTGACCCCTGATTATCAAGATTGGGAATTGAGATACCCGGATTTGCCATTTTTCTTGTGTTTTTCTGGCTTACTCTGCCCATTTGAGATGAAAATAGCACTAGTTTTGTGCTAGAACACTATCTTAAGGCAACCATCAACCAATGTTTGCATTTATACAGTCAATAGTCTACAGATACAATCTAGTTCAACAGATACATCTATTCAATATCAAACAACTATATGTTAATGGGCTTCGAACTGCAGAGAAGAATTTGGAAAACCAGAAATTTTTAGGGTTAGGGAGAGATGTGGGTAAAAAATAGGAATAGATTGGTGTGGGGAGGCACAGGGAGAGTTAACTATGTCCTAATCTCAATGCAGGAAATAGGTTGGGTAGGATGCAAGTAGAGAGGGAGAGAAAAAGAAGAAAGGGAAAGGGAAATGAAAAGAGACCAGAAAAAAAAATAGAAACGTAAAAATTAATATAGTTATGGAGATTGAAAGACCATCTATTTAGAGAGGAATGTGAATATAATGAGAAAACAGGAGGGAGATAGAGGAGATGTGAAAAACTTAAAAAATGCTTAAAATATTATATAGGTATAAAGAGGTAGTACTGCTATTAAAGAATTTAAGTCTCAGAGGTTTTCGATTGAGTAATAAATTTGTGGATTAAGTGTGTACACAATGGGGGATATTGTCTACTAGTTAACTATGGGTTTATCTGAGGATGTGCAGGACAAGAGTTAAGTCACATACAGAAGAACAAAAGGAAGGAAAAGGTGAAAAGGATAAGAAAGATAGAAAAAAAAAGATCAGAAGTTCAGTAGAGCTAGACAAAAAACAAAAAGATAATTAAGAAAGAAAGAAAAGAGAGAGAAGACAAGAAAAGAAAGGAAAACGTACATTCACGTATTCCTAACATAAAAATTATAAGAGGGAAAAAAAGTTACTGGAAAACAATTATTTTTCAAAAAAAGGCAAAAATTAAAGATTAATAAAAGTTTTAGAAAAGGAAAAAAATTTTTTTTATATATATAAGGTACCAAAAAAAAAAAAAAAAAAGAAAAGAAGAAAAAAAAGTTCTTTTATTTTTTTTTTTTTTTTATTTTTTTGGGAGGGGTGGGAAGAATCCTGTATCTCCCTTTTGTCTGTAACCAGCCTCTTGTTGGAGTCTCTGGTCAGCTTGAGGTCCTGTGGTTTGATTGGTTTCTTAAGTCAGTTTGTTCGAACAGGCAGAAAAATGCTCTGCTTTACCCAAGATTTTGAGATCCCCCTCCCAGGTTAGTTTAATGGGAGGGTGATCTGCTTTGAGAATCACAAAAGAGGGGTGATGAGGCTAGGTTCTGGTAGAGTTGAGGCCTTTCAACAAACAGTAGCTTTTCCCTGGGGCTATTTTGTGAAAAATTCACAGCGCCCACCCTGGAGCCATTCTCAGGGTTTCTGTTTTTCAATTGATTGTGGAGGCTGCTAGAGGGAGGGGCAGCCTCTGGCTCTGGTTACCCGGTGAGGAAAGCCACTCCAATGGCTGGTGCCTGAGCTGGGTGACTTTTCCCTGGATGGAGCTGAGTCTGGCAGGTCACTTCACCGTTAAGTTCTTGTGACCTGTTAAATGACTCGTTTTATTCCAAGGCCTGAGTTGGAGCTAGCAGCTCCTCCGAGCTTTGTCGGTATCCAAGATGGAGATCACTGGTGCTGGGGGGGGGAGGGGTGGCCTTCCCTCCTCTGCTCCCTGAGAAGGAGTGAGGATGTCGGGCTTCTACTCACTCTGAGTTTTGGATCCTGGGTCGTCTCTGGTCTGCAAACTGCAGGATGAAGATGTCCGCTCCTTGTCGGTTCTTGCTGGTGTTGAGTAGAATCCTCTCGCCCGCTGCGTCTGGCTCCTTCGTCCCGGACTCTCTGTGTGAGCGCTCAGGTATGGCCGCGGCTGTGGTCGCCGCTGTGACCCTGCCGCGGCGGCGGTGGCTGCTGGCAGGCGCTCAGATGTGTCTCCTTGTCTTGGCTTCCCCTCTCTTGTCTAACTCTCTGTCCTGTGATGGTACACTTGGTGTGATTCTCTGGCTTAGGACTGTTCACTGGAACTCTAAAACTGCTTTCTATGCGAGAGCTTGTTCAGATTCCAGCTTCTCCTCCTCCATCTTCCCGCAGGGTGCTATTATAAGTTGTATAAGTGGGTATATAAAATGGTTATTCTGGATGTGTGTGTGTGTGTGTGTGTGTGTGTGTGTGTGTGTGTGTATGTGTGTGTGCGTGCGTGCTGGACCTCTGGGACTTGAAGTCAGCGCCTATGTGATAGCTCTGTGATTTTGTGCTCAAGGCTATTGCTCTACTATTTGAGTCATAGTTCCACTCCCAGCTTTTTTGGTTAATCGAAGATAACCAATAAGAATGTCAGGGACTTCATTTCCATGCTGGTTTGGAACCAAGATACTCAGATCTCAGCCTTCTAAGTGGCTAGGATTACAGGTGTTATTCTTCCTTTTTGATTCCGAAATTATTCATAGGAAGTAAAGAAAGAACTCAATTTACTCATATGTCTTTCGATATAGAGAGGATATTCATTTGTTGAGTTGGCCTAGAGGGTGATGGTAGTTGCAATAATTCTGCATAAGAGAGGAGATTTCTTTTTCTTCTAAAATATTGGGAAAAATGAAGACCAGGTAAAGAAAGGAGAAAAAAAAAGACAACGAGAAGGAGGGCTGTGCCACATGGTAGAGTGAATAAATGTCTCGTTGGCATAGAGATAGCACAATGAAGTTTAATTTCTTTTGATGCTTTAAAGCTTTGCTTTTCTTTCTCTCCAAGTTTTTTACAACCTCGAGTCTGCAGTAACAAAGTCCTCTGTGCTTGTGTATGTTCATCAATCAAGGAGAAGGGTGTGAGTGATTATCTGAAATTAATATTGTATATATGTTAACAATATGACATTATAACAATTACAGTCATAATTTTTTTTTTTGTTGGTCATAGGCCTTGAACTCTGCGCCTGGGTGCTGTCCCTGAGCCCTTCAGCTCAAGTTTAGTGCTGTACCACATGAGCCACAGCACCACTTTGACAATATAACAATTGCTAAACAATATAATAAAATTGTTACAATGTAACAATTGTTAAAGAGCAATTTAAGATTAGATATGTGAACAACATATAATGTCTTACAGGTTAACGAAAATGATAATATATGTGATTTTTAATTTCGTAAGTTAAAAAATGATCAGTGAATCTTCACTAGTTTCAAATGAAACATCATAACCTATGTCATTTGTAGGTGGTTCAAGGGTCATTTATGGTCTCTAAGGAATACATGGCAATGACAATATTCACCCAGAGTTCACATGGTTGTATATTAGGATCTTGAGTGTGCGCTTACACAATATCATAGTGATGAGAAAGAATGATTGATTGGCAAGTTATATACCAACTTCATATTTTCAAGGAGTCATGGGCTTAGTTATATTATGAGCTATTATTACCTTGTGTTAAATAATGTAGCGGCCAGCTATCCATTTGTGTAGAGTGGTTATGCAACATTTGACCTCAAGCAACAGAAAAGAAAAGAGGATTTAAAATGATACTAACAGCATTATTGATAATGCTAGGTTAAGCAAACTGTTCTTTGATTTGATTTTTAATGTATTAACAAACAATTATAAAATGAGCTTAGTTGTAGTGAGGTCGATGTGAATCTTTCATAAATGTGACAGAGAGTTCATCTCGATTGCTACAGAGCAGTGAAGCTATAATAAGATTACTCTTTCTCTTGCACAATCCCTGGATTTGGACTCCATTTTCCATAGTAACTCTCAGGAGATTACAGCTAAAGGCCACATTATTGACCTAATTCCTCTGATGGTTTAACCTCATTTATGTTTTATTCTGAGGAATTTTATGCTCATAATTGTGAGCTCATGCAATGTGTCCTATATTCTACTTCTTGACACTTCATCTCTGCCCACTTGACGACCTAGTGAGCTGCTTGAATGACTGGAATTAGTTCTATGAATGCTTGCACATGTATTTCAAGGTGAATAAGCATTGATGACAACTTTAATTTATTCTGTACAGAATAACTTCATGCAATGCATTAGTTCCCTACTAAAAAATAAATGCATAATATTTTATCATGGTTTAAGACAATTTTATGATTTTTGTAAGAAGCAACAACTGTCAGAGTGTTTTATAATATGATACCTAGATTCATAATGACATTTACTATCTGTGCAGTTCAAGAGAGGGATTGAAACTGTATGTTGTATACATTATTGGTTAATTTATTTCCATTCTCCTGGTCATCAAATTCTTATGGTTATGTGGTCAAGAATATATATACATATGTATGTATATGTGTGTATATATATTTTTTTTGGGGGGGGAGGGTGTCGGTCATGGCACTTGAACTCTGTGCCTGGGCGCTGTCTCTGAGCTCTTCAGCTCAAGAGAAGTGCTCTACCACTTGAGCTACAGCATCACTTGCAGTTTTCTGATGGTTTATTGGAGATAAGAGTTTCAAGGCCTTTCCTCCCTGGGCTGGCTTTGAACTGGGATCCTCAGATCTCAGTCTCCTGAGTAGCTAGGATTATAGGCATGAGACACCGGCGCCCAGCTAAGGCTATGCATTATTATATCTAAATTGAAAAATATTTTTCTTTCTATTAAAGTAACTATGCAAATTTTCTTAATAAAAATCACATTGGTTTATTTGCTTATTTTCCTAATTTAGTTTTTGAAGGAGATGACTAACATGAATGACAAACTGTTAAGAGAAACATATATATTTGCAGTGCAGTGTACTGAAGTGAACACTGACCTTAACTGTCCTAGTTTATTTTGTGATGCTATAACTTGAGATTGGGTACTTCTGAAAGAACAGAGATTCATTTCCAAAGTTTCTACGGGCAGGAAATTCAAGTTTAAGAGACTACATTTGGTGAAGGCTTTCTTTGTTGCTTGTAATATGTGGAAGGTTGTTGATAGATGAGAGTCAGAGAAGGGAAGGGAACTAAACCCATCATTTACTTTGGTAGACTTTGTGAACTTGTGGTACACATCAGGGAAAATCCCAGATGAGTCAAATTCCAACTCCAGCAACCATGTCCCTCTACCATGTGAACCATGAGGTTTACTGGTGGCCACCCTAGCTAATGTACACTTGCAGCGGGGCCTGAGGTTTGCTGTAAGTATAAAATATACCTCCCAAAGTCAAAGTATTAGTGGAAAATACCATCATATTTTCAAAATTGGCTGTATTAAAATGACTTGTTGGATATCCTGGGTTAAAATGTCTGTTATTTAAATGGATTTTACCTCTAGAAGTGGCTTCCAGCCTAACACACATATAACTTACACTTACTTCTCACATTATTTCTCTAAGGGTAACACTTACATAAGTCTTCTATGCTTGTGAAAAAGATTTGTTCAGGCTGATAAAATTTGGACTGGCAGTTACTTGAGACTGAAAACTTCATTCCTGCTAACAAGAGCCATTTTCCAGTCACTAAATAAGATGACTGTAGTCATAATTAAAACTTTGTATTTAAGTATAGATTTTGATCAAACCCTGATATAAGCTTTAATACTTATCTACTCTTCCAATACAACCATCTAGTTAATTTGAAAGCATTATGACTTAAAGACAGTAAAAGGAAGCAGACTTGAGTATATACATTTATGCTTAACACCTTATTGTCCGTAGACACTAAGTAAATTATTTAACATACTCAGACCTCATTTTCATTAGTTTTGAAACAAACAAGGTGATGCCTGACTTGTAAGATTGTGTTAAGAATAATATAATTCATAGGAAAAGGTAAACTCAGTGCCTGGTCATACAGTAATTATCTTTTAAAATATCTGTTTTTGTTGGCTTTCCAATACTGTTACAAAATACCAGAGACAAATAATTTTTTTTTTAGAAAGAGAAATAGAGAAATAGTTTATTTGAGCTCATAATTATGGAGGTTTGATTTGTTATTTTTAATAATCTTTAGTGAAAAATGATGAGCAGGGAGGTTACAATTACATAAGTAAGGTAATGAGTACATTTGTTTTTAAACACTGTTAACCATCCCTCATTTTCTCTCCTGCTTACTCCTCCCTCCTCCCTTCCTCCCACAAGTTGTAAGGTTCATATCCAACATTGCATCAAGTGAATATCAATATTGCATTAGTTCATCCTTTGCCCTGCTTTTCCTATGATTCCTTTTCTTTTCCAAGGATCAATTAATCTTATATACAAGACACAAGATAGAGAAAAGTAAAAAAAAAGAAAAAAAACCTACATGCAGGGTCTAATAAGAACCTCTTGTTTCCATATATTGGAGTTCATGTTGATACACTTTATTTTATATGGTCCCATGCACTAAGCAATTGGATTATTGAGATCTCCTGTTAAAAATATCATAGACACAAAGAAACATAGATTCCATGGTTTCCCTTATTTGCAATAACTAATATACGTCTAAGATAATATTACCAGACAAGTAGAAAAGGTCAAAAGCTATGTACATATGACCATACAAGATGCTAAATGAAATGAACACAAGAGGTTTTATCTTTGTCGCTGTTGTTTTTAATGTAGTATGTGATTTTGAGACAAATAATTTTATAAAGAGAAATTTTATTTTGACTCATGGTTTCAGAAACTTCAGTCTATGATTGACTGAATCCATCTTTTACTGACTCTATTGCTTTCAACTTGCAATTAGATCATTCTATATGTTGGTAGTGGCAGAGCAAGCTGCTCAACTTATGGCCAGAAATCCAAGGAGAGGAAGGGATGAAGTGCCACTATGCCTTTCAAGGATATGTCCATGACTGGACTATCTCCTAATAGAGCTTCACATCTTAGCGTTTTTGTCACTATCCAGTAGTGACAAGCTGGCTAATAAACTTTTAATGCAAGGACATTTGGTGGACATATCAGATCCAATTATAACAGTTAGTTGCTTGTATTATGTAAGTGTAAATCTCAGATTCTCTAGCAGTGTATGGGATAAGAAAGAGCTGGTACAAATGTGCAAATTGTTTTTGGATTCAGTGGTAAAATTCCAATCTGAAAATCTCAGAAGGGATCCGAAATGGGAGGTGGGTTTGATCCTCGACAGCGTGGGTCCTTTCTGCACATCCTACCAGCTGTGGCAGTCACACTCCATTTTTTTAATTCTCAGGGCCAATGAAGATTGAGATTTAGGTTGGAAAAAACATGAGAGTAGCCAAGAAGTCATGGTGAGAAAAGGAAAAAGTTGTGTGATTATATGTCTGTTTGACTAGGGAATTATAAAATTTGGTTTATTTTTTTGCATTCCTTTTTTTCTAGTTTGTGATGGCTGAAATTTTTAGGAGGCCCATCTCACTATTATATCACATGGTATAAAAGAGAAGAGATGGGACCAGTAAGGGCACTGTAGTAGGTTGTTTTAATGCTGACAGGAAGTGGATTGTCTTCTGACAGGTGCCTGGAGAAGGAAAAGGAATTCCTAGGAACAAAAATTCCCCAGCTCTTAGCATTTTCTACTTGTGGTCCACAAACTAGTCCAAATGGGTAGCAGGGATACTGCTGAAATACATGATTGAATAAGAGAGCCATTGTTACTGCAGTCAACCTTTCAAATGTGACATTGTAAGAAGAGTACAACTGGGAGAGAAAAAGGCTTAAAATGGATTAAAATTTAAACAATTTCCAATCAAACAGAAATGTTCTGGGAATAGTGCCAGAAAAAATTGTTGAATTGGTTTTAATATAAGCTCTCTAAATTTAACCAGCTGGAATTATTTGCAATTATTTTTGAAGTTTATGTCTGTGTATATGTTATATGGATATTTCAAATACAATATTTATTTAAAAATCAGACCTACTTCTTGTTTTCTGAGGCATCAGAGAATAGATACATCTATATAATTTAATATAACAAATTATATAGAGAATAGCAAATCACAGAAATTAAGATCAGATGAAATTTTAGAGTTCAGTGAGTATAAATTTATTTGTTATTGATAGGAATGCAAAGCTGGGGAAATTGAGGCAGAGAATCAGCAAGAGACAGGACTGGCACCTTGCTTTGCTTATTTCTGGAGAAGGTCTCTCCATGACACACAACTATTTCACTAATAAATATGACAGGCTGTTCTCTGGACAGACAGGCTTTTCTACTAGCCTTACTGGGAACAGACATGTTTTTTAAATGAGGGCCTGGTGACTAAAGCTTAATCCAAGTTAATGACAAATGTGGAAGGCATTGCCATATGTTGGCAAGGTCTCCTGGCATTATCTATAAAAAAGGTATTGTTTCAGTGTAAATAGATTGAAGGTTGTACAAACATCAAGTCCATTCACTGTCTGTGTTGTCTTGGTAAATGTCTAAGTGAGGCTGAAAAATCTAAATAATGTATCACTGCAGACCTTTTCTAAAGATCTATCTCAGTTGGGTATGTTGGCGCATTCATATGATTTGAGAACTTGCAAAGAGGAGACATGAGGATTATGGGTTTGAAACCAGACTGAACTACTTAGAAAATTCCAGGCTCTCCTGGGCTAGTGAGAGCCTATCTCCAAATAAAATTAAAAAATAAATATCTTCCCATTATGACTAAATAACAACAACTATTAAAATAATAATGACAACAGTAATAATAATAAAAGACAGTACTGGACAACAGGAACATGATAGCTGTAGATGAAGCATGTCACATATCTGGCTGGCACTGCTGATTCTTGAGACATCCTTTCAAGCATTTTACAATCACTTCTAAGCTTGTACCATCATTGTTCATTTACGGCTGGAAAGGGAAACTGATCCAACTGTCTGCTGAGGTTTCAGTCCAGCCCTCAACTTACTATACCGGAAGTTACACATCCTATTTGCAGGTGTTGACGTTGCTTCTCCTTTATGTTAAGCAACTTTGGCTCTTGAGTTGCTCTTATGGTGTTGAGTTGGGAGGCAAATGAAAGGCTAGCTGTTGCATTGCACAGAGCAGGAAAGAACTGATTCTGCTTGTTGCTGAAATCACAGTATAAGCACTGGGGAACAATTACAAACTGTTCCAGGACTTAAAGATGTTTGTGTAAAACTATTAGAGGACATATTGTCTTAATTTGAGCCTTAATCAAAAGAATGAACTGTTAGCCAAGAACCAGTGCCTCATGCCTGTAATTCTAATAACTGAATAGGCTGAGAATTGAGGATTGTAGTTCAAAGCCAGGCTGGTCAGGAAAGACATCTCCAAGAAAGTACCAAAAACATATACTAGTTATTGCAAATAAGGGAAGCCATGGGATCTATATTTCTTTTGGCCTGGCTTATGTCACTTAATATAATTTTTTCCAAGACTTTCCATTTCCTAACAAATGGGGCAATGTCATTCTTTCTGATGGAGGCATAGATACATTGTGTATATATACCACATTTTCTTGATCCATTCATCTACTGAGGGGCATCTGGGTTGCTTCCATATCTTAGCTATGGTAAATAATACTGCAATAAACATAGTTGTGCTGGTAGCTTTAGTATGATTTTGTTTGTGATCATTCCGGTAAATGCCCAAATGGTGGGTCATAGGGCAGCTCTATGTGGAGTCTTTTGAGGAACCTCCATACTACTTACAAAGTGGCTGAACAAGTTTACACTCCCACCAACAATGCATTAAGATTCCCTTCTGGCCACATCCCCTCCAGCATCTATTGTTATTAGAGTTCTTGATTTTTTCCATTCTAACTGGAGTGAGGTGGTATCTCAATGTTCTTTTGATTTGCATTTCTTTTATGGCTAAGGAGGTTGAGCATTTCTTCCTGTGTCTATTGGCCATTCTTATTTCCTCTTCAGAGAAGTTTCTCTTTAGCCCACTTATTTATTAGGCAGTTGTTTCTTTGAAGATTTGTTGTTGGGGTATTTAATTTTTTGAGTTCCAAGTGTATTTTATATATGAGACCCTTGTTCGTTGTATGGATAGTGAAGATCTTCTCCCAATCCGTGGGCTTTCTATTGATCTTGCTAGCTATGTCATTTGCCATGCAGAAGCTCTGCAGCTTCATGCAATCCCATTTGTACAATCTTTCTGTGATTTGTTGTGTTTCTGGATCTCTACTAAGAAAATTTTGGTTTGTGCCAAGGAGACCTAGGGTCTCTCCTATTTTGTCCTGTAATGGTTTCAGGGTGTCTGCTTTGACTCCAAGGTCTTTGATCCATTTGGAGTTGATTCTGGTGCAGGGTGATATATACGGATCTAGCTTTAGTTTTCTACAAGCGATGAACCAATTTTGCCAGCACCATTTACTGAAGAGGCTTTTTTCCATTCTACTTTTCAAGCTCCCTTATGGAAGATTAGATGGTTATAAGTCTGTGGGTTTATTTCTGGGTTTTAAATTCTATTCTATTGGTCCTGAGGTCTGTTCTTGTGCCAGTACCAAGCTGTTTTGATTACTATGGCTTTGTAGTAGAGTTTAAAATTTGGTATTGATATTCCTCCAGCACTGTTCTTTCTGTTAAGGATAATTTTTGCTATTCCAGGTCTTTTATTGTTCCATATGAATTTTTGGATTGCTTCTTCTATTTCCTAGTGTATGTCTGAGACATGCAGAAAAGGTCACATAAGATGATGTTAAGTGAAATGAACCCCAAGATAAGGATACAAGTGTTTTTTTTTTCTTGCTATTGTTTCTAACATATTTATAAGATATCACATGATTTTTTTCTAAAAAGTGAACCATTGAAAGTCTAGCAAAATATAGGAATAGTTAGAAAACTGTAATATAAATTACAGACCTCATTCCCATTCTAAATGTGCAATTTGCCTCCCTACATTTTCCATGTTTGACTAATATAACACTACTTCCTGTAACCTGAGCAAAGGTAGAGTCCTGTTTACCAACTAAATAGGTGTTTTGGACAAGCCTTTATTGGCCATAGAAGATGGATATGCAGAACTCATTTTCACTTTTAGGAGGAATGATAAAACTAAACTTTTTTCTCAATATTGGAATGTGCTCTTTATAAGGATCAAGTTTCTATGGGTATGGAAATATATATGAATGTGTGTGTAAAGGCAACAGTGTGGGTGAGAATGTGTGTACACATTTATGTTCATATGCTGATAAGTATACGTATGTATGAGTGTGTGCACAAATATATAGGCATACATATGATTATGCATATGTGTTTTACAAAAGTTTTTTAATCACCTTTAAGTAGTTGTGCAAGGGAGCTACCATTCAACAAAACTGTTTATGAATACAAGGTGTCAGTGCCACCCCTTTCAATATTCTCATGCATCCCTCAAAGCCTACTTTTCCCCTCACTTTTAAAAAGTGATGTAATACATTGAACTTTTTTTAAACTGCATTCTTTCCCCTTTCTTGTCTTCATTTATCTATTTCATCTAACTTTCCTGTGCCCCTTTCAAATACCTGTTTCCTGGTGTTTATTTTGTTGAATCATTATTTTACATTTCTAAGAAATTACGTTCAGTTCTTTCTTAAATCTACTGGATGTCAATTAATACACTTATATACACTTGCATTCTACCCAAGGTATTTACAGATATATGTAAATTGATGTACAGACATATTTATAAACCAATTCTAGCTTCCACATATGAGAGAAAACATGCAACCTCTGAGTCTCTGAGTCTGACATACTTCATTTAATGTCATTTTTCCAAGTCCTCTCATTTCCTTGCAGATGATGCAATATCATTCTTCCTAATGGATGAGTAAAATTCCATTGTATATATGCACCATGTTTTCTTGATCTATTTGTCCATTGACAAATCTGGGCGGGGTTGACTCTATATCTTGTCTGTGGTGTATAGTGCAGCAATATACATGGTTGTGCTGGTGGCTTTTTTAAAATGTGTTTTATTTGTGCTTGTGGACATGAGTATATGTATGTGATGTTATGCATATAAAATTGTCCGCAAATTGTGTGATTATATGTAAGTACATGTGACTGAATATGTGTATAATCATGAGTGAACAAGTATACGTATGAGCGTGTACATGTGAGGAGATTTGAGCTGTTTGTGTACATGTGTATTTATGCATAGCAGTGAACAGAGATCAGAATAAAAGAGGTCTGCTTTCTTTTTCTAGTGCATGTGCTGGATACATTTGTTGGGATATCCCAAAGTGCCTTTATCAGCAGAAATTGTGAAGACAGTAACCAAGATAAGAAGAACGGAACTTTCCAATGTCCTGTGACTATAATTATAGGTTGTCATATGCTTGTATTGTTGTGTTTTCTACCTTTCAGGATGATGCTGGCATTTAGCTTTGTATACTTTGTGTGTGTGTGTGTGTGTGTGTGTGTGTGTGTGTGTGTGTGTGTGTGTGTGTGTGTTTGTGTGAGTGAGATGATCGTATACTATCTCATAACACTTGGTCAATCAAGTAAAATGTACTTTTTCTGCAGCTCAACTCTTACGTTCTTGAATCCCATAGCTTCAGGACCTGCTGTTGGCCTTTTCTCTGGCAAGATCAAGTTTAGATATTGGAGTCTTTCGGTTCTGGGAAAAATTTTGAAGCATTTCATTGATTTTACTGCTCTCTGCTATTTTATTTTCTTTTTCTGGCAATTATATTATTTATTGAATCTCACAGATTTGATATTCAGTTTTTTTACATCACCCCTCACTATTCTTCTCTGAATTTTCTCAAAATATCTTTTTTTTTTTTTTTGCATCCGGTCATGGGGCCTGAACACTAGTCCTGCGTGCTGTCCCTCAGCTCTTCAGCTCAAGTCCAGCACTCTACCACTTGAGTCACAGCGCCACTTCCGGCTTTTTTCATTTTTGGTTTATGTGGTACTGAGGAATCGAACCCAGGGCCTCAGGCATGCAAGGCAAGTGCTTTACCACTGAGCCATCTTCCCAGCCCTCTCAAAATATCTTAAACGTTATGAAAGGCTTTAGACATTTTACTTCTAGAATCTCATTCCTTTCCTTTTCCTTTTTTTCCTTTCCCTTCTCGCTTATCCCCTCCTTTCCCCTTCCTTCCCTCTTCCCCTATCTTCATCCTCCTTCCTCTCTCCCCCTTTCTTCCCCCTCTTTCCTTTTTTCTTCCCTCCCTCCCTTTCCCTCTTTTCCTTCCTCTTCTCTCCCTTTCTTAATTCCTTCCTTCCTTCCTTCCTACAAATAGTTATGGGATTATTACTTGTAGATAACTTTTATTCATATCTGGGGGATATAAGCAAGAATGTTGCCACACAAAAAAATTTACCTGGACCAAATATAAATAATGCAGAAATAAAGAAATCTTGCTCTGATTATTGATTTGAAAAGCCACTGTGGGAAGAAAAGATGGAGAATGTTTTGCTTAGGAGCTATGTTTTTTTCCCATAGACCTCTAGCATGCTTATATCTAGAGAACCACAGAATAAACAGGATTATGGAAAAGGAAATCAACATTGCTTATATTGGGAGCAATGAGAAACCCAGTGCAGCTGTAGTAGAGAGCTCATATATCAGTTAGAGAGTTAGATTGGTGCTGTATTGTGGAGAACCTCAAATACCAGGATGAATACTTTCACTTTATTTATTAGACAATGGGGAGCCATTCCATGGGTGTAGTGTAGAGTAAGCAGTGTTTTAGTTAAATTAGTCTGGCAGTGGTTTGAGGATCTATTGTAGTGGAAAGGTTGGGAGACAATTAGAAGGTTATTATAACAATCCAACCTTGAAGTATTGAATATTAATTCAAGCAGAACCTTATTTAACCATGATACTTGTAGCACATGTTCTTGTCTAAATGCAATTACAGATTAGGGGAAAGCCATCCGGCCACAGTAGCACAAAACTGAGACTTCACACAAGAGTATAAACAATGAGCTCTAGTTTATATGTGACATGGGTTAATTAAGCCATGTTATTTTGCTTATGTATTTACATCATGTATGCTTGGTATGTTTTTTGAAAATATGATTTTTTTTATTCCACAAACAGAAACAATGAAAACCTTTATTTCAAAACATAATAGCTTTTTATCACCTTAATGTTGCTCTCATTTTGTACCTGTATTTTTGTATATCCATAAACTCAGAGCTCTATGAATAACAGTGGGCTTCGAAAGTGTGCCACCATGTTTGTTTCTTATTGTCTAGGCAAAAATAAACAACCACCAAAAATTTCATCTCTCCGTCTTGCAGTGGGAGGTAAAGCAAAGATACCAGAAAATTTCTTCAATGTTTATAAATTTCACTATTGATCTCATATCACTAACACTAGTTTTCATAACAATTCTTTCTTTCTCTAATTTTCCATGATTTTTATTGAAAAACTAAGCCTCTTTAGATTAGTGTTATTAATTCATTGAGACTTAGATTTTAATCAGAAAATTGATCTTTCTGAACTTTTCAGGGAACAATCATGAGGCCATTACTGCAAAATATAAATTTTCTACCTATTTATCATAATTTTCTTATTATATAGACTGTTTGCAACACTAAATAGAATCAGCTTGTCTATGAGGAAGTATTGAAATGATTTCTGTAACTGAACAACAAACCCTGGACCTATGAATTAGCTTAAAACCACATAGAACGATCTAGATCATTCTATTGATGTGAACAAAGTTGTCTGTGATAGGCTTTATAACAAGCAGTGAGAAGTCAATCTTTACCAATCTTTTATCTTTATAAAAGATTCAAATGCCAATGAGTATATGTACTGGGATTTTACCATAGAGCCAGACCATTTTATCATGCCACTCTATATGCCCCCTTTTCTGGATTCCATGAGAATGGGCTGCCTTAGACAGGCAGATGATTTTCCTAGTAACAAAAAATTATGAAGTTGAACACAAATAGAAGGTGTACTTGGTTGTATTCCAACTTATCAGTATCTAACATGTCTAGGATACGCCTAGGGTCTGTGTAGGGTCAGCTGGAGTTGCCTGGTTATCGTCCTCACTGAAGAGTTTCCGTAACACTTCAGATTTTTATTTTGCACTATCTGGACACAGTCATATCTTCCTCAAGGTTTAGGACCTTTCTCAGCCAATTTTTATTGCCCTCTAGAGAAGTCTCTGAGTAAAATACACTGTTTAAAGTATCACTACTTACTCAGGAGGACTTGCTATGTAGAACAGGCCA
The DNA here is from genome assembly GCF_019054845.1 of Dipodomys spectabilis. Lineage (NCBI taxonomy): Eukaryota > Metazoa > Chordata > Mammalia > Rodentia > Heteromyidae > Dipodomys > Dipodomys spectabilis. Next base: position 18,936,215 of record NW_024870709.1, read on the forward strand.
GCCTCAAAATCGTAATGATCTGCTCAGCTCTCTGAGGTGCTGGATTACATGGCTCATCACTACGCCTGGCTCCCTCATCATTTCTGAACGGGCTTTCAATAACAGTATGGGATTTGAGAGGGCAAGTTTAAACGTATATTATTCATTTAAGTAGTCTTCAATAAGTCTCAGTCTTCAAGAAGATACTTGGAAATATTACCATCAATCTTGAGAAGATCAAAAAATATTCTTATAAAAGAAAACAAATGTAAAGCTTTATGTAGGATCTGGAAAATTAAACCTCTTGGGCTTTAGTTTCCTCATCTGTGAAAAAAGAGATTAGAATAAATGTTCAATGACCTGATGTGTTAATAATGTTCACTACAAAGAATTTATTAACATTGCATACTAAGTAAATTCAAAGTCTTTATATATGCGATTGATACAAAGGGTTTAAGAGTTCATCTCTAATATTAGTAATGTTATTGGAAAATGAGATAGAAGAGTCATTAAGAAGTGCAAATCGTATTTCACAAGCTCCTCTACGTAAAATATTAGTTAAAATTTTGTTTTCTAAGACACAGTACAGTACAAAAATTTTAATTGCATTACTTTAGGTAAGTTTTTACCTTCTACAGAATCAAACCTCAATCACTTCTGAGGGCTTACATAATGCCATCTGGGGTACAATCTAGTATGTAGTTAAAGTTAGAAAGGTCAAGGTCCTTGCCTGCAAAGTCTCCTCTGATCTTGTGACAATTTGTGTCTTCCTTGCCATGTGTATGATTAGGGGAACTTCCTCAAGGGTCTCTGTGTCCATCTCTGAGCCTTGCTACCTTGGCATGCTTTCTAGGTTTGTGAGGTCTTGCTGCATCCCTTCAGGGACCAGGGCCCTCTGAAGTACTGCTTATGTGGCTTCTCTCCTTGCTCAGGATACGGCCTTAGCCTGAAGTGAATTACTTTCTTTTCAGATTTCTTCAAAGTTGCTCTGTTTACATTTGTGAACTTTCTAAGTTCTCCACTGGGTTTTGGCTTTTGAAATACCAAAATAAGAACGACTTTCAAGCTACTTCTCTTTGGTCTACCTCCCCTGAAGAACGGAACCACAGAGACTGCTGCCTTCTTTCAGTGAGGGGAACAAAGTGGGAAAACACATTGAGAAAAAAGTTACTGCTCTAAGTAACTTGATTTGATAATAGCTAACAAAACAGTAGAACCCATACGACAGAACTTTTCTCTCTGGATGCATCTTTATTTCAAAATTAAAAATGCTTTCAACCTGCAGAAATGAAATATGTAGCATTTGGCAAGACCTTGGAAGTCGTTCGGAGGATCTGAGAAAACAGGAATAATTGCCAGTCTCTTCTCAATGGCTGAAGATGTCAGTGTTCTCTACAAGCGAAGGGTGCAGATCAATGAAAATGCCAAATGAGTCTGGGTGGCTCATGGAATGGAAAAAGTGGAAATCTGGTGTTGGTAAGTCTGAAGAACTGTGGTCAAGAGAGGAGCAGGCAGAAAACCACATACAGACAAAGGAAGTGGTGCTCTCCAAATTATGGAGACTGAGCATGGGTTTTATTAAAGGTTCCTCAGTGCCTAAATGGAGCTGATCTTGCAATATTCTTTTTGTAAGTGTTTGGGTCCTTCAAAGTCTAGTAGGTGAATCAGAATTTTGGCAGATGGTTAATAAGGAATGGTCAGAAGCATGACAATTTGCTAAGAAGTAAGAGGTTCTCAAGGCCCAGAAAGTTTTTTCATGTTGACAAAGAGATCAATAGTGTTTTCCCTTTGGCAGACACTCTCAAAGCCTTTCCTCTCTGGATAGATCCCTCTGAAAATTTCCAGTTGCTTCAATTGAGCTCTGAAATTTAAAATTAAAACAGAACCACCACGACCAGAATGAAATGAACTTATCTCTTCCTTCAACTTCAACTTAGAGAATAAAAGGGAATTGAATGACTTCATGGTCACCTGAAGGTTAAGCAGCCTGGAAGAGTAGCGATGGGAAGAACTGACAGGGCTGTGAGCACAGCAGAGGTGTTTCTTAACTATGGTCAATGTTGGACACAGACTTCTTAAGCTAGGACAGTAGAGGTTACAGGTGTATTCGAGATTGCTGTAAAAAACTTTTCATTCAATAATTTTGATTGGCATTGAACTTTGAAAGCAGTTAAGAACTTATAGAAATGTACGCTGCTAAGACCATGCTTTATCTATACATACTAGTTTCAACATTCCATTCACTAAGCTCAGCTTCTTCCAGGAACAACCTTGCAAAATCACTGACTTTTTTTTTTTTTTTTTTTTTTAGTCTTGACTGTGATTTAGGAAGAAAGAAAAGTTACTTTCCAATGTATTACTATTGTTAAGTAATTTGATAGTAGAAGAAAGGACAATCAATAGAGGGAATATTCTTCAGGAATTGATTTTTAGAAAATATGAAAACCTGGTTATATCATGTTTTTAATATTTCTTTACACAAGATATGTGATTGAAGATAAATATTTGAAGGCAGAAATTTACTATGTTTTTGCATATGGTAAAAAGTGCTTTGACCTTGTCTTTCATAGCTTGATGTGCAATGGAACAAAGTAAGAACATTTGACTGGTTCCTTTTGTATACGTATATTTCTACAGGATTTTAACTGAATAAGTGATTATTGAATTGTAAATCTAATAACTTTTAGATGCTTTGTTTGGGGAGATAGACTCTCACTTGAGAAAGACTGTTTTCTTGATCTTGTTATGTTACCAATTATCATCATGAGCTTTGGCAAGATACGTGATCTCTCTTAGTATTTATTCATTTTGAGAGTTAAGTTGTGTCAGGTATCTCCCGACTGTCACATATTAGGAACTTTAGCTCTACTTCCTCAGAGGGTGTAGTCTGGAATAAAACACAAAATACCCTGTTGATTCTGAAGAGGCCTAAGAAAGAACTGACACTGATTTCAATGAAACTTGTGCGTGAAGACTAACATTTCCATGTTTGTCAAAGTCTATGGGGTTAGGAAGAAATTCTGAATAATAAAATTGAGACAGTTATAGAACTTGTTGTTATTAGTAAAATTCCCAAGCAGAGTTAAGAAGGGAATCTCATTGAGTTTTTCTTTATGTGGACTCCTAGACAATTTCATGGACCCTTCAACCATTCATATTCCACCATGTTGGCATTTTACCTGTGGAGTCTATTTACTCTGGAGCCAGGACTTTAACCACATGGTTACAAGGTTCTATATAGGCTTCTATTTGGAGGTAAAATATTTATATCCAGTATCCTTGTTTATCATTTTTGAAAGGAAACACTTTTCATTATTACTATTATTTCAACAATTCTGGGGAGTCAGGTATAAACCAGGCTAAAATCTCTTAGGCTGCCAGAGTCGTAGCTTTTGTTACCTTTAAATCCTTGGCTACATTTTCTTGGTCAAATGTTATTTTAGACAATTCAGGCTTGTAGATGTGGGATACGGTCTGTTAACAGAATCATTTTCTTGCTGTATCCTTCCTTAATGTAGACTCTGCCTTTGAAGGTCCACGTCAGTATTTAAGGTTTCTTCTAACATTAAGATTCTATATAAAGGCTTAGAAATAGTAACAATTTCAAAAGTAGTATTTGCATGTCTGAGTTGGAATGGGTGCAGAGCAATGTAGTAAAAGAAACAGAATATAACACCTTTTGTTAGAAGAGTTGAATGTCTCTCCTTTTTTGTGAAGCATCAATAACTAAAATTTCTACACATGAATTTTCTTATATGTATACAACTTTCTGTAAGTTTTCACATTTGTATATAGGAGCAGGGTTTCTTATCATCTCTATCTTATCTCTGTCTATGTCAAGGACATTATAAGTGCAATATTAATTCTTCTTTGGGCATAATACTTGATAACATACCGAGTCGATTTTTGCCTCATATATAGAGAATTTTGTGGGCAAGGCTCAAGTAGTATTGAGTAACAAGGAAGTTCTGGGACTTTCCATGAAGTGGGATTTTCCAATTTTTGCCCTAGTCTCTCCTTTAGGCTTTTTGTCCATTAAAATTTAGCATAGGTAGAAATATATTATAAAGTAACATTCTGACAGTCTCTATATATTTTTAAAAAGTATAGAGGAATAACTGCAAGAAGAGGCATAAAAATAACCACCTTTGTCCTGTTTGATCTTGATTATCTGGAAAGTTTAATTCCTCAATATAGTGGGAATTCGCAATTGAGGTTAAATGGTCATTCCAGAATTATTTTGTATTTGTAGTGCACAGATTACATGATATTTATAGTCCTAATTTAATAGCAAACACACAGTTTCCGTGTTGCAAATGGCTATTAAAATCATAGGAACTATGGAAATTAGATTTATTTGAGCTTCTGTGGTTGCCTGAATTCCACAAGATAAATGCCAGATTATTTTTTATTGCCAGACCCCATACTTAAGGAGACCATGAAAAACTTGGAATTTCCTAAATAACTGTCACAAAGATACAGTTCAATTTAGACTCTAAAAAGGCATTATTATTCAGCTGTCTCTTTAGGGCTGGGAAGATGGCTCAGTGGTAGAGCGCTTACCTTGCATGCCTCTGAGGCCCTGGGTTCGATTCCTCAGCACCACATAAGCAAAAAGAAAAAAGCCGGAAGTGGCACTGTGGCTCAAGTAGTAGAGCGCTAGCCTTGAGCTGAAGAGCTGAGGGACAGCGCCCAGGCCCAGAGTTTGGGCCCCACGACCGGACCCTCCCCCCCCCAAAAAATCAGCTGTCTCCCCTTACCCCATGTACCATTGTCTTCCTCCAACCCTGAGCACTTCTGCTATGCTTTTTTTCATTTACCTCATATTTGACATGAAATTTTAAGTGCTGAATATAGGTGGCTAGTTATTATTATTATTATTATTATTAAAGTAATAGATTAATTCAGCTTAATAATATTGTTTGACATAGCTTGTTGAGGAAGTTGAGACACCAATACACACATCAAATAAGTATTTATAAATCGCTTGCTGTGCATACAACACTTTTTAGATGTTGAGGATGCAATCATCTTTCAGGTATTGTTTTATACAAAGGGTTTGTATAGGTTGTAGTAAACCATTTAGAAGACAATTAGGTTATAATAAAACTACCTCTTTCTTAGGTCATATGAATTTTGACTTGCTTTTCTACTACTTCAGTATATCCACAAGAGTCAGCCAGACCGAGAAATCAATATTTGATTGCTTTTTACTAGTGAGTTGTGGTACTTGTCAGAAACAGAGGTGACTGTTGGATTAAGAGTTCATGGCTTAGAATAGGGCACCAGAAGCTCACACCTATAATCCTAGCTACTTAGGAGGCTGAGATCTGAGGATCAAGGATCAAAGCCAGGCTGGGTAAGAAAATTTTTGAGGCTGTTATCTCCAATTAACCACTAGAAAACAGAAGTATCACTGTGGCTCAAACTAATAGAGTGCTAGTTTTGAGCAAAAACACCCTGAGACAGCACCTAGGACCTGAGTTCATGTCCCACAACCAACAGCAGCAACAAAAAAGAGTTCATGGCTCAGGCACAAATTACTGTTAATAGTGAATTCATGTATCGTTTTACTATCTCATTGAGCTTTGAGAAGTTTATATTACATTTAGTAGAAATGGTCTATATGATACATGGATTTTGATATATACATATAAAATAATTACTTGTGTGTTATCAAATAATTTTAATTGGATATCCACCTATATTTACTCTATTTCTTTGTCAACTATAGTTTTATATTTCTTTCTATCACATATGCAAATACTTCTTACCTAAATGCTGATTCAGTTCCTGATCTCTGTATCTATTATGAATCAATCATTTAATCATCCACTTAACAGATATCTTGACACTCAATTTAATATATATCTTGACATTAATCTTAAGTCTAATATTATCTGGGTCTATTTTTGATGGATTACATTCATTAACCTTTCATTTTTTAGATTACTGCTTATATGAATATGAGTAAGTCTGTATGTGTGGGTGTTCAGCAGTACTGAGGTTTGAACTCAGGAACTCTGTACTTGCTAGACAGTCGCTCTCTCACTTTAGCTATACTCCTATCTTTCTTTTGTCAGCTTGTACCACATTCCTCCTACTTACACTTCTCACAAAGTGGGTAAACAGGCATAAGCTATTGTGCTTAGCTCTTTATTGATAGAGATAGGATCTTACTAACTTTCCACTAAGGCTTGTTTTGAACTGCAATCTTCTTTGATCATACTTCCTGACTTCCTAGAATTGCAGGCATAAGCCATTATGCCAGATTTGATTATGTCCATTTACCTGAAGATTTCCAATCTTTATTCATATTATTGGCATCTAGGATTGCATTATTCACACTTGCCTCATTTATATAACTATTAGTAAGAAATCACAGTCTTATTCACTTTTCTTTTTTATACAAGTTTCAGAATTATTTTTGACAATAAGATATTTCTCAATGTATCTCTTTGGAAATTTTCGTATTTTTTAATTTTTATTTTTTATTGTGAAAATACTGTACAGAGGGGTTACAATTGCATGGGCAAGATAATGAGTACATTTCTTATCAAGCATTGTATTTTAATCCATGAAAATGTGGTAAAAATCAAGTCTCTGTCTTTCACCTCATTGCTACATTATTTCCAAACAAAGGAGTTTTAGGCCATATATAGATTAATTTCTGGTTGACCACTTCCTCAAGGTCAGATTATTTTTGCTTCAATTAATATTACATTTGAAAATTTGCATATCCCATAGTGTCTTTGGATTAAATAGAAAACATATGATTAATTCCATTTGGTAGCCACATCACTGTTCTGGATACCTTATTAACATATAAATGATTCAGTTGAAAATGTAATGTATTCCCACTACATTTAGTCAGAATGTGGTAAAGCCATCTCATGAGTAATATTTCCCATGTATGTCTTTCGATAATACCCCATTCTCCCTACCCTCCCTTTTTTTTGGTGCGTGTTGCCAATGCTTATAAGATCCTTACAGATAAATGTTAACTTTGTGCTCAAACTGTATTGCTTATTTTTTTCCATTATATTTCACAGTAATTGAGAGATGTTTATATAAATGTTGGTCTGGCTTCTTCTTTTTTTTCTTTTTTCTTTTTTGTCGGTCGTGGGGCTTGAACTCTGGGCCAGCGTGCTGTCCTTCAGCTCTTCAGCTCAAGGCGAGCGTCCTACTGCTTGAGCCACAGAGCCACTACCTGGCTTTTTCTTTAAGGAAACTGAGTCTGGGCTTAAATTATTGGGGAACCCTTCTTGAATGGTCTCTGTTTTGAATGTTGATGCTTGTAATGAAATGAAACAAATTCCTTGTAAATGTAAGGGTACTGTTCCAGATATGAATGCTGGTTATAGTGTGTGCACTCTGGTCTTGATTGAAGGTAGCAGAGGGGCACTTGGAGTAAGGGAATGATAATGAAGAATGGGATTAGACTGTAGAAGAAATCAGAAGACAATAAAGATGACAAGGAAGAATGCCCAACTGTGACCTCAATAAGACTGGACCACAGAGATAAAAGTGAAAATAAAAGAGAATCCCAGGCTAGTAGGTGAAGACCAGCTGTGAAGATACTTGTAAATGAACAAAGTGGATTGAATTTAATGACAAATGTCATTGAAATGAAAATAGCCATCAAAAGTATCTACCTCTTCTTAATAGAAAACTATTTAACTTCAACAATATGAGCATAAAATGTATTTTCTTTTAGGGGAAACAACTGTCTTTAACAACATTCAGAAGGATCAAGGAATAAATTGACACATATCAGTCAATGAAATATAACCTTTTATGCAGATACTACTTCCACCAAAATAATCTTATTTGGACATTTCTTAAAATGTTGATCTCAGGTTTGGATCATTTCCTACTTTTAATTACCTGATATAGCTGATAGAATGTAACTGTCAGAGAATAAACCCTGGTTAACTGAAATGACACATATGAATTATTCATGCTTGTCAAAATATTTTTAGGGGTACTTTTTGATACATCAGTATAGTTAAGAGAAAAGAATTTTTCCTCTAAATTTTTAAATATAAAATAACTACGCAGGATATTGTCATGGAAACAAAAAAATGAGAAGACACTTAATTGTTTAGAGAAAGATCTTGGAAAGGTTTTAAAACCCTTGGAGGAAAGTACACATTTACATTATTATAAAAGGTAAGAATTAGTGACCTTACACAGAATCCCTTAGGTATTTCACATTCTCAATTGTCTTCAATAATTAAAAAACAGAAATAATTTGAAAAGAAAGAACTGAATAAGAACATCAATAAAAATTGAGCATCCAATCCATCAGTGCAAAAATTAAGAGAGAAAAAATAACCAGCATTCATGTGTGATATTTTTCTTAGTATGAAAGTGAAGATATATGAAGATTTTTTTCAGAGACACAGAAGAATATAAGAAAAAGCAAAACATACTAGGGTAGAAGAAGGAAAGAAACCGAAAGACAAGTGAAATGGCAGCTGAAATTGTCAGCAACAATGGCTGGTACAATAAATATCTAAGGATAAAAATTTGGACGATGTGTGAATGACAATATAGGCGAGCAAAATATTAACTTCTGGCAAGCATTGTCATACTTGCTTCAGTAACTCTTTACATGTAACAGTCACATTTATATAATATGAGTATTAGATCACTCTCATTATATGGTTTAAAATATTCTCAAAAATATCTAACATCTGTAAAATGATCCTAAGTCATTCAGTGGGACCAGTATTCTCAGTGTCTTAAAAAAATAAGAAAGAGTGCAATATACTTGAGAAATGTTTTATAAAATAATAAATATTTTCAGAATTTACAAAATTAAATCTCTACTTACCTGACATTCAATTTATTCCAATAATTCTTGTCTAAGCTCTACACATGCCACCACTGCATTTGCTACTGTATTAGTAAATCAAAATCTATTTGTTTAAATAACCTAGTTAATTTTGTTTCAGTTTTATCTTTCTTCTCAGTTCATATAGATAGAACCAGCTTGATTTTCATTCTTATCCCAAAATTACTTCTTACTTTTTTCTTTGTAACTGATTTAATAGAAGGTCACTTAAAATGTTTCAGAGGATGCAATCACCTGCTTTCTCAACCATTAAAAATTAGAAATCAAGGTTTCAATAATACATTATGTGTTCAACTGGAATCTAGAGCATTCAATGTTAATGAAAATTATAACACTAATCCCCTGTGCATTAACATACTGCTCAAGAATGAAATGAAACAAAATGCAAATGGTGAGACTTTTCTACAGTCAAAAGGGTTTGGACATTTTCCGTTTTTATCTGCTCAAACCACACTGCCAAGGGCTGCCTGAATTTCCTTATCTTCAGTTTCATACCTGAGATGGATGCAGTGAGTTGTTTTTTCCATTTTAAATGTGTGATTCAATTTTGAGAACTTCTTAAAAATAGTCTAGGGATTGTAAAAATCCTTGGAGTGGAGCCAGATTTCCCTGAATTAATATGCTCTCTTCTCTGCTCTAGTTACACATGACTGCCATTGACATTTCTTGTGTACCTTGTCAGACCCATTACTAATGTGCCACATGATGCCATTGTACTTTTACAAACACTTCTCAAAATTAGCTTTAAGCAAGTAGAATTCTCTTTCATTGACTATGCAATGATCTTAATAGGGATCTCTGGTCACAATAAAGCATAATAAATAGAAAATGTGCAAAGTTAAATTTCAGGTTTTCAGCTTCTTACTGATACATACACCTCTGTATCACTATTGGCTATGATTTTCATGCATATTAGCTAGAGTTTTGTCTTGTTTTTGTTTTTTTTTTTAAATTTTTAATCTAGAAAAAATAGCTTCGGGAACTCAGTTTTATTCAGTGCTCCTTGATATCATGTACTATCATTGTAGAAAATTAGTTGAAATAGTTGTTTACTACAATGAACTAATTATTAAAAGATACTAAAATATTCTTGAATGGTAATATTCACTTGATTTGTTTGTTGATTTGTATGTGAGTAGGCATGCCTAAAGATTGCATAAATATTAATAAAGGTCTATTCAGAATAATGTTTTATAGCTTGCAAATGCAAGGCTTTAAAATGTTTCTATCTTAAAATAAATGCCTTGAATATGGTGATCTGCCTTTTATTGAGTTCTGAGTATCCATGAAACATGGGAAGCTTCATATAGACTTTCCAACTCTACAAAGTTTTCTGCATGTTTGTTAACCACCCACTTATTTACTCTAACATATGACATGAGGTAGCATATCTTAGCTGTAATACACAAGATCACCTTAACAAAAAATGAATCTATGGTTATTTTAAAGAGTAAATATTTTAAAGGAATATTACTAGTTTTTCTGGGTACTTAGGTGTTATATTATGGTATTGATACAAAGATTTCCACAGCATTTTTCTGCTTAAAATTTTCTTTGAAAAAAAATGAACATCATTTCTATGTAACTTCAATAAAGTTCACTGGTTTAGTTTTGCACAGTTATGGTTACAAACATTTCAAAAACAAGAGAGAAGACACCAAGATATATCAGGTCCAGAAATTAAGATATATAAGTATAGAGCAAGGAATTCCCTGGAATAGAGAATAATCAGATAGGAAATAGAAAAAGTTACCTAGATAATGTATCATGCAGGAATATTTTGAAATTGTGTTGAAATTGCAAACTGAAGTTGATGGTGTTCTGCCTAGAAGGTAGCCTGATGTATATACCTAGGGTTCAGCTACAGTGAGAGTTGACTACCAAAAAGCAAAATTACTTCTTTTCACAGTGAATCTCTTTTGCTGGACAAACTCCAGCCTGGGTTTACCTTAGCTGCTGCCTTGATCATTATGCCATCAATGTCTTTTAATGAAAGGTTAGCCACCTACCATAGAAGTCCAAAAGCCTGACCTTCTTGTCCCAAAGAGATACATCCCCAGACCTCCCCTGATGTTAGGCTACGTTTAGACCTAAACTAAAGTCAAGATTTGCTTAATTTCTTCATCTGCCATATCTTGACTTTTCTCACTTTCCTACAGGTTTTTCTGAGGATACTCAATTAATCCCTATGCAGTATCCTATTCTCAGACTGAGCTCCCAGCCAACTGGACCTAAGACAACAAAGAGCTTACACTTTCAATTCTGTTTTTATTACACAGGGAGACAAATTGCAGACATCATGATTCACATACAAAACGGAATAAGAAAGAATTCCTGTGTTTTTTTTTCAGACATTCTGGTCATTACAAAGAATGCTATGTAAGATAGAAGAATCAAAAAGTCTGACAATATGTGGGATCTGGATGCTTCCATAAAAGGGGACTACATTGAGCTGTATATTAGGGCACAGAGCATTTTAAGTGGTAAGAGAGGAAAGACAGAAGAAATTGTTTTGTGTAAAATAAAAATGTATGGGTCTCCAGGAAACCTCTGTAAAGTCAATGTGTTCAGAACGTATATATGGAAGGTGAGCTTTCCTTAAGCAAGGAGGCAGAATATGTAGGTCACCAAGACACAGGTTAGAAGCTATCTGATGTGTATGCACTTCAGAGGAAAGTTAAGCATCTGAGTTACACAACCTATTTGGAATTTTTAAAAAAGGTATTACTCTAGAAAAAAGAAGTGATACTGTGAAATAAAAGGCCAGTATTCCACACTAGTGATATAAGGAGTGAATTTTTGGGGTATGGGAAAACGAGTCTGGAATTTTAGAATGTGAAGATTTATTAAATAGAGTATAAGAGACAGAAACAGCCTGAGGTGGATTTTGGAGTTCTGGCCATAGTATCTGGCTATCTGATGCCTTCATGATAAGGGGGAAACCTGATGGTTCTTCCAGTCTTTTTGCAAATTGGTAGAACTATGAGGAAAGAACTGTTGATTTCATATTTAGAAAGTCTTTGCTAATGATAATGTCTTTTCAGGTTGTTAATTCTTTCCCTGGCAAATTTAATTCTCCCTATCAACCCTTCCCCTTTCGCTTTGAGTCAACGCCATATAAACCCTGTTCTCTGAAAAACCCAGTCCTCCCTACTTATTTGTTAAATGCATCAAGTGGTTACAAACGATGTTTCTTTTGGAGCAATAGAGAAGTTCTTTCATAGCTTTCAACATATTGTTAGCCCAAATAGTCTTGACTAGAGATGCTATTGCAGTGGTTTCTAGTCCAATTGTCTTTGAATCTCTTCAGATTTATGCAACAGAAGATTTATGTTGTATATGTCTCTGAAGTTAATATGGTACTTGTAAGCTGTTAGAACAGGAGAAATTGAAGTAGCACAAAAATGGCAAGTGAATGGCCAACTTACAATTTGGTGTTGAGACCTCATGGACAGAGAGCAAACAGAATTTCCAATGGAAAAATCTCAGGGATAGATGCTTTGAACTGCAAGTATTGATTTGCAAGCAAACTGCTTTTTAAAAGGTCAATAGAATCTAGACAAAATGATTTAATGCTTGAACCGGACATTATTTATTTAACAATAGTTTAGGATTCTCCCAGGAACACTAGGAAGATTTGTTTATTATTAAATAAAATATGTAGCTAAGATGAAAGAGAATAAAGTGTCAGAATAAAGTGAGGAGGACAGCTACTATTTCTAGAACGTTATCATTTGTATGTGTTCGAATTGACATTTATTCTCAGTAATATTTGTGTTTATTATATGAGTAGAACATAAATATTTTATTATGTGTGCTAAATTTCATTGTTTGTATAAAACAAATGAATTCAGAACATATTAGGATAAAACATTACAAGTAAGTATATATATATAATTCATATATATAAGTAAGTACATATATATATAATTCATGTCCATCTTTCTGTGAATGTCGTCTGAGAAATGTATTCTTAGTTTTTTTGTCATTGTGCAAATAAGTGTGCTTACAAGAATCTGGATGGTATATCCTAGTTTACTATATCATCCATGTTATATGGCATATTCTGTCATATGTTACTTATTGTTGACTAGCACTTCCTATTAGTTATTGAGGATGTGCTAGATTTATCACATTGTGCAATAATTACATTATGGAAGGTAAGGTAAGCTGTTATATGATAATATAAAATTATTTTTAATGAGTTTTTGCTAATTTTATTATTAATCTTACTTTGTAGTTATGCAGTCCTAAAAAAGATGTAAACATTAATTTTTAGAATGAAATTACTTTTTCTGGGAATAATTTGATCTCAATATTGGCTGATAAATCCACCTCAAGTCTTACAAAGATATTTATAATACACTAAGATAATTTCTGAGATTATACATTAAGTTAATTATTTTTATCTTGGTTTGAAAATAAGATATAGAAAACAAAGGATTCAAAATTGAGTAGATTTAGCAAATTTAATCTCTATGTGTTATTGGTATATTGAGTAACTAACATATTAGGGAATGTTTTTAAATCAAAGCAAATCCAAATAAACATCTTTTTCTTCCTGCATGATATTTTACAAAGGGCATTTCCACTTCACCACAAGCAGTTGTGCCAACCTACTAATGCTTTTGACCTCAATCTGAGAATCATTTATTTGAACTTGGTCTCTCAAATAATATAAACAGAGTTATGGTTGTGGTTTGTGGGAGTATAAGGGACAGCCAGCTTGGGCTTACCCCACCATGCTAAGTGCAATATTATGGGTGTAGAAAAGGACATGTGCCAACTGAAAGATGAAAGAATTTCCTGCATTTCACTCCTCAAAGCAATCACGATTATTGAGTCGGTCCCTGATGTACAGAAAAATATTCCAAACTGGAAAGTAATTTGTTTGGAAAGATTTTTTTTCCACCATAGTAAAAAACCCATGAAAATAACTCTGATGTTCAATAATGTATAAGGTGAAAGCTGATATTGTATATCTCTAAGTAATATTTCCTTATATTAAGGAAGTCTCTGGAGTCTTAATAATTAAAACTATCCCATAATACTGGCAAAGTAGATGTAGGTTGAGATTTTCCAAGTATTGGTTAAGTTTTATTGCCTGAAAAAAATACTTTTTCATTAGTGAGTTTTTCTACATTTATTATGTGCCAGTTCTAACGTTTATTTTTGTTTAATACAAGTTTTGATTTTTTTCTCATATAATTAAATTCAGATTTTATTGGCTGGAATTGTTTTCTTAGCATTTTTTTTCTTCCAAATGTTTCCTGAAAATAACCTTTGGCTTCTTGCATTGAAGAAAATGTAGGATTTAGCTGGAGACAAGATGACATGCTTAAGAAGGGTGACAAAGTCACATAACATGCTGCTCCCATTTCTAAGAGTTTAGCATGGATGTTCAGAACTGGACTCTTCATATGAGAGAAATTTGTTATATTTGTAGTTTTCAGAGTGGCTTATCTCAATTAATGTGATAATCTCTAGTTCTACAAATGTTACAATTTCATTTATTCTTTACAGATAAATTGTGTGTGTGTTTGTGTGTGTATGTGTGTTTGGATATGTGTTTCTGGTTAATACTTTATTTCTAAATTTATTGAGTCCAAGATCTGAGAGTATTAATGTAATGTTTATCTAGGTCAATCTTCACTGTTTCTAATTCTTTCATACAACAGGTATCTATTTGTGTGTCCACTATGTATAGCATTTATTGATCTGAATCCTTGTGATATTTCAGTTTACCAGAATAAACTTGACTTCTTGGAACTTCTATTCTTATGCTTATGCATAATGAAGGTAAACATAATTACAATAAGCTTTAATTCAGACACTGAACCAAATTGAGCTCAAATTTTAGCTCTCATTTAAATTAGCACAAACAAGTTCCTTTTCATTTTTCCAATTTTTCACTTGTAGGTTAGGATTAATTGAGATATTTATGCTAGGTTGGTTGTGAGAAATAAGTGAGCTCATGCTTTTGAAGAGTATTTTATTAATATATAATAGCGTTTATTTAGTGCAATTTATGTCACTTAAAATTAAAATATGATTTACTTAAATAGCATTTTGTTAAAATACCAAAAATATAACAAAGCTTTGTTAAATATCTTACAAATTTATTTGGCATTCTGAATATTTAACACAAGAATCACTTTCTCCCATGAGCTTTTAAAAATTGAAACTAGCTCATTATTGATTATTGTCATAGTTCTGTAAATCAGTTTTCATTCCTAAGTACTTTAATTGTACTCTGATCATTAAAATGTAAATTTACTTGACTTTTTATAGATACAGAGTTATTAACTAGTAATTAACTAGTTCAATGTATCAAATGGTACCTTATCGGGTCTGAAAGAATTTTCCAAAATACCTAATAGGTACTGAGTGAAGACAGCTACCTAATATTTCCTAAAAACAAACAAACAAAATGAAACAAAACAAAGCAGCACAACCACCAACAAAAAAGCCAGCCAAGCACCAATGGTTCACATCTGTAATCCTAGCTACAGAGGAGGCTGAGATTTGAGGATCATGATCCAAACCCAGCCATGCCACTAAAGTGTCTGTGAGACTCTCATATACAATTAACCACTCAAAAACCACAAGTAGTGCTGTGGTTCAGAGTGGTAGAGAACTAGCTTTGAGCAAGTCTGTCAGGGACAGTGCACAGTCCTGGAGTTCAAGCCTCATGACCAACCAACCAACAAACAAAACCTCCTCCAAAACAACAACATAACCCTCCCCCCCCCTCAAACTCTATTACCGACTCTCTTCATTATATTTTACTTCTATTTTCTAATACGTTGTACCTAAATCAAAGAGTAGCTTTTATCTAAACAGCTGATCATCTGAATGTAGTAGTTAGTGGACTTGGATCACTGATGTTTTCATTTATTCTTTTATCAATTTATTTTATCATTCATTCATTATATACATACACACATTTTTTTCTAGGCATTACATTAAAAGTTATAAAGGAGGTGGTAGACTGGCTGGGGAGTTCAGTTTAGTGGGGGTGATGTAATGTACACAGCAACAAGGAAACAGGGCTATGCTGCTGGTTGCCATGTAGAAAGAGAGACTAGTTTATTGCAGTGAGGTAAAGTTTTTGGTGTTAAGGATTGAAAGAAATGAACACTATGAATTGGCTCAAAAGTAGTCCTATGTGAAAATTAATTAATAATTAACACTTTATGTTGGGATTTATTTTTTATTTTAATTGATTAATTAATTAATTCATTCATTCATTTTGTTGGTCATGGGGCTTGAACTCTAGGTTTGTGGACTGTCCCTGAGCTTTTCAGCTCAAGTTTAGCGCTCTACCACTTGAGCCACAGCACCACTTGCGGTTTTCTGGTGGTTAATTGGAGATAAGAGTCTCACAGATTTTCCTGCCTGGGCTGGCTTTGAACCATGATCCTCAGATCTCAACCTCCTGAGTACAGCTAGGATTATAGGCGTGAGCCGCCGGTGCCCGACTTTATGTTGGGATTTATTATGATGCAGCTATTTTATCCTTTTGGAGTAACATGCTCTTCACAAAGATAACGCGAATTAAATTACAAGCAATGAAAATAGGGGTTATTCATCAAGAATTCTCTTTCAAGGAAGGGCGACATCGACAAGATGCATTTTTCTTATAAACTGACATAACTGAGTTGAAATCCTTTTGTACCGTTATTTCAAAATAATAAAAATAAAATAAAGAAAATATATAAAATGAAAAAAAATCTCTTCAATTTCAAAGATAGGAAACCTATACATTTAATTCTGCAGTAGTTAAACCTTTCTTTTCCTTGATGTTCTTTCTTTTTTTCTTTTTACTAATCTAAACACATTCACATATACATTAAACACTGCTTTGCAGGGATGTACCCTTTTCCCTCGACCCAGATGGCTTGGAAATGTGAAGGGTTGGTATACATAAATGTGTCTGATTCTTGGGTGGCTTGTGGTTAGTGGTGTTGTTTTTAAGAACTGATTTTGGCTTCTGTGGTACATTGACCTGTGTATGGAATCAAAGTAAATGTTTTCCACTCTGTGGGATTCTGGGCCAAAGACAAGAGGTTTTCCTCTTTTTCCAGTAACAATTCTTTTTCTAAATGTGTTCACATGATGGCTATTAACCCTTCTCTTGTTTTCAGGCAAACTTACTTTCTTTGAATAACCGCTCTGCAATTTGAGATGCCACCTTGACCTAAAAGTTCATTGCAAAGCAATTGTCATTTTGTTAGTATTGTAACTTTAAGGGTGTGAAGGGCTTTGTTTCCATGTAAAAGGAACTGAGTTAGCCCTTAACATTTTGGTTGAACCATGTGCTTTGTTTTTCCCAGTAGGCTACTGATATAAACTACTATAGGTTTGACCACAGATTAGTTTATTGGATTATCTATGGAGGTGGTGAAGGGATCAATAGTCACTATGTGCAGTTTCAGAGAGATGGAAAATATAGGTCACCACTATGGAGCATTGTCCAAGGGGAAGATAAAAAATAGTGAGACTCTGGTTTAGAGGTGGCTGAAAACATGCTTTCCAAAGAAGGAAATGACTAAAAAGGAGAAAAAGATCCTAGGAGATGAACACACCTCTCCAAATGTAGGACACCATTATTGTTCAGAAGTTTAGTGTACCACCACCATTTCCCAGGGAATGATCTGAGTGTGATTTATATTCACTGTGATCCTTCAGCTCTGATTACATCACATCCTTCTGTTATTTCAAATAACCGACTGAAATATCTTTTGTCACTTTCCTACACATTTTGGATTTTAATGTTACTTCAACATTCAGTGTTTTTATTCATGGCCTTTGTAAAATTCATAAACCTGTTTATTTTCTCCTACTTATTTACTTCATTACCAGTACTTAGACATGTTTGTGGGTCATAATCTCCTCAGACTTCTCACTTTAATATATTGAGATTACAGAATTTCTAGCACACAGTAAAGAGCCATAGGTAATTGTTTTCACAACATTTCTGATAATACCACATTGCTCATTTATTAAGGTGTGTTCCTCAAAATATGCCTCTACTACTAATGTAGCTCATTTTAGAATTTTCCAAGCAAGTCACGCATGCCATATACTTTTTGGGATTGCTTTCCTAGATACTCATATCTTTGTTTTCCTACCTCATATCTCTACCTAGGAAGGTAAATTGCTAAAACTTCACAGATGCAATAATTACATGGAAACACTGCAATAAGTAATTCTATATAAGTATATTTTAACATCTAAGTAGTTACTGGCTCCAAAGACTATCTGACCCCATGACAGGCAATAGCATGGATCTCATCACTGCATTGTGTGAAAGGCTTGACTCCAATTCAGGAGTTTAAACTTTACTCACTCTATATTTACTTTTCAGTCATGTTAATCAGCTAATTTGTGAGGCACAAATAAGCTATAATTAGCACAGTGCTTTGATATTTTATTTCTAACAACAGGAAGATGATTACCTTCAAAAATAATAAAAGCTTTAAATCTAAGTAAGGATCTAAATTATAGTCTTTCGTTGTGAGGAAAAGTGAATTCAGTTAATCCCCATTTGCATGTGCCAATTAGTTAAGTATTAATCAATTTGCTATATAAATGGAAATGAGGATACTAGGAATCTTTGGTAAGATAATGTTTCTCATTAACACAAACACAACCTCCTGACATTTCATGAAAAAAAGTTCTTCCATTTTTCATTTCTCTTCTTACAAATATCTATAGACTTAGTTTTCTGTATTGTGGGATCTGTGCATTCTTCTATTTTTGAATTCTTTAAAAAATTTCTTTTAGAATTTAATAATAAAAATGGCTACTGAAGTAACTTTGAGTAAAACTTATCTTTATTCTAAAATGTTTCAATTATCAAATTCACTTTACATGTTAAAGAATGGCTAAGAGGAGCTGAAAATGTCAGTGAGCTATGCTATAGAATAATCTGTCTAAATATCTACCGATAACTAGTTACCTATTAGCTGTCAATAAATTTCTAATACTGATGTAAATTATGTACATGTCTTTTTTTTAACTTATGCTTTATATAAAATATTGGTAGCCAGGCACCAGTGGCTCATGCCTGTAATCCTAGCTACTCAGAGCCTGAGATCTGAGGATCACAGTTTGAAGCCAGCCCAGTTAGGAAAGTCTTTATTTCCAATTAATCACAGAAAAAGCTGGAAGTTCTGCTGTGGCTGAAATGGTAGAGTGTTAGCCTTGAGTAAAAGGATCCTAAGGTCAGTGTCCAGGCCCAGAGGTCAAGTTCCAGGACTAGCCAAAACAAAACAAAAATCTGGCAATGATAAGTCAGATTAAGTTGTCTACACTCATATGTAATAGCATCAGATAATATAAGTGAAGAAAATGCTGCATGTAAAATAATGAACAATTCTTCTAAGAAATATTGAAAGGAAACAATTACAAAAATAGCACATAACACAAAAGCATATTTGTGTAAAGTTCATAAAATAGGCAAAATAAGCAATGGTGAAAGGAGTCATAGCAGAGATTATCTGTGGAGGGCAGAACTTAGGAGAAGGGAGGTAAGGACATTTGTGGTTCTATTCTCATCTAGTGCTTATCTAGTTGTGTTTTATAAAGCATGATTCCTTGTGTTCCCTTTTGTATGTATGTTATAGTTCAGTTACTTGGTAAAATGCTTTTGAGTTCTGTATAGATTTTCCTGTATGTCTGATCAACAACAGTATATAGTATGCCAACCATCTTCAGTAAAATAAAAATAATCACACTTTTAGAATTGTAAAAGATTTATCGATCACATTGCAGAATGATTAACATTGAAAAGAATCATGTGTCATGGCAATAACCTAAACTTCTTAGTTAATATGATGAGTTTTAAATAATGATTAAATCTTTCATAGTTGATGATCTTTATTAAGTATGACTAATGGCGAAGCACTGAAAATGCCTAAAGAAAATGTTAAATTATTAAAACCTGATATTGTTGAAATAACAATAGGAATGTGGCAGTTACATTGTTATTTGATACTTACTTGAACAATTTTTTTGTAAACTAATTCAGGGCTCTAGCCACTTAGGTGAAACTTTTCTTAGCTGTGGATAGTTAAGGCTTTCTAATGCCTCTTATTGACATAAGCCACTTTATTTAATTCCTTCATCTCAGAAATGGGAATCGTAGCACCTTCCTGACATAATGATTAATTAGTTAAAGTTTTCAAAGTGCTTGGAGGATGTAAAGTGCTAAATAAGTGGTAAGCACAGTTAAGTATTATAATCAATCAACACAATGTTTTATGGTACAGGATCTCTTGCGACTTCAATGCAGTAAACTAATTTAGTTAATGCGAGAGTTCTTATGAAATTAAGGCCATGTCATGAAAGAGACCCAAATTTTATACTTACAAAATGTCTTAGGGATCAGAGACTCATACTAATTTATTTTTTCATATATCAGTTTGTATCTGTTATTAATTTAGTCTGGAGTTAGAAGAAAAAGTTGTTTCAATGTTTTACTTTAATTTTAAATATTAAAAATACTCAAAATAGTCTTCGATGAATTCTCCTTGGGTGTTCCACCTTTAACTGTTAAATACTGAGTATACTATTTTATTCTCTTCTAAAGAATGTCTGAAGGGTGAGATACATTTAAATTATCCTGAATCTTCACCAAATCTCATATATGTCTTTACATTAATAACAATAAATATTTTGTGATATGGATTTCAGGTGCTCACAGTCACCCCAAGAAAGTTCTTACATATAAGAGAAGTAGTTTACAAGTGACTACAAGAGTCTTGATACAGTCCAGACACATAGACTCTAAGCACAGATGTAGAGAATATTGAAGACAATAAGACACATAAATTCTTTTCATTTAGCTAAGTCCCAGAAGACACTCATATTCTTTGTGGAGCAGTAAGGCATTCAATCAAGTTGTTTTTAATCCTTATTTAATATGAGAACTAGAAAATGATTCATCATTATTAAAAATAATTAAAATATATGAAATCGATAATTTATGTAAATGAACAATACATTCATCCATTCTTTTCAAGTTGCACAATTACCAGTAGTTTATGGAGAAATTTTAGCTTCCAGTTTCCAAAGCACCTTTCTAGAAAACTAAACTTTCATTCTTTCTTAAAAGACTCAAATGTGTTTTCTTTCTTGGGATTGTTTCTAACATATTTATAAGATGATTTCCTTGTTGCTTGTGTGTCCCTCCCCCACGGTATAACCCCTGTTTTCACTGTATTTGATGTTGGTATAATTTGTGGAGGGGAAGGGAAAAAACAAATTGTTTAAACAGGGATACAGGTGGATCCATTGCAACAATGAGATGTACAAGATGTTATGAACTTTACAACTTTAGCTCAGGGAGGTGGGGAGCGGAGTGGGAGGTGGGGGGAAATGGGAAGAGATGGTAAGGGGAAACAAAGGAGGAGGCTACAATGCTTGATAAGAAATGTAGTCATTACCTTGCCCATGTAATTGTAACCCCTCTGTATGGCATTTTCACAATTAAAAAAAAAACAACAAAAAACAAAACAAAACAAAAAAACAATTGCATTCATTTGGGGAAGGTTTAAGACCTCTTAGGTGCAGAATTTGAGAGCAAACCCATGGTGTACGTACCCTAGACAAGTTTTTCTGGCTTTTGTAGATCTAAGGACAATCCTGCTCTTTGTTGACATCTGTACTGGGCTGAAAACGATCTGAGCACAGCAGAAGATTCAATTAGGTAAGTGACTTTGCAAAAACAAACCACATTTTAAAAAATATACAGATTTCAGAATCTTCTCTCATTCTGGGAAATTATTTTCCTGGGTTTCTGAAGATCATCTAGTGTAATCTTAAGCGATGAGAACACTGAGTTTCCACATATTCCCGTAACTTGCTTGGGACTGGGTGCGGGTGTGAGGGAGATGCTCAAGTGTGCTTGCTACTTCCTTGCCTCTACTATTTATGGTTGGAACTAGTACAAGTTGTTGGAGTTAGGCATTTCAGGGCCAGCTTCTGGTTTTGCCATTTGGTGTGACTTTAAGCATATCCCTTTACTATGTCTGTTTTATTTCCATAGAAAATAAAGAATTGATGCCTATATTTCGAGGTTGTTGTAATGATTTCAGATAATGTGTCATAAACCCAATGCAGAGCAGCACATAAGGGACAAAGTAAAATTACCTTATCATCTTTGTTTTGTATTTATCTCAATTGGAATATGGTTATATTAGTACAGTAGCTTATACTAAATATCTCTAAATATATTTCTTTAATTTACAACCATCAGATTGGATTTTTATTTTAATTCAATTTTTATTTCAATATTCACCAACTGGGAAATTGATATTATAGATGTTTTATAGATGTTTATTAGATTAGGGGAATAAAATCAAGATTTAACCCCGGACTTCTGTCAAGTGCATGAGATGCCCCACATCACCTTTGACTACAGCTGGTCCTCTACAAGACTTGCTCATTTCACTCTGTACCATAACCCTAGAGATAAGCAGGAAAGAGTATGAAAAAAAAAAGAGCATAAAAAATATATGGGCAGCTAAAGATGGAAAAATATGGCAGTTGAAAAATCAAGACATTGTCCACAGTCTTCTGAAATAACTAATGCACTCAATGCATTTCTCTGCATTCATTTCAGGATTTAAACGAATGTTTCTCTGGCATAAAATTCCTAAAGTGTTTAGATTTTTTTTCTTAGTCATGTGGACTATCAGTTAGGCGAGATCAGTTTACATAATAGCCTCACTTTGCCACCAATTTTACTGACTAAAATAAACTCAGTATAGTATCTGTTACTGACATAGCACTCATTTGTCACTGGTGAATGCACATTATGTCCTCCACTGTGGCAGTGACTTTATCCACGGTTCCTTAGGGAAACAGAGTATATCACTTACAGTGCTTGCTGAGCTCATGCAGCTATTTATACCCCGTAACGTGGCCATTAATAGCTTAAATATTTATAACCATATTTAATAGCTATATATCATTGCAACAAATAATGCACCAGGAAAGAAAATAGTTGCTTTCCCTGTAAGTATGGCTTGGGAGGAAGATTTGATGAGGATGAGAAATGTATCAGCATATAGCATTGATATTTACATGAACTATAGAGTTTAATTTGTCTCTCTGCCCCATGGTTTCTTGTTGGCTTACTTTAATGAACAAATATCTCAGTTGCATCATATGGATCCTGAACACCTGACTTCTAATCTTCCATCTCACTCCATTTGAGGGTTCCATTTTCAGTTTATGGCATCTGCTGCTCAGGCCACAAACCTTGGAGTTGTCCATCACCTCCATCTTTCTTTCCTGCTCTCTCTCTTTCTGTCTCTGTCTCTTTCTCTCTGTGTCTCTCTGTCTCTGTCTCTCTGTCTCGAGATCCTCTTTTTAGATTAGAAATAATTTCATCAATATAATATGTGTTTTAGGAAGTTTGTATGACCCAGAGCCTAGAAACTTCCTAGCTTTAACATTATATTCTCTAGCTCATGTCCCCTCCTAGCTCATTCTTTCTAGCTACAGTTTTCCTTGACGTTTTATTGAAAAAGGATTATGGAATAAAATGATTTTTTTACTTTCCAACACAGAAGTGACAGTAGAATATTTGTCTCTTTCAATGAGTGCTTCTTTCTTAAAATATTGGTGGAAAGAAAATCTTACATGGAAAATTGGTCATAAAAAGTTTAAGATCTAGAACCTTAAGTCTGATTTAATTGATTCTAGAGGATTTACACATTCCCCTTATAACCTAAAGAAAGAATTTCCTGTTCTTCATTAGGTTGACACACTAATTTATGCCTGTAATAGGAAGAGACTGTCACCTTGTCTTAAGAGCTATACACATATCTCTGAGTATATATACAAGGTCTTTGAGTTTGCACCTATAAGATTTAGTGGACAAAAGATACCCAAAGAGTAGGAGGTTATCAGACAAAGGTTCCTTGCTGGGTTATTTACATCATAGTCATGCAGAATATGAAGCTGCCCTGTTAATCACACAGTTGGAGGTGATACACAATTCCTTGAATCTAGGAAGGAAGTCCCTAAGGGATGCCATGTTTTCATACTGTGGAGTTTTTAATTTCTTCTGTTTCTGAATTAAGTGGACAGAGAGCATAGAATCATTGAAATGTTACATGTTGACTTACTTCTTAAGGCCTTTGGTGCCCAAAATGGTGTGGATCAATGCTATAAGCAGAGGTATGTGTGCCATGAAGAGCCAGAAAGAATACTCGCTGGTGGCTCAATGGGCTGGGATCAGAGTTTTCTACTGCCTAGAGTCAGAGGGTTATACTGATCAGGGGGCTAACAGAGAAGAAAAGCCTTAAATGGGAGATCACAGTGGGAATAAGATAAAAGGGTATATGCATTGTCCTTCTGTGGCAATGACTTTCCTCTTTTATCACCCTGTCTTCACATTTGAGTGTTCTTCATATAACTGAATGCTGACATCTCAATTATTAATGAATGTTTGGATGAGACCATATCAGCCTAATTATGGATGTAGGGGGATCATAAATTTTCTCTTTATTATTTTAATATTACTGGGTCACAAAGGACTGTGCATCGATCCCAAGAATACACAGATGACGAAAATGAAATTCTTCTTACTTTGTCTGCCTGAAATAAAAGGGAAGCAAATAAGCATTTGCTTTGCAACTTGATCCTTGGGACTCCAAAAGCAGCTAGAGAGCTAGACAGAGTCAGAGAACAAGGAGTGACTGTGAGAAGCTGAGAAGCATTATCAAGAATGGAGAGAGCTAAGTAATATTGAGTTGTTTCAGCCTGGGGAGAAGCAAGAGAGTAATTGTGCAAGCATAGCCACTGGTCAGATGTTTTATTTAATGCTACTACAGCTCTTGATATGCATAGAAGAGCTCGAGGCACACTGGGAAAGGGATATTGAGCAAGACTCTTGGCTTCTTTATGTCTCTGTAATTCTCTGCAAACATAGGGCAGGGGGGACAGAAGGAGGTGGTAAAACATACATTTTTTTGCAGGTGAAAAATATAAAGGAGAATCAAGCATAGTTTTAATTGATACTGAGTCCATAAACTATACAGATCTCCTCCTTCTACTTTTCTGTGTCTCTTCAAATTTTTAACGATCAACTGTTGATTATTCACAGATGACTCTCTCTTCCCTACCCACACTGACCTGAGAGAGTCAGAAGTAGAAAGATTAAATAAAGTGGCCATTTTATTTGTAAAAACATCAATTAAGGTAACTATGAAACATAAAAAAATCATTTTGAGAGATATTTCCTGGATAATGAAATTTATTTTTGATATTTCTAGATTTCTATACTTTCAAACCAAAGAGTAAACAATGCAGTCTTTTTCTACATTCGGAATTCTAAATTCTCCCTCTCTCACATCTTTACTCCTAAATATTGTGTTGTATTGTAATAGTATTACTAAAGGAATGTTTGAAATGTTATTAATTAACAGTGGTATAGTGAAAGCTTCATTTATAGAAAGGGTAACCAGAAAAGAAATGTAAGAGTACTACTTCATAGATAATTGGAAAAAGTCTTTCCCCTGAGATTATTTTCTTTTGGGTATGTGTAGACAAGCTAGTTTGCTCTGCCATCTATTGAATTAGTACTAAAATCAGATACTTTTATTATAAAATGGAATATAAGATACAGCAATTTAATCATACCATGAACATATGATACTACAAATGCATAAGTAATATAATCACCAAGGCAAAAATAGCTTGAAATGTTATAATATATAATGATTTGTGTCAGGATGAGCCTGACAAAGATTAGTTACAGCTAAATATTTTGAGTGATTTAATAGGGTATTCTGTTCTTTTTCTGGAACTGATTCCCAAGAATAATAGGAGCAGAAAATCAGTTTGATGAAAATAGCCAAAGAAGTATTCCCTAAGGTCCTTAAAAAGAAATATATCCCAATATCAACAAACATCATTAACTACAGGAAAGCAAAAAAAGACAACCAAAATAAACACAACTAAAATTCTAAGCACATTCAAATTAGTTTCAGAGTGTCATCTAGATCTCTATCTCATTTTGGGAACTTTTGCGTTAGAATTGCTGTTTTCTTAGACTTTTTATTTCCTATTCATTTGACAACAGATTTGAATCTGTGGGTCCTTTGTGCTTGTCATTAAATAGATGACTGCATAAATCTAAACAACAAATGGAGGACACAGACTGGAAAATAGTAGATTTAGGAATGAAATATTAATTCAGAAGATCCCAGTAACTATGGTAATAATGAAGTCACATTAGTAGAAACTGCATCTATGAAGTGTTATTTTGATGGTCTGAAGGTTTATAAGATTCTGGAGACAGTTTATTACCATATTCACAAAATTGGATTCTAAGTAATAAGATGGATATTGTGGCAGCATAAAAGGCCTTAAGAAGAGAGGAGACGTATTTTAATAATGAAGAGCACAAAACTTGTTTTGATGCTAATCTAAGGAGAAGGAAACTGAAGGTATGGGAAAGACAGTCACTATATTCACTGACATACTTATGTGTAGAAATAAGCATGAATCTCACAGACTGATAAGACTAAGTAAGTTATGTCATTTGAATCTAAATACTGGATGGGTCATCCTTTGGCATTCTATTTTGCAGCTATGAGTAGTAAGGGCACAGGCTAGTCCTTTTCCCACCCATCACCCTGTGTTTTCTTTTCCACTCAGTTTGCTATATAACCTCAAATGTGGGAAGGTGAAAGATCTGAACCTGGGACCATTTTTATCACATACTTTATCACCTTTTGTCTCCCCTCTGAGAGTATAACAACTGGTTTTAATTACTTACAATATTGGTACATCTGGATTAGAGCAATAAGGTGTTCTTAGAAGCTTAGTATACATCAAATAATTTCAGTGAAATAGTGATATAAAAGTGTAAAGGGTTACTTCCAGTAGCTGAAAACATTTTGCAATGTTAATCTACATTTTTCTTCTTGTCTTCTGTCTTCTTTTTTATTTTGTAGAGTAAAGGTGATTTTTACCTACTGTAGTCCTCAAAACAAACATGAGTGGAGAAAAAAGGAGACTGCGAGTCTGAATTTTTTTCTGAAAGTCTGTTTTTAAAAATATTGGAGAGGTGAAATAAGAGTGAAAAGAAAGAGAAGTTGTAAAAATAGACAAAATGTCATGAGCTTATTGCACTGCAGAATGGTGATTTGCCTCCAGACCAGAAAAGTTAGTTCTTGCTCCAGGAATTTGAAGAAGCTGTTGAAGAAGGGATCTCAGCTTTGAGATTAGTAGCATCTACTTTCTGAGTCTATAACCTGCTCAGGAGGCTACAAGTTCCCAGGAAACAATGACTTGCAGATTGTCCTAAGAAGACAGATCATGGACAATGGGGACTCTTGAACAATGTTTCCTGTGGTTACTTAGTGTAACCTGATCTGTGAAGTTGGCCAAACAGCAGAAATGATGTCATTCTGAAGAAAATACTGAAAGTCTAAAGACCAGATATCTATACTCAGCCTTCTCAGAACTGATTTCTTTCCATTTCTAGACTTCTTTCTGTTCATTCTGGCTCATTTCTACTCATTATGCTCCAGAAGGGAACTTGACATAGTGTTGAATGACTAGAAGAGTATGCCCCAAGGAGAGTGAACAATTAAGGCCTTATAGAATCTGATCCCCCAGAAACCCTTTGTATCTACAACATATACATTTATACTGCTGAACTGTTTCACTTGGAACTTGGTTTAATATAGATTTATGAGTCACTAGCAAAGAAAGTAATTCATAGGCTAGGTATACAATCTAGGTTCTTCCTGATGAAATAAGGAGTCATAAAGCTTCTTTACACAGACTTTAAAGACAGAATGTCTGAAACACTTTTGTGTTATATGTTTTGGGAATGTCTGAGCTGATTTTTTTTTGGTTGGTCATGAAGGCCTGAACTCTGGGCCTGGGCGCTGTCCCTTAGCTCTTTAACTCAAGGCTAGCACTCCACCACTTGAGCCACAGCACCATTTCTAGCTTTTTCTGCTTATGGGTGCTGAGGAATGGAACTCAGGCCCTCATGCATGCAAGGCAAGCACTCTACCACTGAGCCACCTTCCCAGACCTGGAGCTGACTTTTGATTGCAGATTTCCTACTTTTTTTCCTTTATTCTTAGTTTACCTTTGTTTCCACTAGTGATTTTACCTTCATTCATAAATATTTGGATGAATGCTGACCTAAATGAATCATTTTTGCCTATAAAATGATAACAAAATAGTTATTCCAATATTAATTGTTGCAAAAATAAACTCAGAGCACATTTTATCATTTGTCTTCAAAACTAACCTATGAGGCACATAAGAAACTTAATTCAAATCTTGTTGCATCCTATAACATCTTAAGTTGACTCTGGATTGACCCTAACAATTATCATGAGTTTAGCTTCTACATAATTAGTAGATTTTTAAAAATCTGCTTAATGAATTAAAGATATGATAAAGATTTGACATCTTCATTGATGTCAGAAAAAACTTCTTCTGAACTTGTAAGACAATTAAAAAAACTTACATTGTGAGATCATAGTAATTCAGAACTGAAATGGATATTTCAAGTTTCTTATTCAGCTAGAGGGTACTTTTAAGTCGTTTGAAGATAATATAGAGATTAGCACATTAGAACATAAAGTTTCCCAAGAAAATGTTCACCTGAAGATTTTGTTTTCTTTTCATGTTCATAAGACATTTAATTTGCCAAATGAGATTTAGTGCGTACCACAAGAGCTAATGGAAGAATGAAGACAGACTTCTTCTTAATCCCCTGAACCAGAGAAAGTAATTTTTAAGGCCTAATATAGCAATGAAGATTAAGAATTTCACAAAATCCAGATGGATAAACTCTATCTACATTATATCCTTAAAAAGTATATTTCCCTTATATATGTTTTAATTTGATTTTTTAATATAAGGGAAGAATTAAATACTCAAGACTTTATTTTTCCTTTCTATCATTTTATAATATAGAAGTTTTTAATCTGTGCTGTATTAATGCCAAATTGAATATATTTGTATTGCCCAAAACTTTACCATAAAGAGTCACTTCTGAAATCATGGGCATTGCTCATAATAGAATTTCAAGTAGGTCACAAGAAGGATGGATATTGACTGAATTTGCACTTTATAAGACAAAGGACAAGGAGGTAACCAATGCAACAACGATGTTTACAAGACAATATGTTGGAAATCATCTGTACAACTAGCTGGGGGTGAGGGACAGAAAGTGGGAGAAAATGAGGGAAGGGGTAACAAGTTTCACAAGAAATGAACTTATTACCTTACTTATGTAACTGTAACCCTGTACATCACCTAGACAATTAAAAAATTTCAATACTATAAATTTATTCTATTTTGTTAATGGAAAAGCTGGTAGTATGCACTTTATTTAGAGAGTCCAGCTAAGTAATAACTCTAATATTTGTTTTAATAATCTTATATCTATAAATTCTATGTAACATTAATTACTCAAGAGATTACATATGAACTATTACAAAAGTAATAGAGACTTAAAATATGTTTAATTTCCTTTTTGCAAGTGTATAATCATCAAAACTAATGATTATTTTTGCTACATATAAAAATGTAAATTTAATCCCAGTACTCAAGGCTCTGAGGCAAGAAGAGGAGGTTTCAAGCTGTCTGGGCTATCTACTCATAAAACAAGCTCGTTGTTAAAGGAACAAATGTGGTTAAATAGATATCCAATTTGCCTTTCTAAGAAAATATTCTCCAACAGGGACTTTCCCCTTAAACAATCTATAAAATGAGACATAGATTATTTTGTTTTAAATACTATTTTCATCAAGACCTGTAACATTTCTGAGGTCACCCTATTTTATTTATTTATTTTTATTGTGAAAATACCATACAGAGGGGTTATAATTACATGGGCAAGATAATGAGTACATTTCTTATCAAGCATTGTAGCCTCCTCCTTTGTTTCCCCTTCCTATCCCTTCCCATCCTCCCCCGCCCCCCCCCCAATTCTCCTCCCCCCACCACCCAAGTTGTAAAGTTCGTTTTGACTTGTACATCTCATTGTTGCAATGGATCCACCTGTATCCCTATTTAAACGATTTGTTTTTTCCCTTACCCTCCACAAATTATACCAACCTCAAATACAGTGAAAGCAGGGGTTATACCATGGGGGAGGGACATACAAAGCAACAAAGAAATAATCTTACAAATGTGTTAGAAACAATTACCTGAAAGAAAAAAAAAACATTTGAATACAAATCGTAGGTCAGATAAGTTGATGTTAGGGAAACAAACCCTAAGGTCACCCTATTTTAAAAACATGTTGGTTTTAATGTTATTTGTGTAGGTTTGAATGTTAAAGAAGACAGAAAATATGTGCCACTTATCGTAATATCTCTAGCAACTAACATAATTTCCAAGGCTATGTTTAGTCAGTAGACGAATATTTCCTACTGAGAAAACTGAATGATAGCATAGAGTTCAATGTATACTTTTGAATAGAATTAAAAATGTAGAAAGAGTTGAGGGAGCCATGTTTTGTGGTTATGTAAGTAGCTGAGAAAACATTATAAAAATTAAGAAAGAAGAGAATAACCAGATTGAAGTAGAGTTGACTCCTTTTAGTCCAGAAGAGTAGATTGTTAAAGTTTTAGGAATTCCATGACCCAGTTTTTTTTAAAGTGAATTTTATTGTAAATATGCTGTACAGAGGGTTTATAGTTACATGAGTATGGTAGTGAGTACATTTCTTGTTGAGCATTGTTACCCCTCCTTTGTTGACTCTTATCTCCAATAAGCTCCAAAAAAAGCCATAGGTGGAGCTGTGACTCAAGTGGTAGAGCACTAGCTTTGAGCAAAAGAAGCTCAGGCACAGTACCAGGCCATGAGTTCAAGCCTCAAGACTGGTAATATACATACATACACACATTCATACATACATACATACACAGAGAGAGAAAGAAAGAGAGATAGCTCTATCTCTATCTATACAAACATACATAAAACAAATAAAATGATTAGGAAAAGTATTTAGAGCATGCCCCAGTTTTTAAATGACATATTTAAAACGTATACTAAACTTTAAATAAACAAAATACATTAAAACAAAGTTAGTAAATATTCAAGTTTCCTCACTTTTTGAAATAAATTGCTACCTATTCTATTATGCATATTTTTTTAGTTTACTAAGACATGAGGTAGGGATGTAAGAAAATAATATTTTATTGCCCATCTCTTCCCAATAAGGCTAATCATTGGTATTTAAACAATGAAAAAGGGAAGTGCTAAAATTCAGAGTCCATTTCTAATTTTATTAATTATTAAGACAAAGAATTGGCATACTATATACTTTATGGTAAGCTTGCTCATTGTTTTTCTACATAAACTTTTACTGGAAGACAGACCCATCATTTTTTTTTACAAACTGTCTTTGCTTCATTTGTACTAAAGTGACAGAGAAGAGTAATTGTAGTAGAAACTACATAATCTATAAAGTATACAACTTGTACTCTCTGTTTGATGTGTAAACATACAAAAAGAATACAAGTAATGCTGACTCCATTTACAGGTATGTTTAGCACAGGTCTTAAAGGAGTGAGGAAAAAAAATTTGCATCTGAAACTATTATTTGATTCAGCAAAAAAATGCTGTTCACATTATTGACAAATATGTGAAGTTCTGACATATGTCTGGGTGTTGTCATTTTTATTGCAGTCAGTAGCATAAACAAAAATGTCAACTGTTATCTATATTGGTATTATACTCATTTGTCAACTTCAAACATGGATTGGTTGTAGGAAAAGGAGTTCAGAAAAGATCAACAGAAGTATTCTGTAAGAATTAACTGGTTATGTGGAATTTTCAATAAAGAGTTTTTTAATCATAAATTGTATGTTATGAATCTTTCAGGCAAATAAATTTAACATAAACCTACACGTGTATTATTATTTAGACAGTAGGTTGTTCAATATTTATTAGCATACAACCATAGTTACAGAAAAAATGAGCTTTGAAAAACATTATAATGATATTAACTGTTAACATTTAAATGACTAGTAACATATTTGTTATTCAGAAAACTATCAAAAATTCTCAGAGAAATTAACTACATACTTTAATTCATTTTTGTTTTTTATTCTTTTAATTTCATTAATTACTTACAGTGCTGTAAGCATTACACTAAATGATAAACAGTCATCCCTTTGTGTCTGTGTGTCCCACTTCTGCAAATTTAATCAACTGCACTGGAAAACATATATAAAATTACATCTGTTCTAAAAATATACAGGCTTTTTCTTAAGATTATGCCCTAAACAATACAATGTAACAACTTTTTACATAACACTTTCCTTGTATTAGACATAGCAAGTAATACAGATATGGTTAAAAGTCTATAAGAGAATGTATATAGGTTATATGCAAATATATCTTTTCATGTAATGGACATGAGCATTCATGACCATATATTATATATAATATACATACATATATCTGTACATATATGTAAAACGTGCATGATCAGACACATGCACTTGTTTGTACTTGTGGGACTTTTTGAGGGGATTAGAACTGGAAGAAAATTTTTAGAGGATAAATAATGCTGAACACTATTGCATTTGACAGAAGGAAACATAAAGGTTACTGAAAGCTATTTATATATTAGATAGCAGGGAAACCTGGAAAATGAGAGTAATTAGGGGTTAAAGCAGAATATACATGTGTGAAATACCATGATGAAACACTTTTGAACAACTAAATGTAAAACATGTCCTATTCAGAGTGTGGGTACTAATGTGAGTGCAACCAATGGGCAGTATTTTTTTTTATTATTATTTTTTCCAATGGGCAGTATTAAGGAGGATGAATATAGTAAAAAAATTCTTCATATATTAGTGTGAAAATGGAGCAACGAAGGTCATTTGGGAAAGGCAGGGAAGGAGGCTGAGAGAATGACAGATGCCTGAAGTTCAATCAACGTATTCTTGAATATTATATATGGACATATCAAAATGACATATCTAAATGAGATGTCCATAGTTATGTAAGTACATGTCTCTGGGAAAGATTATTTGAAGCTAATAAGAATGTGAGATATAAAGAAAGTGTTTTTTTTCTTTCTTGCTACTGTTTCAAGTGTATTTATAAGATACCGTGTGATTTTATTTTTGTTGCTTTGTATGGTATAACCCCTGTTTTCACTGTATTTGAGATGAGTATAATTTGGTGAGGGGAAGAGAAAAAACAAAATGTTTAAATAAGAATACAGGTTGACCCATTGGAACAATGAGATGTACAAGACACTATGTTGAAAATGAACTTTACAATTTAGGCAGGAGTGGGGGGAGTGTAGTTGTGGAGATGGGAGGGAAGGGATGGTAGGGGAAAAACAAAGGAGGAGGTAACAATGCTAGATAAGAAATGTACTCATTACCTTGCTCATGTAACTATAACCCCTCTGTACAGTATTTTTCAATAAAAAACTTATTTTAAAAAGAATTAAATTGGAGTCATAGCTTTTTATTTATCAGTACTGTTTTTATTTACCAGTACTGGGGCTTGAACTCAGGGCCTCATGTACTTGCTTGTCTTTTCTCTCAAAGCTGATGCTATACCACTTGAACCACACCTCCATTTTCAGCTTTTTCCTAGGTAATTCGGGGTAAGTGTCTCATGGACTTTATTTCCAGGGCTGGCTTCAAATTTCAGCTCTCTGAATAGATAAGATTATATGTATGAACCACCAACTCCTAGGAGTTGGTTTGTAGTTTATAATCTGACAGATAAAGCAGATGACCAATGTGTAATTATAAAGCTATCTAAAATAGTTAAAGATAAGGTGGGTTTGAATCTTTGGTAAGGATATCCTGGATGGCTTTACCCATAGCTCTGTTCTGGCCATAGGAAAGTCTGTACAAATATTCTGAGGATTCAACTTTATTTTTTTAAAGATAAATGTAGTCTTTTGCCATAAAAAAGTAATCGGTTTCAATTGCTTCACTAATTATAAAAGAAACTCAATTTGAAATACTCTTACTTGGGATATAGGTAGTTACTTTCCTACAAGCCTCATAGTTAATCATGTGTGGAAGTTAATTTCCCAAGTTTCCTTTTAAAATGAGTGTGGAATTCTCTGTTTACATAAGACCTTCATTAAAGCTAAGATTTTCTTCATTGAGATTTTGGCTTTTGATGATACTCATACCCAATACTTTCTGCAAAAAGTGGCTAATTCTTTTTCTTTATATTCATTTTTATCTTTATATTTATCTTTTCTTTATCTTCATCTTTATTTTTCTCTCTAAGCTATACTGAACCACAGACAGGAAGGCATTCACACTTTCTATTTTGGATTTTCTTTTTTTAAATTTTATTTTATTGTAAAGGCGATATATAGAGGGGTTACAGTTACATAAAAAGGTAATGCGTATGCTTCTTTTTACATAGTGTGATATCCTCCCTCATTTTCTCCTGCTTGATTTTCTTTTTCTTAAATCTTCAGACTTTGAAGCCAGGTGATGGCTTGCTGTTTATTTTCTTGAGAACATAAGTGTAGGTTCAGGAATACTATGGAAATTTACTGTGTGTGCAATGAGTTGTTGTATTTGTGTTTCTTTTACATATTCTTTTTGTTACGTGATGTTTCTAAACCAAAGTTTAAGCATAATAAGCTATTCAAATGAAAAATATTAGAGAAAAATTTGTGAATATTTTGAAGTGTTGACTACAATAATCTCCTATCACTTTCTCTTTCATCTGTCTGCATTTAAACTTTTTAAATTTTCTTTTCTTTGGCCTTGAAAACACCCTGCCCATTCGAAAATTAGGGCAAGAATGTTTGACAAAGTATATGTATGAGTCAAGCGGAAAAGGTCAGATAATGTGATGTCAGGAAAATGAACCCTTAGATGTGTATTTTAATGTTTTTTTCTTTCATGCATGTGTTTCTAACACATTTATAAGATTATCTCTTTGTTGCTTTGTATGTCCCTCCCCCACAGTATAACCCTTGCTTTCACTATATTTGATGTCAGTATAACTTGTGGAGGAGATGGGGAAAAACCAGTTGTTTAAGGATACAGGTGGACCTGTTGCAACAATGAGAAGTACAAGTTGTCATGTCCAAAACGAACTTTACAAGGTTGGTGGGGGGGGGGGAGGGGAGGGGGAGGAAGGAGAAGGATTGGGATTGGGGGGGAGGGGGGAGGCTGGGAAGGGATGTGAAGGGTAAACAAAGGAGGAGGCTGCAATGCTTGGTAAGAAATGTACACATTATCCTGCCCATGTAACTGTAACTCCTCTGTACAGTATGTTCACAAATAAAATTAAATTAAAAAAAAAAAAAAGAAATGTACTTATTACCGTACTTATGTAACAGAAACGATTGTACATCACCCTTACAATAAAATAAACTTAAAATTCGAAAAACAGAACAGCAAAAAGAACAAAGAACAGGGAAAAATCAGCAGACCTTTGGCGCTTCTTGTGTTAAAAGTGATATGTTTAATTAAGGAGCACTTTTTTTCCAATTCTGAATTCTCTCCAACCATTCTGAGAGCTTCTCTGAACTACACAGGTGAGTGGTGAATTAAGACAGATAAACTTTCAAAGAAAGGTTGGACTAATAGAATTTCATGAAATTACAGAGTTTCTGCATGGCAGAGGACATAGCTAGCAAGATCAACAGAAAGCCCACGGATTGGGAGAAGATCTTCACTAGCCATACAATGGACAAGGGTCTCATATCTAAAATATACATGGAACTCAAAAAATTAAACCCCCCAACAACAAATCCTCAAAGAAACAACTGCCCAATAAATAAGTGGGCTAAAGACTTAAAGAGAAACTTCTCTGAAGAGGAAAGAAGGATGGCCAATAGATACATGAAGAAATGCTCAACCTCTCTAGCCATAAAAGAAATGCAAATCAAAACAACATTGAGATACCACTTCACCCCAGTAAGAATGGCTATAATCAAGAACTCTAATAAC
This sequence comes from Dipodomys spectabilis, assembly GCF_019054845.1. Classification (NCBI taxonomy): domain Eukaryota; kingdom Metazoa; phylum Chordata; class Mammalia; order Rodentia; family Heteromyidae; genus Dipodomys; species Dipodomys spectabilis. The sequence goes on from NW_024870709.1 coordinate 18,972,020, forward strand.
AACAGATGCTGGAGGGGATGTGGCCAGAAGGGAACCTTACTGCATTGTTAGTGCGAGTGTAAACTTGTTCAACCACTTTGGAAAGTAGTATGGAGGTTCCTCAAAAGACTCCACATAGAGCTCCCCTATGACCCAGCAACACCACTTTTGGGGATTTACCCAAATGATCACAAACAAAACCATATGAAAGCTACCAGCACAACTATGTTTATTGCAGCATTATTTACCATAGCTAAGATATGGAACCAACCCAGATGCCCCTCGGTAGATGAATGGATCAAGAAAATGTGGTATATATACACAATGGAATTCTATGCCGCTGTCAGAAAGAATGGCATTGCTCCATTTGTTAGGAAATGGAGAGACTTGGAAAAAAATTATATTAAGTGAAGTAAGCCAGGCCCAAAGAAACATAGGTCCCATGGTTTCCCTTATTTGCAATGACTAGTATATGACTGAGACAAGCAGAAAAGGTCAGATAAGTTGATGTAGGTGAAATGAACCCCAAGATAAGTATTCAAATGTTTTTATTTCTTTCATGCGATTGTTTCTAACATATTTATAAGATGATTTGTTTGTTGCTTTGTATGTCCCTCTCCCATGGTATAACCCCTGCTTTCACTGTATTTGATGTTGGTATAGTTTGTGGAGGGGAAGGGAAAAAACAATTTGTTTAAATAGGGATACAGGTGGACCCATTGCAACAATGAGATATAGAAGTCGTTATGCTGAAAAACGAACTTTACAACTTGGGAGAGGGATGGGAAAGGATGGGAAATGGAAACAAAGGAGGAGGCAACAATGCTTGATAAGAAATGTACTCATTAACTTGCCCATGTAATTGTAACCCCTTTGTACGTTATTTTCACAATTAAAAAAAAGTGCAATAGAAAAAAAAGAAGACAGGTGAGAAGCTCTGTCCTATAATAACTCTATAATGACCACCTTCAGAGAGGACTCTACTGGGCTCATCTCCTGGGGGGTCCTCTTTTTAAGAGAGTCTTTGCTTTCCTTTCAAATAAACTTGCTTAGTCTGCATTAAAAAAAAAGACATAAGAAGTTAGCTGACATTGTATCTACTTCCGAAGAATGAGAGTTTATAGTTTCATCCATTTAAATGAACTATTTCATTAAATAAAAATTTCACTCAGAAAAATAAAAGACTATTAAAGACTATGAGATAATATTTACAATAGAATAAAATCACTCAACATAAGGAAAATTAGAAATGGAGCCAATTTTAGAGAAATAATCCTGAGACAATTCAGATCTTAAAATTAAGTAAATCAGATTTAAAACTAGCTATTTTAGCTGTAGTTGTTGAATACAAGTTGCTTATAATGGAAGAAAATATAGAAAATTCCCAACAGAAAATTTAGAAAAATAACCAAATGAAACTTCTAGAACTTGAAAACACAGTTTCTACATTGTGGAACTAAAAGAGTGGGTTCGGCAGAATGGAGATGACAAAGTCAATGAACTTAAAAGAAAAAATACCAAAATTGTTCATATGAAGAGGTAAGAACACAAAGATTCAATAATCTAAGCACTGATTTAGTAAGCTCTAAGTTAAAATTAAGGTGAAACAGAACTGTATCTGGAGTCCAGAACAAAGGAGAAAGGCAACCTGAAAAAAGAAGTTGAAAAAAGATTATGGCTGAAAATATCTCCAGTTTTGTGTCCGATTCAAAATTATAGGCACAAAAAGCATAAACAAATGCAAACAGGACAAGTATAAATCAAACCATTCTTACATCATAGCCAAATTTCTAAAACGGAATCTTGAAAGCAACATGAGAAAAATGGATCATTACTTAAAGAGGAACAATGATTCCTGATTTTCCTATCTTGTCAGAAATTATAGACAACAGAAGTTGATGGAACACCTTTTCTTTGTAAGCCACTTAAAGATAATTTAAAAAATTTAAGTAATTAAAAATATGAATGGGAAAAAGTGCTGAGAGAGAGTGCCCAGGACTTGAGTTCAAACTTCAGTACCAGCACAATAGATAAATAAACAAACATACAAATAAAAAATTAAAAAAATACAAGTAAGGAGAACTGATTAAAATAGCTAAGGGTATAGAGAAAAGGAATCAAGGAATTAAGCACGAATAATAAAAGAGTTGAAAGTTTCCTGAGAAATGCATAAAAAAGGAATGAATCGTCAACCACTTCAAATGTTGCATCAAGGGTAGCAGAGAGATCACTGAATTGAGCAATTTAGAAGTAAATAACTGTGACAAGAAAAGTTTTGATAGAATGGTGGTTACCATTTGAAATGAAATTATTATAGAATAAGAAAAAAGAGTTGGAACCATAAGTAAAGGCAACTTTTTCAAGAACGTTGTCTTAAATGCAGAGGAAAGAAATAAGGTAATTATGTAGAGAATAGATAAAAGAGTAAATATATTTTGTAATATGCTTACCATAGTCCAGGAAAGGGTAAAATAAAGTTGATAATAGATTTTAAAAAGAGAGAATTGTCCAATGTTCACAGGTCTGTAGAAGAAAACAAAACACAACAAAACAAAAACACATAAAACAAGCATCCAGTTGACCTAGAATGAAAAAAAAATTGCACACTTGAATATGTGACTTGAATTCTCATATGTTCTTTATAGATTTTTACTATTTGATGATTTTTCAATTGGGTATTTGAAAAAAATGCATTAACTAAATATTGTGAACATTTACAATTTCACATAGTGTTACCTTTGATTGCTTCTTTTGTTTATCTATTTTTTTTACATTCCTCAAATAATGAGTGGAATATGGTTCAAAATTATAACTCACCATACTTTTTATAACTTCCCATACATTTAATAATGTTGTTTATCCTGGCTAGCCAACAAAATCCTATAAAGTAGCTGAATAAAGCAACTAATATTCAAGGAAGGCTTAGTTATTCTGGCTTTTCTGAGAAAACTTACTCTAAATTGAACTCAGGATTCTGGAACACACCTCCCATTGGGAAGTGGAAATGTAGGTAAGAGTGGAAACAAAGACTTTGTCTTTACTCCAATCCCTCATCTTCTAGTTGTGAGGGTAGAATAGAAAGGTGCTCATGGTAAGGAGAGAAGCCATGGGGTAATGTGGACCCTGGATATGAGTTTCTGCACCAGTGAATATTTAATGAAGATCTGAGACTCACTATACTTAGAGAGATGAGAACAAAGTTTCACAGCTAGAACGTGGTGGCGAGTTCCTAACTACAAGTCTGCTTCTCTATAAGGATATGTTAAAGTGTTTTTGTGTAGTAGAGGGTTATATGTGTTTGTATGTGTGTGTAAACACATAATACTCATCTGAATATATTTAAATCCTGTTGGCTTTAAAACATGTAAATATTTAAAAGCTGCCAATGGATGGATTTTTGTTCAGGTGTCTGCTTTCATGATTACAAGATAAAGTTTGTTTTTTTTTTAAAGAAAAGCAGATTTATTCCTATACAATTAGCTTTCCACATTGACATTTGTGATTCAGTCCAACATAGATCAAAAACACTAAAATAATTACATCTGTATTGAATGAATATGGACATTTTTCTTGCCATTTGATGAATCATACAGAACAGGCTATTTATAAAGCATTTTGTTGCACTAGGCATTATATATAATTTACAGAGAAGTTAACATGCATAGGGGATATATGTCACACACATATAATATATATGTATATACCCTACATGTTAAAGGACTTAAGGAAACTTTTTAAAGTATGTATTTGAAAAGTTCCTTTCCTATGGAGTCTCTACCTGGAAGTTGGATACTGCTGTGTATAATAACAATGATCAATGAAGGGAAAAAATTCCTGCAGAGAATTCTGAAACATGAATAGACAAACTATGCTTGGCATAGATTTAATATTCTTTATAATCTTTGAACACTTTCAAAACATATGATTCTTTGTTAACCAGAATATTAACCAGAATAACCCCCAATTACAAGGGTGAAAACTTACTGTTAGATTCTTAAATGGAGAAATACATTACTTAGATCTATTGAAGTATTTTTTAATTCTTTTTTTCCTTGATCTGAGTCATTGTAATTGTTTTCATTCACCCTGTTCTGTCTATCTTGAAATATAAAGCAGATATTTTTGGAAACACATTGGGCCTTACGAATTGGAAGTGGATTCTCTTATTTGTGAGGACATTCAATGACTTTTAATACATACTGGATAACTCTTTTGTATCTCAAATACACCAAGGGATCACTGGAGTTCAAAAGGTTTAGAGTCATAATTACGACCTATTGAGAGGATAAATTACAGCTAAGTAATTTTCTCTTTTTGTTTCAAAAGAAATGGGTACTCAGATGTATGCTCTGAATACTTAGAGTCTTAATTGCCTGCCATGAGGCAGTATTGAGGAGAATGTTGAAATGGATAAAGACACATGTAGAGAAAGGAAACTTCTAAGAGGAAACATACTTCTTAACACCCTTCGTAAACTGAATTTAAGATTTCTAACTTTCCCAAATTTTAAAAAGTTGCATATTGTTTATGCACACATTGCGGAAACTGTCTTGTTCATAAGTGATATGCTTTATTCTCAGATAATATTCTCTATTTCTAATCTTTCTACTCTTCATTATTGTGCATTCTTGAGCTCTGAGATTGAACTCTGGACATGGGCACTGTCCCTGAGCTCCTTTTATTCAAGGCTAGCACTCTACTATTTGAGCTACAATGCCACTTTCAGATTTTTTTTTTTTGATTAATTGGAGATAAGAGTCTCACAGACTTTCCTGCCCTAAGCTGCCTTCAAACTGTGATTCTTAAATGTCAGCCTCAGAGTAGCTAGGATTATCAGCATGAGCCAACAGTGCCCAGCTAACTGTACATTCTTAAATATTCTTTATAACCGTGTTCTAATGGAATGTGTGATTTCTTATTTTTTTTTTTTGGTAGGTCATGGGGCTTGAAATCTGGACCTGGGCGTTGACCCTGAGATCTTCAACTCAAGGCAAGCACTCTACCACTTGAGCCACAGTGCCACTTCCAGTTTTCTGGTGGCTCATGGAGATAGGAGTCTCACAGATTTTCCTGCCTGGGCTGGCTTTGATCTGCGATTCTTAGATCTCAGCCTCCTGAGTAACTAAGGTTACAGATATGAGTCACTGGTGCCCGGTCAAGATTTTTTAACCTCTTATAGATTTAAGTGTCAATCATCAAGATGGATATAATTCTTTTTTTGGTAATTTCTGAGTTTTAAAGGTTAATGAATAGCCTCAAGTATGTAAATAATAGTTTCAGCTTTCTTAGTTGATACAAACTGTCCTGTAATAACTCTACTTTGTCTAGTAAGCTACCTGATCATATTTATTTCAGGATTATGTACTAATTGATAGTGTTCTATGGTATATGGAAATTTATATGAACCTTTGTCTTACTGAATTGCATAAGAAAAAACAATTTTAAATCATATCTTAAACCTTTATTCTACTTTTATAATCAATATGTACTAGCTCAGCAAATTCAGTATGTATATCAAATTTTGCTAATCTTTTACAAACATACTAAAGTTTATATGCATCCAGATTGTTACAAATTTATATAGATGTATTTGCTTTTCAATTAGCTTTGAAGTATGCATGTGAAACTTAGGTAAAGTGTAACAAATGATTTAATACTTGTGATTACAAGCAATTATATAAAGATTTGTTTTTACTGTAGGGCTTTGTTGCTTTTTCTACATAAAAATAATCAAATTTTCTAAAGTCCTAATTTGGTTGCTTTCCCTACATATATTGTTTTTCTTAAAAACATCACAAAATATACACTAAAGTATTATAAGAGCTATAGTTGATATAATATGAATTGTGAAAGTGGAGTACAAACAATGCAATTGTAGCATTTCTTACTGAGAATTAACTTTAGAATTCCTCAAGAACTCAGAACTTCTCAGACAGAATCTTGGTTTTGAAATGCACTTGCCATTTGATATTAGACAAATTAAGAAAATTCTTTTTTTTTATTGTGAAAATACCGTACAATTATATGGGCAAGATAATGAGTACATTTCTTATCAAGTATTGTTGCCTCCTCCTTTGTTTCCCCTTCCCATCTCCCCCCTCCCCCCCCCCCCCCCCCCCCCCCCCCCCCCCCCCCCCCGTCTCCCCCCTCCCCGCTCCCGCATGGCAGTTCTGTCCTTATTCATAAAATGGGAAATGATTATGTGGACTGGAATAATTATATAAAATTCTCAACACCCCTTGATGTTTCATGGCCACTAAAAATGCTACCTTATTATTTTTATGTCCATAGAAGAAATGTCTTTTTAACTTTTTTGGTTTGACTTTGATTATAACCAGCATTATGACCCAGGATTAGTTTTAACTGACCTTGACTACTTGTACACTTCAAATTATGTCTTCAAAGTATTTGGCATCATTAGTTCTGTTCATTAGAGTGTACTAGACAAACTGAAGGTTTTTTTTAAACCAAGTACCTATTTGTTTAATCTTTGGCCATAAAATAAATTCAAATCAAAACAACATTGAGATTCTACCTCATCTCAGTTAGAATGGCCATTATTAAGAAAATTAATAATAAAAAATGCTGGTGGGGATGTGGCCAAAAAAGAATGTTACTACACTGTTTTATAGTGATGTTGAACAACTCTGGACAGCAGTATGGAGGTTCCTCAAAAGACACATAGAGCTTCCCTATGACCCACAATCCTATTACTGGACATTTACCTAAATGACCAAAAACCAGATCACACTAATGCCACCAGCACAATCATGTTCATTGCAGCATTATTTACTATAGTTAAGAAATGAAATCAACCAGTTGTTTAAGGATACAGGTGGACCTGTTGCAACAATGAGAAGTACAAGTTGTCATGTCCAAAACGAACTTTACAACGTCGGTGCGGGGGTGGGGGGGAATGGGGGGGGGGAGGAGAAGGATTGGGGGGAGGCTGGGAAGGGATGTGAAAGGTAAACAAAGGAGGAGGCTGCAATGCTTGGTAAGAAATGTACGCATTATCCTGCCCATGTAATTGTAACCCCTCTGTACAGTATATTCACAAATAAAATTAAATTAAATTAAAAAAAAAAAGAAATGAAATCAACCCAGATACCCCTCAGTTGATGAAGGATAAAGAAAATGTGGTATATATACACAATGGAATTCTATGCTTCTATCAGAAAGAATAACATTGACCCATTCATAAGGAAATGGAAAGTCTTGGAAAAAATTATACTAAGAGAAGTAAGCCAGACCTGAAGAAACATAAGTTGCATGTTTCCGATTTGTAATAATTAGAATGTGCCTATAAATCTTCAAGTAAGCCCAATGAATAGTAAAAAAAAAAAATAAATAAATTACATGTGGACATAATAAATTAAACAGCACTCTAAGCATTCACACACTGAGAACAAAGGAGGATATTCATAGGAGAGGATAATGACAGCTCAATAGCCATGTGCATATGACCATATATATGATGCTTATCGAAATAAACTCCAAGAAATGGAAATGAGAGGATTTTTTGTTGTGGTTGTAGTACTGTTTGTAGTTATTTCTTCTTCTTTTCTTTCATTTCCCTTGGTTTATTTCCTGTTGTTTTGTTTTTCGTTTTTTAATTTCTGTGCCCTTGGTCTTGTATACAAGTTTATCTGATTGGGGAAGGGAAGAGGAATCACAGAAACAGTGGGACAAAGGGAGAACCAATTCAACAGTGATATTCACTAGACACTGTTAGAAGTAAACTTTGTAACTTGTGAGGGAGGAGGGTCAGAGGTGAAAAAATTGGAGAAAATGAGGGAGGGGATAACATTGTTCAAAAAGAAATGTACTTATTATCTTACTTATGTAACTGTAACCCCTCTGTAACATCACCTTTACAATAAAATTTAAATTAAAGAGAATTCTTATGTTTAAAAATAATTGTTTTGCTAAGCATTCACATATTAATGCATTATTTGCTTCTCTTTTTTGATGATTAGTTTATATAAAATCCTGTGCTATTAGTTGTTATTTAATAACAAACTTATGTACTAGCAGAAATCTTATGTTTGCATCCCAACAATTTTCATTTAAGTAAATGTTTGTGAATGTTTTTTCCTTATTAGTAATTTTTTAGTGTTAGTTATTGATATTCCATGGTACCTTGGGATAAAACATTGTCCATGTAGCTACTTCCATTTCTCTAATCAAGATTTCATAACAAATCTCTTAGATCACAATTTGTCCTATTTAAAAGATTGAGTTACAGGATGATGCATTACAGGAAAATTTCCCCCTTGTAATACCAATAAGAATGATTTCTCCATGCTTTTGCAGGATTAAATGTGTAAGATCTTTTAACCTAAAAATTTTATTTTTTTTTTTTGTTCATGGGGCCTGAACTCAGGGTCTGGGTGTTGTCCCTGAACTCTTTTGCTTAAGGCTAGTGACCTACCCCTTCGAGCCACAGCACCACTTCCAGTTTTTGAGTGGTTAATTAGAGATAAGAGTTTCACAGTCTTCCAGCATGGGTTGGCTTTGAACTGTGATTCTTAGATCTCAACTTTCTCAGTAGGATTTCACATGTGAGCCACAGGAGCCCGGCCTTCGATCTTATGACTTCTGTTTTTTTTTTTGGGGGGGGGGGCTCTGGTCCTGGGGCTTCAACTCTGGGCCTGGGCACTGTCCCTCAGCTCTTCAGCTCAAGGCTAGCACTCTACCACTTGAGCCACAGCGCCACTTCCGGCTTTTTTTTTTCTGCTTATGTGGTGCTGAGGAATCGATCCCAGGGCCTCATGCATGCAAAGCAAGTGCTCTACCACTGAGTCACCTTCCCAGCCCATGACTTCTGAATAATCCAAATTGTTAAAGACTTTATGGTACAATTTTAGGAGATGTTTATAATATTGCTATTAGAAATTATATCTAGCTCAAGTTCTACTTAAATGTATTATTGAAATGAATAGAGTACCAAGCTAGTAACTATTCCCATGGGCTCACTGTACTTTTAACAGTGCTAGTAGTACTCTGGCAAGACATAAAACAATTTTCATCCCCCACAAAACTTTCATTGCAGAATAGATAAATGCTTTGAGTTTTAAATGTGTCTATATATATATAATATTTTATTTCTCTATTGTTTTGAATGAATTCACATGTTTTTTGAGATATTGTTCTGAAAATCCTTTTTATTCTCCTCTGAACTTTAGCAATAATTACTGGTTCATATTAAGCAGCAATATTGTGCAGAAAACAACAGAAATAACAGCATGAGAGGTTCTGGATTTAGAAGAACTGAGACTAAAATTGAAATAAAACTAATCACTTTTGTTTTGGTTTTATATAACACAAATTGGATGCCTCATGCCAACATGGAGTTAGTTTTATTCTTAACATGCATCTTTTTAAAAATAGCTAGGTAGGCAGCCTATTCAATGAAACTGAAACTTACTTGAACATGCTATTTTCCATCTGTTGGAAACTTGTTTAGATCTACAGGAAAGAAGGGGAAATATACACATTTCTCATAATAAATTAATAATGAAGGGAGAGACAACATTACCACATTGTAAATTATACAGTAAGTCTTAGGTGATTTATTTAGAACCTTAAACACCCAAGAAATTTCACTGGTTGGCAGCAAATGGTAATACATATTAATTGTATGCTTTGTACACATCTGAAACGAAAGGAGAAATGTCAGGAATTGACTAATTCTGGTTTGCTTTTGCATATCATATTTTAATTTCTTTTATGTTTTTTTAATCTTTTCAACAGTGCTTAAGGATTTAGAAGATGTTGATTAAAGCATTTCCTCTGATTAATTATATTTTGGCTTTTAACAGTTGTATTTTATTTTAAAATCTAGTGCACACACATTGTCTGTATTAGAGGAGCATCTGCTCTTCCCAGTCTCTGCAAATATTTATATAAATCTAACTGCCACCCATTCTCTCCAAGTTCTCACTGCTTGGCTAATACTGATTACATCTCCTCATTAAGCCATCCTCAGGATATAGAGACATAAATAAAGCAGATGAACTGCCTACATTTCGGGATATTTGTGTGCATGCTTTGTCATATAACACATGCTATGAAATTCTCAGAATTCAGTCTGAAAGCATAGGGATTCCTTTACCTCTGCTGTCTTTAATTATATATCAGATTATTAGTAACTTATAAATTGTTTTTATACCATCATTAAACCCTTATCAGGAGGACAAACTGTTTGTGCATTCTCTATAGAATCAATATGAGAAAAATTTTAGTGTAAAGGAAAAATGTAAGGCTAACTATTTCCTACATTTGTTTTCAAGTTATCCTTAGAAGATTTTCTTCCTTAAATTATTACCTATGGACTAATAGCATGTATAAAGATAGAACCTTTCCACAGGGATGGAGTGCTAACATTTTCTCAAAAGATTGTCCTTTACCTGGATTTCTTTTACCAATTTCAGCTTTCATTGTGAGGTTAGTATGTTAATTTGGGGCCTTAGCTTTATTTCATGCTTAGATACAGAGTGAAAGACATGTATTTGGATTCATTTGACAATTTGTCCTTCATCCATGTAGTTTCTATGGACAGAATCATTTTATTTGACAGTAAGTTTCTAAGACTAAGAATTTCTCTTTTTGCAGCTTTATGTAATTATGTTCAAAGGGGTTTGAATTAAAATGGAACAGATGTGTCTATCTTTAATTATGGTGTAACAAATTGTGTAACTCTAAGGCTTTATTAATTGAAACGCTCATCTTTATGCAATAATGGGTCAGACAGTTTCAGCATGATTATCAGTGAAGACAGAACATGGCCCATTTCACTCAGAGTTCAAAAGGATAGTCAAAACTCAAGAGGATAGACCAACAGAGACAGAAACTATGGAAAATACACCTATGGAAAATACCACCATTAGAAACATGATGGATGTTAGTACTATCTAAGATAACAGAAAGGTAACATTTGACTTCACAGCACGTCCTAAAGCTATGCAATTAGAAGAGACTGTTTCAGGGCTTTCTGAAAATCTTTTCATATACTCACTTACAAATAGGTGAAAAGGAATGATTCTTTTATGGCCCTATTTATGATTCATGTTAGCATTTGTGGAGAGCTATTTAGCGAACCAACGCAGAACATAGCAATCAATTAGGATCAAATCTTGAAACATGAATCCCATCGTAGCTTTTTAAGTTCTGTCATTTTTTTTTCTTTTTGTCAGTCATGGGGGTTGAACTCTGGGCCTGGGTGCTGTCCCTGACGTCACTCTTCAGCTCAAGGCAAATGAGCCACAGCATCACTTCAGGTTTTCTGTTGCTTAATTGGAGATAAGAGTCTCACGGACTTTCCTACTAGGGCTGGTTTTGAACTATGGTCCTCAGAGCTCAACCTCTTCAGTAGCTAAGATTACAGCGTGAGCCACCAGTGTCCAGCAGTTCTGTCATTTTTATGATATCTTTTCATGCTTCTAGACATCTTCAACTCCTTAAAATTTTTTTGATCTCTTTAACCTAATCTCTCAGCATTCATCTCTCTTTCACATACTCTTACTGCTCCATTATTGACTACTCCCATCCCCAAGTCCATTTCATCTTATACACATTACTACACCATTTTAAATGTTTTTTTTTCTGCTTTTCAATTCATTGCCAATAATAACACTAATATTAAAACTAATACTTTTAGTTTTGATATGCCATTTTTAAAAATAGTACGATAGATTCAAGTTGTTCATTAGTTAAGCCCATACTTGTTTATCTAGTCTTTAGAATTGTCCATGGTTTTCACTACTCTAAAGTAGGGGACACAATCTTCTTTATATGAAGTTCCTACATTGTCCACTCTGGGGAGGACTGTTCACTGTGCTCCAGCATATTTACCTTTATGCTCCTCTATGCTCGTTGTTCAGCTTGCCCTGTTAATGATTTCCTTGTCATAGAACTCTTCCCCTTTCTTGAAAAGCCAGATTCATCATGATCTTCTTCTTCGTCGTCGTCGTCGTCGCCTTCTTCTTCTTCGTCGTCGTCGTCGTCGCCTTCTTCTTCTTCTTCTTCTTCTTCTTCTTCTTCTTCTTCTTCTTCTTCTTCTTCTTCTTCTTCTTCTTCTTCTTCTTCTTCTTCTTCTTCTTCTTCTTTCTTCTTCTCCCTCTGCTCCCTCTGCTCCCTCTTCTTCTTCTTCTTCTTCTTCTTCTTCTTCTTCTTCTTCTTCTTCTTCTTCTTCTTCTTCTTCTTCTTCTTCTTCTTCTTCTTCTTCTTCTTCTTCTTCTTCCTCTTCCTCCTCCTCCTCCTCCTCCTCCTTCCTCTTCCTCTTTTTCTCCCTCTTCTTCTTCCTCCTCCTCTTCTCCTTCCCTCCCTCCCTCTCTTCTTCCTTCCTTCCTTGCTTTTTGAAAAATCACTTTGCATTTTCTCAGTGTTGTCAATTCAATTTTGGTGCATACTCTATTTTACAGACTCAACATAAGGATCTGAAGTGTGAATTAATTTTTTTCCACAAAGTGACTTCACTATAAGTATAAATACTTAAATAATTCACATATCTTTTTTTGAAAAAAAAAAAACCTCATTCCTTTGTGCTGTTTTGTTAATAATTGCCACGGCCAGGTTCAGAAAGATGAATTGAGCAAAAGAAAAAAACAATTGAAACCATTTTGTTTTATTGCAGCATCCATAAAATTGTTGCTCTTAAGGGAACAAATGCAATTAAATTTCAAGATGAGGGGGAAAATATCCAAACTTTCAAGAAATGGAGTAAACACCAGATGTTTGAAGAGGAGCTTACTACACTATTCTTTATCTTTCATCTCTATGATGACTTACAAAAAAAGAACCAAAATAAACACAAAGAAACCATGCAAAACACTACCTTCTGAAAGCAGAAGGCACATTCAAGGTGATACTGTCAGTTATAAAGCATCACTGTAAGGACGGCTCTGGCCTCTAGGCTGATAATAAGCTACAATGTGCCGGGCCCGGGTGGCTCACGCTTGTAATCCTAGCTACTCAGGAGGCTGAGATCTGAGGATCGCGGTTCAAAGCCAGCTCGGGCAGGAAAGTCCATGAGACTCTTACCTCCAATAAACCACCTGAAAACCAGAAGTGGCGCTGTGGCTCAAGCGGTAGCTCTCGTAGAGCTGAAGAGCTGAGGGACAGCACCTAAACCCGGGGTTCAAGCCCCAAAACCAACCAAAGAAAAGCTATAATGTGTTGGCTTTTCTATGCTCTTTCTTCCTCAAATAGACACACATACATACTTTCAGGATTCAAGAAAGGAAGTTTGATTTTCTATGTTATGACATCAGGATAAGTATGAATTTTGGTAGTTCTTGCTAGGTCGCAGCTTGATTCTTAGCTGAAAATGAAGAATACTTTTAATATTGCTAAGTAAGAAATAAGACATAGGTTAATAGTACTATTAAGAAATGAAGAAATGTTGATTTTTGGATTCATTTGACTCACTAAATTTATTTTATGACCAGAATGTCCAATACAAAGTAGTACTAGATGTAAAATTATTCTTCTCTTCTACTAAATGGTCATTTTCATAAGAGGGAAGACATATATCAGATCACATTTAATTATTGCTAAATTTATTTTAAAATGTTGATTTAAAATTTCCTTTTTCATGAAATATCATTAATTTCATCATTGAAGGTATTCTTTTTTTTTTTTTCCCCAGGGCTGAGGACGGAACCCAAGGCCTTGCGTGAGCCGGGTGGGCGCCCTTCCGCTGGGCTAAACCCCCAGCCCCGAAGGTATTCTTATGAGTCACAGATTTTTCAAAACCCAACATCTATGCCTTGGTATCTTTATAATTCTGTTACCAAATATTGTATCAAAGATATGAGTATCTATTTATATCATATCAAGACATTTATTCGTTTTGCTAGTCCCACAATATCATAATGGCCATTTTTAAAGTCATGACATTACTTTTATTTTATTTTATTTTTTCAGTCATGGGGCTTGAACTCTGGGCCTGGCCACTGTCCCTGAGCTCTTCAGCACAAGGAGAGCTCTCTACCACTTGAGCCATAGCACCACTTCATGACATTCCTTTAAAAAGTAGTTGTGTTTGCCGCAATTAATAATATCTTCTTAATTAGACTCCAGGAACAACTATTAAATATATGCTAATTTTTAAAAATTCCATTTCTTACTGCTTTGGTTTACATTGACTCAATTCTTCTCTCAACCATCTATCTGTACACAAACATAAAGCTAATATTAGTAAAGGCAATTTTGAGGTAATGTCTTTTTCACTCATCCCTAAAATGTTATTCATGACAAAGGAATTGGGATGGTATTCTTCTCAAAAAGAATTTCTTTTAGACAACTTAATTTTATTTTGAGGGACCATTTGCACAATGGGAATTTATATTATTTGAACATGTGGGCTATATAAAGGGATTGCAGACACATGTAAAACACACATTTGAGATTTTCTTATTTAAATAGGAGAACATTTGGTTAATTATACACTGAAAGAAGGATTTTTTCCTTTTATTTTTCTACTTTAAGAAGACTTTGATTAGCATATGTTAGTTTTACAAGGATGGATACTCATTCTGGCACCTTTATACAATGAACTTTGAAACATATCACTTTTCCTTATCTCCCCCCTTCTTCACAGAATGTTGTCAGTGGGTCTTATTATTTTTTTCATACCTGCATATAAGGAACATTTGACCTATCCACCCACATTCTACCCTCATTTATTCTTTACTTTCTGCCTCTCCAGTCTTACTGGCACTTAACCCACAACAGACCCTGTGAGTGATTTTATAGACTTGCTAATCTAATTTCCTTTCATTTTATAAGTGGAGAAATGGTAGTACTAAGAGATTACATAACCCTTTCAAATCCCAAACATAGGGAGAAGTTCAAACTGGGCAACCCTTATAGCGGATACTGTATTGCTTTGTATTCCATATTATATTGAGGTGCAGCATGTACAGAATTAATCCATTCTACATTAATTCGTTTAGAAAAATTCTAATAAATTCTATAAAGAACAAATTCTAATGATGGTGCCTCACTTTCTATATTATGGAATATGGATACTAATACTTCACCTCATGGAGTGATTGTAATAATTAAACAAGCTGCATGATGTGACCATTCAATGAAAGACCTGATAATATTTTTTAACTCTGTATATAATACAGAATAGGTAATACTGCTCCATTAGGATTCATTTAAATAATGGATAGAATCTCAAAGACTGAGGAGGTGAAGTTAGTGAACTGTAGTAAAACAAACATTTCTGTTAGAACAAGGGTGAGAGTATGTTAGCATAGAACACAAGAGAATGGTGAAAAAGCAAAGCTAGAAGTTAAGGAAAATGTATCTAATTACATAGTGAAGAAGTAGTGGTAACCTGGATGTAGTGAAGAAACATCAAATGATGTGGCAAAGAAATCTCAAATGTATTAAGAGCAAAATAACATTCTATGAAGACCACTAAAGCAGCAACATGGAAAACGGATTAGAAGGAAACCGATTGGAAAGAGAAGTCTGTAAAGTTCTGGCTAACATCTTCCAGGGAAGAAGTGTGGGAGAATAGAATACTTTGCTGATCATAACTGAAACCATGGACATGTGTGACTTCACAAAGAAGTGTCTTGCTGTCAGGGTTGGGAATGGAACCCAGGTAGTATTCACATTTCAACGGCTGCAAGGAAGCAAAGTGTTGTTGGGGGAGAATAAAAAGTCCAGGGAGGAGAGGTAAGATCGGAAGCAGGAACCTTGGCTGTCATGGATGCCAAAGTAGGGGAGAACGTGAACAGGGGATGATCAGCACTGTGGACATGGCAGAAGTGCAAAGTAAGATACTTTAAGTCTTTATGCCATTGGGGAATCAGGAGGTCACTGTTGCTTTATGTGTATTAATTCTGATGGAGTGGACAAAGATGGAGGGCAATTGCAAGAAATAGATTAGGGAAGGTGATGCTGGTAAAGAAATCGAGTGAGAATAGACTACACTTGGCAGAAATTTGACTATATGCAATAGAAAATGGAGTAAGCATTTTTGTAGTTGTTTCAAAATGGGTGACACTTGGACATAAGTATGCTGTGAATGTTCCCCTTGGGACATTAGAGAGCTCATCTAGGCTCTGCACTATAAAAGAGTGTTTCTGGTCTATTGTCCACTTTTATACCTAGAATCAGTATAAAGAGATCCTCCACTAAATGAAATGGAAATTCTTTTCTTTCTTTCTTTCTTTTTTTTGGTGGGGCTTGAACTCTGGGTCTGGGCGCTGTCCCTGGGCTCTTCAGCTCAAGGCGGGCGCTCTACAGCTTGAGCAACAGCGCCACTTCCGGTTTTCTAGTGGTTTTTTTGGAGATGCCTCTCACGGACTTTCCTGCCCGGCCTGACCTTCAACTGCGATCCTCAGATCTCAGCCTTTTGAGTAGCTAGGATGACAGGCGTGAGCCACCGGCGCCCGGCTAAATGGAAATTCTTGATCCCAATATCTGTACTTGCAGAAACTCTATAGTTTCCTAGAAATTTCCCTACTAGTTATTCCAAATAAGGGAAACCACTAGTATATGTCTGAGACAAGCAGTAAAGGTTGGATAAGTTGACGTGAGGTGAAATGAATCCCAAGATAAGGACTCAAATGGTTTTTCTTTCTTGCTATTGTTTCTAACATATTTATAAGATGATTTCTTTGTTGCTTTGTATGTTCCTCCCCCACGTTATAACCCTGTTTTCACTGTATTTGATGTTGGTATAATTTGGGGAGAGGAAGGGAAAAAACAAATTGTTTAAATAGGGATACAGGTGGACCCATTGCAACAATGAGATGTACAAGACGTTATGTCGAAAAACGAACTTTACAACTTTGACATGGGGGTGGGGTGGGTGGGAGAAGATGGGAAGGAATGGGAAGGGAAACAAAGGAGGAGGCAACAATGCTTGATAAGAAATGTACTCATTACATTGCCCATGTAATTGTAACTCCTCTGTGCGGTATTTTCACAATAAAAAAAAAAAAAGAAATTTCCCTACTATTCCTACTTTCTAATATGTTGTTTTAAACTTTTAAAAATTATACTATATCTTCTTTAACTCTCAGGCTATTTAGAAATGTGTTAATATAACTTAAATAGAGTAGTTTCCAGATATATCTTGTTATTGATTTCTAATTTAATTCCACTGTGGTCTGCGAACAGACGTTTTATGGCTTGAACGCCTTTGACTTTATGGAGACTTATTTTATGGCTAGACTATAGTTTGTCTTGGCAAATTATTTGCTCTTGAAAGAATGCGTAGCTTGATGTTGGGTGGGGTGTTTCATAAGTATTCCTTCTCACATTTATAATTAGATTGCTTGAAGTTCTCCCTAATGAGTGTCTTTCTTTTTATGTTATGTTTTTCCTCATTGTTTCACTTTTAGTATTTTCTATAATCATATTCAGTTTACTAATAGTTAATAATTCTGTTCAATTCAGTCTTTGTCATCTTTATCTCTTTATCTTAGATTTTGGGTCTTACATCTTTCTTGTTTCTGCTTAAACTTCACAACACAATTATAAACATTTCATTGACCTTTGTGAATTCTCACATACGTTAGTTCAAGTTTAATTTTTTTAATTTCTTCTTCACCTCATACTTAATATCTTTATTTGTATGATTGACACTTTTTGATTTCTATGTTTTATAATCTTTGGTCCCTCTACACTGTAAATTTACACTGTTCGGGGCTAAGTTGCTGTTCTGTGCAATGGTTTTCTCTTTGGCACTACCCTGTGAACTCCAGCAGCTCCATTCTCTTCAGACTTCTCTTGGAGTTTATCACCCTGTGCCAGGTTCTGGGTATTCTCTCAGAAAAATAAAGAATTTATACTGTTCATCTTATTGGTTCCTCATCTCTCAGGGATCACTGGTATTTACTGATTGATTTCTACTATAATTTTTAAGACAGTATATTGCTTCAAGTGGGATATTAAGTCTGGTTATTTACTGTTAACCATCTTGGGTGCAATCAGAAGCTTCTATTAGCTTGATTTATAGCATTATAATTTGAATATAACTTTTACATACTTAAGTATTACATGTCTGCCTACACTTGTACTTTTTCCTTGGGTCCCAGAAAATGTTAGAGAACATCTGGGAAAATAAAAAGAAATGTCAGAATAAGAGGGAAGAACAAGGGATAACCCATGTAATAGCAAAATCTCAGAGTGGCAGGACTCTGTTTTTTTATTGAAAGTATTCAATAAAAGATGTAGGAATGTGGTAGAAGTTTGAAATATATCCTGTCTATATTTAGTGGTAATTGTTGATTGCTAACACATAAAATACAACTAAACCATAGAAATACTGCAAGCACTTTGTAGGTTTTAAAATTTATGGTCACATTATTTCCTGGAGTTATCATTTTTTCATCATTTTAAGTGCATTGGTGTACAGCTGAGCACTTACTTGGTCACATTTATGTATGTCTTACCACATAGAAAACAATGAAGCATCAATTTTAGGCTGTGTATGGAAAATAGAAAAGAATTAGTAAATTCAGGAGTAATGCATAAACAATAGCCAACATTTACTTAGTCCCTATTATGTGCAATACTTATATTCTGCAAAGTGCTGTAGATACTTTATCTTCATAGCAAATATTTTAGGTAGCTGCAAGTATTTGCTAAGTTTAACATAATTCGATTTTATTTTAAGATGTGAAAAATGAGGCTCCATCCAAGTTTACACTGCTAGGAAGACATTGATCCAGGATGTGAATCCAAACAGCCTGATTTAAGAGCCCACACAGTTAACCACTGACTATGTTGCCAATGAGCTTAAAATAGAAATGAATTAAAATACACAAAAGAATGGGAAAAATTGAAGGTTGTGGTCAGAAAGCAAGATATTAACACTGAAGATGTTAGAGACAGAGAAGCTTAAGGTTATTCTAGGACTCAGGTGGGTGGAAAGGTAGAGTTGAAGTGGGTATACTTAGAGTTGAGGTAAATTAAAGAAATTTTAGGTAAGATGAAAAAAATAATTCCTCTTCATATACATTAAGAACACCTACATCTGAACTGGAGGGAGGAAGAGAAGATTAGTAGAGTTTTATTTTCGTATTTTATCTTACTGAAAATTTTCTTTAGGCCTTTTTTTAAACTTATGAAGTTAAGGAATTCTGGACATTTCAGATCTTCAGTCCACCAAAAGACAATAAAATGGATGCAGTTTTTTTTTGATGTGCATTCTTTAACCATTACTCCTGAAGACATCCTAGGTGTTCCTAAGAAAACGTCTTAAAATTATTGTTTTGGAGCTAATCCTATTTACTAACTTGTCTTCACTGGTCTAACACTTTAGCATTGTAGAAAGGAATGCCAAGACTTTCTTGAAGGATAAAGATACATGTAGTATTTCTTGCAGTTACAGAGGGAAATTACCAGAATATTACTGAAGATCCAGAGCTTGTGGAACTCCTATTTCTTGGCTACTGATTTAATATTTGTATGGAAATACTATTGGATATCATCTCTCTAATGTCATCTAAATTGGGAAAGCATATTGTTATTTTTATTATGGACATTTTCTTTTAAGAACTTATTACTTATGCAAATTTCTGATGGAGAAAGAAGGGGAAAAGCAGCGCTAATTTCAGCCTGAGGAAGAAGACCATCATCAACTCTGTGTGTACCCAATAAGATCATAGTGTTAAATCTAGATGTTACGATATTTTGACAGTATTTCATATCTTATGGTTTTGTTTTGTATGAGTTTTCTGCTTTGTGAAGAGTTTTTTAAATCCACAGTGGAAGAGTTTAATCATCATTTTAGAGAGTTATATAGATCTACAGACGTGCGCCATGTCCTTGATTTTTATTTGTGGCCAGTTTCTTAAATCGAACTGATGCAAATCATGTGTCAGTGACAGAGCAGCTCTCGTGTTCCAGGGCAGTCAGTGTGCATGACACTAAACTTCATTGGTATGTGGGCTTCACAAAATCCTCCTGCTCCGGAGTAGCTCAACTGAATGATGCTAGTAAAGCATAAAAATCTCTTCCCCCCTATTGTATATTTCCTGTTGTCACTGTACCTGATATTTGTGCCCTGCATCTTGTATATACATTTGTCCAATTTGGGGAGGGGAAGGGGAATAACAAAATGCTGAAACAAGGGACACAAGATGACCCATTGAAACAATGATACCCACAAGACACTAGATTGGAAATGAATTTTACAACTTGGGTGGGGGTAATGAGGGAGGCTAGGGAGCTAAGGGATAGTGGGAGAGCAACAAGGAAGAAGTAACAGTTCTCTTCAAGAAATGAACTCATGACCTTAGTCAAGCAAGTGTAACCCCTCTGTACAACACCTTTACAATAAAATTTAAAAAAAACCTGACTTACAGGCAAATTGGGAAAGATACTGCTGTCTTTCTAAGTTTCAGCTTAGCAAGCTCTACAGTTTGGTTTCTGAGTGAATCTTGAAGTTGAAAACAAAATACTTTGTTTCCTCAAGCAAAAATTCTATGTCCCCCATATTTACATTTTAATACCAAGTAATTTTAATTGGGGGTGATGATCCAATTTCTTAGTATAAGAAAGACAAATTGGTTGTAAGTATGTTGAAGTAGAGATGGGGAGGTAAGAAAGGCAAAGCAAGAGTTAAATGTGTAACGGGAGCCAATACAAAGAAGAAGAGCATTTTTATTTTCGGGTGGGGATATAATTAATTCTGTGAGTTTTTTTCTTTTCAGAAACTTAGCTTGTGCCTGATCCTTTGTTGTGATAGGGTACATTAGTTCATCAGAATAGAGAAGGAAATGAAAGTAAAAAATGAGAGTCAAGTACCTGTTGGAGAAACTGAGGTTTTCTATGTAATAGACAAGCTGAGACTTACCCTTAATGTGAATGAAGGCACCTGAATATTTAAGTCTGAGCTTCAGAAGGTATTACAGGGATAGAGGCAGGAAGTTCAGAAGAGTTGTAATAAAGAGAATAGTTGAGTGGAAAGGCTTAACATGCATTTTCTTCCCCCATGTATTTTGCCCTATACTATTTGTAACTGAAGTGGCAAGAGTTCCAAAGCTTATTTTATTTCATTTTATGTTATTGTATTGGTGATATACAGAGGAGTTACAGTTAATGGTAATGAGTAATGAGTACATCTGAGGTAAGGTAATGAGTACATTACATTTCCTTTGTTTTCTTCCACTTTCCCATATCCCCTACTCTCCTATGCCCAAGTGGTAAGGTTAATTTCCAACATATTGTATTGTGAGTATTATTGTTACATTGGCTTACTCTTTGTCCTTTGTGTCACCATTTTGTATTCCCCTTCCCTTCCCCAAATCAGATAAACGCACACACACACACATATACATATACATATATATATATATATATATATATATATATATATATGGCACAGGGTACCAAAATCAAAAACAGTGACAATAGAGGATAAACCAAAAGGGGGGGGGGGTTAAAAGAAAAAAAATAACTTCACACAATACGTTAAAAAACAAAACAGGGGCTGAAGGTGGCTCAGTGGTAGAGTGCTTGCCTTGTATGCATGAGGCTCTAAGTTCGATTCCTCAGCATCACACAAGCAGAAAAAGCTGGAAGTGGCGTTGTGGCTCAAGTGGTAGAAGCTAGCCTTGAGCTGAAGAGCTGAGGGACAGCGCCCAGGCCCAGAGTTCAGGCCCATGACTGACAAACCCAAACCAAACCAAAACAAACAACCCCTTGCCCCCCAAAACCTCATGTTTCCATGTCTTGGAGTTGATATTGATTATCATTGTTACCTGGTTAAATGTACATAGCTATTGAGATCCTCTGATAGGTCTATCCTAGATATAGACTAATTATTACAAATGAGGGAAAACATGGAGCTTATATTTCTTTGGATCTGGCTTGCTTCACTTAATCTGATTTTTTCCAAGTCTTTCCATTTTCTTACCAATGCAGCAATGTTGTTCTTTCTGATGGAGGAATAGAATTCATATATGTGCGTGTGTGTGTGTGTGTGTGTGTGTGTGTGTGTATGTCACATTTTCTTGATCTATTCCTCTACTGAGGGTCATCTGGGTTGGTACTATGGAAAATAAAACTGCAATGAACATAGTTGTGATGGTAACTTTAGCGTGTCCTTGTTTGTGATCATTCCAAAGCATTTTTGAAATTGAGAACAAAAATCAAAACAACAAAACTGTTCTAAAGGGAATCCACATTGCACACTTAAATTTCCTTAAAGTCAGAAATCTATGTTTTCAGAACTGGCCTGACACTTTTCCAAAGGATTGTCTTCTAAACAGATTCCAAAGATTCACCAGGTTAATATAAAACTTCAGAGCTACAAAATGCACCTTCATTTTGAAATAATTTATAAAATAATCTATATAATAATCTGTATAAGATGTCATGAAGACATGAAGATTTTCTATGTTATTTAAATGATTTGATTTGTTTTGTGCACATATGACCTAGTGACCATTTGTAAGGGCTTGTTGCAAAAACCTTGCTTGGGTAGCCTTATTAAAAGTGCAAACCTTTGGCTAATGCTAAGATGGTAATATTTGGTCTTTTATTTTCCAAGTAAACAGATTTGTTTCCAGGAATTTGAGTGATAGAAAAATGACCTTTAAAATCTAGTTTCTGAGTAATAGAGACTGTTTTGTTTTGAAATGCAAAGACAAATATTTTGGAAAGTATAAATCCCCAAGGAATCATGGGAAGGAAAAAGCAATGAGCTAAACATATGGATATCAAATGGCATTATTAACATTTTCTCTTAACATAATCTACATTTGTATGGATTCTGGTCTGACAGAGAATGAATTTACTTGTTGAAACTGCTTCTAGACAATGTTACATACTGTTGTTATTTTTCAATTAACCCTTTGTTAAGGGTCTTTGGTTGTAAGATCTGGGCACTGAGGATATAATAGTGACAAAATAGGTGTTTGTTTGCAGGAAAGACATGCTTGCTAGGACAGATAATAAAATCAGTAACTTCAAGCCATATAATATCAATTTGTGATAAGTACAAAGGAGAAAATAAAATAAGGACGTTGTTTCCAAAGTTATTGGTTTTTCTTTTTTGTATTTTTAAATATATATTTTTATTGTAAAGATACTGTACAAAGGGGTTACAGTTACATGAGTAAGGCAATGAGTACATTTCCTACTGACCATTGTTATACCCTCCTTTGATCTTCCCCTACAATCTGTTCCCTCCCTCCCTCTGCAACTCCTCCCTCCCTCTCCCCCCTCCCCCTCCCCCCCCTCCCCCAAGTTGTAAAGTTCATTTTCAACATAGTGTCTTGTACATCTCATTGTTATAATGGGTCAACCTGTTTCCTTGTTATTTCTCTTCCCCTCCTTAATTAGAGAAATGTATATACAAGATAAGATGCAGGGTACTGGAATCAAATACAGTGAAGACAGGGGTTATACCATGAGGAAAAAACATACAACAGAAACAAAAAATCACATCATACATTATAAGTACATTGAAAAGACAAGCAACAAAGATAAAACCTCTTGTGTCCCTATGTTGGGGTTCATTTCGCTTAGATCATCTTATATAGTCATATGTGCACAGCTTTTGACCTTTTCTACTTGTCTGATAAGATTAGGATAAACATATACTAGTTATTTCAAATAAGGGAAACCATGGGACCTATGTTTCTTTGGGCCTGGCTTACTTCATTTAATATATATATATATTTTCCAAATCTTTCCAAATTTCCTAACAAATAGAGTGGTGTCATTCTTTCTGATAGAGGCATAGAATTCCATTATATATATACCCCCACACATATCACATTTTCTTGATCTAGTCATGTACTGAGGGGTGTCTGGGTTGATTCCATATCTTAGCTATGGTAAATACTGCTGCAATAAACATAGTTGTGCTGGTAGGTTTAGTATGGCCTTGTTTGTGATGGAATTTCTGGGTCATAGGGGAGCTCTATGTGTAACCTTTTGAGGAATCTCCATATTACTTTCCAAAGTGGTTGAACAAGTTTACACTCCCACAAACAATGCAGTGGGGTTCCCATTTGGCTACATCTCCTCCAGCATGTAGTGTTATTAGATTTCTTGCTTATAGCCATTCTAATTGGAAGGAGGAGGAATCTCAATGTTGTTTTGATTTGCCTTTCTTTTATAGCTAGAGAAGTTGAACATTTCTTCATGTGTCTATTGGGCATTCTTATTTCCACTTCAGAAAAGTCTCTTTTTGAGTCTTTAGCCTACTTACTAATTGGGCTGTTGTTTCTTTGAGGATTTGTTGTTGGAGGAGATGATTTTTTTGAGTTCTAAGTATGTTTCAGGGTTTTCATTAGCCTTTGCTCAGTACACACTGATGTTCATTTCACTAATGGTGGAATCTAGTAGCTGTTAGAGTTTCCATTTTGGATTTTAGAGGGCTAGAAGCAATACCCCAAAGTATCCTTGGAATGAACTTTTTTGGCAAGCTAAGTAAATTTCTACTCATATGCTAACCAGATCTTTGATAGGCTCAAACCTGAGCTAATACTGGTGAGGGAATAGAGCTACTCTTAGGTAAATCATGTTAGTGCTGGCTATGTGTGGGAGGGGAGTTGCATACTCTCTACAGTAAGACATAGTCAACATGGTTGAAAGAAGGACATGATACAACTATAACAACTTTGGGGGAAGGAGGGTGTGGAGACTTTTTGGTCACCTAATCTATTTACTATCAGGTATAGCTACTCTGGCTATATAGGTTGTGAAGAAAATGGAGTGGAAAGAATTGCTACAAGATGCTTTAGAAATTTCTAGGATGCATTAAGATTGCATTCAACTGTACTTGAAAATTGTTTTTTGAATTTTTAGTATTGTGTGTATTAGTGTGTTCATGTGTGCTATGTGTACGATTAGACATTCTCCCTATAGAATGTAATTACAAAAACTGGAAAATAATCAAAAACAGCAATTTGAAAACAGTGGAAAATGACCAAAGGTAGTCAAAGACTTGTGTTTACTATTGAAACTATTACCACTGCATCAAGTACAAAGTGAAAATTTGTGGGATTTTGTTGTTGTTGTTTAAAATCTCAGTCTAAATGACTCAGTTTTGGGGTAGAAAAATCACTGGATATTAAAGGGAAAATTCTAGAAGCAGGAATAATACATATCAAAAAAAAAAAACCCTGAAGTCCAAAAATCTGAGTGTAAACTTGGTTCAAATCCCTAAATTATCAATAAGTATAGACGTGATCTTAGTGAGTTTTGTGAGAAAACAAGGAGGAAGTAGAGACAGAATTGCTTCTGGTGAGACATTGGAGTTGGTCTCCCTTCGGATGAGTGCGTTTACAAGTCTACAACTGCTTGGGTGGCAGAAAACAGAAGCCTAGGAGATTGATTTGTCAGAGAGCAGAATTATGGGATAGAAGAGCAACTGGAAATTTACTAGGGGGGCCCCTGAGGCAAGAAACCACTAAAAGGGTGAACCTCAAAAACGGAGCATAAACTCTGTTAAATTCTTTGGCAGACTCCTAAACAAAATAGGCATGTAGGGGACCACCAGGGGGCCAGGCTGAAAAGGCAGTAACTAGAAGCCAAGAAAGTTTGGCAGCAACACCACGCTCTCCACGTTGTGGCGGGAGATGAATTTCAGTGTGAGTCCAGACAGTGCCATCCCAGAATCCATGCTCAGTAATCCTAAGAAAAACCCAGGAAGTTTCGTCACTAAAATAGACTATTGGTTGTTGTCCTCAACTTAATATGTTGAAACCCTAAACACATATGTGGCTTTATTTTTCCGAACTATTTGTTCTTGTCACTGTTTTTTCCCCCAGTTATTTTTCCCTTTTCTTTCCAAATATGCTTATGCTACTCTTTGGTCTGTACTTGTCAAAGGCAAGTTGTGGACTGCATTTTTAAGATGGAACTGAAATAACCCTAAAAATTAGTTGAAATTAAACGAAATCATAAGGGGAGGATATTTCAATTCTCCTGCCTCAGTGTTTTTAGTATTAAGATTATAGGTGTGCATTGGAAATGAACTTTATAACTTGTGGGGGGAGGAGGCAGGGAAAGTAGAACAAAATTGAGAGGGGTAAGAATGTTCAACAAGAAATGTATTCACTACCTTATGTATGTAACTATAACCCCTTTGTATATCACATTGACAATAAAATTAAATTTAAGAAATTGCAGGTGTGCACTAATGTGTATACCTATGATTATTTTTTTTAAGAGAAGTGATATGAGAAAGCTAGTTTTTTATTTTTCCTTATACATGCGCAGAGACAGAAGAGAGAGAAAGAGAGCATAATGTTAGCTCATAACAAGGAGCTGTTCTACAAGCCATGAGGAGATCCTACTTACTGAATTAGCCAATGTCTTCACCTTTGATTGCGAGGCAGAAATATAAATCTCCACCATTTAGGCCAGCCACTTTGATATTTCGTTATGGCAGCTGGAACAAACTACCTGCAATGGTAAGCTTGCAGCAAAAGTCTACTTACCACAGAAATAAAAAGTGAAACTGTTGTGTAGGAAGAAAATTTTCAATTCTAATGGACCTCAAATAGTTCAGGTTATTAAGTTAGCACAGACTTCAATGCAGTATGAATATTCAGGAAACTAAAGTACTCATGGAAACTAAATATGTTCTTTGAAAGAATGGTTGAACAGATTGGGATTGTGCAAGGAAATGGAAGCTAAAAATTACCAAATGGAAGTTTCCAAACTGAAAATAAGAATAACACAAATTTACATAGATGGGGTCAATAGCATAATGGAAATGGTAGAATAATCAATCTGTTAAATTGAAGACAGTTCAATAGATGCTCCATTCCAAAGAACAAAAAATAAAAAAAATTGAAGTCAAATGAGTAAAGCTTCCCCGGAGAGTAGTGGAATGTATCATGTGGTTCAACATGTGTGTAAAACTGGAATTAAGAAATTATAAAAGAAACAGTACAGATATTTTTTACAGTACAAATATTTTTTCTATTTGCTTATGTGGTGCTGAGGAATCGAACCCAGGGCCTCAGGCATGCAAGGCAAGTGCTCTACCACTGAGCCACCTTCCCAGCCCCACAAATATTTTTTTAGAGAGATGAAAGAAAACTTTAAAAATTAAAAAGATAAAGTCAAGGCAGGAATGGAAATATAATGAAAAGCCACACCTACACAAATCAATTAAAATGTTTGCTCTCAAGGATAAAAGAGAAAATATTGAAAGCAGCAAGAGAACAGAATTCATTTATGTACTGGAGGTAAAATACAGTAAGCTGACATAAGAAATAATGAAGACCAGGGTAAATTAAAATGCCATATTCAAAATACCAAAGAACACTAACAACAAAATGCTAACCATTTTCTCTCAAAAATGACATATTTTTCTATTAGAAGCATTATATTTTTATGTTTTATTTAATGACAATTCCTTTTATACAGCTGCTTAAAAATATTCAAGTAATAATAATAATAATAAGTGTTCAAATTTATCACATCACAATGAAGTCGTTAATTTGGAAAAATTACCATAAAGGAAGAGATAAAGCGGACTAGATATTAACAATTTGTATAGATATAAGTATATATTTGTCAATCACTTCCTATGCTTGGTAAGAAATGTATGCATTATCCTACCCATGTAATTGTAACCCCTCTGTACAGTATGTTCTCAAATAAAATAAAATAAAATTAAAAAAAAGAATGCATATTTAAAATAACTCAATAGAAAATATCTCAATAGCAGAAAAGTTTTTCTTAATAAATCTGATACAAAAAAAAAAAAAAGTTTTGCATTTTTTCCCATGGGACTGGGAAGGTGGCTCAGTGGTAGAGCCCTGGCCTTGCATGCCTGAGGCCCTGCGTTCGATTCCTCAGCACCACAAAAGCAAAAAGAAAAAAGCCGGAAGTGGCCCTGTGGCTCAAGTGTAGTGCTAACCTTGAGCTGAAGAGCTGAGGGACAGAGCCCAGACCCAGAGTTCAGGCCCCAAGACCGGACCCTCCCCCAAAGAAAAAAACCCAAAAAGTTGTTTAACTAGGGATACAGGTGGACCCATTGCAACATTGAAATGTACAAGTCGTTCTGTCGATAACGAACTTAACAACTTTGGTGGGGTGTGGGGAGATTTGGGTGGAGGGAGGAGAGGAGTATGGGAAGGGATGGGAAGGGGAAGCAACGAGGAGGCAACAATGCTTGATAAGAAATGTACTCATTATCTTGCCCATGTAATTGTAACCCCTCTGTACAGTATTCTCACAATAAAAAAAAAGTTTTGAGTGTATAAAGCCAAATGTATAACTCTGTATTGTTAGTATATTGAGATATTATTATATATGAAAATACTTTTTGAAAATTATAACAAACCTTTTCCCACATTGGGAGTACCGTTAATTTGGTAGAGTTCTTGCCACCAGCACAACAATAAGTATTTAAACGAATAAATAAATAAATGCTTTTTATCAAGGAATCCTAGGCATGTATGTTCTTCTGATGAATTCTACCAATTATACTAATTCTATGAACATTCTTTATAAAAATGGTGGCTTAAGTAGGGCTTTGGTGGCTTGTGTATGTAATCCTAATTACTCAGGGGACTGAGATATGAGGATTGGGGATCTCAGCCATTCTGAACCCGAAAGTTTATGAGATCACCAATAAAGCACCAACAAAAGCTGAAGGTGGGGCTGTGGCACAAGTTGTAGAATGCTAGTCTTGACCAAAAAAGCTTAGGGACAGCATCCAGACCCTGAGTTCAAGTCCTAGGAACACAGGCACGCACGCACGCACAAACGCGCGCACGCACGCACACACGCACGCACGCACACACACACACACACACACACACACACACACACACACACACACAAAGTAAATGGTCACTTAGATGCTGGAATCAGAATGGATTATACAGGGGCAAAAGTTGAAGTAAAGACATTCATTAGGAGCTTGTTAAACAGTGCACATTAGATCGATGTTGAATTAAATATGTTGTAAAAATGGAATGGTGAGTGTGGTTTAAGATAAGTTTGGAGGTGGAACTGATAGTTCTTACTGAATTTTAGAAGTTGTGAGACATAAGAATCAAGATGCCTCCTAATTTTAGGCAACTGAGAATGCAAGAGGTATTAATACAGTGGAATTGATTCTGAGGGATACATTAGAGAATAAGAAGATAATACAACTTCTAATGGTATGTATTGAATTAGAGACACTTATCACAACCCAATAATGTTGCTAAATTGGCTGTTGATGGAATGATTATGTCTTCATTGTTAGAAGCCAGGTTGAAGATATGGGTTTAGAAGTCATTAGCTAAGAAACTAGATGAGATGCTCTAGGCAGTGAGGGTCGATTGAGTAGAACAGGTGACCTTGGACAAATTACTAAAATCTCCTAAGTATTTTAGAAACACATACAAACAAGAAATTAAATGCTGTGACTTTCTTTTCAGTGTTTTTATTTCTCTGTATGTCTTCCAAAGTTTCTGTTACACACACTTAAAGCTTTATTCTTCATAGCTCTTAGCCTCTCAAGACACCATGCCTTCTTCATTTAGACTATACTATAGTTGCTCTGACCCTCTCTTATTCTTTCAGGACAAAATTATTTCCAACTTTGTATTTTATTTACATTATTTTGTTGTCTCTTTTAGAGTAGTTCCTTTTCTATAATGGACTGAATCACATTTAGGTTTTTGGATGTATTACTCAAACTCAGAAAGGTTTCCTTATATTCTTGGAATGACCAAAGAGCTACTAACTCAGTTTTATGGTATTACAAGATTTAATTTTCTCCAAAACCATTTTTGTTATTTTTTCCTTTCTTCTTTCTGTATCTGCTTTTAAATATTGGTGTATCTTACAATTTGACCTTTTATTTGTTTCTTGTATTTGTCTTTGCTCTCACATATATTCAATAAATTCAGATATCTGATATTCTTTTGCATGTATATATAATAAGCACTTATAATAATATATAACTGACAGACTAGAGGTGTTCAGCAAATATTCTTTGATTAAGCATATGGATATTGAGGTCTTTTGAGATACATTATTTCAAATAGCAAAGTTCAGTATTAACTTTCAATGGATCTTCATTTATTTTCTCTATTATTCTTTTTTTCCCATGAGAAAAAATTATTTGTTCTCCAAAGCTGAACACTCTTGACATTGTTCATTCCTTGTTTAAAAATTAGTCTTATTTGACCAATACACAAGAAAATATGAGTTGAACTGGTATTTCATTAGCTTTAGAATCTAGCATTTTAAATTAGACTGTTTCAGTGTTTGGCTGCTGCTTACTTTCTCCATTTTTAGCCTTCTAATAAATCCAACAACCAAGAACTTTCCCTTGTCCTTGCCATTTTCTTAAGTTAACATATTTTCCCTCATTCCTTTTGTGATTAAGTTTACTGAAAACCCTCAACACTTGACCTTCATGTCATCTTGAGCACTAGTTCTGGCTTGGACCAAGCTTTTTATTCTAAAGTTACCAGTAATTCTTAGTTATTAAGCCCAGTGACTTCTCTCAGTTCGCATCTTCTTTAACCACTCAGCAGAAGTTAATGCCATTGTTTATCCTTTTTTATATTTTGGTATTTTTTGCACTTTGATTTCTGTAATACAGTGTTCTTTTTTCAACCATACCTCTGAATTCTCTATCTCAATCTAAATCAGGATCTTGGTTTCTTTCTCTTTGTTTTTTTCTTAATCTGAAAAATGAAGGTGTGTTTTCTCTCTGGCAAATTCATTTGTATGGTGGTTTTAATAATTAACAATGTGCTAGTGATTTATAAACTTGCAATCTGACTTTTCTGCAGAGATCCAGATCTTTCTTTCCACTGTTTTCTTGGATACCTCGACCTGAAGTTCTTGCCATAACCTCAAAGTCAACATTTTTGAAATGAAAGCCCTCATCCTTCTTCCCACACATCTGCTTCCAACTATGTGTTGGTGCCCTTCTACCTAGATTTGGGAGCCTTGCTATTGCTTTGATCCCTCTCCCATTTCCTCATTGCCATATTAGTGTACTTGTTAAGTTCTTATTCCCCTAGCTCTTCATGTCTATAACATGAGCATGCTTCTCTACATTACTATTGCTACTCAGGCTCAGAAAGCCTTGACCTTTGTAAAATTGAATCTTCTCCACTTGACAATGCTGCACTTTTTCTGAGGGATTTGCTATCACAAAGCACAGTTTTGCTATTCATAGTAATAGGAGAACACTTTTCTTAAGTGCTTACTACATATTCTATTAAGTTTACTGATATGCAAATTTTTTTAATGATTAACAGTCATATAAATCCTATAACATACATCAAGAGAGAGACTCAAGTACAGAATAAAGTATTAAAACTGTCATTAAGTCGATAGAAAATTGTATTTACAGTGATCATCTGTAAATTTGATTCAGCTTACTGTTTTTAATTCTTTGCATTTAATTCTTTGCATTGTTTCACATAAAATACAGTTACTAAAATATCTTTATACCGCTCAAAATCATACTACTTGCCCACAAAACAAAATTGTTATGAAAAATTTTGTTGTTGTTTTATTGACTAATGATGCAGTTCCAACCCAATACCCTCCACATACATATTTTTTTTTAATTTTCCAACAGTCCAAATAAACAAATGTTGTCTCTCTTGTCTCTTTGTTCCTGCTGCTTCTTTATGCTTTAGGTCTCTGAACTTTTTTTTAATACTTTTTTATTGTAAAAATACTGTACAGAGGGGTTACAGTTACATGAGCAAGGTAATGAGTACATTTCCTATCAAGAGAGTGTAGATGTGGAGGTGGGAGGGAAGGGATGGTAGGGGATAAATGAAGGAGGTAACAATGCTCGAACTTTTGAATATGTCAAAATTCCCTCTTTTGATGAATATTCAATTCAGTTGTTTCAATGTTTTCCTGTGGCTTGATATAATATTTCTATATCATAAATCAGTGCTTTCTAATGAGACGCTTTACACAGAAGAAAAGAGTTTATAATAGAAAATTTATAATAACTTAAAAAAACTTATAAGAACTCTTAGCCATTGGTGGCTTTTGATTGCTTTAAATATATGGTTAATTACATTGAGGAAGTAAGCTCTCCGTTTAGCTTAATTTAAATTAAAACATCCTCATATGATTAATAGTTTCAGTATTGGATAATATAGCTCTGTCTCTGATTTAAAATAGAAAATTGTTATTGCTTAATGACTAATATATCTTTAAAGCTTACATTAACATAACATATACCTATTTTGTTTCTCTCATTAATTGTAACTTCCTGAAAGAAACAATCTGCATTTTTATAATTTTTATGTGCATCCTAAGTCATCTAGTATATTTCTTTTTGCCAAGAAGTATTTAACAAATATTTGCTGTATAATAATGGCTACAACCATCTGTTAAGTTGTTTAATTGTGTTGGCCTTACTTGTACAGCAAGCTCTCTATAATGTACTTTTCCATGATAACAAAGTTAAAACTAAATGTTCATAGTATACAAGTAGAATTCATCTTTGTACTTATCTATACAATTCTTTAAAGAAAAAGTGTTTTAATTTCAATGTTACATTGACATTTTGTCTTGTATTGTCACAAATGAAAAATGCCTACTTTTGTTGTTGTTAACAATTTCAGCCACAAAGCCAATGTGATCACAAAGCCTAGGTTTTGCTATAGCTCTGGACATGTTGGTCTAGATCACCATGGCCCTAATCAGTAGTGTGCACCTGGTAGGCTCCTGTGGCGCTCAGTCTCTATGACATTTATCCCTTTCTAATGAAGTTTCCTGTTCAGAACTGCTGATTTCAGAATAAACGCTTTGTCAAATAAATAAAGGTAATAGATTTTGACAGACTTTTCTTATGGTCAATTGATATATTTGACATTGGTTGAAATGTAGTATGGAATATTTTTATATGCTTTTTATTGTAAAAATACTGTACAGAGGGGTTACAGTTACATGAGTAAGGTAATGAGTACATTTCCTATTGAGTATTGTTGCCTCCTCCTTTGTTTTTCCTCTACCATCCCTTCCTTCCCCACCTCCCTCACTGAAGTTGTAAAGTTTGTTTTCAACATAGTGTCTTGTACATCTCATTGTTACGATGGGTAGAATGGAATATTAAAATGCGTTTTCTACATGGTTTCTTTCTTTTAGAGGTCACTTTCTAGTGTCCTTTTAATATGTCTATGCATTTAATAGTGATAATTCTGCTTCATATCATAACATCTTTCACCTTGATAATCTATTCCTATTCTAAGATTTGTTCTATGGCTTCTTGTTAAGACTGATAAGATAGTATCGATTAAAAATCCCAAGGTAGTGTACACACCTGCTCTTTAAAGAAAACAAAATAGCAACACGAAAAGATTTACATTTGGGATTATCTTAATCATTGTCCTTAGCTTTCACTGTCATTGCCGTGTTAACAATAGTGACATATGTGTGTGTGTGTGTGTGTGTGTGTGTGTGTGTGTGTGTGTGTGTGTATATATGCCTAAAAGGACTTTATAAGTGCTTGTTGTTATTGCTTTATAAAAGAAACTATTATTTTCTATTTTTCTGGGAGATTTTCTTTAACATGCCATTTGCTACTATTGTCAAGTTAAGTATTTACAGTTCAAGGGTCCAGAAGAATCCAGAGCTCAAAGAATATTAGATTATTTTAATAAACATTAATGGGTCCAAATTATAGATTAATGATTTCTTAAACCTTACCTTCATTTTCATATCATTTGTTAAAATCATTAAGAAAAATAACATTTTATAAATTTCTTTTTTTTAAAAAATTTTATTTTATTTTATTTGAGAACATACTGTACAGAGGGGTTACAATTACATGGGCAGGATAATGCATACATTTCTTACCAAGCATTGCAGCCTCCGCCTTTGTTTACCCTTCACCTCCCTTCCCAGCCTCCCCCCTCCCCCCAACCCAATCAAAACCCCCTCCACCCCCACACGTAAAAATTAATGTTATTATAGAGATTAAAAGACCATCTATTTAGAGAGGAATGTGAATATGTTGAGAGAAAGGGAGGGACATAGAGGAGATGTGAAAAACTTTAAAAAAATGGTTAAAATATTATATAGGTTTAAAGAGGTAGTACTGCTATTAATGAATTTAAGTCTCAGAGGTTTTGAATTGAGTAATAAGTTTGTGGATTAAGTGTGTACACAATGGGGGATAGGGTCTACTAGTTAACTACGGGTTTATCTGAGGATGTGCAGGACAAGAGTTAAGTCACATAAAGAAGAACAAAAGAGAGGAAAAGGTGGAAAGGATAGGAAAGTGAGAAGAAAAGATCAGAAGTTCAGTAGAGCTAGACAAAAAACAAAAAGATAATTAAGAATGAAAGAAAAAGAGAAAGAAGACAAGAAAAGAAAGGAAAGCACACATTCACGTATTCCTAAAATAAAAATTATAAGAGGAGAAAAAAAAATTACTGGAAAACAATTATTTTTTCAGAAGAGGCAAAAATTAAAGATTAATAAAAGTTTTAGAAAAGGAAATTTTTTTTTTATATATATAAGGTAACAAAAAACAAATAAAAAACAAAACAAAAAAAAAAAAAGAAGAAGAAAAAAAAAAGTTCTTTGATTTTTTTTTTTTTTTTTGGGGAGGGATGGGAAGAGTCCTGTATCTCCCTTTTGTCTGTAACCAGAGTCTGGTTGGTGTCTCTAGTCAGCTTGAGGTCCTGTGGCTTGATTGGTTTCTTAAGTCAGTTTGTTGGAACAGGCAGAAAAATGCTCTGCTTTACCCAAGATTTTGAGATTCCCCCTCCCAGGTTAGTTTACTGGGAGGGTGATCTGCTTTGAGAATCACAAAAGAGGGGGATGCAGTGATGAGGCTAGGTTCTGGGTAGAGTTGAGGCCTTTCAACAAACAGTAGCTTTTCCCTGGGGCTATTTTGTGAAAAAAACCTCACAGCACCCAGCCTGGAGCCATTCTCAGGGTTTCTGTTTTTCAATTGATTGTGGTGGCTGCTAGAGGGAAGGGCAGCCTCTGGCTCTGGTTACCCGGTGAGGAGAGCCACTCCAATGGCTGGCGCCTGAGCTGGGTGACTTTTCCCTGGATGGAACTGAGTCTGTGAGGTCACTTCGCCGTTAAGTTCTTGTGACCTGCTAAATGACTCGTTTTATTCCAAGGCCTGAGCTGGAGCTATCCGCTCCTCCGAGCTTTGTCGGTATCCAAGATGGAGATCACCGGTGCTGGGGGGGGGAGGGGTGGCCTTCCCTCCTCTGCTCCCTGAGAAGGAGTGAGGAAGTCGGGCTTCTACTCACGCTGAGTCTTGGATCCTGGGTTGTCTCTGGTCTGCAAAGTGCAGGATGAAGTTGTCCGCTCCTTGTTGGTTCTTGCTGGTGTTGAGTAGAATCCGCTCGTCAGCTGCGTCTGGCTCCTTCGTCCCGGACTGTGTCTCAGGTATGACCCTGTGGCGGTGGTCGCCGCTGCAACCCTGCCGCCGCAGTGGCAGCTGCTGGCAAGGGCTTAGATGTGTCTGCTTGGTTTCCCCTCTCTTGACTAACTCTCTGTCCTGTGATGGCACACTTGGTGTGATTCTCTGTCTTGGGACTGTTCACTGGAACTCTGAAACTGCTTTCTATGCAAGATCTTGTTCAGATTCCAGTTTCTCCTCCGCCATCTTCCCGGAACTCATCTCTAAATTTCTTATTTAAAAAGTACTATTTGGGGCTGGGAAGGTGGCTCAGTGGTAGAGTGCTTGCCTTGCATGCATGAAACCCTCAGTTTGATTCTTTAGCACCACATAAGCAGAAAAAGCGAAAAGTGGTGCTGTGGCTCAGCTGAAAAGCTGAGGGATAGCGCCCAGGCCCAGAGTTCAGGCCCACAACGGACAAAAAAAGGTATTATTTAAAAATCTTTAATAAATCTACAAGAAAAGTATCATTTCAAATAGCATTACTTAGAAATTAAGGCAACAGATTTATATTTTTGTTGACTGGCAATCTCTCATGTAAAAGAAAATAAAAGAGAATAGTGTAAACTATGGTAAAGAAAAGAAGAAAAGGCCACAAAGTAAATATTGAAAAATAGGAAGAAATTTTAATAAGTAAGGAGATTGTACCAGGAAAAGGAAAGGCATTGTTTTAGGCTATCAAATGATAAAATTTTCAATAGGCAAAGGATTTATTTTTACTCCTTTCCCCATGTTGATATATTAAGAATTGGTATCATCCTGCTAGTGTTTAATTTATTTCTGCCAAGGAGCTTAGATATCAGAAAATTTGAGCCTGAAGTATATCTTTTATAGATGTATAAACAGGATGTCACTCAAATAAAAGATTAAATGGGTTCCCCAGGGAAGAGATTGCATAAAATGCCACACTTCTCTCTGGTGGAAAACAAAAATCTTCTGAAATGTCAAAGATGAGTCTGTTGTCCTATATTTGTGTCATGTGAAAGGAAGGCCCCTGTCCTAAGTTTAGTATATGGTAGAAAATTTGTTCATCAGGGTTACCACTCTTAATATATCTCAGGAAATGGGTTCCCTAAGAGAAAATTTGTCTGTAGATAAAAGGCATGCAGATTTTGTAAAGGGAAGGTGTCAATATTTTTAATATACTTTCTTCAAATGATTATAGAGGAGACTGAGTAGAACGGTTCTGAATAGCTTCGCCTAAAGCCTAGTAGTGAAGGGAGGGTTACCACTGAAATGAAATTTTCCAAAGGAAAGGAGTAGTAAGGACTACTTATTTATACAGACTATAAAAGAGTGATTATTGTTGTCATGAGTGGAACAAATGGAGTTTTACTAGTTATGATATAGCATGAGACCTACCTCAGCAGGAAGACTTCAGAACTTAACCTCGGTACTGGTATGCTAAAAATTGTTGCTGCAATTTGTGAGTGGTTACTACGAGAGTGATATCTTCAGACCTTGAGGGGGAAGGTAATGATAGATAAACAGCTACAAGAGAGAAAAAATTTGTGAGAGACAGTGTAGTAAAGGAGGCCCACGTTTGACTCCCCTAAGCTTGATTTCTGGAGAGGTTAGTAAGGACTTTTAGAGATGACAAATGAGTTTGTCTTTGATAACTATTCTAGCCAACAGCACAGCTAAGTGCCTGTTCTATGCAAGAAGTGGCCATAGGCATTTCCTGTAGTTACCTGTTTCTCTTCCCACCTGTTTGGTTGTCCACTTTTCTCTACACTCTTCTTGTATCCCTTACATTCAAATTAGAGCATCTAATTTGTTTACTTAGTTACTCAGGAAGATTTTATAATGGATGTAGATCTATGAGAAGATTATATCAGCGTCATTTTTACTTCTTTTTGGTAGTACTGAGGTTTGAATTTAGGACACTTTTTTAGGTACTTGAGCCATACCTCATGTCTCTTGTGCTTCAGTTACTTTTTGAAGTGGGTCAGCTTCAGACTGTGATCATTCTGATCTCTGCCTCTGGAGTAGGTGGCTTACAGGTGACTGCCATCATGCTCAGACCTTAATGTCTTGAAACAGAAAAAGGAAAGAGATTATGTAGTATCACAGATAGAATACAGGACTTGGAGTAAGGCAGATAGAATCTCAAAATTCCATCATTTATTTTTTATGAAATCTTAAGGAAAGACTAAGTTTAGAATATTTGTCTGCAAAATGGCAATAACAATATACACTTTGGAATGTTGGGGCGTACTAAAGTCAAATTTTCATTCTTTTAAACTCCCTTATCAGATAGGCATAGAAGGAGTCACTTCCCTGTTCAATCATCAGAATATAAAAATGACCTAAATGAAATTTCTTGTATGTAATTACCCATGGACTAGATCTGGAATGTTGCTCACCATTTTGAACAGCCAATATACGACTTGCAACTTTTCAGTCTGTAGGTCTGCTTTTGACAGTGCTAGTGTTAGTCTTCATGTAACAATTCATTATTTAATGTGCACAAAATATTTACCATAATGAGTAATTTGTGTTGGACTCTGTATTTGAGGATGTTATGATTAAAATATTGAAGTTTCTGCTAATGTGAAAACAATGTTGTAGTTTCCTAAGATGTACAACAAAGCAGGAAACTAAGAGATGACAGTAAAATAAGTTAAGAAGGAAACAGCACAATTCATGTAGTTAATGGAGGCAGAAAGTGCCATTTTTGGTTGAGTGATCCTGGAGTTTCTTCTTTTTTATTTCTTAAAAGAGAAACATAATCTGTACATATCTTTTTGTATTTATTTATTTTTTATTGTGAAAATACTGTACAGAGGGGTTACAATTACATGGGCAAGATAATGAGTACATTTCTTATCAAGCATTGTAGCCTCCTCCTTTGTTTCTCCTTTCCATCCCATCCTCCCCCCACTCCCTCACCCAACCCTCCTCCCCACCCTACCAAAGTTGTAAAGCTCATTTTTGACATACAGACTTGTAGGTCTCATTGTTGCAATGGGTCCACCTCTATCTGTATTTAAACCATTTGTTTTTTCCCTCCCCATAACAACATCAAATACAGTGAAAGCAGGGGTTATACCATGGAGGAGGGACATACAAAGCAACAAAAAAAAATAATCTTATAAATGTGTTAGAAACAATCGCATGAAAGAAAAAACATTTGAATCCATATCTTAGGGTTCATTTCCCTAACATCAACTTAACTGACCTTTTCTGCTTGACTCAGACATATACTAGTTATTGCAAATAAGGGAAACCATGGGATCTATGTTTCTTTGGGCTTGGCTTACTTCACTTAATATAATTTTTTCCAAGTCTTTCCATTTCTTAACAAATGGGGCAATGTCATTCTTTCTGATGGAGGCATAGAATTCCATTGTGTATATATACCACATTTTCTTGAGCCATTCTTTTCATATTTATTTTTTATTGTTTTTAGGTAGTTTTACGAGAGAATTTAATTTCAACATGTCGATTTATGAGCACAATGAAACCTTGATCAGTATTACCCTTTCCCTCATTCTTGCAGCCACTTCTATCCCCAAACCAACTATCCACTTATATCTGTTTCTTTTTCTCCCCTCTCCTCACCCTTCATCCTGCACTTCCTCTTTCTGCTACTCCTCATTTTTCCTCTTCCATCTACTTTCACTCTCGCTACTCTTACTCATCACATATGATTTAAAAATGAGATGGGACCTGGAAGAGATCAAAGTATCAGTTTATATTTAGATGGATGCAACCAGTGACATTATACATGTAAAAAGTTTTAAGGAGAGCTTGGCAAAGCAGTCAAAAGAAATGTATCTTTTAACCAATTAGAGCAGCTAGAAGTTGTAGCTCAAGTTTGTTTGATGCTCAGTAGTCATAAAACATATATTCTACCCTAGAAAAAATAAAAGATAAGATTGTTAAAAAAAGATGATTTTTCTAGACTTGGAGGTGATCAAGTGACACAATTATTACTCAAGTTGTCTATATTTTTCAGTAAAGTATAAGATGGAATTGTTTGTTGAAAATGAAAGCAGAGGATATATGCTTTTGTTTGAGGAAAGATGTGAAATACAAACCAGACAATAGGAAAGTGGATTTACTTTAAAAATGTGACACTGAGACTAATATAAATAACTCAATTTTTGTTGAAATTTATGAATGTAAAATGAAATATTTCTAACCTTTGATGAAATATTCTTGTTTGATGCATAATTGGTAAAGATCTTCTATTCTGTAAGTTTCCTCTTTATCTTGCTAGCTATTCTTTTGCCATGTAGAAATGCTTCAGTTTGATGCAATCATTTTTCTAGTCTTTGATTGTTATGATTCTGGGTTTTACTTAGGACTCATGCCAAGGAGCCCTAATGTTTCCCCTATCCTTTCTTTTAATATTTTCAGGGTATCTGGTCTTACATTGAGGTCTTTGACCCATTTTGAATTGATTCTGGTGCAGACTGATAACAATAAGATCTAGCTTCAGTTTTCTACATGTGTATAGCCAATTCTGCCAGTCCCATTTGTTGAAGAGGCTGTATTCCTTCCATCCTGTGTTTGTAGTTCCCTTATCAAATATTAACAGATGTTGGCAGGGATGTGGCCAAAAGGAAATGTTACTACACAGTTGGTGGGAATTTAAACTGCTCAACCACTCTGGAAAGCAGTAAAAAGTCTCCTCAAAAGATTAAACATAGTGGTTCCTTATGGCCCAGCAATTCTACTCCTGGGCATTTATCCAATTGACCATAATCCAGGGCACACTAAAGCCACCAGCACAACCATGCTGATTGCAGCATTGTTTATCATAGCTAAGATATGGAATCAACCCAGATTCCCTTCAGAGGATGAATGGTTAAAAAAATGTGGTATATTATATATATATAATGCTTCCATCAGAAAGAATGGCATTGACCCATTCATAATGAAATGGAAACACTTGGAAAAAATTATATTAAACGAAGTAAGCTGAACCCAAAGAAACATAGGTTGCATAGTTTCCCTCATAATTATTAGAATTTGCCTATGAATCTATAAGTAAAACCTCATGAATAGTAAAAGACAAAACATTATACTTGGACATGATAAACTAAACAGGACTCTAAACATTCACACAGTGAGAATATTCTTAAGATCACAAAAGTTCAATAGGTATATGCTTATGATCATATAAAATGATGTTTATTGAAAGAAGCTTCAAGAAGTGAAAACAAGAGGTTTATTATTTTATTATTTGCATTTTTTCTTTTTGGAGCCATATACAAGATAAGATTTTGAAAAAGATGACTTTTGTACTTTTTGTCTTGTATATAAGTTTATCTGATTTGGGGAGGGGACAAGGAAGCATAGAAAGGGTGGGACAAAGGGTGAACTAATTCAGCATGATACCACTATATTGGAAATGAACTATAAAACTTGGGGTGTTGAGGGAGCTTGGAAGAATAAAAACTGGGAGAAAATGAAGGAAGGTGTGACACTGTTCAAAAGAAATACTCAATACCTATCTTATGTAACTGTAATCTGTGTGTATATCAACTTTACAATAAAAATATTACAACAATGTTCAGTAGCCTATCAAGAAAATGAATAATTTTGTTAAGCTAGGTTTGAAGTTTGACTGAGCATGAATGACAGAAAGAAACAAAGAAATTGAAGCCATTTTCTGGTAGTAATTATAACAACCAAACATCTGTTCTGAGCTGAAATAGGAGAAAGTAGACATAGAATGTAGGTGAAGAATGGAATCCTTGAATCAAGGCAGGTTGATGGGTTAATCTTGATGTGATAGTTGCAGTGTATGCAATTAGAAGTGAGTGAAAGAAAATAAATCGTGGTCAGTGAATGGAAAGATAGAGATATTTAATCTACTTATTGGTGACAACAAAGTTCAGGATTTGACAGTGTGAGTGTATGGCTGAGATGGCAGGGGATTGGATAGAGAAAAAGGTAATCAATGGTGAAGTCAAGGATCAGTTGTTAGAAGGGTGATTTTATATGGGTGATCATGCCCCATAAGAAAGCTAAATATGATATGAAATCTTGGATGATACACAGTAAAACAGAACCTAAAAGCTTCAACTAATTAACAGTGGGTAAGAAGTTACAAGGAAAGGAAAATGAGCAAAAAACTTAAAAGACTTGTGAATCTAGTCATTTTTATAATCATTTCAGTTAATGCTAACCTTTAAATATAATTTATATAAATATACTCCCTTTACATTTATGTGCTAAGAGACTAATGTCACTCCTATGGTTCTCATTAGTTTTTTAATCTAAAAAGTTAATGGAAATACATTCAATGCATAGTTTGTTTGTTGCAGATCTCTGTAGGATGGCACTGCAATATAAAAATTGTTGTCTCCTGGTTTTTTTTTAATGTATGTGGTGTGTGTGTGTGTGTGTGTGTGTGTGTGTGTTTGTTACCTGGAACTGCTAAAATTATCTATCTATCTATCTATCTATCTATCTATCTATCTATCTATCTATCTATCTATCTATCTATCATTTTTTGGCAGTTTTAGGGCTTGAGCTATGTCCCTGAGATTTCTCCCTCAAGGCTAGTGCTCCATCCATCATTTTGGGCTACAGTTCCACTTCCAGGAATTTTTTCTTTCTTTTTTTTTTGTCTTGTTGGTCATGGAGCTTTAACTCTGAGCCTGGGCCCTGTCCCTCAGCTCTTCAGCTCAAGGCCAGTTCTCTACCACTTGAGCCACAGTGCCACTTCCAAGTTTCTAGTGGTTTATTGGAGATAAGAGTCTCATAGATCCATTCATATACTGAGGGGTATCTGGGTTGGTTCCATATCTTAGCTATGGTAAATAATTTGTGGAGGGGGAATGGAAAAAATAAATTGTTTAAATATAAGTTACAGGTGGAC
This sequence comes from Dipodomys spectabilis, assembly GCF_019054845.1. NCBI lineage: Eukaryota > Metazoa > Chordata > Mammalia > Rodentia > Heteromyidae > Dipodomys > Dipodomys spectabilis. The sequence goes on from NW_024870709.1 coordinate 19,014,199, forward strand.
CCATTACAACAATGAGATATACAAGACGTTATGTTGAAAAATGAACTTTACAACTTTGGTGGGGTGGGGGTTGAGGGTTGGGGGTAGTGGTAGTAGGGGGTTGTGGGGGTGGAGGGTGGAGAGGGGAAGGGATGGGAAGGGGAAACAAAGGAGGAGACAACAATGCTTGATAAGAAATGTACCCACTATCTTGCCCATGTAATTTTAACCCCTCTGTATGGTATTTTCACAATAATTTTTTTTTTAACAAACAGTCTCATAGACTTACTTGCCTAGGATGGCTTTTGAACTGTGATCCTCAGATCTCAGCCACCTGAGTAGCTAGAATTACAGGTGAGAGCCACCAGCACCTGGCTCACTTCCAGGTTTTTGGTGGTTAATATGAGATGAGTCTCCCTGACTCTCCTTCATGGGCTGACTTTGAACAGCCTCCTGAGTAGCTGAGATTATGGGCATAACCATTGCCCATCATAATCTATCTATCTATCTATCTATCTATCTATCTATCTATCTATCTATCTGTATATATGTATATATATATTTGTTTGTTTTGTTGGTTGTAGGACTTGAAATCTTGGGCTGGGCAATGTCCCTGAGTTCTTCAGTTAAAGGCTAACCCTCTACCACTTGAGCTATAGCACTACTTCTGGTTTTCTGGTGGTTTATTGGAGATGAGTCTCATGGACTTTCCTGCCTGGGCTGGCTTTGAACCATGATCCTTAGATCTCAGCCTCCTGAGTAGCTACGATTACAGGTGTGAGCCACCTGTGCTGGGCACCTATAAATATTTTAAGCTTACTTTTTTCTCCAGTCTGGGGCTTGAACTAAGGGCCTGAGCACTGTCTCTGAGCTTCTTTTTGCTCAAGTCTAGACCATTCTCCCACAGTGTCACTTCCACCTTTTGCAGTTTATGAGGAATCCACTCCATGCTAAGCAAGCACTTTACTGCTAAGCCACATTCCCAGCCTTAAGCTGACTTTTTCATACTGTTCCATCAAGTTCAGTTTCCTTACTAATTCTTCTATTTTTTCTAGATTGAGTTCTATTATCAGACTTCCTCTTTTATCATTCTTTATTTTAGGTTGCAATAATTCCTCTTACTCCTTTACTGGTTAATTTTTTTCCCACTTAAATTCTTGGTAGAATTACACACACACACACACACACACACACACACACACACACACACACACATACTGTCAGTGTCATATGTGAAAAGTCACCTGTCTAATATCTACATTTTAAAAAATGTAACTCTCCTAGTCATTTTTGGTGCTAGGCCAGCTATGGTAATTAGAGCATATTGAGCAAAGTACATATTTCCAGTCTCTGCACATTTATTATTCAATTTGATCAAGCTTCAATATATAAAAGCTTTTTGCAAAATGTAGTGTCAAAATGTTAGTCTTTGGTCAGAATCTTGGCAGATTAAGCCAATTAAAAGGGTCAAAATGATGGTCTTTTATTTTACAGGAAGTGCACATGTACAAAAACTATTATCTAATTAAATGCATGTGTGTAATTTAGTGTTATGAGAGGGACTTTAATGCATCTAAATCAGGAAGTAGAGAAAGTTGGTTTATTAACTGTAATCAGATACAAGTTGGCTTGTCCAGATCATTGCTATTTTACTTTATCTACTTTATATTCAGGAGACTTTCTTGTTTCATATGGACACACACATTTTCTACTTATGGGAAGTATTTACACCATTAGTTTTTGGTTAGTTGAATATATACTGAAGTAAGGTATTCTCTGTAGTCACAGTGAAATTTTCCAAGAAGGATGTATAGATTCTTCTTATATGATTATTTTATTCTTTTTTTTTTGTCGGTTGTGGGGCTTCAGCTCTGGGCCTGGGTGCTGTCCCTCAGCTCTTCAGCTTAAGGCTAGTGATCTAACACTTGAGCCACAGCACCACTTCCTGTTTTCTGAGTGGTTAATTAGAAATAATTCACACGGACTTTCCTGCATGGGCTGGCTTTGAAGCACTACCCTCAGATCTTAGCTCTTGAGTAGCTAGGATTCCAGGTGTGAGCCACTGGTGCCCAGCTTGATTATTTCTTCTCTTTGAACATTGTAATGCCAAATACTTACCTACTGCCTCTTTTGTGTTGTGAACCAGCAAAATATTCCATAATTCCCTGACCTCCTACATTGTAGTAGAATTGCATAATCAAATGAATGAATAAGTTATATGCATATATAGTAGATTATAGGTCCATTTCCCAGAGAAATAAAGCACCAAATGGGAAAAGGCATAGTTTAAAATTAGATAAAGACACAATTTAAAATAGAGGATTAGGAAGGGTCTGTCTGTGAAGGTAACATGATCAAATACAAGGATGGAGTTAGCAGGGATGAAGACTGTTTGAAATGAACATGTGTGGGTTGGAGTAAAATAAGTTGTGCTGAGAACAAAAGAGAATGAGACGTTAGGAAACTGATTATGGAGGGATTTTCAGAGTATTTTAAGGTCTATGACTTTTCTTCTGACAGATACTGGAAATCAGTGAGAAAAGGAAAAAATAATGACCTGAATATTGTTTAAAAAAGCAGTCAATATATGCTGAGAATGTGCTTCAGGGAGGGGGGAGTGGGAGCAAGAGAGTAGAGACCAGAGTGAGCAGAAACCAAGTAATTGAAATAGGAGATTATAGTGCTTCGTAACAGGGAATTTGTTGACAACAGAGAGAGTGAAGAAAGATGGCTTCAGGTATGTTTTCAAGCTGGATCAACATTAGTAACCTATTATAAAATATACATAGGCATGCCATGTTGGTAGATTGCTGAAAGACAGGAAATTCCACCTTTTTACTTTAAAACATCCTCCCAACCCCACACAAATCACAGTACTCTATCAATTGGATAGCAAAGATTCTTTAATTTTTTTATTATCTTAAAGTAGTTGTACAAAGGACATGTCATTTAACAAAGCAGTTTGTGAATACAGCGAATCTTGATCAGTGTCATCCCCTTCTATATCTCACCCAGTTTGACTTACTGCTTTCCTTATTGTTCTTAATTTTCTTGTATAGCCAATGAATTTGTGACAACATTCTCCCCTCTTCACACCTTTATCTGTCTACCCCTTTCTCTTTGGTCTCAACTCCACTCAACTTCTTTCACCCTGCTTCTTGTACTCATTTCCTGGTCTTATTTTGTTGGGCTGTGGCATAGTCTTTCTAAAAATATTATTCAATTTGGGCTCTCCATAAAGTCTACTATACTTCAGTTAATTCATTTGTAAGCACTTAGCAAAGACTCTTTTATATTTCCTTTCTTATTAAAAAAATGTCAGAATTGTTAGTATAGAACAAATACCCATATTATACACAGGGGAAAGATATAAGGAGAATTTTCTGAATCAGAGAATGCGCTCAGTTTTTACAGATGAAAATGGATTCCTTCTTAATATTCCATGGATATAGGAAGCATAATAAATCTTACACATGCATAGGTATATGTATAGGTATGGTGAAAAAATAGGTAGAAAGTGTAAAATTATTAAAACACATCTGATTTTTGTTTTGAGGTTATGTTACTTCATGGATTATTTATTAGTAAGATCCAAGAAATCTGAAATAATTCAACAGCATATTGTCGAACGTATTTTCATGATTGTTTTAGTGTTTAGGAAAAATGAGGTTTCTGACTATTGCTTTGACTGGTAGGTATATGAGGATATAATGAGAAAATCTAGGAATGCACTAATATTAACATCTAAACGTTATTTTGTTATTTTATAGCTCATTCCTAAAATATACAATTAAAAAATCTCAACTAGTGTTGATTTATGTAGAAACTGTACATGATGATGAAGAAACTTTGTTCTGGAATCAAATTCCCCTATGTTCAGTCCCAGCTACAATTTTATGGCTCTATGAGGAGGGCAAATTACTTTCTGATGTTCATTTCTGTACAGGTAAAAAGAAGACAATAAAACTTACTTGACACCTGTAAAAACCAAGTCAATCTCTCTCTTTCTCCCCCTTTTTAAACATATTCATAGAGAGCTACATTTTTAAATGTAGAGAGAAACATGTATACATTCTGGAACTAATGCATAATAAGAAATAAAAAGGATAGCAATGATCATTCTTAAGGAAAAGATTTCTAATTATGATTTATACTATTCATTTATTTCCTCAATAAACATTAAAAATTGCCATTCATACAATGTACTAGGCTCTAGGCATGGAGCTATTCCCTAAATGGCAATATTGTCTTTCTGAATAGACATAAAATATAGGACCCCAACTACTTAAATATTTGAAAAGCAAATGCAAATGAGAAAATGAAAAATGAGAGAAAATGAAAAGGGATCATTGAAGGTCCCTGTTAGGTTTAAACTAGATTTGTTTCTTTTTTTTAATTGTGAAAATACTGTACAGAGGGGTTACAATTACATGGGCAAGATAAATTTGTTTCTTTGCAGATGTTTTTAGATTGTATTTAGAACATGACTATAAAGGTAATAGCCGAGTAAGGAATAGGAAAAATGTATTCTAGGTAGAACCAGCAGAGGCCAAGAACCAGAGACAAGAAATAATGATTTGTTCAAGAAACTAATGAATTCATGTTACAGAACAAAAGCAGCAAAGGTAATTGCAATTGATCAGATTATGGCAATAGGAAAGAGTAAGATTATATAGAGTCTTTTAGGCCAAGTTAGAGATCTATGACTGCCCAAGAGCCATGGGAAGTAATTTCAATGAGTTATGACAGGAATAGCAAGATCATATATGCATTTAAAAAAGATTATTCTGGAATTAGTGAGAGTGGAAGAAGACAGCTGAAAACTTTTGCAGTGGGAAGAGACAAAAACTATTGTATCACTTCATTCAAAAGATGATGTTAGCTTGATGACTGACTGAGTTGGGAAAATAGAGAACCAAAGAATTTTAGGATACACAATCCAAAGAATTTAGAGCTAAATTGGTCAAGAGAAGGCATGACACAGTGAGGAGAGAAACATGAAGGCACAATACTTACATTCACCTGATCAGGTAAAATAATATGCATTGAAATGAGCTCCAGGAAATGGAAATGAGGTTTTATTTCCTTTGTTGTATTTCTTTTCTTTTCTCTGAGTTGTTGGTTCATTTATGTGTCTTTGGGAGAGTCAACAGGAAGAACAGAAATGATGAGACAAAGGGTGAACAAATGCAGCAGTGGTATCACTAGGTATTATGTTGAAAATGAACATACAAGTTGTGGGTGGGGACAGGAAGGAAAACCTGGAAAGAGAGCAAGGGCAGAGGTGACATTGTTCAAAAAGAAACGTACTCATTACCTGACTGATGTAATTGCAACCCCTCTGTACATCATCTTTACAATAGCAACGAAAATGCATGAAAAACATAAAAAGAGAAGGTGTGACAAAGAGGGTATGGACAAAAACTAGACCCATATTTGTGGATGTATCCTCTAAGGACATTAGAAGATCATTTGTAAAAATAAGAAATACAGAAAAGAAACAGGTGGTAAGAAGAAGACTGGAGCAATAAAACATAATTCATAGTACGTACACATTATTTCAGACAAAAATTTGCAATTGTGACAAAGTCATGTAGGCGGTTAGATATGTGGTGCAAAATTCAGGAAAGAATTCTAGACTGACAACACTAATTATAGTCACTCACTTCAAAGGAACAATCTAGTTCCTTAAAGTGAAAGGTATTAGATATCCCTGGGGGTAGTGTGAAAAGAGAAGGGAGCTTAATATAAATATTGAAGAAATCAATGACTGAAAATGAAGAGAAAGACAAGGAAACGAGGCAAGCAAAGACAGAAAACTAGAAAAGCCAGGGGAATATATGGAAAGTTTAGGAAAGAAAATATTCCAAAAAGGAGGATGCAGCCAACATTCTGAATTCTTTCACAAAGTTAAGCAAGGTTAGAACAAACATATTCTAATTTATTTTTGGAGCATGGATGGCATTACTAACTTTGTTGGGAACAGTTTGAATGGTGTTGTGAACATTGAACACAGACTAAAATGGACTGGAAACAAAAAAAGTGATGAAATTTAAAGGAAAGAACAGTCAACATATTATAACATTTAGGAGAATAAAGTCCAAGGCTATTCCTGTCAAAAATACAAGATGCTATCCAAAAAATAACTAATGCAAGAAAGAACTGGGGAAGTGGGCCTAGAACATGTGATATGGAGGCCTGTCTGGCAAGTTCAAATCCCAGTATGAACAACAAAAACCAAACAAACAAAAAACAAGAAACAATAGAAAAAAAAAGCATTTGAGGATTGAAGTTAAATGCAGTTATATGATACTTGAACTGCGTCTAACAGCACAGGTGAAGAGAAAGCAGAATAAATGGGAATCTTGAGAGAATTGGTCTTGAAAGGAATGAAAGGAAAAATGTGATAGCATGAGGTTATATATGTCCTTGTAGGGTTGTATCTATTTGGTGATGAAAATTTGAAGGAAGTTTTCACCTATCGGCAGAGGATGTGAAGAAAGATGGGGCGGGGGGTGTTATATTTAAGCATTGAGCCAGGCCTGTGGTTCTACAAGTGTATGCTTGAATGAAGTGGAGGGAGACATTATAACATAGGAAGAATTTAAATTGTAAAATTCATAGAAATTAAAGAGTACAATAGGGCTAGTCCAAAGCACGAATAAGGTAATACAAGTCCCCAAATCATTAGTGAATAAAGAAAAATGAAATTTGTAAATATACAAAGTTTTAGCAGAGTAGAAAATATTAAACAACGTGAGCGACAAATGGAAAGGACAGAACACAGTAGTAAGAACAAGTCTCGCATCTGTAAGCCTAGCTGACCAGGAAGGCTGAGATCTGAATTTTACAGTTTGAAGTCAGCCCAAGCAGGACAGTTCATGAGACTCTTACATCCAATTAACCATCAAAACAAAAATAAAAATAAAAACTAAAAACAGCCAGAGTAGAGTTGTGACCCAAGTAGTAGAGTGCTAATCTTGAGCAAAAGAGGGTCAGGGACAGTGCCAAGGCCCTGAGTTCAAGCCCCAGGAGCAGCACACATACTCACACATACAAAAAAATAGATAGACAAACAAATAAATAGATAAATAAATGAGTAAATAAATAAATAAATAAATGACAAGGAGACAAGAATCCTATTATTTGATGTTTATGAGATGTATGGGGCATTGGGTGTCCTTTTCTTGTACCTGTTCTTATCCATATATCTAGAAGAGAGCTAGTGTCTAGAAAAGAGTAGATTATATTTAAGGTAACATATGTAGAAAGTATAACAAAATAGAAATGATTGCTAACCAAAACTGAAAATTGAATGAGGTGTTAGACTTACCTGTAACATAACAATTTGAAGCCAGCTTAGGCAACAAAGACATTAAGACTCCATTTCTAAAATAACCAGACAAAAGCTTGGCTAAAGAAATGACTGTGTAGCTTCCAAGCCTTCAAAGGAAATACACTGCTTGAGTTCCACTGTAAACCTACTGTATTCCAATGAATATACCTAGTACATTTGAAAATCAGCTTTAAATTATTTATTACTGGAAGATAGCTTTCTTATTTCCTACTTCTACTTAGGCCCCAGTTTGAGGAACCTCAATTCTAAAGAGTAACTGCTTCTTTACTAAAAGTGAAAAGTAGAAAGTGGCCTGATAATATATAAATTGTCCATTCTCCTTTTACATGCCATGTTTTATTTTATTTATGCATAAAGCACTTCTTTCCTGGGAACTGAGCCAATAAATTGATTTCATTTTCATTAATATAACAGCTTTTTGGATAAGGAGCATTGTTATAACTTAGTAAAATTGGGTTACTGTTTCCTGACAACCTACAGGAAAAAATATGATTTCCTATAATAAAATACTGAACTACATCCAACTTAGAGAAATATGTTGAATTCATAAACAGAAAATTAAATGCTCTAATGTAGGATGAATATGGATATTATAGCTTCTGGAATTGTTCTTAACCCTGAGCTGCTATTACTTATGCAAAATGTCCAGGGAAGATGAATGGCCCGTTGTTAAACCCACTGAATAAAGAGAAGCTTTGATTTCCACTAGTGATTTTAATCAGAAATCATGACATGACTTAGAATAAGAAACTTCAAAATTCTATGCTTTTGCTTTATCATCATTGAACTAGAAGAAAATGTACTTTGCCTCTTCTCTTGAACTCTTCAAGTCATAAAGAATAAATGTTCTATTAATAAAATAAATATAGAAAAAATTAACTTAAAATGAATTATGGACATGCACAAGTAATATAATTTAACCCTCAAAATAAATTAGATGCCTATAGGCATAAATATTTTTAGGTACACGAATATACCTCAGAATATGGGGTCTATCTTTATCAGTGCAACTCTTCCCACAAAATACTGTTCAAGACAGTATCTTGAACATGAACAGAAACCATAAACATCATTTCCAATAAGAGGCTTTATTTAATGATTACAAGTCGAAAGCTATATGGTTGGCCATGAAGTCTTGAGAGGCTAGAAAAGACATCTTGATTTATCTCCAGCTGAGAACCTTTGTATAGAGACAGCTGTGTCTTAACTTGGAGTTGGCAGAAAGCATTTGTGTTTTGCTGAGTGCTAAAATCCATGCAGTACTCATCGTTCCTTGCACATACGAATGTTCAAAAGTTGTCTGAGAACAGAATGAAAACAAGTACTATATCTACTCATTTTCACATTAATATGTGTTGTAGGTATCCCAAGATGCATCAGATACTCTGAGAAGTTCAAGATTTGTCATAGAAGAAACATATGCAAAAGGAATAATTAATAAACTACCAACCTCATAGGATATTGATGTTTCTGAGTAAAGTAATTTGGGGGAATTTGTGCATAAATAGCATAAGAACTAAACGTATTTTTGGAATCCTTTCCCCTTATTCTATGAATTCTGTTGTAAAAGGGATGTTAAAGATTGAGTATGCAGGGTCAATTGAAATAAACTGGAATAGCCACATGCCCACATGCCACTAACCTTGTTCTTATATGCAAAATTTGCCTAAATATAGAGTATTAAGGATCTAGTTTGTGTCTACTTTTCAACATTCCTTTATTTATTAACTTGATAAATATTTATTAAGTACATATTATGTGATGGTAATATGCTGGCTGTAATATGACAGGCACATAGGAAAGAGACTAGAGTGAGGCTTTCTATTTCTTTCACCATAGATGAAAGGCACAGAGCCTGAGGTGCAAATGCAAACTGAATCAGCATCTGTATTATAGTCAGAGAAGCTAAGACAAGACTATGTACAGCTGCTCCTATATGAGGAAATCTACTGTAGTGTGGTTTTGTTTTGTTTTTACATGAGATAAATTAGAGAGATCTGCTCAGCAAGGAAGATAATGTGGGAAAGAGAGACACTTGCCTTTAGAGAGAACACTGAACTGGATTAGTAAAGTGGACAACATAAACTCCAGAGAATGATCAGATAAATGATTGAGAAATGACATACAGAGAAAATAATAAAACTACTACACTAAAATAGTAACATCACAAACAGTCGGAAGACAAATCAGTAGATCATTTGGGAGCATTAATGTTGTTATAGAAAACGAACAGGAGAATAAAAATTACTTGCTGGATAATAAATGCTAGACAAATTTTAGGTGAGAAATTGACTTAAACTATCATAATTGAGACTTAAAAATGTTATTGTTTAAGCTAGGCTTAAAAGAATAAGTAATTTTACTTAATATTTAATGACTCTTGGCTAAATGTTGACTACTTTGGCAGTAAATAGAATGGTCATTTCATCAAAAAAAAAAGGGAAGGTTGAATGGAATGATCTCTTTTGGTATGAACTACCCTCTTTATGATACAATTTTAGGAGTAAACATGATCAAATGATAGGAAGAAGATGTTGACAGGAGTAATGGTCTCTAAAGCCACCCATGTGTTTTTCTTCTGAACCCATAATATATCCTGGTATATGACAAAAAGGATTTTGTGGATGCTGCTACATTAAAGGAATTGAGATGACATTATCTCAGTTGATCCAGCCTAATTACAAGGGCCATTAAAATGCTCACAAACCTTCCCCCATGTGGCAAGAAACAGGTGTTGTGCTTATAGGACAATCAGAAAGATACATTCTGGCCTCATAGAGAAGAAGATCACAATTTAGAGATTATGAGTGGACTCAGGAAACTGGAAAAAGAACCTAACTCTGATGTCAACTTGTATTTGTCCCCTTAAGACTTACTTTAGACTTAGAGCCCACAAAAGTCTGGGAAATTCTGTTATTTGAAAACACTGGATCTGTGGTATTTGTTATATCAGGAACAGGAAACTAATATCATATTTTTCACAGTAGGTTGTAGTATTGCTCATGATGCAAAGGGATAAAAATACACAGTGGTAAACAGGAATTAAGGAACTAATAAAGGAATTTGATTGAAATATAGAATGTACAAGATTCCCATAAGATAAATCAGTACAAATAGGTTGGGAGAAGTTATTGAGGGCCTTGAAATTTAGGTAACAGTTATTTATTTTATGAAATTATTTATTGTTGCAAGTATCAGGTTTGGAACGCAGGGTCTAGTGCTTGTGCTGATAATGCTCTGCCACTTACACCATATCTCCAATTCAATGTTTTGCTGGTTAAAAAGTATCTTGCAGAGTTTTCTGCTCCAACTAATTTCAAAACATGATCCTGTGATCTCAGTCTCTTGGGTAGGCTGAATTATATGCTTGAGCCACCAATGCCAATCATAGCAACAGCTTTATTTTCAAGATGAAAAGTGTTAAGTGACTAAGGAGAGTAGAAATTATATTAAAGAGGAAGCCATAAGAAAACTGTGTAATATTATGACTATCTGATTTTTGATGAATCATGAAAATATAAGTCACAAAGGTCAAATATAAAAGATGAATAACTATAGTACCCGTATGTAAGGAAATATATACTGATTGTTTCTAAAGAGCTTAAATCTTCTTCATTAAAAATATGGTTATATTTAGGAAGTTGTACTTATTTAATAAAATCATGACCCCATGCAGGTGTAATTACTCAAATATCAATAACAAAACAGAAACCCAAAGTTAATAGTCTTCAGCTCATACATTTCTTACTGGTGAATGCATACTGCAGAAATTATCATTTAGGTAAAAAGAAAACTATCTTCTGGAGATGAATTTTAAATACAAAGACCCCCCCCCCCTTTTTTTTTTTTAGAAAGTTGACTCTGAATAGGTTGTGCTGCAACTATGATGGAAATGTGACGAATGAACTAAACCAGGTTTTTAGGACAAAGAGATTTCTTAGGATTGTTGAATTCCAAATGAAGAATGAAAGAATTCCGCAATTACTGATGCTATGTTCATGAAAAGATTCATGTACAAAACCCCTGTGGGAACCTGAAATCCTTTCCATGTCTGAAGCAATGAACAAGAGTGTTTTAAAAACTGAATATATTTAAAGACTTTCTTTTTATAAAAAGTAAAATGTAGAAGAATCCAAAATCACCTGAGGAAAAGGATAAAGGGAAAGAAAAAGACCAGAAGGATTTCTAAGGATGCTGTATTTACAAAAAGTGTAAATTGATTTTAAATAACTTGATTTGTTTAAGTGAGGTTTTGTTAGATATTTGGTTGCTTGAGACCATGGGGAAAAAGAGATGGGGCAAATATTTTTCTCTGCTCTTTTGTAAGAAGGGCCATCTGCTGTATTTCACTTGTCATTTCTTGGAAAAAAAAGATCACACACAGTAACATTTCAAACAGGTACAATATGACTTAAATGAGAATTTAGTAAGTTACCTCAAATCCACAACCCAGCAATTGACTACTTAAAAGACATTCATTTGAAAATTTGTTTTAACTTTGGCTTTCAAATCGCATTCAGCAGAACAATAAACATTCAAAAAATAAAATCTTCACAGTACTGTTGCTGGTAAGAATATGGGATGAAGGGAACCCTCTCAGGATGGTAGTGATTGTAAAAGTTGATACAAGTTTTGAGAACAATTTTCCAATATCTAGTTAAGCTTACCAGGACACAGCATTCCAATCCTAAATGCTGTATTTACTTCAGAAAAATGGTTACATATGTGCACAACAAAATATCTGCACGGGTAATCAGAGCAATGATGTTTATAGTAAGTAGCCAGAAATAAAACCAAACATCTATTATTAGAGGTAGATGACTTTATATACAGCAGTCACAGTGAAATTTAAAATAAAATATTGAGAAAAAGACAAACTCTGAAGAATTCATGCACTATACCAATTATTTGGAATTTTTAAGATAAATGAAAATAAATGTTCTATGCAGAGATACAGACATAATTGCAAACCCACATGTAGTAACATATGTAAGTATAAAAGCATGGATAGAAAATATCCCTATCAACCTCAGAATGGTGGTAATGTACAGGATGAATGGGTAATTGTCTGGGATACCAAAAATCTGGGTATGCAAAATTTGTCTTCAAACAAAACTTTATAACTTTACACTTATTTTCCAAAGAATATGAGATTATATTTTTATTAAATTGGTGAAGTGGATATAAAATGATGAGCAGATAAATTTTATTTCAAATATGAAGTAATTTTAAAAATAAAGAGCTATATTGTATTATTTTACCCTATATACTAATTATCTCATGCAACGGTAGTGGTTTTAACTTAGATTATTTCATGTAGTTCACTTGGTTTCCATTCAGGTTCAGAACCATATATTTCAAGTAGGTCAATTGGCTTGTCTTAATTACTTTATTTATTCATTTATTATTTTGCAGTGGGCATTCTGGGTCTTAGACTCAGGGCCTAGCCAGTGTCCATGCTATTTATGAAGGAGTTCCAATTATCATAGACATATGATCTGTATTACATTTATTATTTTTTTAAGATTAAATTGATTAAGCATAAGTTCTGGAAAATAAAGATCAACATTCAAACATATACCTTTATTCTGGACTAGCACATTTGATTTATGGAAATAAATGTCATTTCTAAGAAAAAGGCCAGTTTATCATTAGCAATAACTTTATTCCATTGATATCAAGAGATTATAATGGAGCAGTATTATTCCTTCAGCTTCACAAATGACAGAGCAATCTTAATACTGTAGCTGGCTTCATGGACCACATTTTGCAATGAATCCTTCATCAACAGCCCACAGTAATGTAAAGGATTACAATAATAAACATTTAAAGATTTTTTCATTCTTTGCAACACAGTATTCATCATTTTATATGGATTATCTCATGTATAATCTTCACTGTACTTTTTGTTTTTCCTTTTTGGATACTGGAGATTGAACCCAGGACGTTGCATTTGCTAGGCAAATGCTTTGCCACTGAGCTACCTCCCAACCTTCATGTGAAATTTTAAGAACTGAAGAAAGAAGCTATTACAATTGATGGAGAAACTGAGGCTCCATTGGGTCAGACAAACTAAAAAAATATGTTAATTCTAGGCAAATGATAGAATAATATTAATTTAAGTTGTAAACAAAAGTATTTCATTTTGAGTTTGGTGATCTTATTGAAAGAATTCAATGCTTTGATTGGAAAAGAATCTGGAAAGAAGTTGGAGATGATATTTGGTAGTGAAAGATAAGGGGAATTATAGATATATGATAGGGATAGAGAAATGCATCAATTTTATAGGAAGGCAAACTGATTCTCTTCTGTTGTATAGTGTTGGAAGAGAGACAAGTTCCTCTTACTTGGTAATTGTCTTCTTATAGTTTGCATGCACCTTGAGGGTGCCTGTGGGAAATCAAATCCTAAGAAGCCAGAAGCAAGAGAGGACAATATAAACATAAAAATAGTGGGTCGGGGATACTTTAGGAGGTTCATAGCATGTGCAGTGGTAGTTTGGAAGAAGCTCATGATGAATGTTCAGAAAAAGTATTGTACTGAATATAGAAAGAGACAGCCCAAGAATATAAGTCGTACTCCAAGAAAGAATATCAAACACCAAAGCAGATAAAATCTGTGCCAAACCAGGAAAATAAAATGATTTTGTGAAGTGATTACAGTTGAGATTGATTCCATCTGGAATTATGTGCACGTAATATGCACACGTAGTTAGATCATATACATTATATATACACATATGTATAGATATATACAATTTACACAATAGGTGTGTATACATCTATATATGTGTATATACATATACATTATATACACATATATATGATATGTAGATATACATAACACATTTGTACAAATATATCATTTATATATCATATACATATATATGTGTGCACTATGTATATATTGCCTTGAACTCCTGCCTTAGTCTCTGGGATTATAAATGTGTATTATCACACCAGCAGTTAACATTTTTTGCTTCTAAGTTTTGTTCTTTTTATTTAGTTCTTTTTCTACCATTTCTTCCTTTGTTTTTGCTTTACCACCTATTTTCCACCTATTTCTTCAAATTAACAAAATATTCTTTACCAAACTTCAGTTCTTTTCTGAATTTTCTCCTAGGGCTAATGTTGGTTTCCTTGTAAGGTACAATTTTAGTAAGAACTTATTAAGTGAATTTAGCCTTGATGTTTGATCCCTCAATATCTGATTAGCCTTTTCATTCTCTACCAGCCCCCAGAAGACAGTGTGAATTGTTAGGATTGAAGTCAGAATGCCCTTTGCCTCTGATGATTTATTTTAATAATTTTCCATTATCCAACCCCCAGCAACCCCAAAATGCGATTGCAATGGTTGCTATGCTTAAAGTCAGTCTTACAATCTTTAACAAGTATTATGAATCTTTTCCTTTAACAAGATCCACATTTTGCTATTCCATACCCTGTCCACCTATCTGTGCCAGTTTTATGTAAAAACAAAAATAAAGTGCTATCATGATTGCAAAGTTTTGATTTGAAATTAAACAAAACAACCTGAACACTAGAAAGTTAAGGAACGGTAGTTACTTATTTAATGGTTATGTGTACACTGACCTTTTTGATTCAATGAACAACAATTTTCAGTGTATTCTTATCATTTTAGAAGTGAAGGGATCATTTTTCAAAAAAATATGACATTCTAAAATGGGGGGAAGTATACTCAACCTTCAATGGTCAAGTTTTGGTGAATATTTATTTAGCTAGGACACTGTATTGATTAATTTTTAAAATGGGACTTTTGTCTATTGTTCTCTTTGCCTTGACCTTAATATTATTCTAGTATAATAAAAATTTACATCATTTTTGTACATCTCTTTTTTGACTCAGTATTTTCTTTTGTTGGAGTCATGCAAATATACCTGTGTTATTAAAGATTTTTTTTCAATTTTTTTGCGAATCTCTGAAAAGAAAAAAAACATGTATAAAATATTCAATATTGAAATTCTGTACTTGAGACAGACCCATGCCGCCATGCAATTGGCCACAGAATTCAATCTATGTCATGGAATTTGCCCTGTGGAGATGACTCTGCTGCTTCACTCTCATGGCGACATAGAGGTGAGTGAAGAGTATTTCATTTGCTTGGCTCTGGCTCTGGCTTAGGAAAATTGTCCAGGCAATTGCTTTTTGCAGCATGTAATGCTATTAGTTCCCATCCCACTGTTAACAGCCTCCAGCTCCTCCTCCCGTTCCCCTCCCCCTCACTCCAAGTACACCAAAAGAAAAACTATTTCTTTTGCTAATCATATTGGCTCAGATATCAACAAGGAATTGTAGCTTTTCAATCCTACATGCTTGGATTCTACATGGAGTTGAGACAGAGTAGCAGCATGTACTCACCTTATGCTGAGTTTTAGTTACCTAGCATTGTATAAATATCTTATTTTAATCTTTTAAATTCAAATACAGAATGAATAAAATATACATTAGAATGTATATGTTTTTATGTAAGATGTATATGTAATGTTTAAAAATAGCCTTAAAATTCAGATGTATATTAAATATATTGTATCTATAAATATAGATAGATATAAATAGATATTAGTGCTGGGAGCTGAACCCAGGGCCTTATACATGTTACATATATTTTATTTTGTAAAAATTTTGTGGCTCTATTGGGAGTGTTGAACTCAAGGGTTTGCACTTGCTAGACAGGTACTCTACCGCTTGAGTCATGCATGTCCCTTTTTACAGTTGGTTGTTTTAGACAGAGTTTCTCACTTTGTGCCCAGGAGTGCTTGCACTATGGTCATTCTACTTCTGCTTCCCATGCCACTGGGGCTGACAGAGCTCAGCCCTGCCTTTCTTCCATAGTTGGGGTAACAATTACATATGCTGTGGAAATGGAGTTTTGCAAATTTTATACCTTTGTTGGCCTTAAGCCTCAATCCTCCAATCTCTACTTCCCAAGTTGCTCTGATTTCATAGTTCCTCACCTTGGTCATGTTGTGAATTATTTATAATATTTCTAGCGTATATTAAATAAGAAATATATGCATATTTACATGAAGCAAATACCTTTAGTATATGTATGATAGTTAATCCAAAAGTTTTAATAATAATAAATTTATTAATAGTTTCTTGTTCTATAGACTATAATAGTTTTAATAGAATAAAACATAGTACTAAACTCATTTATCTAAAGGCAAGATGCAAAGAGATACAAATGGAAATAAGAACGGAAGCACTCAGTTTTTACTATTTGGTAGTTTTCACAGACAGAAGAGTAACCCCTTGGAGGTTTCTCAAGAGAATATAGATTATTAGTGGAAGTTTACCTATTTTTATTGGTCATCATAAGTTTGAAAACCCTCATATCACTTTCTAAGGCTTTGTTTACCTGAATTCAAACCTTCAGTTCAGCCAGGCGCGGTGGTGCGCATCTGTAATCCCAGCTACTCGCTGAGCCAGGAGGATCGCTTGATTCCAGGAGTTCTGGGCTGCAGTGTGCTATGCCTATCGGGTGTCCACACTAAGTTGCACTAAGTTTGGCATCAATATGGTGATCTCCAGGGGGCGGGGGGGTGGGGGGGAGGGGGAAGGGGAATACTAGGTTTGCCTAAGGAGGGGTGAACTGGCCCAGGTCGGAAACCTTCAGTTCAATTTCTTTACTTGTAATCAATTTGTTATTTTTTTTCTTAGATTTTGTGGGGACAGAACAAGAAAAGGTTGGCAACTTTTACAAATCAGCCAATTATTCTTAGATAGTATAGTAAAATAATAATAATAATAACAATAATAAACTGACCTCAATAATCCAGAAACAGGACTGAATCTAATCAAGTTCTCAAAACCATCATTAGCAAAAGCATTTCTTTACTTTGTTTACATGAAAGAAAATATTACATGAAATAAACTATTACAGAGGTGCTGTCTCCATTCTTTTCTTCCAGCCTATTTTCAAGATTGGAATTACATCTATTCCACAACATATATCTCTCCTTCATTCTAAAATAGTGTCAAACTATTCATCTCAAAAATTTAAATACCTAACAAGCCAATGGGAGGATCCCCTTTTGTTTTGATGTTTTGGTGGTTTTTGTGACCAGAATGATACCGTCAGCAAATGTATAAATTTATTATCACATCAGACCTTATCAAAATAATGTGATCATTACTGCTAACTGAGACAATTGGTAAGAGGCCCTAGAAAAGTGTAATTAGTTCCCAGTACGTGGCTGCAAGCCTGCAATTTTCCTACAGACTCTGATCCGTGGTATTGCTTAAGTATTTGCAATGAGAACTCCTGATAATTGATCCCCTTCTGTGTCAAGTGTCTTCATAAGTTTAAAAATTAAAGATGCAGAGTGTCTCAAGTGGTTTGGGCAGGCAATTTGATTCCAGTTTTATTTTCACAGTGGGTCCATAATGTGCACGAAGTGTCCTTTCTGATTATCCCTGCCTCAGCACTTACCTACTCCACTTCCTTGTTTGCTTGTCTTTCCCTCCCCTCTTCCATCTCCTCTTCCAATCCAGGCTTCCCCTCATTTTCTGAGTAAATGGAAGAGTCTGCTTGTAGAAATCGCCTATTGAAATTGGTTGCTTAGAATCAGGGTGAACTAGGTCAAGACAACACTTCTTGCTAAACCAACTGCCTCTATTATAGATAAAAATGATTTCTCTCACTTAGGAGACCGGAAGAAAGTAATGGATAGATGGTGTATATGAAAACTTTGCTACTTTGCTTTCAGTAATTTTTTTTTATCAAATGGGAGAAAAGTAGCTTATTTAGCAGAATGTGGAGTGACAAAAATTATTCTTAGGATGTAATATAACACACATGGACTGTACTACCCACAATTGGAATATAATTTAAAAAGCAGGATATTTAGTCACAAGAATGTTTTATTTTGTTTTCTTTGGGTTCTTTTCTCACATTTCTATTTTTTGCCACATTTTCTTGTAAAAGCAGTGGTCTTGTCTTTATTATCTATGAGGATATATATTATTCATTTTATTGGCCCTTGTAAAATGAAACAATAAAAACTCAAATTATTCTTTATTGCAGGAACAGTTATAAAAGCAATGATAGTCTGTAACTTCCTTAGCAAATGCATCAACGTGGCATGTTTTTAGTTACCCTAGGGCCAATGTCTGTGTCTGAATTAGGGCACTTGTATGTCACAAGAGGCCATTCACTCAACAGTAGCTGAGAAATCCTATACAAGGGAATAAATCAAAACATCCCAGAGTTTTCAAGAAAAAATTAGACTTTATTACAAAATGACTAATGGCATGAAAAGCTTCATTTTATGAAAGTCCTTTATGGAAAAAATGGAGCTCACTGAGCTTGAAAAAGATGATTTTGTGCATATAAGAATGAAAACTTCACCAAGGCAATAAGTTTATCCAAATTCTCATACTTGGTTCATTTTGAGGACGATGCTCCCACATACTTCCCAGATTGGGAGGGTTTTCCTTCCTATTGTGGTTTATTCCTGTAAGTATAAAGAGGTCTGTTTCTTTACATTGGTGACAACTGCATTCATACTTGAGTTCATTGGAAGTCTAATATCTACTATTAAACTCTCTGGTTAGAGAAGCAGAAACTTCTGCTCTTTTTTTTTGTGTGTGTATGATTTGTTGTTCTTTATACTATTCACCCCATCAAGACACTCTTTTGCCTTGAAAGTATCTATAAGTAATTTGTCTTTTGTTGTACTCTAACCAATAATAATTCAGTAATTCTTCATGAAGTCATAGAATTTGGTTAATATCTCTATTTTTCTATATTATATTTATAAGTAAGTATAATATTTATTTTTATTATCTTCAAGTAGTTTGAATTACAGCATTTCAGTTCAACCTGTCAGTTTATGAATACAATGCTTCTTGACCAATGCGGGTAATATCATTTTGCTGCTGTTGCTAATATCTTTAAAGCTTTTATTTTTGGGTTAAATATAAATTACTTCCCACAAGTTAAGTCACTTTATCTTATTTTTAGTTTCCATTCCCATTATTGTCATGTGTGAGTTTGTTTAAAAATGGTCTTATTTGATTACTTCCTGGCTTTAGGGACAAGCAGTCAATTTTGCAATGAGTTGTGATTACAGTAGTACTTTATTGTATGAATTTTGGTGATAAAATACAGAGCTTAGGATTTCCAAAATTATGAAATAAGGAATTTTTATGCTTGAAAAAATTGAGCAGAATAAATAGCACTTGAATAAAATATTAATGTTGTCACCAAAAATGAAATAATTTATCTCTGACAGTATAAGAAATAGTTAATGTTTGAAGTTACTGTTTCTTGTGTACTATAGGAAAATAAATTATGTAAACTTAAAGTAAGATGCACTATAAATTTCCTTTTAATTACAATTGGACTTAGTGTTTATCTGTCACTGTAAATGAATATAAAAATAAACTTTATTTTAATTATAATAATTTCCTCTTTGTCACAGTAATTATGAAAGCATATAAAAATCTGGTCAGATTAAACATGCATTTTGAAGGAACAGCTGTTTGTGAAGCTCAAAACCAATCTCAATTTTCTCCTACTTTATAGCAAATAGGCCATATTTTCTTCCAATTTCAGACATTCTATATGTGTTACAAAATTAAGCATGTATTTTTAGCTTTCTTTCTTTAGCTTTCCTATTCTTTCTTGCTATCTAGCTACCTAGATATGACTTATCTCCCTAAATAAATTTTAATAAGCTTTCATTATGAATTTTATTGTGTTAAATGTGGTGTAGGAATCTAAAAACATGAATCAAATTGAATTTCTCATCCATTAAATAGTGTCTTTTTTGAAAAGTTTAATTAATTTAAATTTAATCTTAAGTGATACTTAATTCAGTTATTGGAAAGGTTTAAAGTTTGTTTACAACAACTTCATTATATGAATCTATTTTCAATGGTAATTGTCAAACTCAAAATTCATACCAAGTACTGAATACAATTTCAAAACAATAGTTCACAGTGTTTCCATGGCAACAGAGATGAAGCGTTTTTCTCTGACTAATGGGTCCCATTTTTGGACCCTACTTGCCAAACATACAAGGAGTGGCTCACCTCATTATTCTTGACTGTATCAAACCTGGTCATGTTCCTCTTTTTGAAACACATTACTTTTCTTCATTTATAAAGTGTAATAAATTGTCGATAGTGGAAATTTTTTAAGTAGCTTAGAACAACTAGAGTGCTAGAATCTTCTTTTTCAAATATGGTTAATAAAATTTGTGTGGCTGTGAGTAGTGCATTGATTTACTTTGCAGACACTGATGAAGGAATGGATTGTTTAAATTGGGTACATTTTAATGAGTGAAAGTAGGTATCTATATTTTGACTTTCATTGAAAACTAATTTTATTTTCAGCTTGTGCCAGTACTCTTTTTCCTCACAGCTGGTACACTAAAATCTGAGACACACTGCTCACTTCCAGCTTTTGGCTGGTTAATTGCCGATAAGAGTCTCTCAGATTTGTCTGCCAGGGTTGGTTTTCAACAGTGATTCTCAGATTTCAGGTTACTGAATAGGGAGGATTATTGGTATGAGCCATCAGTGATCAATAAAAGCCACATTCTTTGGTTTACTTTTCTGGGGCAACCTTTTGGACAATGAAAGTGATAGGATGTTAGCTCTCTTATTGACTATGACTTTAATGTAGAAGATATTGATTCATGATATACTACATTAGGATGTATACCTCATCTTCTATGCTGTACTTTGGTCAGATATATTTTGCCTGACTGTTATAATAATGTGGACCCTTTGAGAAATCATTATCATGAAAGAGCAAGGAATAGATAGATATAATTTCTTAAAGGTTGACGGTACTAAAAATAAGATATGAGTCCCTATATACTGAAGACATTTTGAAAGAACTGGGGAAATGTCTTTATGGATTCTACGATGGATCAGTATCAATATTTTCTTACATGTTGTAAAGATGTTGTGGTTTCATAAAAAATAATAATTTTCTTGTAGGAGAAATGCATGCTGGAGTGTTTAGGAATGTAGTGTAACCAACTTTGGCAGGTCTGTTAAAAGGATTGTACATATGTTTGGATTGTACACATGTTTGCACATTATTATGTAGAGCAGTATTATAGAATGCTAACTATTGAATTACACAGATTCCTCCTGATATTCTCCCATACTTTTTCATAGTAGAACATATATACAAGAAACTGTTTCATGGAGCCAGGCGGCGGTGGCTCAAGCCTGTAATCCCAGCTACTCAGGAGGCTGGGTCTGAGAATCATGCTTCAAAGCCTGTCGGACAGGAAACTCCGTAAGACTCTTATTTCCAATAAACCACTAGAAAACCGGAAGTGGTGCTGTGGCTCAAGCGGTAGAGCACTGGCCTTGAGCTGAAGAGTGCAGGGACAGTGCCCAGGCCCAGAGTTCAAGCCCCATGACAGACCAAAAAAAAAAAAAGAAAGAAAGAAAGAAAGAAACTATTACATAGAAAAATAGTTATTGAATATAAATAGATTAACAAGAGAGGAGTAAAACAAAATGGCCTATAAACAAATATTTTATGCTCATAATAATGGACAAGTGTTTAAATATAAGAACAAAGAAGAAAATTTGCCCTTTATTCAATAATATATTTTCAACTTGTGAATAATTTAACAGTTTAGGTAAACAGATTCTCTCTTAAAGGGCTGATAAATGTACAAAATATTGAGAAAACTACCTGTAAATTTGAAAACCTAAGAGAAGCTGAAATATCAGCAAAAATGCTTTCTGCAAAGATTGTTTTGGATCAAATATACTTAAAAATTCAGTGGTTAGATATTGCAAATAAGGGAAACCATGGTATATGTCTGAGTCAAGCAGAAAAGGTCAGATAAGTTGATATTAGGGAAATGAACCCTAAGATATGTATTCAAATTTTTTTTTCTTTCATGTGATTATTTCTAACACATTTATAAGATTATTTCTTTGTTGCTTTGTATGTTCCTCCTCCACAGTATAACCCCTGCTTTCACTGTATTTGAGGTTGGTATAATTTGTGGAGGGGAAGGGAAGAAACAAATCGCTTAAATAGGAATACAGGTGGACCCATTGCAACAATGAGATGTACAAGTTGTTATGTCGAAAATGAACTTTACAACTTTGGTGGGGGGGGGGGGAAGGGGGAGAGGGTGGAGAGGGGAAGAGATGGGAAGGGGAAACAAAGGAAGAGGCTACAATGCTTGATAAGAAATCTACTCATTATCTTGCCCATGTAATTGTAACCCCTCTGTACAGTATTCTCACAAAATAATAATAAAAGAAATAAAAAAATTTAGTGGTTAAAAAAGAGTAAAAAAAATTAGTGGTCTAGCTCTTTGGACAGGTTATTTTTTAAAACTAGAATACTGTAGACCTAAATTCTTTTTCCATATATTCAGAATAGGCTATTTAAATATGTGCATATTAGTGACACTGCAGTTATACAATGATTCATTGAAATAGTGACGGTAAGATTCATTCAACAAAAGAGAATTATGAATGTACAATGAATACAGGATTCAAATAGAAGTGACTACCAAAGACTTCAATAGAGGATCTCTTAATAAATTGTATGTATATAGTACATAGGAAATTTATGTTAAAAGATTTATAACCCATTTTGAACCTATTTATAACATTTTGAAAAAAAAGTTGCAGAACAGCTTTCAATATGACATTCATTTTGTGAACGATTACCCAAATGCCTTAAATTACAATCGTATGCAAGAAGAGAAAGTCACATAGTATAATCTTAATCAAACTTCTTTAAAATTCAAAATTACATTTTTTTCTCCCTAAATTTTTACAATTAGGTATTGATGAGGATAATAAAGGTCTCTAAACATCATCCAATCTCTTTCAAATCTCATTCATTCTCTGTCTTTTCTACAAAAGGAATAGATTTCACTTGCTCAACCAAAATAATAGAGAGAAAAATATACAATGCTGAGTTCAAGGCACTGAAGGAGCTAGGATTTGGGTCTTCTGAGGGTGTTTCTATGCTTTTAAGGAGTAGCGGGTAGGGTGGAATGGCCGAGGATAGTGTCCTATTATTTGGAGGATAGATGAGATGGGTTGTGGCACAAAACGATTCTGATATTTATTGCGATAAGATTCAAGAAATGGTCTTTTAGCCCTCTTCATTTCCATTTTCTTACGCACTTGTAAATTGAGAAGAATATTACCCAAAAGAAAGGGACTGTGACCCTTAACTGAAGTAATTAGAGAAGAGATGCCAAAGGTAAAGAGAAACCACTATTTGTTTAATATTCTCAGTGCTCAACTTTAAACTATTCCATTTACATACACAATCTCATGTAATCCTCCTAGAGCTGTGAGTGCTCTGGGAGTAATCCCCTGCAAAGTTCATCTGAGTTTCAAGCTGTGTTAGTGTATTGAGTAGAACATTAACACGCCCTAAAGTCAGATTCTGAAGGTGTAGTGTTTCCTTTGGCCCTACAACTTGAAATGAATCGCTTTGGCAGGTGTGACCTCCTGAGAGAGTAATATTTTCCCCTTAGACCTTAAATTCCACTGAGATATCCTAAAGTGAGTTTCTGCCACAGTATAGAAAGAGAGAAGTCATGTTACTTGCCATTTTGAAGAAGGCTTGCATGAGATAGGGTGAAAAGCTTCAGCTTGTCCTAAAGAGTGGCAATCAAGGAGGTTCAAGAAAACATTTCTACATTTGCTTTTTCTCTCCAGCCTTTTCGTCTTTCTTGTGAGTTAGTTGTCTACACAATTACAGACCCAAGTTCAGCATGTAGTTGAGATAAAATGACCCCAATATTATTTCCAAACTTCAGATAAACAGATTAAAATGACATTAAATTTAATAAGTGGCAGTGGAAGATCAGAATTACATTGTTGTATCTTTGATATATTTGAGGCATAGTAAAAAATATAAACCCCAAACTCTCTGCTTCTGAGCTACTCGTTGTGCCACATCACTGGATTCTAGAAATTTATTGCCTTAATAGAGCTATTCAATGTCAGTTACTTCAGAATTCAGAGAGAGCAATGCACAGTTTGAAACAACACAGCTAAACACTACCTCATTCATTTAATTCTTTTTAATAAAAAGTGCTCTTGAAATTCAAATTACTTGATCAAAAAACTGTTATTTTATCATTCATAATAAAGCAAACATTTAAACAGCCATTTGATTTCCAAATTAAAATAGTATTTTTTCTTTTTAATTTCTCATGCTAATAGATTCTGGTGTATGGGTCCCTATGGAATTGAGTGGTGTAAAAATAATTTAAAGTGCCGTGGTATCTTTCTGAATTCTCCACAGTTCACCCCATTATTAAATATTACATAAATTATTCAATATCATTTTTATCAAATACATTTTTTGTGAACAAGATCAACACTCCTTGGTCTTAAGTCAGGCTCTATAACAAAAAGGTTTTTTTCCTAAAAATTGTCTGCCTTTTTCCTTTATACATTGCACTGACTGACACCCAGGAAAAAAATATGTTGACAAAGAAACAGAAAAGCAATTTAGCTTTGTTACACACGCACATGCATTTGTGGGTCCTGAATTTTAGATTTGAACTTGTATTTTCCTCTTGTTTATCTGTCCCTAACAGAAAGTTGCCTGAGAGCTGCAAACATAGGTGTTTTACAACCCAAATATTTCCTTAGATTTACTGTCTTTGTAGAGAAGGTGTCCTGTGGTTTGTAGAGTAAAGAATACTTGTACTTGGACAAGTGCTTCACTATTTGAACCTTTCCTGAACTGAAGGAACTTACCAGCTAAGAATTTACCAGTTGTATATGACCCCCTATTTGTAAACTGCTTGATCCTTTAAAAAAGAAACAAAAAACAAAAACAAAAACAAGATTTCAAATAGTGTAATTCCTTAGTTAAAATCAAAGTTCTGCCAAATAAAACACTAGGCAGGTACTAGAAAGGGGTTGGGGTAGGCTTATGGGGAAAGTGTTAGATGAAGAGAAGAAGGGGAAAAAAAATGAAGCCAAGAATTCAATGTATATCCTGCAAAATTAAGAAGAATGAGAGAAGGAGTGGGTAGACAAGAGATGGGTGAGAAGGGGCAACATTGATCAAGATATATTGGATTCATAAGCTGCTCTGTTAAATGGCAATTCTTTCGTACAACTACTCAAAGATAATAGTAAACATTTAAAATTTAAAAAGATGTGCCTTTCTGTTTTATTTTATTTTATTCCTAAATTTAGTTCTATGTAAGTGCCCAACATTGCGCCTTGTGAAACAACATAAACTGCCCTTTTCTCTATTTTTGAATGCAGCTTTCATCTACTACCACAGAAGCCTAGGTTAGACCATTCAAATTTTTCCACTTGAATTGCCTGAGATGATAATGTGCATATATATCCACACTGGAATACAGAATACAAATCATTTTGATACATTCAACTTTTCAGCTTTGTATCTACTTGGGACCTTGAAAAAATATGTTTTTTAAGGGATGACATTACCTGAATGGAAATGTACTCTTCTGACTTACATAACTATAATCCCTGTTTTCACCATTTTAAATTAAAAATAATAAAAAAAAATTTTACAATTTATCATTTAAATTATAGCAACTTTATGATATTGCAAATAATTTGAAAATTGGTAAAAATTTGAGTATGTATAAAAATGAAAAACAGTTGGTGCTGGTGGCTCATGCCTGTAATCCTAGCTACTCAGTACACTAAGAGAATCATAGTTCAAAGCCAGCTTGGGAAGGGTAGTCCATGAGACTCTCATCTCCAATTAATCACTGAAAAATATGGAAATGGAGTTGTGACTCAGGTAGTAGAGTGCTAGCCTTGAGCAAAAGGAGCTCAGGGACAAAGCCTAGGCACTGAGTTTGAGCCCTAGAACTGGCACAAAAAAAAAAAAGAAAAAGAAAAAGAAAAACAGACTAACACATTCTGATGGAGAAACAGCATAATAAAATGTATCTGTGGGGCATTGTATTCTTTATGAAACCAGAATTATTGGTGACTCCACTGGAATGTGTGTGAGAACGTGAATGTCTCTGGGGTGCTGAGAGGTATTCTGATGAAAGCCAGTGGAATATTCTCAAGAATTTCAGCTTTTCAGAAAAGAAAGTAATCCTGGTGCAGTTAACATATTGCGTGCATGTTGGTGTCTTACGCTGAATCTCTCTCCACATAAGAGCAATTTTAATAATTAGGACTGTCATTATGCTACTGCTGACAACTTCCAAATGTCTACAAGGAACTGGAGGGGTGTGTGAATGTATGTGTACACGTGCACATGCACACATGTACAAGTACGCTTTTATGCACATGTGAGTACCTTTCTGCTATTTATCAACACTTAGTCTAACATAAAAATCGTAAGATACCAGTTATAATTATCTTTACTCAATGAGGGCAAGTGAGGGAAGAGGTAATAAAATTCCAAAAATAACATAGTTTTAGAGTAGGCATTTTTCACATCATGATATGCTTTAAAATATTTTTTGTGAATATGTATATAAAGCTGATGGCAATGAACATTTGTAAGTCCCAGAAATGAAATAAACACCAACTAAAATATCATTTGTATTAAGGCATCAGTTCAGTATTTTAAAATCTTGTTTGATGCATCTTTTAGTCTCTCTGAAATGATGTCCTGAGGTTCAGAAAGCTCTGACAATGTCATGCAGAATAAAGCATAAAGTCACAACCAATTCACTCCCACACTCCTATTGCATCAGAATCACTTGGGAAGATGATACTAAAAATTTCTGGTCATGGCAAACACTCTACCAGAGAAAATTTGACTTTAGTAATCTGACATAGACTTGAGTATTGGTATTTTTAAATGTCTCCAAAAGTAATTCCATTGTTTAACCAGGAACTGGAATAATGAGTCTATTCTACAAGGACACAAAGATGAAATATGTACTTAGCAGGGTCAGGAGTTGTATTAGGCCCTACCATGTTACTTTGCTCTTTCAAACTAGTAGTATTTTACTCAGTCCATAACCATTATGTAGTTCAAGTGGTAGAAAGATAGCAGTGAACAAGAGTACAAGGCCTGAGTAATAACTATGGTGCAAGCACAAAAACAAAACGCTCTGGTTATTGGTTAGTAGATATATAGCCAAATATTGTGTCTATCTATGTTGAACTTGGCAATAGCTTTTCAATAATACTTAGTGACAAATCTGTATTGCTTATGATACTACTTTTTTTTCCCCTTACCCACATTAGACATTTCTTATAGACCTCAAATAGCTTAAATTTTCTCAGTGTAAAATTTAAGGGAAACATGACTAATAAGTCATAGTTGTCAGGTGAAATATCTATATTCCGCCTCTGAAAAAAATGTTAAGACATAGCATTTTCTTGAGAAAAATATTTGGAACTTTTTGTTTTTGTTTTGTTGCTGTTGTTGCTGGGGTTTTTTTGTTTTGTTTTGTCATAGAGCTTGAACTCAGGGCCTGAGCTTTTTCTCTCAGCATTTTCTAGAGATAAGAGTCTTATGATCTTTTCTACCTGGGCTGGCTATGAATTGCGATCCTCAGATCTCAGCTTCCTAAATAGTTAGAATTACATTCGTGAGCCACCAATGCCTGGCTGATGTTTGAAGGTTTTTGAAGAATATTGAGACTTATAACATCTTACACATTTTTGGATTATATTGTAGACAATGTTGTATTTTTGTTATTGATTGTGAAATAATTGAAGGATAGGTATTTGTATAATTTTCTAGGATGAAAATTGTAAATCAGGAGAATCTTTCATGAAGAAGATTAAAGATAATCTACAGGGAGGGTAGAATATAAATTCTGGAGAACTCAGACCAATTAAGTTATAGTCAAGACCCAGACTGAGAGATATGTACTTATGAGTGGGTATTAACTGGATTATCATACATGAGTATATGACAGATAGAAGTATTAAGAAAGCAATATGTTAGTTTGGTCCATTCTCAGATAATCTCTGTTAATTTCCATTAGCTCCCAACTATGTAATGGGTGATAAGGAGACAAGAAAAAGAAACATCTGGTATTGATGGAAATATTTTAAATATGGTTGCTGAAATCTCAAATTTAATTGCTAAGAACTATGTTGTTTACAGAGAACTCAGACAATGGCAATGCATGCCAAGAGCATTTTGAACTTATTACCATTTATGTCCCTTTCTCTCTTCTTGTCTCAGAAAGATGCTTTTCTTTCCTTTATACACTCTTTTTTTTTAGCATTCATTCTAAGACAAATCCATCCAAACTATATTTTTGTCTATAATTGTATAAAATTACTTACTATGTTCTGTTCTTTATATACACATGCATGTATGGACCTCTCTACTAAGTACATCTCATTCTACAAGGCAGTGTTTTCTCCCATGACCAACAGCCCGTCACCTTGCTTCAATGTCTCCATTTAGTTTGTATGACTTCTATTTGTATCTTCAGTTCTCTAAGATTCTTTTCATCTTACAGAACAACAGCACTTGCCTCCTTCAATCAAGAAATTAAGCTCCACCAACAGAGCAGGATCTCAAAAGCCACCTGAACTTGCTCTTAGCACTATCCTAAGCTTACTCATAAGGACAACTTCTAGCAGAAACTATCCTAGAAATAGTTTTCTTCCAAAGGTCAGTATATGTTTTCTTGGAAAAAAAGAAGAAATATTCTTTTAACATTAAGTTAAATTAAACATTTTAAGTTTAGATAGCTTAAGATTACTAAGAATGCATTCTTTAATAGCAGAATTATGCCTTCTCTTTTGATATATGACAGTGTATCAGTGAATTTCTATGTGTATGTGTATGTGTGTTTGTAATTTAATTTTATTGTCAATGTGATGTACAGAGGGGTTACAGTTACTCATATAGGTAGTAAGTACATTTCTGGTTGAACATTGCTACCCCCTCCCTCATTTTTCTCCCATTTCCCTTTCTCCAATCCCCCAACTTGTAAAGCTCATTTCCAACATATTGTCTTGTGAGTATCACTGTGCATTGGTTCACCTTTTGTCTGCTGTCTCACCATTTTGTTGTTCCTCTTCCTTCCCTAATTCATATAAACTTATCTACTCCTTCCAGATTTCAAACTTTGTTAAGTAACTCTTACTACATCTTTGTAAATAAGTCACATTATGATGACATTACTCTCTTTAGGAATAAATTCTAAAGAAAAATAGCAATGATAAAATAATGAAACTTGTAAGTCCCTTCTGTCATTGGACCTCTAAGACAAAAGTACAATGCATTAATTGTTTTTGTCTTCCAATATTGGGACTGATTAAGTTCAGACAGTAAATTCCATAAGGGTATGAATAATTAATCTTCTATGTTTTTGTAATTTGGTATCTGCCATGGTGCCTGAAATATAAAGTGTGCACAGTTAATTTTATTGGATAAATGCAAATCTTTAAAAAAAACAGTTTTTTATGTTTTGTTTTCAAGTCATCATCCATAGAACAATTGTAGGATTTGAGAATCTTGTCTAATATACTTGATCCTGAACAATTGTCAGATATATTTGTTTTTTTTCTCATGGGATCATAACTTGTTAATAGAGTTTATAATGAGAGCAATTTTGACCAAGAGAAGGCTTATGACTCTGTCTTAATCTTTCTGACACCATGATGTCATCATCAGTTTTGGGGGGGGTTGTGGAAGGGGAGTGAGGGAATGTAATTGTGAGAGATGGGAGGGGAAAAACAAAGGAGGAAGCAACAATGCTTGATAAGAAATGTACTCATTACCTTGCTCATGTGATTGTAACTCCTCTGTACGGTATTTTCACAATAAAAAACTTATTTAAAAAAAGAAAAGAGAAGAATTTAATTAAATATCAATATGGAAATGCAAAAAAAGAAAAAAGTACTACTTTGAAAAAGCCCATCTAAATTTTCTTCTTCTCCAAACCTAAAGTAATTTGCTAAATATCAATGTCATAATCTAGCACTGAGAACTTTTAAATTTGCTACTTACGAATCCCAGTGTTCAGACTTTCTCTGGTGTGTGCTCTGTTACTGCTACCAGGTAACCATTTCTAAATTACCTGCTGAAAGGTTGATGAATTCACTCATTTATTCAACATTTTCTATTGTTCCTCCCTATGTAGCAGATACTATAATATTCACAGGAAGTATAAACATAAAAACACGACTAGTATTTGCATAGGTAAACTAAAGAAAATAATGCCCTTCATTAAAGATAGTGAGAAACAGATACAGCTGGGTAATATTTTTTTCTCCTTCCTGTTGTATTGGACTCTTATTAGTTTTAATATATTAAACCTTAAGATTAGAAGAAAAATTTTTATTATATATATTAAACCTTAAGATTGGAAGAAAATTTTTATCATATATATTAAACCTTAAGATTGGAAGAAAATTTTTTATTATATATAGATAAAAACTGTAAGCCAAGCCAATGAGCTATATCCAGCTAGATCTAATGGACTTATGAAATGTCCAGTAGATGAAATAGACTCTAGCAACAGGACAGTATTGTTTTTGTAAAAAATAATTTTATTATTATTAAGGTGTTGCACAGAGAGGCTACCGATTTGTAAATCAGGTAACAAGTACATGTTTTGTGTGTGTGGACAATGTTACCTCTTTCTTTACTTCCCCCAAGTTTCCCCCTACTTGTCCATGAGATACAGAGTTCATTTTCCACATAGTATATACTGAATAACATGATTGCATTTGTTCACCCTTCCTCTCTCCCTTTACCCCCACTAGAAAAAAAATACAAAAGCCAAACCAAACACCACTAGCAGCAGTAACAACAAAAATATGAGAAGTACAAGGTCATGTCGAAATTGAGCTTCACAACGTTGGTGCGGGGGAGGGGGGGAGGGGGGCGGAATGGGGGGGAGGGGGAGGTAGGGAAGGGATGTGAAGGGTAAACAAAGCAGGAGCCGGCAATGCTTGATAACAAATGTACGCATTATCCTGCCCATGTATTTGTAACCCCTCTGTACAGTATGTTCACAAAAAAAATAAAATTAAATTAAAAAAAATAAAAAAAAAAACAAAAAAATAATAACAACAGAGAAACGTGTTCAGGCCAGGTTCTTAAGACATGAGGGAATCCCATTTTACTGATGAAGCATCTGCAGTTGATTAATCATGAAGATGGAGCTGTACATTATACTGCGATACTGTTGTTTCTTTGTGAGTGAATAGTAATGCATAAACCATGGTGTAGGTATACATCACTGTATTTGCTTTTTGAGTTTTGTGTCTTTGAATCCATTGTTAAGTAATTTTGGCATAGGCGTTTCATAGCTTTATTTTTTGTTTTTTAATACGGCAAGTGGGAAAGTTGTGAGACGGATCCATCCATGAGGTGATGCAGAAGCTAAGATAGGAGCAGCTGCAAAAGAGAAGCAGGCACCAGAAAATCACTAGGCAGTGAGATTTTTTTAAAAAATTAGAATCGAGGCGGAAAAAAAAGTACATGGGAGAAAAAGTCTACAGGTCTCAATTTTAATTACTTAATAGAAAATAAGGAAGAGTTTTGACATGGTATTGAGCTTACCGGTTATTCAAACTATAAATGCTCCGTGTGTCTTCATTTATTTTGATCATTATTTTTCCCAAATATTTTATGTTTAGATAATATTATCTTTTGTTGACTAACTTGATTTCTGTTTTATTATTTTTGATAATGTTGTTAATACAGTTTAATTTTTTACTTTTTATTAATGAGTACTAGAAGAAAATTGATATTCTTCTATTAGTCTTGCATCCTGTCTAATTGATAAACTCATTTACAAGTTCTAATAGTTAAATGTTAATATTGGGGAGGATTATGTCGTTCATGAAAAGACACAGTCTTATTCCTTTCCAATGTAGATATCCTTTATTTATTTTTATCTTGAAGAGCTGACTTGAGTCTCAACTACAGAGCCAAAGAATATTTATGTGAACTCTTATGTTTCTGTTGAAATAAGGGTTTCATTAATTCCGGGAAGGATTTTATATTTCTTAAAAGTTGGAATTGAGGTTGATTTCAAAATTCAATTTAAATATAGCCACAGTACTTATGTTCTAGATAATTTGCCATAAACATATCCGATAAGCTTCCTAAGGGTCTGAGTGTCTTGTTCACTTCTGTTTTTGATTTCTATGTCTAGAAAATACTTATACTTTACTGAAATCGTGGAATTTTTACTTTATGGCCTACATCCTGCCTATTCACCCTCTTTCCATCAATAGTTATAAAAGTAAACCTTTACATGTATCAAAAGATTATTTGCATAGAACTAAGTTCGTCACAAACTAAAAAAGATTATATTCAATGCTCACCAAAAGAACAAAAATTAAAATTAAAATCACAAAATACTGCAAGTCTAGACTGTTATAATTATTTTGGCTACTTGACATGGGAGTCTTTTTTTTTGTATTAGACTACACAGTCTGGTTACTATCGTCATCTTGATGGTTCTTCTTTCTTTAGTTTAACCTTGATATGTCTGCATGACACTTCTTTTAAATCATCTCTCATTTGTTGTGCAAGGAAGTTCAATTTGTCCGTCTTTACTTCCAAACCTACATTCAGTTTGAACTTTTTTGATGTAATACTCTTCATGTTTGGGTGAATGGATACCTCTATGCTAGTCTCTCTTACTAGATTGATAATACTAGCAAAAGGGCTTTGCTCTGAAGTGATATTTACTTTTGGTTTTCATTGAATTGACATGCATTACTCAGCCTAAGTGTTTCATGACTGTCAAGTTGTTACAAGAAATATTGCTATGTACGTCAATATGTTAAAAAGGCATATTTTTTTTCCTACTGCTACCACTACCACTGTTAGTATCAATACTACTACTCTATCATGTAGCGCCTAAGGAAGCTAATTATGCATAATGTTTGGGAAATTCCCAA
The DNA here is from genome assembly GCF_019054845.1 of Dipodomys spectabilis. NCBI lineage: Eukaryota > Metazoa > Chordata > Mammalia > Rodentia > Heteromyidae > Dipodomys > Dipodomys spectabilis. The sequence continues at coordinate 19,047,373 of NW_024870709.1, forward strand.
AGAACTTTCAGCCAAAGTGACTGTATTGCTCAGTATACCTCTAAATATTGTTTATTATTCTTGTAAGACTGGTTTATATATAAATATAAATATAAACAGCTGTGTGTATAATTTGATTAGAAGCCTGTTCTGCTCATCTTGTTATATGAAAAAATGTTTATGTACAGCTTGGTCATCTCTATTCTGGATATCTGAAAACTAAAATGATCTAAACTCCAACACATTTTGAAGACTGTAACACTTCACATGGATAAATCCACATCTGATGTCATGTGAGGTATGACAGTCTAAATGCAGATATACTAAAAATGTGGCATAAAATTATGTGTACATTATGTGTTAGGTATAAAATGTATTTTATTTTTATACTCATGCGCAAGTCTATCCAATAATCTAGGAATAATTTCAAAAGGGGAAAATGAAGACAACAGAGGAGAGTATATATAAGAAAAAATTTTAAGGTTTTAGACAAGTAAATCTAAGACAGAGATATGACTCAAGAACCAAATTAGTATATTGATAATAAGCAAAAGAGAAGAAAATATCCTTATATGTGAACATAACATCAGCCCTCATAACAGCATGGCCACATTGTAGAACTTCAAAAACATTCAAATTTTCTAAGAAAAATATTGAAATGAGCTTCTTTCTAAATAGTGACTTTATTAATTTATATCAAAACTATTGATTGGTAAGAAAGAATATAACAAAGATACAATTTTTTTGAAAAGCTATTTGAAGACATATTGTTATAAGTACAAAATATCCAAGAGGGGAAAACTATTGAGCTATGCCCACATGATTATATAAGATGATGTTAAGTGAAATGAACCTCAACATAGAGAAATAAATATCTTTTTTCTTTCTTGCTATTGTTTCTAATATATTTATAATGTACCATGTGATTTTGTTGTTGCTTTCTATGTTTCTCCTCCATGTTATAAGCCCTCTTTTTACTGTATTTGAAGTTGGTGCCCTGCATCTTGTATATACACTTCTCTAATTTGGGGAGAGAAAGGGAAAAAACAAAATGCTTAAATAATGATATAGGTTGACCCAGTGTAACAATGAGATGTACAAAACACTATTTTGAAAACGAACTTTACAACTTTGGCAGGAGACAGGGAGGGTAGTTGTGGAGGTGGGAGGAAAGAGATGGTTGGGGAAAAACAAAGGAGGAGGCAACAATGTTCAATAGGAAATGTACTCATTACCTTGTTCACGTAACTGTAAACCCTCTGTACAACATTTTTACAATAAAAAACGTAAAAAAAGTTAGTATCTAATTGAACTCAGTATTTAAATTAAGCCCCAGTATCAGCATGCACACACACACACACACACACACACACACACACACACTGCAACAAAGTAACTATGTCAGACAATAAGTATGTTAATTGTTTAACTGTAATAATCACTCTATCCATCCATCCATCCATCCATCCATCCATCCATCCATCCATCTCCATCTATCATCTTGTAGCTCTTAAGTACTTAAAATAAGAGAGTTATACAGGATGAATTGAAATTTCCCAAATTAAAAAAAATAACTACTTCAGTGTTAAAAAAAATGGTAAAGCAAAAATAACTCTTACCCCAAATACATAATTATGATTTAGGTTTTCATAGTTTTTTTTGTAGTATTAATTTAATCAAGTATAATTATTGATCCTTATATATCACTTAATATTTACTAATATTTAGTGTTCCATCTCAATAATAATTACTATGAGTACACAGATAAATGTCTCTACACAGTTGTATATTATCTAGGTACACATACATATAGTGACATATATTCAAAATGCTGTGCAAGTGCAAAGACTCACTCTTTCTAGACAAATCCTATACCACAGAGCTGCACCTCTAGCTGTATCTAAAGTTTCGTTATTATAACAAAAACATCTTTTCTCACTGTACATATGTACTTATCCTCACATCTTTGATTAAGGTAAAGTCTTAGAGGCAGAATGATCCTCAGAACAAGTTTTAGACTCAACATTTTTACTGGACAGCATTCCAGTTTATATTTAATTATATCACTGTCCGAAATAAAATTTAAGTACTCACAGGTCAGTAGGATAACTATTATTTAAAAAAATGTTAAACTTAAATGACTTTCTTCTATTTTTTTAAAATTATGGCCATATTTTAGTATTATTCATTCATCACTCAGGATAGAGCATTATTCTTTTCAAACTATTTCTTTTTTACTACCATTAAGGTCTTTATTCATTTTATGTTGTTATGTATTATGTATTGACTAATCATATATAATATATGTGGTTTTCGTTTTTATTTATAAATTTTTGTGTAGATAAAATTATGGACGTTAAATTGTAGTTTTTATTGTTAATTTTTTTGATTGTCACAAAAATTATTTGTGTTTATACTGTGCTATGTGATTTTTTTATTCTACCATGTATTGTGTTAGGTTCAAATCAGAAAGCCCTCATCTATATCTTCAAACATTTATCGGTACTTTATGTTGACCAGAGTCAAAATCACAATGAACGGGAATGAAATAGAAAAGGTGAATTTGTTCCAAGTTTACCATGGTCATGTATGAAAATATTACTTTGGAACCACTTTAATATTACAAATGAATGCTAACCCCAAACACAACAAAATATAAGTAAATAAAATTTTTAAAAACACACTACAAATCACTTCTGGTAGATTTCTTTTAATATACAATACAATGCCTCTTTAGTGTTCAATAGAATACTAGAACTTTCTAGGTTGATCTATTATTTAAAATGTCATTAACCTGTGTTAGTTTTGATTTTTAGACAGCCACTTTTCTTGTTTCCTCACATTACTTTTGCCTTATTTTGTATTATGCACAAGTCCATCTGCCCATATCTCATTGATTCTTTCACATTTTCCAAGTTTAACTTCTAATTGTTCTAATTTTACTCTAGTATTTGGGCTCTTGTTTGCAAACAAGCAGAACACATTGATTTGAACAGGAAAAGAATGTATTGATTGCTGGAAAAACAGTAATTTAAAAGCAGTCAGAATTACTAGTAATCAACATCATAATGAAAATATCGTATAACGGATCTCTTCAGAACTCTGTGCTTTGCTGTGCTAAAAAAAGAGTAGCACAGTTTGTACTATTGCTTCTAGTCCTGGACGTGGACAGCTGTCGCCCCCACCTTGCATCTTATTGCTTTTGTTGTTTTCATCGTCATGGCTTGTTGCTTCTTTCTTGTATAACTGTAATGCCAAATCTTAGCATGTGTTCATGAATGGTCATTTGTTCATGACTAGAACTTAAACCTCCTGCCATGTGAGATAGATAATATATTCTTATTTTGAGCAATTTTGAGCCAAGTTTTTCTGTTATTTCAAGCTAAAATGTCTCAGCCAGTACAAAATTTGGATCCCAAATGATATGTTCCTAGTAACAAATCTAAAATGTAAGGCTAATTGTGTGGAGGAGATTGGATGGAGGATAGTATGAAAGTTGATGACTCCTATTTTTGTAGTGTGAAAGTTGATGGCCAGTTTCAAGCAACAGGAAAAAATATTAATTGATTGCTTACAGTTGCAAATGCTTACAACTGACTACTTGTTCAATAATATTCTTTTTTTTTGGTGGTGGTGGTGGGGCTTGAAATCTGGGCCTGGGCACAGTCTCAGTTCTTCAGCTTAAGTCTAGCACTTTACCATTTGAGCCACAGCACCACTTCAGGTTTTATGGTGTTTTATTGGAAATAAAAGTCTCAAGGTCTTTCCTGCCCCGCCTTGCTTTGGACCTTGATCCTCAGATGTCAGCCTCCTGAGTAGGAAGGATTACAGGTGTAAGCCACCGGCGCCTGGCAATAACATTCTTTTAATCATTCTTTTCCTGGAAATACAATAAGATTTCTTTGAAAAGGCCAGCCATAAGGAAAAGCAGAATGCAAGATGGTATCTTCCCCCTAATGGCTACTCTTAAAGAACCTTTAAGAAAGTCATTGAAAGTTTCCATTTGCAAAAGCTTCTGTTTAAAGATTCAGAAGTATCAAATATCAGCTCATGGATTTAGGGAGACCAAAGGTATGCTAATGTGTCTATGGATTTCACTGTTAAAATGATCAAATTTAAATGAATAAGCTACCAAAGTTCAATTCCATAAAAGTTCTATAGCCATCAAAATTCAATTCCTAAGACAGACTTTATGTCACCAAAAAAGAAAAAATAATACCCCTTAGTTTTACCTCAGCAGTGGACTTACAAAGTGGATGAAAGCTTTGGGTGAAAACTGGAAAGAGTTTATGTGAGAAAGTAGAATGAGAAGTAGGATCTGCTATATGCCTGTGGTCTTCCTTCCATCCCACTTCCTAAAGTGCTTTTGAGTATTCCCAAGAATGTTGAAGTATCCATTCCTTTATCTAACATGATACTCATTTTTTTTTATCTGCTCTGAGGAGTAGATGTTGAATATAAAAACTTATTTCAGCAATTTTAGACCTCTTAACAGAAATTGAGTAAGTGACAGAATGGGTAAGTTAACAGAATAGTCAAGTGACTGAATTCTAGACAATTAGTTGTAGGAGGAAGTTCAACACTGGGCTTCTGATGATAGTTTCATCATTCTTAAGAGACTCAATAGGAAACCAGCTATTTCAGTTCCTTTGAATATTTCCTTGGGATTCCATATGTAATTCTAGACATTGCTACAGTTAGCTGCCTACCTAAAATGAAGATAATCCAAATCAGAGAGCAAGACAGAACCTGTAATACAGAGGATTATAGAAAAGTGGATTCAGAAGTTAATCTTCTCTAAAAAAAAAAGTCCATGATCCCTCTGGGTGTGGGGTATAGTGCTAAATGAATGATCTCCTCATTTGTTCATCAGACAAGTTGGATTTTTACATTACTTGAAGCTTTAAAAAACTGAATATTCCCATGGCACATTTAGTATGAAAATGAACAGAGCTCAAGTTTAAACTTTAACAGAACAATTTTTATGTGATGAGGATTTGTAGTAATTTAATGTGAGTGTTCTCTTAACCAAATGGCAAAGTCAGATCTGGTTCTTATAAAATACAGTTTCAGTCACTAGAACTTCTAATTAATGTAAGATTGGCTGAGAAATTTTAGTGTGTGTGATATATAGAAAAGGAGAGAGAAA